>NC_134206.1:289859531-290503281 GCF_965140235.1 Caretta caretta | reverse complement strand
AGGGCTCTTTATACTGGTGCTATGAGTGCGCAGTACTAGAGGGCTCTGGAGCCAACACGACGGATACTACTAGGAGTAAAAATTCTAGTAACTGTGCTCGGGGCATGCACACCTACATTGGAATGGACATGTGCAACCCATCTAGAAGAACAACAGTTACAGAAGGTTAGTAACTTTTTTTTTTTATGCTGCATCTTAATGGATCTTTTTAAATGGTCCTCAGCTAACTCAACTGAGATATCATTATTGAAAAAAACCACACATTCTTTTTGCCCATCAAGTCACAGGCTTAGAGACCATCTCCTCCCTTCCCTCACTCTCCTGCAGGGAAGTACACTACTACAGGACCAGCACAAAATCTCAAAGCCTAAAATATTTTTCTTTTGCAGTGAAGTATACCCTTTTGCCCTTCATCATTGTGTAAGATGTGATCTTAAATCTTCCAGATAAACGTACAGTAGGAAGTATAGTACTAAATACTACAAATAATTCTGTTCCTCCACTCGTATCATTACTTATCACACCTCAGATTTCACAGACAGCAGGAGTGGTGGAAAGGCATTTCAGGTATTGCTAAATGTATAGTCTGATTAAGAATAAAACAGATTTAGTATGTACTGACAACTTGATATATAAGGAGGAGTCCCGAAAACTCCTCCAGAAATCTGTTATTGACAGACTTTTGGTTGTTATATGGCAGTTATGTCTGATTGTTTTGATCTCAAGTATATTTCCAGCTGTTATTAGCACTAAGCCATTCTAGCAAGGCTAGAAAATAAAGGAAGAAAATATTTTTCAGACAGATTTTTTTGTGTACTTTTTCTGTAAGAAGAAAATAATTAGTGCTGGACCAAGACACGTTCTCTTTAAATGAGCTCCCTTCTCTCCACTCCACATGAAACATTGCTATCCCTTTGTAGTGAACTGCTCATCTGAGAAATCTTCACACAAATTCAATGTAAAAAAATGCATTGCAGGGTCCCACACCAATTGAAACTCAAAAATGCCTTATAGTGTTCCAGAAAAGATGGTACAGTCTTTGAAGGCAGCTCTTTTCCTTTCAGGAGCTAAAGTGGAACCAAATCCCTCCTTTGATTAGCAAGTGAGAATTAGCACAGAGAACACACACACATTCTGTTCTATAGGTCTGTAGGAATTTCCATACTGGATCAGGGCAGGGTTCTTCTACTCCAGTATCCTGCCTTTGACAGTGGCCAGCACCAGGTGCTTCAGAGGAATGTGCTAGAAACTTCACTGTGTAACATTCCGCCCATATGGATAGCTCCTTCCCAACTCTGCATGAGAATTTATATCCCTTATGATTTATCCTACCTAACTGTTGGCGCTCTCCATAGCCTATGTTCCTCATTATGCTAACAGGACACCTCCACTATATCAAAATAGCCAAAGAACAGGAAATCTTAACTTCCTTGTAACAGAAACTGACTGTTTTTGGGTATGTTTAGGTCCGTAGAAGAACCAATTTCAGGTGTTGATTTGATTGCTTATAGCGAAATGAACTAACTGCTGAGCAAAAAAACCCAACACATTCCACACAGTGATATAAGGTGTGGCAACTAACAGTGTAAAGGTGCTGCTCCCTGTACTATATTTGTAATTGGGGATTGAATAGTGAGGGTTTTTTTTAATCTATTGTGTCTGTTGGTGTTGCTATTTTAGGCCCCTATTCAGGAAAACATTGAAGCAGGTACTTAAGTCTGGTTAACCTTAATGGGACATAAAAACATACCTAAAATTAAGGCAGTGCACTGAATTGGTTCCATAATTTTGAATTTCATAGATTTTTTTTTTTAAGCTCAGAAGAGGGACTATTAGATCTTCTAGTCTGATCGTTATAACATGGGTCATAGAATTCCATGCAACTACCCTGTATTGAGCCCGATAACTTGCTTGACTAAAGCACCCCTTTGTGAAAAGCATCTAGTCTTGATTTGAAGGCTTCAAGAGATGGAGAATGCACCACTTCCCTTGGTAGTTTTGTTTCAATATTAATCATCCTCCTGGTTACAAAATTGTTCCTTTTTTCTAATTTAATTTTTTTCTGGCTTTAATTTCCAGACATTGGTTCTTAGTATGCCGTTCTGTAGTTCAGGAACTCCCAAAATTCTGTGATGGCATTTTTTTGGCTCTTGCATCATACTATCACAGAAATACCAAGGTCAAGACTGCAGTGGCAACATTAGCAAAAGACATGCATGCATCTAATGAAGTGAGCTGTAGCTCACGAAAGCTTATGCTCAAATAAATTTGTTAGTCTCTAAGGTGTCACAAGTACTCCTTTTTCTTTTTGCTAATACCATTGGAATAGATTTCCTTTTTCAAGGATACATCCAACAGAAGGGATTTTGAAGCTTCCTTGGCTACTCTCTGGGCATCCCCAGCGGTGACCTGCTTTGCAAGAGCCACAGTGACCTGGCTGGATGACCTAACGGCCCTAGACAAGAACTATCCTGACCTCGGGGAACTGGATCAGACAGCAAAAACAGAGATGGCAGCACCATCTTTTAAGAGCTCACTATGACAACAGGCTGTGCTCTGGCCTGATTTTGAATCAGGAGACCATGTTTTTAGGATCTGGTTTTGGAACCTCCACTGCATCCTCCAGTGAGAGAGGCCATCCTTCACCAACATCCCATCCTCCATTCAGACACTGGCAGTCTCTAGCTGGCAGCTTGGCTGTTGAGAGGGAAGCGCTAATTTCCCTTGGATTATCCTCCGAAGTGATTCTGCTGACATCAGAAGAACTTTAATGCTAAAGGCCTATTCTTCCATCTGGGAACAGTACAGTTAATATCAAGAAAACAGAAACCCCAAGGACACTGATATCACAGCTCTGCAGGACAGTATAGAAAAGGGACTTCAGCCCAGCACTATATATAAGGTGTCCACCATAAGTGTTTTGCACACAGGGTCCTTTGTCTGTTTAGTTGACAATCCTTAAGTTTGAAGATTTCTTAGAGTGGTCAGAGCAGCTAGATTTGCAGTCAGAACAACCTTTCCTAAGTGGGGCCTGCCACTTGTGCTAAAAGCCCTAACTTCCCACCCTTTGCTGCAGTGACAACACTCGCATCATTCTAACTGTCTATCAAAACCTGCTGTTTGGTCACTCTCATGTCTACTAGTTGAGTCTTGGAGTCAGCAGTTCTATCTATCCAGGATCCGTGGTGTTTTTCAATGACAAGATGGTTCTAAGGGTGCTAGGACCTCTTACCAAAAGTGAATTGATCTTTCCATGCTTCATCAGGAACAGTGCTTTCATCATTCTGTCCAAATCCACAGCACCCTACTGAAAAGCTGTGGGATAATCTGGACCAAGGCAGAGCACTAAAGATATACCTCAAGCACACTGAATTGACAAAGCTGATCTGTCATCTTATTTGTGTTCTTTGACTCAAAGGGCCAAGGTCTTCCCACTATCCCTGGCAGATAGATTAAATTATGCATTCTGGAGGCATACAAGGCATCAGCCCAACCTAGTCCTGAAGAAAGAAGAGCATGCTCTACAAGATCTCTAGGAAGATAAAGTACAAGATTTTTCTGCACATGGAGGAAGTCTGTAGGGCAGCAATATGGTTGCCCATCAACATATTTATTAAATATTACAAGGTGAACTTTCTGTCCTCTGCAGAGGCCTTCTTTGAAAGGAAAGTAGTGCATGTAGGGACCAAAGAAAACACCACCACCACCACCACCACCACCACAACAAAATACCCAAACCTGTGCCATTCAGGGATTTACTTCAGAAGGGAGATTTCTCTATTTCAGTCTTTCTTTATCTGTACCTATTTAATGTTTGCTGCTTGCAACTTCCCCATGAAGGTTAAAGGATTGGAAAACATGCCTTATAGTGATAGAAGCCACTGCTTAAGCTGACGCTTAATCTGTTTATTTTATCAAAGAGAAGGTTAAGGGGTGACTTGATCCCAGTCTGTAAGTACATACATGTGCAACAGAAATTTGATAATAAAAAGCTCTTCAATCTTGCCAATAGAGGTATAACATGACCAATGACTAGAAGGAGAAGCTAGATAAATTCAGACTAGAAATAAGGTGCATATTTTTAATAATGAGGGTGCTTAATCATTGGAGCAATTTACCAAGAGTTGTGGTGAATTCTCCATCCCTGGACACTTAAATCAAGATTGGATTGATTTTTTTTTTTTTAGAGATGCTTCAACTCAAACACAGGTCTTGGACTTGAAGCAGGCATTAATACTGGGAAGTTCTATGGGTCTCGGGTATGCAGAGGCTTGGCAGGATTCAGTTTAAATCAATAGATGTTGGTAAATGTCAATTTCAGCTGACACTGAAATTGATGGGGGTGGGGAATGCATCCCTAACAGTCTGCATGAGAGCAGCCTCCCACTCCCACCCCATGCACCTGTAGACATCAGGTGTCACTGATCCTACAGCAGCACAGGAAGCCCTCTGCAGCTGTGCTGTCACAGCCTCACTCATTCACCACCTGAGAGTGCCAGTTCTCTGCTCTGCCTTGCCAGGCCTGCACCCTTCCCCACAACTTGCACCTGCTGGGATGAGGTGTCACCGGCCCTGCAGAGAGCCTTCTACAGCCCCACTCTCACGACCCCACTTGCTTGTTCACCAGCCAAGAGTGAGGGGCCAGCCCCAGGCAGGAGCTGTTTAGCAGTGGGGTGGCCTTCCCCCTGGTGGGGCGATCCTCCTCCTCCTCCTTGCAGTCCTGGCTAGGGGTCTCTACTCCATCAGGCCTAGCCTCTTTTGCACCTAGTTGTCTTGGGCCTCCTCAGCTATGCAGTTTGCATGCCATTTAGTCTATCGCACATAATTTACAGTTTGTTATTAAGATTACTGTTACTAATCATATTCAAAGACTTTGTGCATTGCTTTTGGAATGACTCTTCTGGAGGGAAGCTGGAGAAGGGGGGGGGCATAGCCAGCATGGGTTGTGGTGCAATGCTGCACTGCCTCTGAAACTGTAGAGGGGTGGTGAGTAGCCCAACAGTGTTGCTGGAGATGCTGGGCTGCAGAAAGAAAATGATTGGGTAAAAAATTCCTCATTTTCCACTAGGTTAAAGAGCCCTTTAGTAGCTGACATTTTCTTCCTATGCAGGTTCTTTTACGCCACAATCAAACTTTAGCTGGCTATAAGGATTCATTCTCATGTACGACAAGTTGCTTTGAGACTTTGGCAGGGATTCTGCTGCTATGAGATGTATTCTTTCACACTGCAGGCTCTTGCTGATTCCATCTAACTTCTCTAGAGACCTCAAGATCTACTGAATATAAAGCATTTGCTTTTTTGCACTGAAGGCTGTTCCTTGTTGTCAATATATTTATAGTCTTAACTCTTAATAGAAGTTTAAAAAATAGAGGACAAAGAATGAGTTTCTCTAAAGAACAAAATGGCAATATTATTACTATGGACTTGGTGGCCACTAAGTTGTTGAAAGGCAATATTCTGCAGGTAGCTTTCTTTTATGTTGTTCGGGTTATAGGATTTTTTTTTCCACCCTGAGATATAATTGGGAATATCTGAAAAATTCCTAGAAAAGATCTGCTGTTGGAAATCTTTTGCTTTGTATTTAAGATTCATTGTGGGCATAACCTTTTTCACCCAGGCAGCTCAGTTGTAGCTTGCTTACTTGTCACTAAACTGGCTTATCTGAAAGGTGCACTATTGTAGATAATAAATATATCACCTAAGCTATTTTGTATTGTTTAAGGGAGTAATTTTGATCACAACTGTTTTGAAGTTTTGGCCTTGGTTGAAGATTCATTAGACTTTTAAAATTGCATCAGTAGATCAGGAAAACATAAAATCTGAGATGGAAACTTAGGAAATATATAGGAAATTAAATGTTCACAAATTTTAAGTCAAAACTTATGAAGTCATGAGTCCTTAAAGCAGCATCTGTTTCTATTTTCCCTTCCCCCTCCCCACCGGTCCCCTAAGCTCTGGGAAAATGTCTGGATGTTAATTTTTTACATCTAGAGCAGACTGAGTCAGCCATTCAAATTTCTCAACTTGCTTGTAATTTTAGGCAGATGACTATTGAGAAAGTTGAAAAATTATCTGATTGTTGAATTCTTTTGCTGTCAAAGGGACTAGAATAGAGTTGTGTAAAACTTTTTTTTAAAGAGTCCCTTGTGCTATATAGAAAAAATAATCCACATAATTAATCCCTTGATTGACTAGATACTTGGGTGCTGATGTAGCAATACAGTATACAGCTTAATTAAGAGTTGTTAATTACCATCTAAATTTTTTTTAAAAGAGCTGGAATGACGGTGTTTAGATTCTGATGTGGTTTTCTCATTTAATTTTAATCAATTGCTTAAGAGAACCTCATTGCATGAAAACAATAATACAATGTAATTGTGTATAATTGGTAATGAGCTTTACATTAAGATTTATTTTATGACCTTGATCTTTTTTACACACTCACAAGCTGAGGATAGAGTGGTTCTTGTGACCTTATTCAGAACCTTCCAGGGTGAGGGTCTGACTTAGCTGGACCCTAGGCACTATCGCTATATATGTGTTAAATAATAGTTCTTCTTAACCTGCTGTTTTCTTTTTTCCTGCCTTAACAGTGACAAGACCAATATCCATGGCTAAGCAATATAATTAAAACAAATGCCTGTCAACTTACTACAAAGTCTGCACTGTTAAGCAAATCAGTCATTCAGTTTTATATTAACTTACTGATAGGTGCCCCCTCTAGGAAGGGCAAGCTATTTGGTTAGATAACACACTCATAAAGCTGTATCTCTAGTCAGACCCATTTAGGGTTCCAGTCTGAGTAGTTTTAGCCACTTCACTTCCTGGTCCTCCTCCATCTGCATCATAACTGGATTAGGTTTTGCTTGCATGTGTGTTATAGCAGCGGGGTTTTTCAACAGTACAGTACTACAGTCTTATTCTTTTACAAGTGAAAGTGAATTGACTAAGAGTCCAGTTCTATTAGCATCATTACCATCACAATCTGGCAAACCCAATGCATGAGACCTCTATCTGCTAATCCTGTTTTGGATTAAAGTTAAGGTGTGAGCACTGATCTACAAGGCATATATGCCCTGATTCAGCAAGGTACGTAGCATGTGAGTAGTCCCATTAAACTCAATGCAAATATTCTTGTGTTTAAGTTAAGCACATGCTAGGCACCTTGATGGATCAGAGACTTAATGGGATGTGTCTAAGCTCCCTCACAGACTGCCTATCCAATCACAATTGTCCAAAACAGATATGGTTCCACAGGTGTATGCAGCTGGCCCAGACTCAAGACTCTTGCCTGCAGTGGGTAGAGCATTTTCAGTGGTAAGATCCTCACTGTAGAATACTGAAAGGCTTTTCTCTGCCATAGCTTGTTCAGATCCAAATACAAGAACCACCTTTTTACCTTCCCCCCATTAACAACATCAACTCACAATTAGAGTGGGTGAAAGCTAAAGAGAAAACAAACATGCATATGTTGGGGGGCGGGATGAAAATATTGCCAGTTAGGGAACACTCAGTGCCATCTTTAATTATTACCTTTAGCTTAGATAGCATTGGGGTGGAAAAGCTCAATATGGCTCATTCCTCCAGATCCTTCTGTCTTCTATGAATGGAGAAATGTCTCTAATGAGTTTGATCTCCGCTCTGTTCCTAGCTTACTTGGCATGCTAACTCCTGGATCAATTTCAGTTCTTTTTTTGTCAAAGGAAATGAACCATCAGAGAGACTCTGAACCTTATTTACTTTGACTTGAAAAACTCCAACTATAGCCTTATGCAAATACAGAAGGCAAAGATGGTGGTTCTATTTTCTGTTTCAACATTCTTCCATTGAACACTTAATAAGTACAGTTTACTTCAGGGCTGATTTGTACTTTCCCTCCCTCCCCTTTATTCGTGATAGTGGGGGGAAAAAAGTAGAGCAATACTTTTCCCATCAAAACAATGTTGTGACTATAACAAAGGTGTTTTTTCTAGTAATGTTTTGTTTTATTGCACTGCTGCATAGCAAAGCCAATAAATATCATCAGTGAAAACCACTGGTTCTGTGTGGAGAATCATTCCTATAATTCTTCTATTTACCCTCAGCATGGTTTGATTAATATATATGGGTAGGAATAGTGAATTTAAGTATGTTACCTAGCACCCAATATTCTGTATATGTCTTATGACTGCATTTTTCAAGCCCAAAAGAGAAAAATCTCTCCCTGGGGAATTTTCATCTTCTGTTGCAATCCAGAACTTTGAGATAAAATATCTCAAATTTTAAAATAACCACTTGGCTGCCCTTTTCCTTTTGTTACCTCACAGCACTTTACAGTAGGTTCTTGGGCCAAAGGATTTTACCATATATATAATATATATAGCCTCCCCTTTTCTTAAACCGGCTAGTAGCGCCACAAATATAAATAGCCTCCCCCTTTCTTAAACCGGCTAGTAACGCCACAAACTTCTGAAACACAGCAAGTGTTTCCTACAAAAACACCTGTTGCTACAGAGTATTCATGTCAAACATCTTTATGCCAGATGCTATTTTGTTCTGGAATCCAACACTTTTGGCAATTGTGCTACATTCCAACCCTTTGGTGTTCCTTTCCCCACTTCCTTTAAAAGCTGAGAATGTTTCTAGTATATTTTTCTCTCAATGGTATAAATAAAAAGTGATCTGTACCTAGGATCACTGAACTAATGGGTACAATCACAGCAGAAAGAAAAATCAGCAGGTTCATTGCTACGTAAAATGAAATACATGGAACCAGATTAAGAGAATTGAGAAAATTAATGATTTACAAAAACAAGTGTGACAAAATAAAAAAGGATAGCAGGTGATGTTAAGACTAAGGCTTTCGCTGGGTCCCTATTGCCTTGGGTGGACTATATTGCAGGATCCGGTCCTTGGAAGTTTTTACAAAAATACAAGATAAACATTTTAGGAGGGGGAGGGATGAGAAAATCTTGACAGAAGAGGTAGATAGTACTAGGAAACTCAACAACTTCATTTCTGTGCAGAGTAGAAAAACATTCAGTTAGTCTATCTCCTTTCAGAGAATGTAAGAGCTACAACAATAAAAAAAATAGCAGCTGAAGAGAGAGAAGGATGAAGGACAGGGACTTAGAGGTAGCAAATGGAATTGAACATCCAATAGCAGAAATCTGACTCAGCAGCATGATAAAACAAATTTGTCATTGAAAAGGAGGAAAGGCAGGTTTTTATACCCTACAGAAGAAAACAGCCTTTTTGCTTGATGGGAAAAGACCTTAAGGATCCCTTCAATGTAGCTTTATTCTCTGTCTCACATTAACTGGACAGCTGTAAAAAGTACAGTCTTCAAGAATTTTGAAGTCCACCAATCATTTCACATCAAACTGAGAATCAAATGATTTCTGGAATGAGCATGTATTAAGCTAACTGATCCCACTGATTGATTACAGTGGCAATTAACTCAACTCCTCTTCCAAATAACAGATCCACTGGCAGCCGCTATCTGGGAACATTTAATTTGGTACAAGCTAGGGCTGTGAGAGACATGGAGGTTCAGTACAGGAATAGAAACCTGCATGACTGTGTGCAGAGATTAGATGCAAATCAACATGTGCAAATTCTCTATCAGGTTTGAGACTGATGGCTTTTAACCTCTCATGAGGAATTCCTTCATAAACTGGCTCCTTCAGTCAAGGGGAGACCCCCCTCCCTCCTTACCTTAGATGCCTCTGAGGGAAGGAAACATCCCAAAGCTTGAGGGGGAATACAGGAGAGTCACTGGATTCCCACCAAAGTTTCACAAACTTCTGGAAACACTGGTTGCAGTTTGTAGACACATCATACTTTAGGTTCAATAGAGCAGACTTGAAGTTTATGATGAGTATTTTGGACAGCTTTACCAAAGACTGCCTTCAGCTGCACAGTCACCTTTCTGCCACAGGGCATGTCTATGAATACCTGTCCCCAGCAAATGAAAAGCTAACCTGTTTTATATAAACCACATTTCCTAGACTTTTGCAAACTTAACACCATTAATTTGGCCTTGAATGGGGACTGGGAGTGGCTGGTTCACTACAAAAGCAATTTTCCCTCTCCTGGTATTGACACCTCCTCATCAATTACTGGGAGTGGACCACATCCACCCTGACTGAATTGGCCTTGTCAACACTAGTTCTCCACTTGTAAGATATCTCCCTTCTTTTCAGGTGCCAGTGTATATATTTATGCCTGTATCTGTAATTTTCACTCCATGCATCTGAAGAAGTGGGTTTTTTACCCACAAAAGCTTATACCCAAATAAATCTGTTAGTCTTTAAGGTGCCACTGGACTGGTTGTTTTTGTGGATTCAGACTAATGCATCTGATACTATTTCCTGGACTGAAGATTATTTTATCCCTCTCACAGAAAAGGGATCCCAATGTGTTGAGTGGCAACTGTGAATGTTTAACCTCTGTCCTATAGATTTCAAGTTGGTCGTCTATCAAGTACATGTTAGCCTATGTTAATTTGAAGAAGGAAACAACTAACAGTGTAATATGTTGCAAAGCAACTATGGGAGCCACAAGCCATTGTGCATAGTTTTCTAAAGAAATATATTTTCTGCAAATTAAACTTTGTTGTCTTAATAAATACATTGTGCAGAGATGAATGATCACTGTTGTCAAATCAAATTATTAGCAGATTCTCCTTGGAAAAGAGCAGTATCCACTGAGGATATGTTTTAAAAGCGAACAGCAAATGACAATGCATCTTACTCAATTTGTTCCCCCATAAAAATATATCATTAGTGTATTGCAAGAAGTAATATATACAGCCCCAAAAGCCTGTATATGGGATCATTATGAAAAGTACTTAATATATCACACATAATTAGATTCCCTATGCTGCATGCATTAATCCAAAGCAAGGATTGCTGCTAAAATAAAAATTACAGACCTTGTGTAACTCAACAGGCGTTGGTGACATGATTTCTTTCATTTCCTGTTTAATTTTTCTCAAAACCACAGACTTTCTCCCCACATCTGATGGCAGCGTGTTACTGCGGGTAGCCTGGCTGTAATGTGGTCTCACATTGCTTCTTTCCTGGAAACTGGCTTGTCTTCCCAGTTGGCTGCGAGGCTGTGGATTTTCATGATTCAAGCTCATTGTACTTCCTGACATAATTGTTGCCTACAGCATTAACAAACAGGTTTTTTTTTTTTTTTAATTTATAACTTGGATTAAAGAAAGGGTTACTTTATAACACTAGGCACAATTCTCTAATCTCTTGTCAAACCAAAATCACTTCAGGGCACAGCAAAAGGAAGGAGGATAGACATACAAACTGGTTGTAAATCACTAAAAAAAAAAAGCCCAACCGTGAGCAAAACGTTTTCAGATGACATTTTAAACCAAAATGCCAAAGAAAGCATTAAAACTTCTATTTTTATGAAGCCAAACACCCTGAAAGACTGAACAGTACAACTGTTTACTTACACTGAAGATATTTTTAAAATAAAATGACAGCCAAATTCTGGAACATTAGCTTGCCCTAGAACTTGAACAAAAGAAGGCATTTACTATAGTGGCATATACAGATTACAAGGAAAAATACGTGAGCCGGCAAAGTGTGAAGGCAACCCTAGAACCAGCACTGCCTTTGATGGTGACTAGACACTGCCACAGAACAGCAGATCATTTAGAGTAGCTGCTTGAGAAGAAGCCGAATATAATAATCATGCGGTAGCAGTAACTTTCCGAAGTACCACCGGCATATGTGAAGAGATACAAAGCTGTGTCTCCTGCATCAGTTTCATTCTCCCAGGAACAGTAACCTTCTCACTTGTAATATTGCTGTGGATTCAAAGGGTGAAAACCTGGATCCACTGAAGTCAAAGGCAAAACTCCCACTTCATCCCTAGGGTAGAATAGCTTAATATCAACAAATATCAATATAGAGGAGGAATTGTTTCCTCTGTGTTGTGGAATGTAAAAATCTAATCTGATGCCCTTAGACATTCAGTTTTACTTTCTGCAAGCACTGGGGGTACAGGTTGTAACCACTGCCAGGGCAGGGATTTTGATGAGGAATGGAGTCTCCTCTTAGATTAGGGAAGAAAAGTCACAACTCAAGGGGGCAGAGGATGCAAATAGCCCTCCCCAAATACGGGGAACTGAGAAAAAAATCAGATACGTTTTTGAGTAGAACCACTGGTTCTGGTGATGGATTCTGTGCTGCCCATGTTCCCATCAGCACCAGCACTGCCTTAATTATGTGACAGTACTATGGTTGTAACAGCTTCCCAACACATTAAGCGTGACTTATGATGCTCCCTTGTGAGACAGCAGCAGCAAGACGACGTGATAAAGTGTATTTCACCTTGTTGTTTGGCTGAAGACCTTGAAATGAGCAATGAGAAGGGAGTCCTAATGAAGGAAGTAGGGACAGTACTGTAAAAATAGACACAGCCCATCTTAGCCTTCTGGTGCAAAAAGACATCTTGTCATCCATTGGGAATCTACTTCTCTATTGTTATGTGGACAGATGTCTGTTCAGAATTGCGCTGGCCATACAATTACATATAGTGATAGCAGTAAAGCACTCAACGACAGTTTTGATTTTTAATTTTTAAATGGATGGTCAAAACTGTAAGAATGTCAATTTGTTGAAATATCCATTCCTGTTATCTATTTCCATACCCTTTTACTGTGCTCTGAATAATGAAAATCACAAGAGAACCCTGTGGTACCATGCCATAGATAACCACAGAATTAAACTACCGGTAAACTGACATTAGCTTTTCTCTTAATTTCTCTGTCTTGTAATTACAAGTATTTCCGAACCACATTAAAGTAACCGTACATGCAATACGGAAGCCATAAATCTGAGCATGTACAATCATTTAGAACTGCAAAAGTTTCACCCAGTTATGCCATTCACATTCCTTGAGGTTGCTAAGGGACTTCATATGACATAAAAATGAAAATGAGATTTTGCCAGCTTTGGAGCTCAGGAAATTGAAAAGAACATAAAAGAACATATTTTTAGGATTTTCCATTTGACAGCTTTAAAACTGTCAGTATATTCCTAATTGTTCTGATTAAAGAACTTACAGAAAATGTATTACAAATGCACAGTTATTGTTTCCTCCTTCCTCTCTCAAAATCATCTGATACAAAGTTAACATGGAGTTCAGATTCGCAATTAACTTCAGGGTGCAATGTGAAAATACAACAAATTTTCTTTACTGTGAACATGTCTCATGCGGTTTTTGTTCACAGGGTGACAGCTTCCTGTTAAAAACATTTGAGATGCTGTTTTTCTTTTATGTTCGTCTTAATCAAAGTAAGTTATGGACCAGAGACAAATTATAACATGCCAAGAAAAAACTTCATAAAGCGGCTCTAAGGAGTGGGATGCACTGCTGCTGGAAAATTCTGGCCACTTAAAAACTCTGCACAAAATGCTGCATGTATTAGCAGAGCGCACAGCAAAAGCTACAAGACAGGAAGCTTTCGGGTGATCACGTTTATCTACTTTCAACTGCATAATATAACAGAAAATAGCTTTATTTGGGGGAGGGGAGGCAGCTGCACAAGCAAAAATATAAACATAAAGGGTAGGTACCGAGAGAGTCATGTTTCTCAAATACAGACGCCTGTCAGCCTTGTCCTGTGGAAAGGGGTTAGAGCTTTTAAATGAATTTGTGTGATTAATGCAAACTTAAAGAAAAAAGAAGAAGAGAAAAGAAAAATGAATGTCAGACAAACAAAAAAGTTACATCTCTATTAGAAAGATTGCGCTACCTCTAGTTCCCTCAGAATTCCTGACTGGCCACAGGTCTCTAAATCCTCCAGTGCCTGAGACCAGAAGTTTTCCTCCTGGTCAGTCTCACTGTTGTCGTGGGCACCTGAAAAGCTGGGTTCACAAAGAGAATTTCAGTCAAATGTACAAACAACACACAGGCTTCACCTTGCAGTGTATCAGGTACACAAGTGTCTTGTCACACGCAGCAGCGACAACAACAGGATGTCAGTGTTATGCTGAGAGGTACCGGTGACTGCTTGAATCACAAACCTCTGAGATTGGATGTTAATTCACCTTTCAATGAACATAACTGTCAGGAAAAGTTAAACAGAAGCTTACTTGAGACAAAAGGGGGTTGTGAATCTGTCCAGGAGTTTGGACTGAGTGGTGGAGGGCTTTTGCTGAGCATTTTTGTGTGTGTGTGTGTGGGGGGGGGATACACCTACTCTGTGGACCTGATCTGTGAGACTTGGTGTTTTCAAGCCCATGCCTGAGCGTCCGTCCATACTACACTGTAAACCTGGACTTACAATTGCTAGACCCAGATCTCACAGTTGTGCTAACACATCCCTACTGTGCTACCCACACCTTCAGACTCACGTCTGTGGCCTGAGCTACATCAACACTGCAAAATGACAGAGCTTAGACATGAGTCACAGTGGGACTTGGGTTCTGACGCACCCCCTTAGCAGGGTCCTGGGACCTGGGGTCTTAAGTGCTTGCTGACCTGAGCAGACTGATTTCTGTGTAGACAGAAGGGGAGCTTGGGCCCAAATATAAGTCAGAGGTTGGGCTTAGTGTGCAGTGTAGACAAGGGAGAACACACAAAAGAGAGAGAGAGAGCAGCAGAGGCAAAAAGCAAGGAAGCCAAGTAGGAGCCTGTCAACACGGTGTGACCCTGGAAAAAGCTAGAGGGAGCTTTTGGGTCTGGTGTTGGGTAAAGAGGCTTAGGGCTGTCAGTTAAGAAACTTCTCCTTTTGTTCTTGGTTCCTCCTATTTTCAGAGAAACAAGACTTTGTGCATTCCTTGTAAATAAACAAGACGACTGCACCAAAAAAGAATACCAGACTCCATCCATTTCTGCTTCCAACTGGAACATCCCCAGAGCTCTGAACTCTGACTAGCTGTTTAGATTAAAAAGGAAAAACATTACAGTAAGAACGCGAGAGTAGGTAGGATACAAAAAGTAGGCGATAGCCAGTCTCCCATACACGGGCAATTACTAGCAGCTGACTGGTTGTAAAAGAGGTGGATTTTGAGCAGTGTTTTATAAGGGGAATGAGAAGTAGATTCTAAGAACAATCTAATGTAAATTTCCTCCTGTAATAACTGGGACATCTTAATGAAAGTTAGTGAACCAGGCATCATTAGAGTTCATAGCTAATCAGAGCAATGAAATATTTGTAATTAGGCTTTTCCATCTACAAATTTCCCTTGTGGTATGCAAAGAGGGCCCTCATGTCTGCAAATAATGTCTCACAAACTTATCTAGTCCAAGAAGGAATCCTGACATTTTCAGCTGTCTCCTTCATTCTCTGCTGCATTTATCATAATCAATTTAGACCCATCCCTGCCTCCATCAGAGCAACTGCTGCAATTGCTGTATACAAACCACAGCCTGCAGGGTATAGATTCTCTTTCAGGACTTCAGCACTATTTCACAGACTTAGGGCTTGATCCCATGAAGTACTTCAAGCCCCAATGAAGTCCATTCCCAGGACCATTCTTATTGTTGAGGATTTCTGCTTTGTTTCACGAAAGTGCTGAAGTCTTGTTAACAACTTTCTCCTGCAAGATTTTGCTAACAGTGACACGTAGGAGAGTGAGCCAGTAAGAGAGAGTTCTGATAAAAACAACCAATTTACTGCAGAAACAATACAGAATGGCTCCAGCACAGTATTTTAAAGGGCTAGCAGGACGCTGGAATGACAAGAAGCTCAGAAGCAGTGCACATGTGCATGCGTGCAAACACACACGTGAAGCACCATTATGGTGGTATTTCTGTGCTTCCTTGACAAATAGCATATTGCCAAAACAGTACTATTAGTACTCCATTAACATAATAGCTTTTAATGCCACAAACATTACAGCTTGACATGCTTCCCATATGTGGCATCTATGCTTCGAGGATGCTTTCTTACAACCACCATCAGTGAGGCAGACTGTGGTTGGCCATTTCAAGCAAATGGGTCTCCTTTCACAGTGTCTTTCCATAGAGCACTAGTGTCTATTCTAAGATATTGCTCAGCACTGGTGAGGATATCTGCTCAGATACAGATGCAGTTACTTTCAAATGCTGTTTCAGAAAAGTCTTTGAGCTTAAAAATTGGCTTTTTCTACCATCCTGAGCACTTATGTTTAATTACTAGCATTGATTTCAAACAACCAAATATGTCCAATATAGTCTCTTATTAATACAATGTGTGTAATCCATATCTAATCCAGTATTTTACTAGTGCAGTGAGTCCTGACCTTTTTTGACTTGAGCCCCCATCGCATGGATCAGTGTCTGAGCTCCCCTACTGTTGGGTCTCAATGCCATTCCCTGCCTGAAGCATTTACTGCATCTTGCCTGTTTTCTCCCCATTTCTCTCTCGCCTGTCGCTTTTTGTCTCTGCTTTCTCTTATTCTGCTATTTATTTCAATCATTTCTCTCCTTTTTTCTGGTTTCACTCTCTATTGCTCAGTCTGGGGTTTGTTCTTTTCCCTTCCTCTTCCGCCACTTCTTTCCCCTAATTCTCACCCTCTCTCTCACCATGCTCCCTTAGGTACCTCCCTGCTCTTTCCACTGCAGTTTACTCTGAGTGGTTTCCTTGACTTGCCCCTAATGCTCTCACTTCTTTCAGTCGCCACATGTTCTTTCTCCTCTCTGCAGCTGCACTACACAATACAAAGCAGGCAGAAAAACGTACTTTGTAGTATTACTCAGGGGAGGGGAAAAAAGAACTTAGCTGGAGGCAGTGGCAGAGAGGGGCTAGAGCCCTATCCTTTCCTCTGATTGACTGGAAGGATAGGCAAGTCCCTCAGAAGAGTCTGGCGCTCCATTTCGGAATCCCATCAGTAGTGGTATAGTCCATCTTCTAGATACTATCTTCAGATAATCTTTATTTTTATTTGTGCTGCATGTCTCAGAGGATTTTCACATTGGTAAGGAGGAAATAGCTTTTGTATGAAATATAGTTCTATTGATTTTGCTTTTAAAGGACAGCTGGAAAATATGATGTTTATTTTCAACAAATTAAATTATATTTTTTATTACCCAGATTCCTTGTTCATCTATGATTAAATTTTTCAGCCTGGTATTTAACTGGTCCCCAAACAGTTGATTTATCAAACCCATGATTATATCTGGTCCGAGAAACAAAGGATGAGTTTGAGCGGATGCTAAATGTGCTTCTTTTAGTAAAATACAGCTATTAATTTAAAAACAACTGGGAGCATATAGCAAGGATGGAGGGATTCCCTGACTAAATGTTTTACACTAGTAATCTCAGTAGTCAGTGTCCAAGAAGCCTGGTCTTCTGTTTACTCACACATGACGGTAGAGTCAATGTCTTACTTTTTCATTTTTTCAGAGCACTAATATGGAATTAACTGTCTGCGAAGAATTAAAATCCCTTCACCAACAGGACTAGATGTTTTACTATCTGGCTGGTAGATGGGTGAAGAATGGTATTTCCATAGTTTAATGCCACTTATCACGTCTGGAACAGCTTCAGTTAGAATGGATGAAATCTAACTATTAACAATTCCAAGTCCTATTAGAAACCAATTCAACACCTTCAATTATTTGTGTCTCGGTATGTAGAATATTAAGACCCAGATTCTCAATCAGTCAGTGAAATTGAGGAAATCAATGGGAATGAGATGCCTAAATATCTTCAAGAATCTAGGCCTAAATCTCCACATCTACCAGACTACACTTGTTGCATCCTTCTGGTTAAGTATCAAGAGGCAATCTTGATCCACCTAGCAATGGAAGACTTGGATACTTTTATCATAAGGTGTTTGAGGTGGAAGGAAATTAATAAGAATGAAGTTTTATTGGGTTAATCAGCTCTTTTTAAGATATAGACTAACTGTTCTCCTCACATCTTGCTTTTTTCAGCTGGGTAAAACAAAGGAATAATGATCTCCTGGAAGTTATGGAAAAAGGAGTTAACCTTGGTTATGAATGGTTCCAGAGTACTGAGAACTATTTTGGCCTCATGGAAGATACAGTATGGCTCATATCTTCCAAAAGCAGAGATTTTTATGGAAAGGATTAGATACCATCAGTTTGAATGGATGGGTAAAATCTAGGCCTTGCTGTAAGAAATCCAGAACAGTTGGCATACCTATTTTCCTGGGCTTGTTCTATCTCTCTTGACCCAACAGGAGAACTTTGTCCAAACTCTTGCTCGGCCCAGGAGGGTAAAAGGCCTGCATGAGGCTATGAGAATCTCTATTGCTTTGGATGAGTATCCTTTCTTGTTTAGGCCTTGCCACTTAGGATGTCAGGCTCAGGTAGTCTGTACTGGAATGAGAAGTGGGCTCTGGAAGATCCTGTCACCTGGGTAGAAGCAGCAGAGACCTCTGCAACAGTTCCACTAAGACTGAGGGCTACAGCCTTTGGAGTGATAAGAATTTCTGTTCTTTCCTCCCTTTGTATCCATACTTTCTAGCAGTGGAAGATGGAGGAAAGCCTAGAATTGCTAATTCATCTGTTCCGTGATTCTCTTTCCTTGTGAAGAGAAGGCTTCACATTTCAGTTGGATGTGTGTAGGTCCACTTGAAGCTGGCCTAGCTCACTGGATATTAGCTGGATTACTACTGGGTTCAGGGGCCATTCCAAAAATGGTTTATCTAATGGTTTAGCTAGTTTGTTTTTATGCTCAGTGTGGACTTCCCTGATGGAGACTACCAGGAAAGAATCTACATCATACCACTGTTTAGACTTGAGCTTCTTGTGTGTCCTTGCTGTTTTATGTGTTGTATTGAACCAAGACATGCTCATTCCTCAGATAATCCTGGAAGTCCCAAAGAACCAATGTTCTTGCCCTCATCACTAGGCAGTTGATGCTGTGTCACCTTTCTGACCCTGACCACATTTCCTGTGTATTGTTTTGCCCAGGTGTGCTCCCCAAGCAGAAGGGTTGACATTTGTGGTCAGGACTTGGAGTCTAGATTATAAAAGGAGCCTTCTCCAGCTCAAGGACTGAACCTCTTTGTGTAGTATGTTCCCTTTCTGTTAGATCTCCTGCTCGGAATGGTTTCAGAGTGCCTGGAACTTTCATATGCCCTGACCTATCGCATCATCTCTATGCATGAGACCAGAAGACCTAAGTGTTGCAGGTAAAGATGGATGGATGGATAATGCTCTGTTCTGTGACACCATGGAGACCAGTGTCTGGATCTTGTTAAACTTTTCCTGAATTGAGAAGACTCTAGCTTTCCTTGTTTCCTTTTCGAGTCCTAGGAGAAAAAATCCTTCGAGGAGAGATAAGGGAATGCTTCTTTAATGAATCTATGTGCCTAAAGCACGGAAAGTGTCCTCTGGGCAACTTCCTGAAACATCCCTGGACAGCATTCTGTATGTCAATTAAGAATGGGCACTACTGAGTCCTTAGCTTGAACCCCAGGAATGAAGGAGCTGGTAGAACTTCCTGTTTCTTTTCCTGTTTTGGGCTTTTTTGGTTGCCTTCTGGAGAGGGAGGGTGGCTTCTTTTCTACCATCTGAAGCCTACCAAAGGAAAAGCACCTCAAGGATTTTTTAGTTTGACATTAACACCTAATGCTATGTCTTTTATGCACAGAAACTCATGTTACTTACAAGCCTTGCTTTCAGCTTCGTAGCCTTTCATGAATGTCACCGATCTATCCTTACAGAATCATAGAATATCAGGGTTGGAAGGGACCTCAGGAGGTCATCTATTCCAACCCCCTGCTCAAAGCAGGACCAATCCCCAGCTAAATCTCATGCAGCATGAAGTAGCATCTTAGAAAGGGTTATTAAAGGTATTTTAATTCAAGATCAGTGCTTATTTTTTAAAGAAAAATCACTGCAATTTTCCTGCAGTTGTAAATCTCACATAACAACTAGCATGTGACTTACCCACTTGCTGTTGGTCTGTCCCATTCATCATCACTCAGTCCTGTGTCATGAAAAGGGTGGTTTCGTGGTCTACTGGGAGGGGACAAATTGTCTCTTTGCTTAGGACTCCTCCATTCATATGCATTGAAGTTGTATCCTGAAGCCTGATAGGTGGGACCTAAAAAATTAATCATATACTTGGGACTCTATAGATGTACAAATAACTGAAAATGCATATATTTAATAGGCAGATGTTCAAAAACTTGTACCCATAATTTGTGGGCACACAACCGCTGGTAAGTTTTTGTGGGTACAATTAGATACTTAGATGTCTAAGTTGTACTCACAATTCATTGTGAGCAAAAAGAGAGGTCCTGGAAAACCAGCTGAAACCAGATATTAAATACCTGCAATACAAATGAAGCTAGTTGTCCTAGATTGTGTCTCTGCCCCCCGCCCCTCTACTCCAGGGCTGTTCATCTAGTATCTTTGATAAGTATCTTATTTTCTTGAATTTTCAAGAAAAACAGAAAAAAAGAGGCAATGGAGTTTAAATGTAAAAAAGTGAAAAGTCAACAGCAGCGCTGCCTTAAGCAACGTAAGAAGATTACCAGTATATGGTTTATGGGTGTTACATGTTTCATATTTTAAGGTATCCTTAAAAGCATTTTAAATTAACCAGATCCTAGTGATAGTCAAAGTGGCAGCCATTATGCATTCAGCTCCAGTTCACACAGAGACTTGGCCAGCTTGTGCTGTGATCCTGTCATATCTCAAAATCTAAACTGGATTGGATGGACTCGATACTTGGAAGGGAGCCCCCCAAAAGAACACCGACGTGCCCTATGAAGCAGTATTAGGGATTCAATAGCTGGCACTCTTCTCAATGTTCCAGCATAGCATTACAGGGCACTGTGCTGCTACAGGGGGCACAGTCCTTATACAATGTGATCTCATGGTAGTTTTGATACAAGTGGAGGGGCTCACCTCACTGTCCTGACCAAATTCTATCTCAGGTTAATTACATTCTGCCTACCTAAATTCCCCCAGAGTTTCCACCACTTAAAACTCCCCTGCATTTGGAATGAGGAATTCATTACTTCCTATCCTTAGGTGATAGCTGTACTGTTGTGCCTCATTAAACTGTTGTTCCATTTCATTGGTGGAGGAAGTGTTCCCTGTATACAGTCTGTGACCTAGATGAAGCCTGGAAAATGCTTTGGAATCTTCTGGGTGGAAAGACCCTATAAAAATGTCTGATCATTCTAACTATAACTTGACTTATTGAAGGGGGGAAAAAAAGGTTGGATCTGAACCTCAGGATTAACCGTACTTTTTTGTAGAGTTTTCTACCAAGGGACCTTTAACTTCCAGGTAAGAAGTCAACAGCAACAAGCAGAACTGACCGGCCCCAGTTAAAGATCTTATTCTAAGAATAAAGAAAAGGAGTACTTGTGGCACCTTAGAGACTAACCAATTTATGTGAGCATAAGCTTTCGTGAGCTACAGCTCACTTCATCGGATGCATACTGTGGAAAGTGTAGAAAATCTTTTTATATACACACAAAGCATGAAAAAATACCTCCTCCCGCCCCACTCTCCTGCTGGTAATAGCTTATCTAAAGTGATCACTCTCCTTACAATGTGTATGATAATCAAGGTGGGTCATTTCCAGCAAAAATGGAGAGTGGGTTTGGGGGTCGGGGAGGGGTGAGAAAACCTGGATTTGTGCTGGAAATGGTCCAACTTGATTATCATACACATTGTAAGGAGAGTGATCACTTTAGATAAGCTATTACCAGCAGGAGAGTGGGGCGGGAGGAGGTATTTTTTCATGCTTTGTGTGTATATAAAAAGATCTTCTACACTTTCCACAGTATGCATCCGATGAAGTGAGCTGTAGCTCACGAAAGCTTATGCTCAAATAAATTGGTTAGTCTCTACGGTGCCACAAGTACTCCTTTTCTTTTTGTGAATACAGACTGACATGGCTGTTACTCTGAAACCTATTCTAAGAATGGCACCTATCCAAAAATTTTCTGGCCTAAAAGGCTAGAATGCTACCAGCTGGGCCATAATGACAACTATTGTCTCTGTTGACGGCTGGGCTGAGCATTCTTTGTGATCCTGCAAGTTAGAACTATTTTAGGTTCAGGAACTATTCACAGTTACAATATTTCATTATTTTGGTCTGACAGAAGCAGAAATATGAGAGGCGTGTCTGTAAGAAGCCATGTGTGTGATGCATGTACAGTTTACTGTCAAACTAAATTACAGCTGCATGGTGAACATTCTGCTCTCCGTAAGGGAATGAAATGACAGCAGTACAGTGCATTCTAGCACACTGTCAAACTAATCTATTTGTTTCCCTGGACTGAAATAGAACAGCATAAAATCCTGCTTCTTATAGTGCACCGTCATGCCTCTGAACATGATTTTAACTTCAGAGCTCAATTGGATAGAAAATCTAGTCAAAATAAATATCTAAGCAGGTTAAGTTAAATTTTTAAATTAGATCATTAAGGATTCAATTTAAAACAACAAAACCAGAGCCTTTCAGATTTATAGCTGCGGTTGCATTTTACTACTATTACTGCTTTGCATTAATAAAGCACCTTCCGGCTCAGAAGCTCAAAGTACTTTACAAACAATGAATTTAACCTCACAATACCATTAAGAGGTAGATCAGTATTATGATCCCCATTTAACATATATGGGAAATCAAGGCATAAAAAGGTGAAGTGGCTTGGTGGTCAAATGATTTATCAAAGATCACATAAGAAATTTATGGTAGAGGTAAGAATAGAACCCAGGCTTTCTGAGGGTATGTCTACACTGCAATTAGACTGATCTGTGCAAACTGACTTGGGCTCACAGGGCTTGGGTTAAGGGGCTGTTTAATTGTGGTGTAGATGTTTCCTCGGGCTGCAGCCTGAGCTCTGGGACCCTCCCTCTTCACAGTGTCCTAGAGCCCGGGCTCCAGTCTGAGCCCGGGCTCCAGTCTGAGCCCGGGCTCCAGTCTGAGCCCGGGCTCCAGTCTGAGCCCGGGCTCCAGTCTGAGCCCGGGCTCCAGTCTGAGCCCGAACATCTACACCACAATTAAGCAGCCCCTTAGCCCGAGCCAGCTGGGTCGGGCCAGCTCCGGGTGTCTAAATGCAGTGTAGACATAACCTGAGTGCCAGGTGTGTGATTTAACCATTAGACCAACCTTCTTAAATCTAGCGTAATATGCTCAGGACTGGCAGGGATCTCTGAACAGTGCATGATGTTACAGTAAACACTCTGGCACCAATTCTCCACTGCATCTGAGCTCAGTGGGGACAGAGTGGAGACTGGTGGCACAGGGAACAAACTGTGCTCTGAGTGCAAGTCAGGGCTACACAAAGGCAGGCCTCACATATGCCTCTGAAATAAGGTCCGCAAAGAACTTTAAACCAGTGGAAGATCAGATATGGCACAGCTCCTTTCCACCAGGTTCCTTCCTTTCCTTTCCACACTCCTGGCCTCCCCTCCTGATAAGGGTCGGGAAGACTGCCTTGCACAGAAGGTGGCAGAGCAGTCTCTGCCACATTTACACCAGTGGAACATTTTCCTTGCACAAGGGTATTTCTCCACTGGCCATCTCCAGACACTTAACGTTTATTGTGTGCTGCTTGTACAGTCTGGAGAATTCAGTCCTGTATGTGCTGGAATGTCTTAACATTATTTCAGTGAAACTTTCTTATTTAATTTAATGTGGGCTGCATTCCAAATACGAAGAACCCTGTGCAATGACCCAACACATCCCTACAGCATCTAAGGAATTGTGATGATGATCACCTGGTACAGTAGATTCTAAAAGCAATCCTGATATTAAGCAACTTCCAGTTAATGTCAACATTGTGCTGGGAACCAGTCCCCTCCCATTAATATCAATGTTAATGGGATTTGGATATTGGCAATGGCATGCCACTTATTCATGATTTGATTTTTTTTTAAAAGAAAGGCCCCACCTGCAGGCAGGTTTGTGAGGCTGCAGGCAGGGAAGGAGGTGCTGGGATGTGCCTTCCCTGGAGGCAGCCCCACAAACCTACCTGCAGCCAGTACTCAGTCCGTCCCAGCACTTCCTTCTGGGGTGGCAGCCTGGCAAACCTGCCTGCGCACAGGGACCACACAGGAGGTAAAGGGCTGTGCACCGGGAGGTGAGGCTGTGGACAGGGCAGTAGTGGGAATGAGGGTCCAGCCCAGATGTCAGAGCTGCATGGTACCTCTCTCTGAACTCTCCAGTCTGCAACCTGCTGGGGGTGGGGTGGGATCAGGGGGTGTGGGGGACTACATACAGGTTAGGAAGCAAGGCCCAAACCCTAGAGAACATAGGGCAAGATCCAGTTCAGCCCTATGGGGCCCCAGTGGCCCCACTCACTGTAAAAAGCTGCAGTCCCCCTCCCTGCTGCAGTCCTGCCTACTACTCAGGCTGTTTAAGAGACATGATATATACTGATGCAAGAGTGGGCCGTTTTTTTTAAGGCAGATGGAGGAGATTTGTTTGCAATTATTAGATTAAGAAGGTGAATCATATATAGTTGTTGATCTGGCTTTTGACAAGGATATAATCACTGGGGCAACATGAGTCCCCCTTTCACAGGTGACAACCATTCTCCTAGTACTGAAAAGTCTAATCAGTGAATTGTTGTGATTCCTTCATTTAATCCATCTCCGGAACCTTTTTGGCAATCTCAGCAGAGAGGACAAGGCCTCTTGGTCATGGAGTCTGAACTAAGCTCTCATCTTTCTTCAGGATTAAATCTGAGCACATTGGTGGGGTAGCGTAGGGAAGTTTACACTGTCACTGCCTGCACTGAACCTGTTCTGTAAGTAAAGAGGGGATTCTCTCCAGATCAATTCAAAGAGGAAACAGCGTTGTCAATCTAGCAACTTTCATAGCACTATCTTCCCTTAAAATGATCAGAAAACTAAAAAAAAATTATAAAATTATTTATTCTATTAATCAGATCAAAGTGGTGGTGGTGGGGGGGGGAGCAGAAAGAGGGAGGGGAAAGATACAAATGGGTCAAATTCATCCCTTCTGTAACTCCAGTGAAGTCAATGTAATATCTCGGCTCGAGTATGAGAATCATATTTTAGGCCAAAGAAAATGTAAATATAATCATAAATTAACCACAAAACACAGAAAAGAGGGGTTATGATCTAATGCTGAGAGACCCTTTTGTACAACAGAGAGTTACTGCCAGGATATGCACAATAAGACCATAAAATACTTAAAATTAAATACAAAAAGCCCAGCAATCAATAGTGACATCAGCTACTTCTTGCTCTAATACTATTAGACAGGCAGGAAAGGAAGGTTATCAGAGAGAAAATGACAGGTGCTTCATTGAACCAGACATATATTAATTATATATAAGCAGTTAAAGTAATCAGCAAAGAATTTCAGGCAATGTAGTCAATGCAATCAAGGCAATGTACTGGGCCAAGGTCTGTCCCAATTTTCTGTATGGGGGTATAACACAGCAGACCAACTGATCTGAGTGCCCACACCTCAGAAAGCCTTGACAGAAATGTAAAGATGAAGACACAACTGAACAATTAAATGAAATCAGAGGGAGGAAGGAAAATCTCTTTGGGTTAGGGGATCTGTCTGTGTAAAGATGTACTGTGCACACCAGTGGTAGCACAGAAATAATCATTTAAAAGACAGTCAAAGAAAACATATGAAGATGTTTGGAAGCCTCTTTGTTCTTTTGTAATTCAGAGTAATAAAGAACTGCCTACATTTTCTATAGCCTAAAAACCTTACGTCTTATCTTACATACTTAAAGAGAATTATTTAAAAAATACTATTAAATAAACAGTCAAATATAGCTATAGAAGTTTGAAGGTAATAAGAAGCCTGTTATTTCTTTAATTAAATAATCTCTTTAAACACAGTGATTACTTCGAGGGCTAAAAGTTTGAGTCTAATGTCATGGGAATGAGGAAAAAACAAAAGAGTAACAAATCACTGAATGATCTCTCGTGTTCCCCTTCAGCAGTTTACAATAAATCTTCATTGTACTGAGCTTAAAAAACAATGAGAATGGACCTCAGATGCTCAAATTAACAAACATCTTCAATGTGTTCTGTGCCTTGTATTAATCTAATCTTGAAGGACAAACTCATTTAGTGTGGATGAACTATGGATTGGGCCATTCAGACATTTGTAAAGCTAATGCAAGCCTGTTAATATATTGATAAATGCCTCATAACCCATCACAATGTTATGAAAGAACGAACTCAAGGCCACCTGAGTGTAAGAAATAACACCAGATACCAAGGTGTGTGGTTGTAATGAGACATGTTCACACTGTGAAGTACAAAGTTGAAAGTTGGCGGGTAGGATTTTTTCTAATGTGGGGAAAGGTGATTCATACATCTAATCACTTCTGTGTTAAGCAGTGGTTGAAACTGTTGCTTGTACCTTGGCTTCCAAAGCTGGTATCAATACCAGAACCATCCCATGATTCTACTGCGCTGTCCACACTTGGAACTGTAGTAGAATAAATGTCCGAGAGTTTACTTGGTTTCTGTGTAGAAGAGGTTTCATCTTCAGCATCACTCAGATCACTTAAGTGACCAGAGATGGAAAATTTCTTGGGGCTTGCAGCTAAATAGGGTTTAAAAAGAAACGTGATTATAGCCTCATTGCAAACTAAAAAGATACTTCCCCTTCCTTCCACTATGGACAAGACATGTCCCATGGTACATACATGTTTAAATATTTAAGGTATAGAAATAACTGGTTCAAGAGCATAAATGTGACTCTAGCCATACTCACCATCTGTCTGCTTCTTGATTTTCAAGGTGACAGTCTCTCCTGCCATCTGTAACAAATGTATGGCTTCACTCAAAGGTTTTCCTTTCAGACTGCTGCTATTTATTGCTAGGATGCGGTCTCCTATGTGAATTGCACCTGTCCTAAAGTATCAGAAATAAAACACTGAAAAGATCAACAGCAAAAACAGCAAAGCCAATTTCTTAGCATATTTTGAGACATGTGAGTGTATTTTCAGTTGTTTCTTTTAATTTAACATATAAAGTATTATTACTGGAACTACTTTTAATCAGTACATTTGCCACTAAGGATGCATAAATTAAGTTACCTCTGCTGCAGAGCCAGCAGCAGAGATAATGCACAGCAATGAAGATTTCTGTCTCCTTTGCTGTGGCAAAATGTGGGTGAGCTGATCATTTAAGGAGCCTGAGTGGTGCTCATTTGTTAAAAAACCTAAAATACTTTAATAACTTTAAAGTAAATTTAATGTTTTCAGAAGTACCACATTGACAGCACGGGAAACTGAAGTCTCATAATCACAGGATAGATACAGCAAGTACAGTGGTAGCATGAACAACCACCCGTCGTCGCACCAATATGCCTGTTCTGTAGGAATCACCTCAAGAGAGGAGAAGATACATTGTGTGTGTCAATGCACATGGTTCATTTCCCTTGTATGTATTTGCTTTTCTGGTTCATTCAGTTCTTGGCCTCTCTGTTTAAGATGGCCAGCAAAGGCATCAGTTGCAATGATTATATGTAGTGGACACCTCCCCATCAGTATCTAAGGCCAAGATTTTGAAAAGTGACTTGAGATTTTGGGTGCCCAATTTGGGATACCTTAAATGGGCCTGATATTCAGAGGGTCGATGTTCAGACTTTTCTAAAACCCAGGTTCTGTTCAGGTATCTCAAGTTAGGCACCCAAAATCACTACTCACTTTTAAAAATCTTGACCTAACTTCACCCACTCATTTCATAGAGGTTCTGAACATCCACGAGATGGTTATGGATATGAACAGTGTCAAACAAATAATATCTTCATAAACTATTAATATTGCTCTTACAAAATAGTAAATTTATAACTTGCATTAAAAATAAGTATTACTGGCTTGTTCAGTGGATTTATTCCTTGTGTGTGTGTGTGTGTGTGTGTATATATATATAAAATTTGTATTGCTCTGGATATAATACACACACAGTTATTTATAGTGATTACCCTTAAACACATGCCAAATTTCCATGAAATAAATAGATAAGGTAACTTCAATATTTGCATTATTTCCTATACAGCACTTACTGTAGGGAATGTTTAACATCCTTAATTAATATTATCTAATGTAATTTCCAAGCTTTTAAGGGTGCCACTACATGTACGTGTAAAAGCACATACACAAATGCAGACTGTGTATGTATGCATGTACCGTACATATGAATCTGCACAATCTGTGTGTGCATATATGTGCATTTTATATTTTTATATACACACACACACAAGTCTTTTAGCTATTCCACTGCCATCTCTTCAAAAGGAGTTCATAAAATCTTCATGTAATGGAGGAGTCTGGCTGGCGGAGCTTTCTTAGGTGATTTACAACAAGGTCAGCAGTCCTTATCACTCTAGGAAAATCATGCTGTAGGTTCAATAACATCCAATATCCATAATATTGCTGAGCTTGGCAACATCACAGGAAACATCAAACAATGACAAAGATTGGAAACGGTTAGTTTATCTTTTTTCATAGATGCTGGGAGAATCAACACATTCCTAAATAAGAAAAAATTAGCATGTCCATGTGAATGAACACATTCCTAAGCAAGAAAAAATTAGCATGTCCATGTGAATGAACACATTCCTAAGCAAGAAAAAATTAGCATGTCCATGTGAATGAATAAAGAAATGAACTTTGTAAATGGAAGTCATATTAATAATTGATTCCAATTTACCTTTCAGCGAGTCCGCCTTTAGTAAGACTTGAGATGATTATTGGATCAAAGGGCTCTTCAGTACCAGAAATTGTGATCCCAAGTGGACCACCATAACGCTTGAGCTCTACAGTGTAAATAATTGCTCCAGAACTCTCCTGTTCATCTGCAATAAATGCCAAGAGGACGCAATTGGTTTCTTATGAAAGAAGGAATGAAAAGAATAATACATTCAGACAAGTGACTGGAAATCAGACAGAGCATCCTCAAAGGATTACAGTTCAGATACAATATTTATTCATTATTCCACTGGTTTATTTCATAAAACAAAAATAAGAGAATCTCTCATTTATTTTGCTTTTATGGCAAAAAGCCAGTCCCATTGAAGTAAATGGCGGATTTCCCATTCACTTCAGTGGAACCAGGATTTGATGCTTAAGTTTTAAAATCTTGATGTGTATGTTTTCTATACAAATGTAATTTCAGGATTAAATAGTAGAGAGGAGATACTTTGCTGTGGGGAAAACCAAGACAGTTTTTCTGTTAACTGGAGTAGACAGTAGGGGGGTTAAAACAGGGAGGAGTTGTGAGGAGGGAGAAGTTTGAGGTCATCACAGTCTTAGTTGACCAAACATTTCCTTGAGTTGAGCAGCCTTTATTTATGTATTTATTTTTTAAAGAAAAATCTGATATTAGGTCAATGTTTTTGAAGGGCATGTTTTGAGTCTACACTATTGATATAATTTAAAAATAATTCCTGGTGTCTATGTATCAACAGACATCAAGCTAAACAATAAATTGACTAGGGTCATTTTCATGAAATCATTTGTATGACATCTTGGTTTTTTGTCTTAGCACACAATAATCAGGGAATGAAGAGGGAAATTTTAGTGGGTGACCAAAAATGGAGTTCTCTACACATTGCCCAAAAGGTGTCACAGCAAGAGAGCAATCAACTGTAATGCTTGTAATTTGTGAGAGGAATCTTAAAAGTCAGATTATCCTAAAACCAAAATAACAACTGCTCACTTGCCCTTGTTTATGATATTGATATTCACCTAGTGTGGTTGGTCTGTCAGGCATGCATTCTCAGATCTGTGGGTAATGACATTTTGAAATGGCTCAGTAGGCACCGATAACCCTTAAGATGCATATTCAGCAAACATTACCAGAACTAAACCGTGACAGGCTAGAGTTTTTAAATGTTCTGCTCATTTAAATCACAGACCTTTAAAATAAAGAAGGAAATATCATGTGTCAATGGCACAGGTTCATAGAGAGAGTAGCTTTCTTTTAACACTGTACAATGCACTGTGTTAGAATAAGGGAAATGATATTTTCTTTAAAGCTATTCTGTCTCTCTCTGCTTCGTTGTAAAGCTACTGTCTAGAATCTTCATCAGTTCCCTTTTACCTAGCTTCCTGCTATAGATTTAAACAAACAATACACATATCATCAAAGCAAAGCAAAGGCTTGTGTTGAGAGAAGAATTAGTAATGTATTCAGCAAAGAATCACTGCTGGCATATATGCCTTTCATATCTAGCATGTACATTTGCTTCCTAGCTGGGACACCTGTTAAATGGGTTCTGGCCCACTCACATTTCCTATTGGATGCATTTTTCCTGCCACCTGATTTCCAGAAAGTCACCATCACAGACAAATAAATAACACCCAAGATCCAGCTGGAAGTGATCAATGGTCATGTGATGAGTTTGCACAAAACTGTTGCCACTTTAACAACAGAAAGGACTGCAGACTCCACTCATTGCTTGTTTGCTCATTTACAGAATGTTGGCAAAGTACTTAGAGATCTCAGGCTTAAAAGAGCTACATAAATGTGGAACTTAATAAAGATGAACCATATTGTTAAAAAAATAACTAGCAAATGATGGGTCAAACTGAAAATGCAGCAGTTGGTATTTACTGGGTGTTGACAAAATACTGTAGTGTCCAGTTATCAATAAGGAGGTATAGTGTAAGAGTAAGCAGACATTACTCATATGATAACCAATGTCTGCATTCCTACAGAAGATTTATAACTATTAGGGGATGATAAGAAAGGAGGCCAGTCTATTACCTGTTTGTTTTGCTCAGCTCAACTTAAGACATTTAATGACATAGCAGAACAGATTTAAAATTGCAGCATTACTTATCGTTAATGTTACTTTCAGACAACTTGAGTTCTGACTATTTAACAACCTGAAAAGTATTTGGCCTGAATTCATAATGATAGCTGTTTCTGCTGCCAAATGGAAGACCTAGATTTGTAAAGATTTTCAGGGTTGCAGGTTCAGGTCAATAGAGGTGATGACATAAACGTCAGGGTGAAAAGTTGGCAGGAAAAAACGAGTATAATTTCTTGGGCTCAATGCGTATGTTACCCCATGGTAAAGAGGCTGAATCATATTAGATCTAAACATATTAGGATTTCCTTAAGCTTGGTGAAATTTCCCCTTGTTGCCTCTCACCTACTGATGCAACTTGTAACAGTTCTTTGATTTTGCATTTGATACAAGTACTGTAGTCCCTTAATGCTGCACTATCTCTGCTATATGTGCTGGTCTCTGTTCTGTAAAGTGATATTTGCTAAATACAGACTGGAGTGTAAAGCAGAAACACAACTACAGAGCCCTATTAGCATGGATCACTTCACCAGTGACCTCACCACCTGGGTTGGCTTTGAAGAGAGTGGCAGAAGGCAGGCATTTTGTTTTGCTTGAAGAAGTAAGGGGTAGGAAAAAAGGCAGGATAAAGACAAACAGAAGGGTGAAAGGTTTAAATAAAACCAAGCTGAAGGTATAATAATGCATAAAAAGAAAAAGTAACCAAATGAAAGAGAATGCAAATTGGAAGCAGAAAAATTCTAGGGGGAAGAAAGATGGTAAAAATAATTTGCAAAAATAGATGATTAAAAAGAACCTTACAGGGAAGAAGAAGAGAAAAACAACCCAACAACAACACAGAAATGAAGGATGGAGCAACAGAAGAATTTAAAAATAATCATTAAAAATCTTAGGGCTTGTCTATGCAGCGACATCCAGGAAAGTTAATCTGAATGAACAAAAGTCTGAATTTGAAGTGGATGAGTTAAACCGCATTAAAATCCTCTATGAACAACCTCATTCAGAATTAAAGAGGCCTTCCAATTCCAACTTTGGTTTAGTTTAGTTCACTTCCAAAATGAATTAAGTTAAATTGAAGTAAGGCCACTTTAATTCCGAATAACAGCATCAGCACAGGGATTTAATGAGGTTTAACTAATCCACTTCAAATTAAGATGTTTAGTTCATTCAGATTACTTTTTCTGGAAGTTCCCATATAGACAATCTCTGTGTGTTACTCTTTGGTATAGAAACTGTTTTAGAGTGCTCTATGACTACTCATCTATAAACATCAAGCTTCATTTCTCTTAGGGAACTTCCAATTAATGATCAATTTTATTGAGTTTAAAGAAACATTGTTGTTCCATGCAGCCCAAGTTGAGAGAAAATAATTAAATATGTATAAGTCAGGGGTCGGCAACCTTTCAGAAGTGGTGTGCCAAGTCTTCATTTATTCACTCTAATTTAAGGTTTCGCGTGTCAGTAATACATTTTAACAGTTTTAGAAGGTCTCTTTCTATAAATCTATAATATATAACTAAACTATTGTTGTATGTAAAGTAAATAAGGTTTTTAAAATGTTTAAGAAGCTTCATTTAAAATTAAATTAAAATGCAGAGCTCCCCGGACCGGTGGCCAGGCCCTGGACAGTGAGAGTGCTACTGAAAATCAGCTCGCGTGCCGCCTTGGCACACAGGTTGCCTACCCTTGGTATAAGTAATATGCTCAGTTAAAATTCATTTCAATTAAGGTGGGTATTTTGTTTTGTTTTACTTTTTGCCTCCATTTTTCATAATGTTCCTTTTTGATTTCTTGGGATATTGATTGAAAGTTGCTTTTTAAAATTGTTAATCACAACATACACAGACTGGAACTCATTCAATTTTTTTTAGTAAAATCTGCATAGAAAATTATATTCACTATGTCTACAATCTGTCTTTGTTCCAAAATTTGAATATATTTGGTTACACAGAGTAGATAATAGATAATTAAAACTTACTAATCATAGTTGTTAGTCATGCAAGACGACAATTTAATTGTAGATAAAATAAATGATTCTTGATTATATTCTAGTATCATATTAATTTAGTCATAAAATTAAGAAACATTCATTTGCAAAAGTAACTTAGTAAGTAAGGGTCCTATTCAGACTAAAATATACACTATCTACCAGGGTGCACAACTCCCAAAAGGCCACATATGCTGCTTCTGAGCAGACCTAGGGTAAAATCTTGGCTAAAGTGAAATCAATAGCAAAATTCCTAGGTTTGCTCTGGGGCAACACCACACCTGAGAGTTGCAGAGATGTTTAGAATTGAGAGGGGAACATGTAAAATTAACTCTTGCCCTTCTGGTATTTCTTATTTTAGATTCCAATTGCATCCCATATTGGTATTGCACAGGCTGCTAGTAATCTACACTTTTGACTGGGGAGGGAAACTAGGAGAACAGATAGGAGGAAGGTAGGAGACAGGATCCAGTGCTGTTGTAAATAGAACAGGGTGGGAATCAGTTTTCCAGTCTGGTGAACATTTTTGAGATTTCAAAATTTTTTCCCATTCTGCATCAGGACAAAACAGAGACCTTACCAGAGAGCGGTGAGAGACAGAGACTGACCCACCCCAGAACAGTCTGGTGGTTAGGGCACCCATCTGGGATGTGAGAGGCCCAGATTCAAGTTCCTGCGCTGAATCAGGCAGTGCAGGGGCTTGCCCATTGTAATACTGGTTACTCTGGTGTGTCCCTGCCCCTTTTGTTGTGACCAGAAACTCCATCCTGGACACAAGAAATCTCCTCAAAGGAAGTTTTGTCAAAAATGATACATTTCAGTAAACAGTTTTAGTGTCAACGAAGCGGCATTTTCTGAAGGAAAAAACATTTTGTCAAAAAATTTCTAACCTGCTCTAGTTTCTGACCTCTAAAAAACACAAGTTACTTGTGCCCCGGGGGGTGGGGGGGTTGGGTGTCCCTCACACTTTCCATTGTTGAATGGAAACTCCTTCCCCTAATCACCTGCCTACAGTGGCTGCAGTTCCCTGCTTTTCTTCCATTAGCTGTTTCACTGAGCTCTGTAAAAGAGGTGTCAGGTAGGCATCTCTTTGGGCCACATGATCCTTTATTTCTATAACTATCTGACATGAATTGGCCATGCCAGTCCCTCCCTCTCCCACATTAGGATGTCTGAGGATGTACTGAGTATGTTTAACCAATTCCACATCCTCATCCCTATGAGCCTAATCACCATATACTGTAGGACAGAATTCAATTTTTGCGATCATTTGGCTGGCTGGATCCAAAGTTACTTTTCAAAAGCCAATTTCTGCAGATGCTGCTGGGTTTGCCCCTCATTACTCCTGATCAGACCAGAAGTCATTTCTTCACAGTTTTCAGCAGTAGAAAAGAATTTAAGAACTTCCTTGCTGGCATTCAGCTACAGAACAAGAACAAGAACATTATAGTGTGTGGGGAGCTAGTTTAGTCAGTTATAACATATAATTTAGATGTAGCTACTTAGATTGCAAGCTGTTGGAACAGGGACCTTGTTTTTGTTAGGTGATTGTCCAGTACCTAGCATAATGGGGTCCAGGACTGCAGCTCCCCTGGGTGCTACCAAAATACAAATAATTAATAACTACATTTGGACTGACCTGCTTTGGCATTAAAATGCCTAGCAGAACTCACTCTGTTCTCAACAAGATAGGATTTTGCTTCCATGAACATATGATTTGGGAAGTTTGCTGTTTTATGGACTGGATGTAGTAATAGTGTGCAAAATGGTGTTTGCCCCAATTCTCCCTTAGGGGCTGATCCTTCACTTTGCTAAGCACTCTGTTCCCAATCCAGCGAAGTACTTAAGTACAGGCTTAACTATAAGTGTGTGAGTAGGCCTGCTTAAGTCAAATTTACGTGCTTAAAGTTAGGCATGGGCTTAAGTACTTTGCTGGATCAGGGTCACAGGCCTGATCATCAAAGGCACTAAGGCATTGTGTCATGATGCCAAGCGTTGCAATACCTATCTTTTAGGCCCCTACAAACTCACAGGAACAACACTGTGATCCACAAAGCCAAGTCAGGCACCTAGGCTCCCTATACAACGAATGGGCAGAGATAGATACCTATGAACATGCTCCACAAGAGCCAGCATGCTTGGTGGGGAGTCAACTAAGCTAGCCAGCAGGAGATGCCAAGGAAAGGGTGTGTCCTAAACCCTCTTATCTCCTGGAGTTGGCACCTAAGTCCAGGCTGCAGGGAGGAAGCTAGTGTTCCACAGTTGGGGACCCCTTTCCTGGAGTCAGGTGGTTTAGGCACCTAAGTAATTTCTTGTGAGGATGAGTTAGGTGCCTACCTCACTCCACACCAAATGGGGGGAAGAAGGGGAGCATGAGGTGGTGATGGTAGCACCGCCACCACCTGCCTTGTAACTTTTATTCCAGTGGTTAGAGAACTCCTCTGCTCAGGTTGAACTCCCCCCTCTGCCTAGGGCAGAATGGGGTTGGAACTGGGGTCTCCCACCTCTCAGGAGGATGCTCTAACCACTGGGCTATGAGATAGTCTGACGTGGGATTAAATAGTTAATGACTCTCAAATGACACTCTCCTGACAGGTGAGAGATGCTTCTCCCCCTGAGGCAGAGGGGGAATTGAACCTGGATTTCCCACATTGCAGATGAGTGCTCTGACCACTGGACTAAAAGTCATACATTAGGTACCTCCTGCTCTACCACCTCCTCCTCCAGACAAACTTTGAATGGGACTCAATCTGGTAGGCAGCTTCTGAGTCCCATAGGTGAGCCAGGTACTGCTTCACCTATCTTCTCCTGGTTCATGGGTCGCTCTGGGCCTTAGGCGAGAGGTAGGCATCTAGGTGCCTAGAGTGAGGCAGCAGTGTGCATGTCCAGAGGCAAAAACATAGGAATCTAGAGATCTGTTATGCTGAACATTTCAGTGCCAAGTTTAGACACCTACAGTGTTTGGTGACAGCCAAGTGGGAGATTTGTGGATCACAGCAGTGCCTAAAACCTGGATTTAGGTTCCTAAGAACCTTTGTGGATCTGGGCCAGAGCATCTTGCAGAAACAGACCCTAATTCAGGATTCTGTTTTATGTCCTTGAAACAGGGAAGACTTACATGGTCACATAAGGGCAAAATCAACATGATGTGTCTACATCTGAGGGGTTAAATATCGCCTTGGAATACAGAGTAACTTCTACTACTGCAAAACCCCTATCAGTAATATAGCCATGGAGACAATTTTAGACTGCATAAAGTCCTGTGTTTACTTTTATTCTGAACATCTTTAACTGACATTAATAAATATGTCAAATTTAACACATTTTCTAACTGCATTCTACACACAGAATAATAATCCTATGCTCTAAAAGACATGAAAGTGCATGTAACTATGTCACCATTCATACCGGAGTTATCTTCATCTTTGCGGATCTTTAGTTTTACAAGGTCCTCACAGTGTTGAAGGATCTGAACAGCATCTTCCATGGAGCAGTTGTCCAGTCGAATGTTATCTATGGCAAGCAGTTTATCACCAAGTTCTAGCGTTCCAGTTCTGTAAACAAATGAACATTACATGATTAATTAGTAACATATAAATATGCTTTTTAAAGTAGTGTTAACTCTCATGTACCATTCAAATGGATTTTAATTACTTTGAAAAAAAAAATACATCTTTTTCATCTTGGTTTTGGATGACAATCATTAGTTTTAATTAATGGAGATTGAAAATATATTATTTATTCTTCCAGTAAAATGATTCAATTGATTTGGAAACTTGACAGACCACAGAACTCTTGTAACAGAGTTTCTATGTGCACAGAAGTTACATGGGGCACAAGCTGAAGGCAACAGATTTTCCCTGAAAGTTTGAAAGATCTCACCTGTGAGCAACACTTCCTTTCTTGATATCAGAAATAACAAGGGGGTCCCCTGGTTTTCTACTGGATGGAGCTGTAATAAAGCACACACACATATATACTATTTATATACATATGTAGATTGATAGATATGCTACACAGACCATTTTGTATGTACCTAAAATATACATAACAAACACTCATAAATTACACACACAAAAACTAAATTAAAAGAACAATGCAAAAGCAAGCAGCCAAGAGTTAGGAAATGCCATATTAAGGTTGCCTATGCAACCTTAATTTAGTCCCATTATGCATAAGCATTAAGATTGAGGCCAGGCCTACACTTGGAACACTTTGCTGGTATAAGAGTAGCAGCTGTGTTAGTCTGTATCGGTAAAAAGAAAAGGAGTACTTGTGGCACCTTAGAGACTAACAAATTTACTTGAGCATAAAATGTAGCTCATGAAAGCTTATGCTCAAATAAATTTGTTAGTCTCTAAGATGCCACAAGTACTCCTTTTCTTTTTGCTGGTATAGCTATACCAGCTATACCACTATACCAGAAAAGTGATCCTAGTGTGGAGGTATCTTATATCATCAAAACTGTGCTTTTGTCAGAATAGCTTATTTCAGCCCCTATTCCCCCCCCCAAAAAACTACACAGGTAAAAGCTCAGTTTTGCTGATATTACTGTCTACACAGCAGGCGTTTTTGTAGTACAGCTATGCTGGTCACAAATCACACTTTATCATATCCTGGGACCTGGCTGATATAGCTATGCTGGCTGATGTCTGTAGTCTAGGAAATAATGGCCACAGTCTAGAATTACATAATCACATTCTATTTGACCACCTGTGAAAAGTCTGGTTTAAGTGACTTGCCCAGCATCACACAGGAATGCTGTGGCAAAGGCAGGGATAGAATCCAGTTTTCTGGGACAGCATTCAACTGCCTTAACTATTAGGCCATCTCCTCTCTCTTCCTGCAATTCACTACCTCATTCACTACACATCATCCACCCTTCTGTAACAAATGAACCAGGGGTACTACAGACAATCTCCTTCACTGCACAACCCTGATTCCTCCCCATAGCAACTCTAACTTGTGCAAAAAATAGTAAGTGATCATATAATTAAAGACTGTATCATAATGCAAAAACACAAGGGGGCATTTCCTAACTATTGAATGTTTGACTTTGCAACCTTAACGTTCTTTTAACATAGTTTTTTGTATGTAGTTTCGTACATTTTTAAAAAAGCAAAGTGAAAAAAAATCCACCATGTGGCATCATATTTACACCCACATAGGTCATCAGCAGGGTTGGAACCTTTATATCCACCACACAGACCTCTGCCATTTGAGCTAAAGGAGTAATGGATGGTAGTAGTAGATTCTCATCATCTATGTGGACCAGCACTAGAGGCGGAAATCTCTACTGAGCATGTGTGATTTTTCAAAGGCTTATAATTTGGCCAGATATAGGCAGATTTTCATGGAGATGGCCAAAGGCAAATCCTGACTCAAAGGCCACCCCTGGCCAAATTTCAAGTCCCTGTTCCAAATCATGGGGACGCTAGAGGTTTTCAAAGCAAAAAAATTGCCAGATTTTTTTAACATGAGTAAAACACTGTATCTTCCCCTAGCATTGTTCTTGGAACCAGCTGAATTGTCCTGGCTGGAGTTCTCCCAAAAAAGGCAGACACCTGGCATGGAGAATTTCAGCCCAATTGGTTAAAGAATGACAAAGTTATAAGCAATTAAAAGCAGGGTCTTATAATGGGAAGTGTCAGGTAATTTTAAAAGTAGGTGATACTACCAGCCCCTCTTTTAATAATTATTTTATATATAAATCAATCTTAGATTAGTCTTATATTCTAAAACTGACTGGGGATGTCTGTCACCAAAGAATTTTGATGAGGTTAATATCTAGGACCCTATCTTGCCTTTGGATTCACTGGAGACCCTTAGGCCTGTGCAGAGTCCCAATGAAATCATTGGGCCTCCCGATTGCTAGATTATTTTAGCAAACATACTGATGGGATCTGCAAAAAGAAAACATGAAAACACCACGCTATCGTAATATTGCTTTTTCTGAATTTTGCTCGATATGGAAATTTAGCTCTATTTTTGAAACTTCATGCTTAGTATATTCTTTTTTATGTAGCTGTTGAGATCGCTGCACAGTGAGAGCCCTTACACACTCTGTATTCTGAACTAAGAACATAAGAACGGCCATACTGGGTCAGAGCAAAGGTCCATCTAGCCCAGTATCCTGTCTTGCGAACGTGGTCAGTGCCACGTGCCCCAGAGGGAATGAACAGAACAGGTAATCATCAAGTGATCCATCCCCTGTCGCTCATTCCCAGCTTCTGGCAAATAGAGGCTAGGGACACCATTCCTGCCCATCCTGGCTAATAGCCATTGATGGACCTATCCTCCATGAATTTATCTAGTTCTTTTTTAACCCTGTTATGGTCTTGGCCTTCACAACATCCTCTGGCAAGGAGTTCCATAGGTCGACTGTGCGTTGTGTGAAGAAATACTTCCTTTTATTTGTTTTAAACCTGCTGCCTATTAATTTCATTTGGTGACCCCAAGGTCTTGTGTTATGAGAAGTAGTAAACAACACTTCCTTATCTACTTTCTCTATACCAGTCATGATTTTATAGACCTCAATCATATCTCCCCTTAGCCATCTCTTTTCCAAGCTGAAAAGTCCCAGTCTTATTAATCTCTCCTCTTATGGAAGCCGTTCCATACCCCTCATCATTTTTGTTGCCCTTTTCTGAAACTTTTCCAATTCCAATATATCTTTTTTTGAGATGGGGCGACCACATCTGCACAGAGTTTTCAAGATGTGGGCATACCATGGATTTATATAGTGGCAACATGATATTTTCTGTCCTATTTTCTATCCCTTTCTTAATTATTCCCAGCATTCTGTTCGCTTTTCTGACTGCCGCTGCACATTGAGTGGATGTTTTCAGAAAACTATCCACAGTGCCTCCAAGATATCTTTCTTGAGTGGTAACAGCTAATTTAGACCCCATCATTATATATGTATAGTTGGGATTATGCCTTTCAAAGTGCAATATTTTGCATTTATCAACATTAAATTTCATTTGCCATTTTGTTGCCCAGACACCCAGTTTTGAGAGAATCTTTTGTAGCTCTTCGCAGTCTACTTGTGTCTTTACTATCTTTAGTAATTTTGTATCATCTGCAAATTTTGCCACCTCACCGTTTACCCCTTTTTCCAGATCATTTATGAAAATGTAGAATAGGACTGGTCCCAGAACAGATCCCTGGGGACACCACTTTTTAACTCCCTCCATTCTGAAAACTGACCATTTATACCTACCCTTTGTTTCCTATCTTTTAACCAGTTACCAATCCATGAGAGCACCTTCCCTCTTATCCCATGGCAGCTTACTTTGCATAAGAGCCTTTGGTGAGGGACCTTGGCAAAGGCTTTCTGAAAATCTAAGTACACTATATCCACTGGATCCCCTTGGTCCACATGCTTGTTGACCCCCTCAAAGTATTCTAGTAGATTGGTGAGGCATGATTTCCCTTTACAAAAACCATGTTGACTCTTCCTCAACAAATTATGTTCATCTATATGTCTGACAATATTGTTCTTTATTATAGTTTCAACCAGTTTGCCCAGTATTGAAGTCAGGCTTATAGGCCTGTAATTGCCAGAATCACCTCTGGAGCCCATTTTAAAAATTGGCATCACATTAGCGATCCTCCAGTCATCTGGTACAGAAGCGGATTTAAATGATAGTTTACAGACTACAGTTAGTAGTTCTGCAATTTCACATTTGAGTTGCTTCAGAACTCTTGGGTGAATACCATCTGGTCCTGGTGACTTATTGCTGTTTAATTTATCAATTTGTTCCAAAACCTCCTCTAATGATCCCTCAATCTGGGACAGTTCCTCAGATTTGTCACCTAAAAATAATGGCTCAGGTTTGGGAATCTCCCTCATATCCTCAGCCGTGAAGACCGATGCAAAGAATTCATTTAGTTTCTCCGCAACGGCCTTATTGTCCTTGAGTGCTCCTTTAGCACCTCGATTGTCCAGTGGTCCCAGTGGTTGTTTAGCAGGCTTCCTGCTTCTGATGTACTTCAAAAAAATTTGCTATTACTTTTTGAGTCTTTGGCTAACTGTTCTTCAAATTCTTCTTTGGCCTTCCTAATTGTATTTTTACATTTCATTTGCCAGTGTTTATGCTCCTTTCTATTTTCTTCACTAGGATTTAACTTCCACTGTTTAAAGGATGCCTTTTTGCCCCTCACTGTTCTTTTAACTTTGTTGTTTAGCCACGGGGGCTCTTTTTTGGTTCTCTTACTAATTTGGGGTATACATTTAAGTTGAGCTCTATTATAGTGTCTTTAAAAAGTTTTCACGCAGCTTGCAGAGCTGTCACTTTTGACACTGTACCCTTTAATTTCTAGTATCAGAGGGGTAGCTGTGTTAGTCTGGATCTGTAAAAGCGGTAAAGTGTCCTGGGGCACCTTATAGACTAACAGACGTATTGGAGCATGAGCTTTTGTGGGTGAAGAGTCGGATGCATGACTAACCTCCTAATTTTTGTGTAGTTTCCCTTTCTGAAATTAGATGCTACAGTGTTGGGCCACTGTGGTGTTTTCCCCACCACAGGGATGTTAAATTTAATTATATTATGGTCACTATTACCAAGTGGTCCAGCTATATTCATTATATTGGACCAGATCCTGTGCTCCACTTAGGACTAAATCAAGAATTGCCTTTCCTCTGGTGGGTTCCAGGATCAGCTGCTCCAAGAAGCAGTCCTTTAAGGTGTCAAGAAACTTTATCTCTGCATCCCATCCTGAGGTGACATGTACCCAGACAATATGGAGATAATTGAAATCCCTCATTATTATTATTGAGTTTTTTATTTTAATAGCCTCTCTAATCTGCCTGAGCATTTCACAGTCACTATTATCATTCTGGTCAGGTGGTCGGTAATATATCCCTACCTCTATATTCTTATTATTAGAGCATGAAATTTCTATCCATAGAGATGAAGTGAGCTGTAGCTCACGAAAGCTTATGCTCAAATAAATTGGTTAGTCTCTAAGGTGCCACAAGTACTCCTTTTCTTTTTGCAAATACAGATTAACACGGCTGTTACTCTGAAACCAGAGATTTTATGGTACAATTTGATTAATTTCCAAATTTTACTTCATTTGATTCTATGCTTTCTTTCACATATAATGCCACTCCCACAGCAGCACTGTTCTGTCCTTCTGATATATTTTGTACCCTGGTATAACTGTATCCCATTGATTATCCTCATTCCACCAAGTTTCTGTGATGCCTATTATATCAATATCCTCATTTAATTCAAGGCACTCTAGTTCACCCATTTTATTATTTAGACTTCTAGCATTGGTATATAAGCACTTTAAAAACTTGTCTCCTTTTAGCTGTCTGCCATTACACGATGTAATTGAATGGGACTCTTTTTTTGTTTGATTGTTTCTGATCAGACCCTGCCTGTATTTTATCATTTTCCATCCTATCGTCCTCACTAGGACATATTCTCTATTAATAGATCCTCCCCTAAGGGATGTCCGAACCACGTGCTCCTCCGCACCTGTTGGCTTTCCCCCAGCCCTTAGTTTAAAAACTGCTCTAGGACCTTTTTAGTGTTAAGGTTGGAGAGCGTGTTTGGAACCTGAAGGGTGCATAAGAGTGCATAAAAAGATACAGATGGTAAGTTCAATGCTGAGGCTGAAATTCTGCTTTTATTCTACTTTAAAATAAAATTAAATGATTAATACTTTGTATTTGTAATCATCATGTGGGAATTTCCTTTGATTTTTTTACACTCATTTAATATTCCAGAGAGGAAGACTATCCTGTGGTTAAGATACTGGCCTGGGACTCTGGAGATCTGGGCTCACTTTCTGGGTCTGCTGCAGATTTCTTCTGGAATTTTAGGCAGATCACATAGGCGGTCTCTGTGCCCCAGTACCTGATCTATTGTTTGTCTTACCTATTTAAATAGTAAACTATTCGGTGCAGCTACTGATCAACCTGTGTTTGTACCATGCCAAAATATGAGACCCTGACCCCAGTTGGGATCTCTAATAGGGGACTGCCCATCTCAAATTGGGTGGGACAGTTCCGAAATGCAGAGCTAATGTCCCAGTCCTGGGTTGAATGACTCTGGGACAGCATTTGTCCCAGATTACCTGCAGTGCTGCTCCATGCTTGCCCAAGGCTCAGGGGCAGCACCAGCCTCTTCCCGGTGAGGGAGGCTGAGGTGGGCCTTAGCCCCAGCTCATCACAAGGCCCCGCCCCCTGCTCTTCCTCTCCCCTGCCCAAGTCCCCACCACCTGGCCAGGTCAGAAGCTGGGGCCAGGCACTAGTAAGAGCTGCCCAGGGAGCACAGGCTGCTGGTGGGGAGTCCTGGACCCTCCACCTGTCCTGGGCGACGTGCCTCGAGGGGTGGAGATATGGGTTGGGGACTGCTCTCAAGTACCCTATCACCCTACTCAGGGGAGGTGGAAGATCCAGGGCTCCCCACAGCGGCCTGGGCAGCTCTTACCACAGCCTGGCTCTGGCTTTTGACCTGGCCGGGGGAGGGGTTAGGGTTAGGTATGAGGAGGAGCAGGGTGTGGGAGTTTGGGGGAAGAGGACGGGAGCGGGGTTTGTGCATGTGTCCTGCTTTTGCTTTTTGAAAAGGTGGTCACCCTAGTCTGTAAGGATCTGTCTACACAGTCCGCTGAATCAAGCCTCCCAGGCAAGATTAACAGACTCTGACTTGTGAGGCTCATGCTATCGCACCAAAAATAGCTGTGTAGATGTGGTGCTTTGAAGCTGTGGCTCAGACTCTGAAAACCCACCTCCCTCCCCCTAGGCTTCAGAGTCTGAACTCCAGCCTGACGCACAGCGCCTGCAGAGCGAGTTTTAGAGTGGTATCACGAGCCCTGTGAGCTTGAGTCTGTCGACCTGGGCTGGGAGGCTCACTGCCCTGGGCTGTGTACTACTGTGATATTACTATTGAAACCAGAAAAGGGAAATAAAAATCCCTGAAATCTATGGGAACAAATAATGCAACGGCCCCCTCAACATTACTGCTATGACAAAATCAGAATCTACTGCTGCTGTCACATATCATTGCAAACAGGAAACACAGGCGGTGGTCACTGAAACATCTTTGAACTTTTTTCAAAAACGTTTCCAACAAACTTGGATCAAATTATGATTTTGGCCGGGAAACTAGGCAAAAGCGTTTTTTCCCTTTAGTGTCCAGCCAAATCTAGGCAATTGCAGCTGAGTTTGGCTTTGAGTTTCCAACTTTGTTTGAACTCAAAACTCGAACTAAAATTCAGAGGCTGTACACAAACCAAGTCAGCAAACTGAAATCATTGACGCACAGCTCTTGATAACCCCTACTTGTTAGAGAACACTGTTTACTAATGGGACTAAAAAGCTCATTGAATCCATACGTAAGCAGTTCTTACAGTTGATTATTTTTTGTTCTTAAAAGTGCATAATTAATATTATGATGGCTTATTTGGGGCTGCTGAGAGCCGTCAAGTAAATCTGCACATTGTGGATGTGGGCCCAATCCTGCAAACCCTTGAAATATTATATACATTCCTTACTCTTATTCCATGAGCTATTAGCTTCAGGGAGTAAGGTACAATTTGTTGTGAGTAAGGGTATCAGAATCTTACTAATGATATATAAGCACAAAAAAGAATAAATGACCTGCTAATCTTTTATGTATTTTTAAGGTTTGCCTAACATAAAGTGCTCATAATGATTTTTGGAAAATGAGTCAAGATAATTTGCTTCCAGGCTCAAACCTTGTACAACTACTGCTTTTGAAGCCCCTTGAAACAATTTTTTTTTCTGGCCCACCTGTGAATGGAGGTTAATAATAAAAATTCTGATGATGCCAGAAATGTATCCGCACTAACAGACACTGCAAGAACTGATTTATGCTCATGAACAGATGGTTCAATACCTGAGTACAATGTAAGGCTAATACAGAGTAAATAAATAAAAATAGATGGTACGTATAGATACACCCATACATATACATAAATACTATTCAACAGACAACTCCTCAAATATTTTTCTCCTTGACACTAAATATCACAATTAGCCTCCTTTTCTCTAATATATAATGAAAACACCACGAGGTATCTCAAAAAAAGCACAATTCTGCCCCACTTTTATTTGAAGACCACTTCTAATAGATAAACAGTTTTTGTCACTCATTTTAGGGTGGCTGCTAAAGACAGGCTTTACTGTGTGTGTGTGTGTGTACACAATATTCTTCCAGTTTAAAATTTCTACAGTGGGAGAGTATGCAACAGTTCTTTTATGCCAAAGGTGTATGATTTTCACATTTTTTGACTAACGTTCAAATATACTTAATAAATATGGACCTCATCCTGAAAAAATATATGCATATGTGAAACTTTACCCATAAGAGGAGTGCCACTGAACTCGGTTATTCATGTGCATAAGTGTTTGCAGGACTGGGGTCTATATATCTTTTGGTGTATGATATACAGGACATAGGAAATTACAATTTTCATATTACATTAGCAAATATATCTTTTTAACACCTTTCAATGTATTTTTAAAATATGTGGCTCTGATAAAATAGTTGGTGTGTCACAAAAATCAATCTTGAAAAAATCTATATTCCACTACATTGTTTAAAATCAATATAGATGGCAAATAAATTAAATCAAATTTAAGCACCTTACAATTGCTGAGGGCTGACCTGCTTAGTAATTTCCATGAAATGGCTCTGTTTAAAAAAAGATGATATTGCCTAGCATATTGTTGTGTCATACATGGTTCCATTAGAGCTAGGAAAAAAAACTGGATAAAAATTGTTTGCCAAAAAATGCATATTCAAGTCAGTGGAATTCACCAAATTATTCTGTCTGGAATAAACAAACAAACTTGAAAACGTTGAAAAGATTTGTTTCGACATTTTTTAAACAAATTGTTTCAATTTGAAATGACTTTTTGTATCAAATTTTCCTTCAGTTTTATTTTTACAAAAAGTAAAAAAGAACAAAAACCCAAACCCAAATCCTTTGGGTCACACAAAATGTTTTGATTCAAAACTAATTTTTTTTTCAACTTTTTTGTCTTGCTGAAAAAAAGTGGAACAATTTCTTTTTGGGTCAACCTGAAAGGAATTTTTTCTCAGAGTGTTTAGTTCAGCTCCTGAACCAGAAAATCAGTTATTTACACAGTTCTAGTTTCTGTGGCCTGGTTTAAAAAATGGAGAAGTTTTAATTTCCAGAAGCAGTTAATTGGGTATGAAATTGGTGCTAACTGCAGTATGAAAGATAGAGTCACTTATCTTGGCAGACTATGGACTAGGTTCCTGATCCAAAGCATATTAATATAAATGGAAAACAGGCCTTTCACATGCCCTAGGTGGATGCTAAGGGGACCCGTAACCCATTAAAGAATTTTGGGGAACCCTGAAAGACTTAACTAGGACCTTCTTTTTGGAGGTTAAGAGTGTAAAATTGTGTGTGTTAGAGCAGCATCTGACAAGCCCATTGTATTGAGAGACAGTTGACATAACAGTTACGTGAAAGCCAGTGGCTTTGGTTTACAGGGCTTCACATGAACTTTTCTTCTGGTTTTACTTCATTATGATTTGTGCCCGCTTAGTTTCTATTTTGAATGAATCTTAAACAAAGTGAAATTCAGCCCCCAAAATTGAGTTGCACATGGTTTCCTCCAAAACTCTAAATCAGCTCACGTTCATTGAGTACTTTGTCCAGATTCAGAAGCTTTTTGAGAACCAGGCAGTAGTTTCACATAGGCTTATTTATTGACCAAGAAAAATGGAAGAAACACCTTCATCTGGACCTCCTCTGCAGAGTCCCATTACCATTGCACCCAGAACCCCGCAACAAGCCTTTGTGCATGCAGATCCCTCCCGCATCCTGATCCACCACTGAGCTGCCCACATCAGATTGCCCCACACAGAACCCTCTCAACCCACCCCTAGATCCCCCCATACTTGGATCCTGCCTTGCTGAGCCTGTCTGTCTACACCAGGTGCACCTGGCATGGAGAAGCAGGGCCCTGGGGTGTTTCTGGGGCAGGCCCGTTCCTTGCGTTGTGTCAGGATTGGGTGCAGCATCACCACTGAGTCCGTGTCCCGGGGGGATCTTCACAGTGATCTCCCACCTCTGTGCAGCTGGTGGCCTGTGCTCCCCAATGCCATGCTGGAGCCTCCACATTTATTTGACAAATAAAATTTTCAGAATTTTGCAGAATTTTAAAATATTGTGCGCAGAATTTTTTGGCGCAGAATTTTAATTTTTTTGGCGCAGAATGCCCTCAGTAACAATACCGATGGCACCTCAGACTAAGTACCTCACTAGCTCCTCTAGAACCTTTACATATGAACTGAACAAGAGGGGTAGCAGAAATGACCCCTGAAGACTCCTGCAGCAGAGTGCCTGCAGGAGTATTGACTACAGAGTGTCTACAGTGCTAACCCATGTCTAGCCCAAATGGATATTATATCACCTGATCTCATGTAGTATTTATGCTCTAAGCTTGATAGCTCCAGCTTTGTGGAGAGTTGAATTTCACCCACAGTGCATGCAGTTTCTTCCGTTGTTTTGTTGGGCCATTTTCATTTTGTTTTTTAAATGAAAGCATTTAACATTATGACAGTAATGTCAATAAATGGCATGAAGATATTAATGTGCTATAAATGCTCTGAGTGAAATTAGTATAAAACATTCACTCTGTTAAATCACACTGGCTCATTTCTGAGTTAATTCGGTAGAACAGAACAAAGTATTAAACCAAGCACAAGTACAACTGATTCAAGGCTTTACAAAGGGTCTGAAATCTACCAGATAAATTTTCAAAGTTTTAGTTAATGAGGGGGAGGATAAACACTTTAAAACCTTTGCATTACAGTAAGTTGAAAGAGAAAAGAAGACATCTTCATATAAATACATATAAATAACATTATTAATACAAGTAAAATCTATTTTTTATAAATAATCAGGAAATCAACATTGAGCCAAGGTCTAATAACTAAATAGAACAACCTCTTTCTAGGTCTTCCCATTGTTCAGTATTTTATTTGTATGAATGTTTCATGTGTTACCACTCCTTCTGCTGGCAGATCTATGACTTTAATTTGCAACAAACCGCATTCCTTATCGAGTCTAACAATTCTTGATATACGTATATAACAAATGGGAACATAATAATCTGAACCTACAGTGGTGCATCTCATTTGTTCTTCAGATGCCAATCATAGTGCTAAATTCCTCACCGAATTTTTGACTAATTTTAATCTGTCGTGCTGCTAAAAGCTTTGATAATATAAATTAAAACACAAAAAAACCCCTACAGACATTTCACAAAGTATTTTGCATAAACATAATTCTGAATAAAGCCAATGGTCTAAGTAAGGCCACAAAAAGCAATGAAATTTTAATTCCTATCAGGCCAGATTCATCACTGGCATCCGTGCTCTATGCATAACACCCATTAACTTTAATGGGATTGTGCCTGCTTGCATCAAGGGCGGGGTCTAACAAGATCAAGTTACAGACCAGAGCCACTTTTTACTGGCTGCTAAAAAAAGTTAGAAATAAAAAAAACATTTTATTTCAAATGTAAAATGACAATGCCAAAGTGTTAAAAAAATTAAATGAATAAATTTCCTCTCATTATTATTTTGACCTGAAATCTGTTTCCTTAATTAAATTAAATTTTGCTCTATGATGTGTCCATTTTTGGTGTGCCATTAAAGTGTCACACATGAGTGCTGATCGGCTGGCACTGACAATTTTAAATGTATAAATAGTTTTGAAGCTATTTGCTTAGCCCACACATAACCTTTGGGCCCTGATGCAGCAAATGACTCCTTGTGTGGGTCCCTGCACCCAGGAGGAGTCCCTCTGAAGTCAGTACAGAAACCTCTTGCAGGACTGGGGGCCTTGCTTTGCTAAAATTGGCCCTGATGCAAGAAAGCATCCCTTGTCAGGGAAGAACTTTTGCTTGTAACAAAGTCCCATTGGCTTCTGTTTTTAAACTGACTACACTGGGACTTTGCATCTGCTTAAGTTCTTTCCTGAATTAGAGCACATATCAACTTAAATTTGACTTATGTTTTAGTAATGGCAAACTTGACCATGCCTCTTCAACTAGCTATAAACATAATACGGAAACTACAAATGTGTTAGAAGGAGATACTTGATAATAGATAGCATTAGCATTGCTAACCGGAGGCTCGGACTTTCTAATGTGCCGGGGGGTGCTCGACTCCCTGACTCTGCCTCAGGCCCCAACCCGCCTCGCCCCACCCCCATTCTATCCCCACCCTGCCCCTACTCCATCCCTTCCCCCAAGTCCCCATCCCGCCTCTTCATGTCCCGTTCCACCCGCTCCCCTAAGCACACCCTGCCCTCGCTTATCCCCCTCCCTCCCAGCGCCTCCTGCACGCTGCGGAACAGCTGATCCGCGGCAGGTAGGAGGCACTGGGAGGAAGGGGGAGGCGCTGATCAGCAGGGTTGACAGCGGGTGCGAGGCGCTTGCGGGGTCGGGGGGGGGGAATGGAGCTGGCTGCCGGTGGGTGTTCAGCACCCACTATTTTTCCCCCCAGCCCTGGCAGACCCACAGAGTTGACGCCTATGTTGCTAACCATCACACTGGCTGGAAATAGCACACACACAAAGAGGTATTTCAATGGAAACTGATTACAGCGCATGATTATATGATCCACTTTTAGCTATTTAATACCTTACAATAGTTGGCTTAAAATTAACCATAATTACTTACAACTTATGGTGATGCCAAGCTCCACGTTATGCTTCTTTGGTAGTTTTACGTGAAATGTTCCACTACTTGGTATGACTGATTCTGTAATGAAAAGTAGATGATTTACAGGCTGCAGTACTTGCAAGGATGTGGAGTTTTAAGTGTAAGCCAATGAAAATACATTAATAACACTTACATCACACCTACCCTTTCATGAAAACAATGTAGGAGTTGATGTGAAAGGAGCATGACACATGCAACATATTTTATATCAGTGATGGTAATGTCACTGCATAAGGTAAGGGTCTGTAGCTCCATTATTCTGAGGTTTAAATCTCAACTGATGGAGACTGCATGTGCCTACCAGTGGCTTAGCCCACATCATCTCAGCTGAGGTGCAATTTTGTGCGTGCACGTACATGAAAAACTTACTGTTGTCAGGTAGCTTTTAATTAAAAAGACACAAAATAAGTCCTTCTGATTTCAGGCACTTTTTGGTGTAGGTCTAAGACATTTTGAAATATTCACCTAAATAACTGCAGTGGATTTTATTTCTCAGGAAAAGTAAAGGAACAAAAGCACAGCATAGTGAGGGAAAGCAAGGAGCCAGCTGAGGCAATGAAAGTTTGAACACACAACATTACATCCCAGTCCTGACTTGTGGCATCTCCTTTGCCCCAGATAAATCAGACTGCATGTTGCAGTGGTTTAGAGATGTAAATAAATACCACTAGCAACTAGAAGTCCGATTCTTCTCTGGTGAGTTTTGACATAGGCATTATTGGGAACAGGAGTAGGCCCAAAGTTTGCAACACAAAACACATTTTCATTTGTGACCTCAGACAGATTTAAAATTTGCTCTCCAGTTGTGCATGGTGTTATTTTTGAATATTGCATTGGCTATGTATAAAAATGTATGGATAATATGCAATAGTCTGACCATACTTTAATGGAAATTTGCATGATAAGGTATCACTCATAATTATTACTACAGCAACCCTTAGCTGGGATTTTGCATAACATGACCATTATATGAAATTCCATTTGTAAGAATATTTATACCATGTAAAATCACTGCAGAACTGACACAGTAATGACTTCTACGGAGCTATTACTAAATTAGTGGAGCTGTCTTAATGGTTCTTAATATTTTATATAGATACATAATATTAATTTTAAAATATATTTAAAAAATAAGTTATCTATATATACATTGTGGATTGGTGGGTGTTTTGGGATGTACATTGTTTATATAATGTGCATACTACATATATAATCTGTGATTTTGTATTCTACATGCTTCAATACCTTAAAAAAGGTGAGGAGCCATGGGAAAGTAAAAGATGCATTGGCAATGTTATGCATTTCCTTACTTTTATTTAATTTAATTTTTGCATATAATTTACAGTGTTGTTTTTAAAGATTAAATTCTAGTGTTGTTCTTTCTGGTCCATACCTCAAGAATGGAACCATTAAGATTTCTCCACTAACCCACTGTTTACATAACACTTTTCTGAACAGCAAAACGTCATTAACAGGTAACACTCTACAGGAGATTGTAAATACATTTAGTAATATTCTGCTGAGCTAAGACTCTAACTCTGGACAGAAATACGTTTGCAAATAACAAAGAGGAGGGACTGTCACCATAACTTTCTACAGCATTTGTCATTTCCCCTGGGGTTTGGAGCACACCAAGGAGGGCCATGTGCAATGAGAAAGCTGCACCTACAGGCACAATTTTCAGGGGGGCAGCTTCCCAAAGAAATGGCATATGTGAAAATAAAGTTCCAGCCTCATATGCCTGCCAAATAAAATACACGTGATAATCACTCTTAATACTGTGTTGCAAAAAATACATATACATTCATACCTGCGACATCAAACTCTATTTCTAAAGTGACCTTGCCGGTGATGGAAGAGTCTCTGAGAAGCTGATTAGCTTCTTCAAACGTGCTGTCTTCTGTTGGAATTCCATTTATTGCCATTACTCTGTCTCCTATTTGTAGAACCCCACACCTTGATACACAATAATAAAAATTAGCCTTCGGATGTACAGGTAACCAGTATCCAGTTATACAAAATAAATCCCACCTGACCTTTAAAAAGGATGATATATCAGCTCATTCTATGCAATGGCAGCTAGCAGTTGTATCTACTATAGAACGAATGTGATTCTACATGAAACCATGGTATTACAAAAACGTATGTAGGTGCAGTTGAAATGCTCCAAGAAGTAATTAATAATTCAAAAGTCAAGCATTTCCTATGCTGTGATCTGAACTAAAACTTAGCAGAGATGGATGTGGTTCCTCCATTGCAAAGAGTTTATTAGTTTTGAATTTCAGAGATTTTTTTAAAAAATGGATTCTCTCCTTTTTAATTAATATAGCCTCTAGTCTGCTGTTGAAGCAATCAGCAAGATAAAGGCACTGCTGCTTGTTATTTGTCTTACACCTGATCAAGTATATAACATTTTATTATCAGAACAGGGAGTTCATTATGTGCTACGTTTCCACTGAGCAGTGGTCCAGAATTTCTCAGAAATCTGAAAGCAATCAAACCAAACCATCCCCAGGCATTGTCAGCAAGATATAGTTAGAAGCAATCATCTGAAAGAGCCTCACCTTTCTGCTGGGCTGTCACACTCAATATATGAAATCAGAGGTGGAGAAGACAAGGTCTCAGTGGCAAACACGCTACCTTGGAGCTGTACCCCAAATCCTACAATGGGGTCAGCTGTCAGCGCTACTTCTGTGGTTTCTGTGTGGACAACCTGCCCAGCCAGACCAACAGTGCTAGAGGCTAAAGACACTAAAACAGAGCAGACCAGAGGGAAAGACATTCAGACACAGACAGTAGAAATGTAATTGCTTTCTAATATAATCCACTGTATAGATTTTAAGGGCAGAAAGGACCATCATGATAATCTAATCTGACCTGCTGCACATTGCAGACCACAAAACCTCACCCACCCACTCCTGTAATAGACACCTAATCTCTGGCTGAGTTACTGAAGTCCTCAGATCATGATGACTTCAAGTTACAGTGAATCTACTATTTACACTAGTTTAAACCTGCAAGTGTCCCATGCTGCAGAGGAAGGCAAACCCCCTTCCCCCGGTCTCTGCCAATCTGACTCAAGGGAAAATTCCTTCCTGACCCCAAATATGGCGATCAGTTGGACCCTGAGTATTTTGGCAAGACCCAATAGCCAGACACTCAAGAGAGAATTCTCTGTAATAACTCAGAGCTCCCCCGTCACACCATGTGGTATCCATCACTGGCTGTTGGGGAATATTTACTACTAGCAGTTACAAATTGGCTACATACCATTGTAGGCAGTCTCATCATACCGTCCCCTCCATAAACTTATCAAGCTCAGTCTTGAAGCCAGTTAGATTTTTTGCCCCCCATTGCTCCCCTTGGAAGGCTGTTCCAGAACTTCACTCCTCTGATGGTTAGAAACCTTCGCCTAATTGCAAGCCAAAACTTGTTGATGGCCAGTTTATACCATTTGTTCTTGTGTACACATTGGTGCTTAACTTAAATAACTCCTCTCCCTCCCTGCTATTTATCCCTCTGATATATTTATAGAGAGCAATCATATCTCCCCTCAGCCTTCTTTTGGTTAGGCTAAACAAGCCAAACTCTTTGAGTCTCCTCTCATAAGGTAGGTTTTCCATTCCTTGGATCATCCTATTTGCCCTTCTCTGGACCTGTTCCAGTTTTAATTAATCTTTCTTAAACATGGCAGATCAGAATTGCACACAGTTTTCCACATGAGGTCTCACCAGTGCCTTGTATAATGGTACTAACACTTCCCTATCTCTACTGGAAATACCTTGCCTGATGCATCCTGGGATTGCATTAGCCTTTTTCACAGACTCATCACATTTGCAGCTCATAGTCATCCTGTGATCAACTAATACACCCAGATCTTTCTCCTCTGTCACTCCCAAATCCAGATTTCTCCCCCGAGAGCAACAGGCTGACTGTGGCACCTCTTCCTCATATGGGACTCAATCCTGGCCAAAGGGATTGAAACAGATTCCTCCCATTCCCAAAGCACAGGCTCCTCTCCACCACCAACTGAGCTGAATGAGAGTCTTATTGGTTTAATAGCAGGACACAGCTGAGCAGTTATGACTCCACCTCAAGGCTTGAGATTGGGAATATCTTGCTGTATTATCTCCTGATTGTTCTAAATTTACATATAAACTTAAAATACGGCTTTAACTGGTGTTTGAATACATTTTGTTCTTTCTTTATATAGGAATTAGATACAGTGCTAATTTCTAAGTTATCGGCAAAAAGACTAGAGTTTTCAGGTGCCTAAGTAGCCCCTGGAATCATGGTGAAAGTTGCCTCCCCATCCCAAAATCTGAAATGGCGCCCCTGCTCCCCACATTTTTAAAACATCTGTGCTAAATGCCATGTACATTGGTCAAACTGGACAGTCTCTACGTAAAAGAATAAATGGACACAAATCAGATGTCAAGAATTATAACATTCATCAACCAGTCGGAGAACACTTCAATCTCTCTGGTCACGCGATTACAGACATGAAAGTTGCGATATTACAACAAAAAAACTTCAAATCCAGACTCTAGCGAGAAACTGTTGAATTGGAATTCATTTGCAAATTTGATACAATTAACTTAGGCTTGAATAGAGACTGGGAGTGGCTAAGTCATTATGCAAGGTAACCTATTTCCCCTTGTTTTTTCCTACCCCCCTCCTCAGACGTTCTTGTTAAACCCTGGATTTGTGCTGGAAATGGCCCACCTTGATTATCATACACATTGTAAGGAGAGTGGTCACTTTAGATAAGCTATTACCAACAGGAGAGTGGGTTTGTGTGTGGGGGAGGGTGTGTGTGAGAAAACCTGGATTTGTGCTGGAAATGGCCCAACTTGATTATCATACACATTGTAAGGAGAGTGATCACTTTAGATAAGCTATTACCAGCAGGAGAGTGGGGTGGGAGGAGGTATTTTTTCATGCTTTGTGTGTATATAAAAAGATCTTCTACACTTTCCACAGTATGCATCCGATGAAGTGAGCTGTAGCTCACAAAAGCTTATGCTCAAATAAATTGGTTAGTCTCTAAGGTGCCACAAGTATTCCTTTTCTTTTTGTGAATACAGACTAACATGGCTGTTACTCTGAAACCTGTGCTAAATGGTGCTCCCCACATTTTTAAAACATCTGTGCTAAATGGAAGGCAGAAATCTGGGGCGGGTGGGGGGGGGCATGTGACCCTGGGTGCCCACCATGTGTCGTTTCTAGGGGGTGCAAATATACTTGCTCACCCTGGGCACTCAAATGCTTAGTTATGGCTCTGCTAGCTCCTGTAGGGTTCTTTGAAAATCTCTAATATTTTATTCATTAGCAACAGGGCTAATGTCCTCGACAGGTAGGAAATCTCACCACCTGTGGTGTATATTTCTCATTAACATTTATGTCAGGCTATTTGAGCTACGTAATACCAATTAACCACCCTTTTCTGCTTTATACCACAGTATAGACAAACATATTTGGGGAAAGAAGTTCTATATACTTCTTCAAAAAGACCAATCTTTTAACTCCTACAGAAAGCTCCCCCTATCCTTGCAAGATGCCTATGTTTCGGACAGACATTTTTCCTCTCTCTTTATTTCCATTCCATCTCAACTTACTGCACTGCGACACAAGTCAAAAGAAAAATGACTTTGAGATTCAACACTGATACCTACATAAAAGGAGTAGGGTGCCCTTGGGTACTTTGATCCCTGCCTGATGCGGTCTTTTATCATTATTTGTATGTAGCCACTGGAAGCCACTATTATCTTATACAAAGAGGACAGGCACCAATTCGTTCTGTTTCTAGTCAAACATGTGAAGCACTATTGCAGTGGTATCCCTAAATACTCCAGCACTTATGGCACTGCAAGTGTTTTTCCAGTACAAATCTAGGCTACTACCCACTCCTCCTCTAAATTCCTTGAAGGCTCATTTCTGCCTACAAGGAATTAGCTAAAATTGAATGGCTCATTGGAGGGACAGTTTGCTTTGTTTTTACTCATTAAAAAATGACAAAGTTACTCCCTGTTATTAAATACGTTTTGCATTTTACAAGTTGTTAGTACAGCTGTAGAAAAATCACAATGGTTTTCCTTCCTTGGGGTTTGTGTAAACATTTCCTTCAGTTTAAGGTTTATAGCCTAGTTTTTTGCTTTGAGTTTCAAGTTAATATGATTTTGCAAACTCAATTTGCAAATTGATTCAATACCCACTGTAGTCAATAGGAGTCTGTCCTTTGGCTTCAATGGTTTTGTATCAGGATCTCAAGACTGTTTTTTCATGTCACTTATCTTCCACTCATCTACTTAGGCACCACCCCAAAAAAGAAATGGACTATGAACATATTATAAAGACAAACTCCTCACTCCATAACCGCAAGCAGCTTCCTCAGCCAAAAGTACCTTGTATTCTTATTAGCTTCCCTTAATTCTCCCCTCCTTATCTTTTCTTTTCTTTTTTTTGGGGGGGTCATCATCTTCCTGTTTAGTGCATCAGCTTCCCGTTTAGTCTAATTTTAGCTAGCCAGCTCTTTAGGGGCAAACATAGAAGGCTTAAAGGGACTTTTCCTCAATCACAAAAAGGCACACACTGTCCAAAATGAAAAGCTAACAATTCTGCAAGTAAAACACAAGAATGCAATAATGGAGTCCCCAGTCTACCAACTGCTTAGGCACTCTTTTATATCTGTCATTCATTAGCAATATCTTTTTACCAACTTTTTTCCCCCGGCATCTAAACTACTATAAAGTTTTGACCAAATCAATCTGAATATACTAAAAACATGCTTGGTGAAAAACAAAGCTGGCTAGATAGAAGTGCACATATTTTTATAAATTGACAAATTCAATTCAATTGTCTTCTGCAATTTTACTTCAACAGTTTTCCACCATTTTGATGTAATGAACTGTGCCACAATCTAGTTCACAAATATAGATTTGGAGAAGATCTCTGGAGCTTCATGTTGAATGTTAGAAGAGAGGAAAGGAACTGGGGTTACATTCCATCAGCAATATTTCAGCCTTCTTTTTCTGTCCTGGCTTCACCTTTGACTTTTTTGTTTATGTTGAACTCTGTAAGCTATGGAACAGAAAGATTCTGTGACTTCTCTGAATTGGTTTTTGATTTTGTGAGTGTGTGGTTCATTCTTTATTGCTATGATTGGCAATTTATTGCCAATTTCCCCTGAGATGTTGACAGTAGCATCATCAGTGTTTAAACTGTCAAGTCCCTTAAACCTCCATTAGTCATTTTGTAAATGTAGTGCCTATTTGCAGAATCTCTTGCTATGTAAAATGGGTGCGATATTTTGATCAAAGTTCTCCTCTTGATCAATACAAACTCCTAAAACAGATGACTGACATTTTTCAAATGACTTTTTTGGTTGAAAATAGCTTTAAAAATTATGAGGCCATTTTGCTTTTTTCAATGTTTTTGTTTTTCAAAAATTTGTGACTTGTTGGCATACAATTTAAACTTTTTCAATTAACCTACCATAAGACTGAGGGTGGCAGATGAAGAATTTTTTTAAACTTCTACAATGTTCATTAGGATTGTGTTAGATATTGCTTCTTTCTCAATGAGATTTAAATAGTGTACTAACCACGAATAGGTCAGAGAATGATTACATCTGAGAGTTCTAATTTTTCTTCATTTTATAAGCAAATCATGAAGACCTCCATGTCATAGTTTTCTCTGCCCTTTTGGGTGGCATCATCAGCAACTCAGGCAAAATATTCTGAGGGTCTATTTTCAGACACAGAATCAATATTTTAAGTAGGTGCACATTTTTCTCTTGCTTATGCCATTATCAGATCACTTCTCATATTCAACCAGGCATTTTGCACTAATGTCAAATCCAGTTCTTTTTGTTCTTTAACTTTTCCTTTTGTTTCTTCATTTGCAGGTTGAAATCTGTCTTGAGGAGTATATCTAAGGTAAAGTGCTTCTGTCTTATTTCAAATTCTTCAATTATTTTAATGGCATAATCACCAGTTGATCTTTGCCATTTTTTAGGAGCCGAAGAATTGTGGATGGGCTGGCATCTTGAATGAAGCAGATGTTAAAGAGCTGTGATTAAAGTTATGATCACAATTATGTTTCCATGACTAGGTATCTGTCTAGGTGCTTCTACTGTCCTTGTAACCATAGTATCTGATTACTGTAGTATATTCAGTGACGACAATGGCATCAAAATATTTCACTTGCGAAATCAAGCTCATCAGTGTTATTCTCTTTCACTTTGAAGTTTCATTCAAGAGGACAGTTGATTTTGAAGCTAGTTTTCTGCACTTTTTGAGATGAGAATGAATATTCTCTCTTTTGCTACTCAAATCTTGATAATGTTTATATTTTACTTCATGAAAATTATGTTTTTGTTAATTCACCCATCCCATAGCTTCTTTCTAACCACTTCTTTCAACTTGAGACATGCTGAGTTAGATAAATTCATACTCAAATGTCTTGTAATCACTAAATACTAAACATCCATATGCAGTAAGAATGAAAAACAAACAGACAAAAACCTCTGGTTTCAATAGTCTGAAGACTGAAAATTTAGATAACATGGGTCTATATTTATATGGCTATCAGATGTTCCACCTACCTGCCAGAAGTTTCCAAGTCCTTGCAAAGCAAACCTTCTAACAGTTCATAACTGCACACATTCCCCTTTCTTTAACATCAAATGACAATTATTCCACTCACTAGCCACATCCCTCTCTCCCATCACCAACAACTCAACTTCTTTCCCTCCCTCAGCTTCCTTCATGACAGCTCTGATATTCGACTGAAATTAGGGCCTAATACTTATAGTGCTGAAACACTTCCAAATATATATTTTGTTCATGTAGGTACAGCGTCTAAGTGTGCCACCAAAGTTCAAAAAATGAATAAAATCTTACAAACAATAAAACTCCACTGGAGGGTTTGCACAAACCCGCCGCCCACTGCTGCCAGTAGAGGGATACTCTCTGCCTAGCTTCTAGGGTGTGCGCAAACCCCAAACCTTTAGCAACTGTGCAAGGGCTTCTGGCTCCTGCAGTTTAACTGCAGTAGGGATCAGACTTTGCCACTTCCAACTACTTGAGGGACATGTAAAAGGCTTTGTGGATAGAGGAGGGGGCAGCCCTGGCATGGCAGCTCCCTCTTTCGGAAATCCAGGATATGTAGGTAGAAACAGCCACATGACGCACTCTTGAAGAGGCTGGTATGAAGGGAGGGAGGACTAAGCACCAGACCTCCATCTTAAAAGACATCAAGGATGAATGGAGACAAAGGGGTTGGTTAAGGCCTTCATTGGTTGGGATAGTTTGGCTGAACATCTGAACTTTTGGATGCTTCTGAGAACTGGAGTCCAAACCTTTGGAAATTTCCCTGTCTCTAAAATTTGTCTGGAGTTTGACTACGGTGTATTAGGGCTTTGGGTATTATTGGTGTATTTCTGCAAGAAGAGCATGTAGGATACTGGCTGCAGTGAATCTTTGTTAATTCTGAGGGCTAGTTTATTGCATGTTTTTATACATACATTGAATATGCAAGCACCTATTTTACTAAATTCTCCTACGTGTAATGTTGTTGGCCTTCTGGGGACTGGTTTACCGTGTGCTATGCAGTATGTAGATTTGTAATCTTGAATATGGGGATAGCATATTTGTTATTTTTATTCCCCTAATAGTGACAGAAGAAGGACAAGAATTATTAAAAGGAGAACAGGGGATATTTTAGCTGCATAATTACAAGTTAGCAGGGGAACTTTGGCAAATGTAAAATGCTCCATATTCCTAAAGGCAGTGGAGAAATTAGTCAATGATAGCAATACGTGGTAGATGATTGTCACTGGGTGTCCCATTCTGTTTCAGCCACTAAAGAGTTCATAGGGAAACAAACTGCTTGCTCAGCTAGGGCTGACTGGTGGACTCACAACAACTACAATAGTAAAAGGACTGCAGAGCAGAAGGGCAGGGTGGCTGAGAAGCCACAGAAAACAAGAACCTTCAGCAACAGGCTAGTGAAAAGCCACCCAGGAGACGAGACCCTCTGGAGGAGGGGACAACAGGAGTGACTTGGAGGAACAGCCTGCAGGACAAGCCTGGTAGGAAACAGCCAGGGAAACAGTAAGAGGTGGGGAGAGCTTGGATCCAGCCGCTTTGTATTTACGTAGCCACACTGCCCAGCATTTGGGGATTTAAACTCTACCCAAACAGTGACGTAATTGTTTCCATAGTAAGTAACATACTTTAAAGGTGAAAAAGCAGAGGAAGAGGAAAAATAAGTGGCATAAATAAAGTATGTGATGGCATGGAGGTGTCTTAAATTTTCACAGTCACATGTTTGGGAAGCCCTGTATAAGTATTACAGTCATTGTAAACTCACAACAATAAAATGTTTATAGTTCCCTTTATTACCACGAGTTTGGGATGAGCATATTAGTTATGCAGGTTTTTCTAATAAAGGGCAATGCAAACTTTATCGCACCCTTCACCAATATATCTTCTCCCCTTCCCTCAGCAGACAGACTTATTACAACTTACATTTAAAACTGTCCCACAACAATCTGACTGATTAGAAATTGGTCACTAAACCCAAAACAGATTGTGCTATTGCTCTTCTAGGCAAAGGGCAACAATCTATGTCTGACATAAATCACTCTTGTCAAACAAGGACATATGACCAGTCTCCCATTAATCCCCTACAAAAGGAGCTGGCAGGCTTGTCCAAATTCTTCCGCTTGGCAGTAGAAGTGGCCATCTCTCTGAGGGACATAAGAATTGCCATACTGAATCAGAACCTATGGCCATCTAATGCAGTGCTCTGTCTATGACAATGGCCAGCACCAGATGCTTCAGAGGAAGGTGTAAATGTAACACCAACAGGCCCCGGTCATTGGCGGGTGGGATTGAACCTGGGATCTCTGGAGCTAAATGCATGAGCCTCTACTTCATGAGCTAAAAGCCATATGGCCCTTAGCTAAGGCTGTAGAGCAAACTCATTAATCTCTAAGTGGTCTTGGTGCCACTAGATGGGACAGAACACCACACCCAGAAGGTGTGTGGGTTACATAAAGACCCCACAGTGGGCAGATGTGGAGTAATCAGCCCCTCCTCCCCACTTTAGATGTTATCCTAATCTCTATTAGTTAGGGATTGGTTTAAAACCTGAAGCATGAGGTTTAATATCGCTTCCTGGGTTGGCTAAATCCCCAGTTTCTCCTTAATGCAGGAACCATTCTCATATGTTGCAGTGTGTATGTGATTAAAGGGTGAAAGTCACCCATGGGCAGACTTATGCCCTTTTATGTTGGCTCTCTGCACAGGGGAGAATTTGACTGAAAGATGTATGTTTATTAAAAACATTCTAAAAATATCATAAAAATAAGTAGTGACTGTCTCCAGAGGCAACGGCGGTAATAAAATTGCCTCAGGTAATAATAGTTTCTTCAATTGCACAGAATGACCACAGTCTGACAGGATACCTCCATCTCAGGAAATATTTTTGCCTTGGGCAGTATTTTACTGCTATCCCTTTCCAACTCAACTGGTATTTGTATAATAAAACCTGCATGCGTAGAGAGAGAAAGAGATTGATACTTTATAATACTTAATCCCATTAACGCCACAATATGGATTGACACAGTATCTCCTAATGATCTCAAAGGATATATTAGCAGATGATATGTCAAAACATGTATTGGATCAAATGGCTGATCAGATAAAAAAATCTGATGAAGGGCAAAACTATATGAAAAGAGTTGTACTGCTAAAGAAACAGGCAACACCCCCTCCCCCAGTGTCACATGTTGTTATTTGCTATTTCCCACAAATATCAGAGATGATTTACATTGGTAAGAAACCACCATTTTGTTTTGACAATGGCAGATTTTTGAGAGGGGGCGGTGCTTTGTGCTGTGATGGAATCCCACAATTTCCCTCACCACCATCCCCAAGAGAAACTTGTTCAACAGTGGAAATAGTGAAAATTCATCTCTGACTAATGCCCCGATCCTGCAAGCTGAACCAAGCAGGAACGCCCATTGACCTCAATAGATCTCCATGTGGGCCAACCCTTATGTCTGTGCAGAGTCCAATTCAAGTCAGCGGGGATCTGTGTAGGCACAGGAGGGTCATCATTATGTATCAGATTGCAGGATCATGTGCAAAAACTCTCAGAATGAAAGACAGTAGTTTGACACACTCTACTTAAAGTGCCTGGAATCAGCAAAATAACTATATAAAAATGGCCCCTCTGCTGAATGTATCTGGTACCTATTTATCATGAAATGCCCAAGGAGATTAGAGAGACTATAAAAATAGAAAACTCGGTAATAATGGGGGATTTCAATTGTCCCCATACTGGTTGGGGTACATGTCATCTCAGGACGGGATGCAGAGATAAAATTTCTAGACACAGTTAATACCTGGTTCTTGAAGCAGCTTGTCCTGGAACCCGCAAGGGGAGAGGCAATTTTTGATTTAGTCTTAAGTGAAGCCCAGGATCTGGTCCAAGAGGCAAATATAGCTCAACCACTCAGTAATAGTGACCAGAATGTAATTAAATTTAACATCTCTGTAGGGCGGAAGATACCAAAGAAATCCACCACAGTAGCATTTAACTTCAAAAAAGGGAACTACACAAAAATGAGGAAGCTAGCTAAACAGAAATTAAAAGGAACAGTAACAAGAGTGAAATGCCTGCAAGTTGCATGGAAACTATTTAAAAACACCATAATAAAGGCTCAGACTAAATGTATACCCTAATCAAAAATAGTAAGAGGATCAAAAACAGTCTACCATGGCTAAACAACCAAATAAAATAGGTGGTTAGAGGCAAAAGGCATCCTTCAAAAATTGGAAGTCAAATTCTACTAAGAAAAACAGAAAGGAGCATAAACTCTGGCAAGTCAAGTATAAAAATATAATTAAGCAGACCAGAAGAGAATTTGAAGAATATCTAATAAAAAACACAAAAACTAACAGCAAAACATTTTTTAAAGTATATCAGAAGCAGGAAGGCAGCCAAACAATCACTAGACAATCGAGGTGCTAAAGGAGCACTCAAAGAAGACAAGGCCACTGCAGAGAAGCAAAATTAATACCTTTGCATTGGTCTTCTCTGCAGAGGATGTGAGGGAGGTTGTCACACCTGAGCCATTCTTTTTACGTGACAAATCTGAGGAACTTTCCCAGATTGAGGTGCCAACAGAAGTAGTTTTGGGACAACTTGGTAACAGTAATAAGTCACGAGGACCAGATGGTATTCATCCTAGAGTTCTGACAGAACTCATATATGAAATCGCAGAACTATTAACTATGTTACGTAACCTATCTCTTAAATCAGCATCTGTACCAGACTAGAGGATAGAGAATACAACACCAATATTTATTTAAAAGACTCCAGAAGCGATCCTGGCAATTAGAGGCCAGTAAGCCTAACTTCAGTACCAGGCAAGTTGGTTAAAACTATAGCAAAGAACACAATATTCAGACACATAATTGGATACAATTTGTTGGGGAAAAGTCAACACAACTTTTGTAAAGGGAAATCATGCTTCAACAATCTATTAGAAGTCTTTGAGGGAGTCAACAAGCAGGGGGACATGGGTGATCCTGTTGATATAGTGTAACTGGATTTTCAGAAAGCCTTTGACAAAGTCCCACACCAAAGGCTCATAAGCAAACTAATCAGTCTTTGGGATAAGAGGGAAGGTCCTCTCGTGGACCAGTAACAGGTTAAAAGATAGGAAACAAAGGGTAAGAATAAATGTTCGGTTTTCACAATGGAGAGAGATAAATAGTGTGGTCCCCCAAGGATCTGTTCTGGGACCAGTGCTGTTCAACATATTCACCAATGATCTAGAAAAGAGGATAAACAGTGAGGTGGCAAAGTCTGCAGACAATACAAAATTACTCGAGATAGTTAAGTCCAAAGCTGATTGCAAAGTGTTACAAAGAGATCTCACTAAACTATGTGACTGGCAACAAAATGGCAGATGAAATTCACTGTTTGAAAAATGCAAAGTAATGCACATTGGAAAACATAATACATACTAAATTACGGGGTTTAATAGCTGTTACCATTCAAGAAAGAGATCTTGAAGTCATTGTTGATAGTTCTCTGAAAATGTCTGCTCAATATGCAGCAGCAATAAAAAAAAGCTAATACAATGTTAGGAACCATTAAGAAAGGGATAGATAAGAAGACAGTAAATATCATAATGCCTCTACATAAATCCATGGTACACCCACACGTTGAATACTGCGTGCAGTTCTGGTGGCCCCATTTCACAAAAGATATACTCAAAATGGAAAAGTTACAGAGAAGGGCAACAGAAATTATTAGGAACAGCTTCCATCTGAAGAGATTAAAAAGACTGTGACCGTTCAGCCTAGAAAACCGATGACCAAGGGGGGATATGGTAGAGGTCTACAAAATCATGACTGGTGTGGACAAAGAGAATAAGAAAATGTTATTTACCCCTTCACAGAAGACATGAATCAGGGGCACCCAATGAAATTAGTAGGCAGCAAGTTTAAAAGAAACATAAGGATGTACTTCTTCACACAACGCAAGTCAACCAGTGGAACTTGTTGCCAAGGGATGTTATGGAGGCCAAAAGTATAAGTGGGCTCAAAAAATAATTAGATAAATTCATGGAGGATAGGTCTATTAATGGCTGTTAGGCAGAGCAACCTCGTATATTAAAATGGTATGTATTTTTATGATGACTGTAATGATTTTAGATAGTTTCCTCATACAAACTGAATAATAAACTCACCCAACTGTGCTTAAGTATTGGAGGGGTCCAAAACTAGCATTGCATACCCATCCAGAGAGTACCGAAGCAAACTACACTAAAATGATATATATTTTTAATCATGGGTTACACAAACTAAAAGTAATCAACCCATTTTAGTGTTGGATGCCAACACTGCAATTGCTGATTCCTGCCCCGCAAATCAAACACACTGACACCTAAACTATTGCTGCTCTCCTGGCTACTTCTCTTTAATATATTTACCAAAGTAAAACTGCAGTAAATTTTGTGCCTTTTCTCTCATCTTGTTTCCCCAGCCCCCATCTGTTGCACACTTCAAATGACTGCTGTTACCACCTACATGAGCTTTTGAAGTCCTTCTTTTTCATTCGCCGCCTCATCATTGTTCCGCGTGGGCTGGTGGAGTAGAGGCTGCGAGGTAAGGTCCCCATGTTCAGGGAACTCAGGCTGTATGCACTCATGGAGGTAGGAGAGAAGGACGAAGACACCAAAGCTGTTGTAAAAAATTGGACACTTGGTACACAGCATTCTATAGCAGCGAACAGTGCAGCATTAGCCTGTAACTCACTCATGAATCAATGGGTATGGTGCACAAAAATGGTGTGTGTATCTAATAACAAAGACACATATCAAACCTTAGGTGTGACCATAGATAACAGCAAAGCCAGAATTTCAACACCATGTGAGGCATAAAAGGAAGCAGGAGCTGGGAACTAGCAAAAACACTGTAGACACAAAAATAAAAATATGTACTATACACCTTATTTTAAATAAAGTACATAAAATAAATATTTTTGATACACAATCATGAATCAATGTAAATCAATGTGTCTGAATATTGACTCTAGAAATGCCTTTTTAATAGGTAATTTCTGACATAACATTTGTAAGCCATTCTTTTTGTTCTAATATTATACTGCACATAAGGTGCTGAAACCTAACAATCTAGTAATATGGTTTAAAAAACAGGTCACTGAGAATTTTCAAGCCTTTCCCCATCTACAAAGACTGTCCAATCAAAGAAAGAAAAAGGCATACATTGTCAGAAATAACCTTGTCATAGTTATGAAAAAAAGTGTGACACCCATAAAACTGAAATGAGAGAAGTATGAGAGGAAGAAGAAGAAAAAAATATATATGTCAGGAGGAAAAAGCATGGAACATTACGAAGGTTTTTTTGAGGAGGCGTTTTCTGGAATTTCCAGGCTGGCATCCTGCAATGGTCAGGGTGGTAGGTGTTATAATGGTGGTAGGTGATGAGGCTGCTGTGGTTGCTGGCACAGGAATCCCAGATAAGTTGCCTGTTGCTCCTTTGAACCTTCACTGCCCGCATGAAGGGATGACAGAAAATAAGAAAACAAAAAGGGACCAGAGAAGAGGGAGAGGTAACCAAATTGCATAAATAAAAAGTAACAAAAATGAAAGCAATTTGAAAAGGGGGAAAAATTAATGTGGCTTTGTCCCTTTTCTTGGTGATAAGCAAACACTGTGATCAACTTCAGGGATGGAAACCTTTCATCTTCCCAGAAATAATGCTTTTTTTTCCCCAAAAGATAAGTACTGAATCAATTTCTAATCTCCTCTGGCCTTAAGAGCTAAGATTAAAAACTTTTTAGAAAAATACTTAAGTCAACATTATTGAGATGTATGATATTTACTAGTAATTACAGGTTTGCAAATCTCCACCTGCAGTAGCAGGACTTGTATATATTAAGAAAATAAAAAGGGTCTATAAATCACATTTCCCATAATGATTTGAAGTGGTTTACATGTCAGTCATTTCAATTTTCTGCTTTGACATTTTAATTTTGCCAGCATCCATCACTGGCATTATATTACCCTGGGCAATAAACTACTTCACTCAACCCTCAACACAAAAATCCTATCTTGGGGCTTGATTAAGAAGGACAAAGCAAAAGTCTAAAGTCACTATTTATGGTTTTGCAGCATGATCGTCAGATCTTTTCATTTTCCGGATTAAAATTAAGACCATATTTGATTCCTACTCTCAGGTTTGTGCTCAAAATGGGAATCGCCAAAATTTGTCAAAACCATAAATGGAGGGGTGGGGTGGGGAGAAGGGACTGGCTCATGTTGATCGATTTGCCAAAACCTAGGGGGCTGCTCCTAAATTATACAAAATGGTACAGATAATAGCCACCCTCATTTTTAGTACAGAGATGCATCTCTAGATGCACTGTGGTCTGTTCACTCTGAACAAGACGGAACACAGTATTTTGTGACCTGTAGTCAGTGATTAATTTGTAATGAAAGAGGTGCTGTGGCGCAAACAATCAGGTGCCAGGCTCAAACAATTTTTTAACTTTCATAACTGACGCAGCACCAGAGGTGCAGAGGCTATGAACTGCCAAGTCTAGAGCCCTGGCAAACCCTAGAACAAATTAAGCACTGCCTGTATTCGCCTTTGGCTTCACCTTTGTAGTAAAAGATCAGGTGGGATTTGTCAAACACTATGAGCTGCATTTGGTCCAAGGCCTAACTAAATGCCAGAGGAAAAGCTATAGTTTTCCTCCATTTTATATTATAGAAGTAGGATCTCTTTCTTGGCTGAATACATTAAATCTTTTGTATCTAAATAGAGATTGCCCTCCCTCGCCCGCCCCAACCCCAGTGGAGTGTTTCGTTACAACAAAGGGCAGGTGAGGGAAGGTAAAAGGAAAGGAATGTATTGGACTTAAAAAATAAAAGATGTTTTGCCAACACCACGTTATAAACCATCTGAGGGTCACCTGCAGTGAAATTAGGACATTCAGTTCCTGGACAGAACCACTAAGCTTCACTTCACAGTCCAATAGACCAAGGCCTGAACAGCTCACTGATCTAATTCTAATAAAAGTAACCCTGAAGAAGTCTATAAAAACTTACATATCAAGCAGGGTAATGCGGCCAGGAAAATCCCAGCAGCCCTAGTAACAATCTATCTCAATATTTTGTTTTAATGAATCAAACTTATTGTAGTTTCCTATCATAACTTTTCAAATTCAACTGATTCTTCTTCTGATAATCTATGTCAATTTCTGAGCTTTAACCATGGTGTAAAAATTAAAATCTGATAAGAATAATATGGCCAGGCGGATTTTCATTATATTCAGGTTGCTATGAGCCCTGTTTAATTAAAAAGGCTGCTTCCAGCAGGAAATTATCTGGCAGCTCTTGCTGTTTTTTCTCTTGAACTGTGGATAGATGTAAAAAGTGTCCTATGAGGTGGAAAACCATACAAATTACATTTCCATATCTTGCAGAATGATCATTCCAATTCAATAAGAATTCTGTATAAACCTATAGCATGTACATTAGTAATTCATTGAGCTATTCCAGTCCAGGACTTCTTAATGCTGCAGTAAAATTTATGGGGCAGCAGTAGACAAAGGAATGAGCTTGGCATCCCAATATAAAAGAAAAAAACCTTAAAAACAAATGGGGTCTCTTGCTTTTTTTATTATTATTATTATTGGATAAACCCTTTATTCATCCATTAACTCTCTTTAGATATTTTGGTTGGTTTTGGGTTGGGTGTCGTTTTTTTTTTTTTTTGCCAGTTCATAATTCAGAGCACATTCTAGGGTGAACAATAACTGCGTTCAGCAGCGAGAGCCTTAATGACTCAACAGATCATAGAAGATAGTGATGCAAAGTACTCTTATATCATCCAGTCCATCTCTCAGCCAATGAAGGATTGTTCCCAAGGGTACATTTGTTTCAATAAAGCATATTTCCTCTTGAGTAGGCTGTGATTTTTAAGTAACACTACCTGGGAGTCTATACTCAAAACATTTGGGCTCTTCTGGTTAATTTAAGGCAGCTGCCTCGTTGTCTAGGGAGAGCTCCCATAGAAAGATATCCTTGCATATAACTACAAAGGTATATTCACCAACTCTCTTTTTTTAATACGACTGGAACTATGCAGGGGCACTTTCAGCAAAACATTTTCTTCTTATTTTTAGGGATTTCTGAGGATAGATTGAGGTAAACAAACAGTACACAGCTTGCTAGGGGTTTTCAGAAGCATAACCTGGAGAGCTGAAAAGAAAGGTTACAGATAAAATTGCCTCATTATCTTTTCCCTGAGTTACAGCAATGGCAGTAGATATGAACATGCAAGAAAGAGGAAGTAGGATCTAGTGTTACAGATCCCCTTACCGTGTTCTGGTCCCTTCAATGCTAGCCGAGTCTGATGGTGAGGAAGGATCTCAAGTTTGACATTGTCTGCTGTATTAGCCAAGAACTGTGTTGCTTCTGCCAATGTACAGTACTCCATGCTGGTACCATCGATGGACAGAATATGGTCTCCTACATGTAATGCACCACATCTATACAAAGGGAGAAAAACTCAGTATGATAAATTGTGCTCTTTGCTTGGTATATGAGTTTTATAGCCTTCAAATTGGTCATGGCAATTATGAGACTGTGTATTTTTAGAGAGAAAAATTTAATATTTTATAAGGATTGTCACTGGCCAAACTTTAAGTCAATTAGTACAAATCTTAAATACAAGTCGGTAAATACAGTATATGTCAAGACATCACTCACAGAACTGGAATGGGATACTAGTTGACTACTAGTATATGTGTGAATGGCAGCAGAATAAATGAGAAGAGCTTAAGGAGACTCAGCAAGCCTGCTCATATCCCTCACACAAGCACCCAGTTCATCATTTTTTGAGTTATTCATAGTTAAACATTTATTAGTACAAAAGCTGTAAATGATGATGAAATTATGCAGTAGTCAAACAAATAATGAAACCAGGGCTGGCATGGTGACTCGAGGAGTGGGGTGGGGAGGGGGCTAGCTGCTACATCTTGCTGCACTCAAGAGACTGGCTACTGGATGAGTTGAGAAATGCAAACACAGCAGTCAGCATCCCGACGTACCAGTCAAGTGGACAGCTCCTTTAATTGGTTACCCCCTGTGGAATGGGAAAAAAACAGAGGGAGAAAATTAAAGCATCCTGCACCATTGAGCTGGAGAACCCCTCTGGATCAATGGCCGTCACTCTCAAAGGTTCTACTGTAGGGTAAAGCCCACAGTGGAGCTGTAGACTCACTGTTACAAGTGGGTGCTACTAACAGCACCATTTTCAAAGAGGAATTACAAGGAAGGGTGGCTGGGGACATGCAGGAGAAATTTGCTGCTGAAACATAATATTTAAGGCAAATTTTAAAAAAAGATCCCACAGCTTTAGTACAGCGATTACACCATCTGGGGCAGTGGTGGACAACCTGCGGCCTGTCAGGGTAATCCACTGGTGGGCCACCGGACAGTTTGTTTACACTTACACAGCCGCTTGCAGCTCCCAGTGGCCATGGTTCACCGTTCCCAGCCAATGGGAGCTGCGGGAAGCAGCACAGGGCTGTGCTGGGAGCTACTAACCGCGAACCACAGCCACTGGGAGCCGCGGGCGGCTGTGCAAATGTAAACAAATTGTCTGGCAGCTCACCAGTGGATTACCCTGACGGGCCGTGTGCAGCCCATGGGCCGCAGGTTCCCCACCACTGATCTGGGGGAAAGTATCTAATCATTTTTTTTCCATTTGTAAATATAATTTTATCTCACGTGGAATTTTTCAAATGGAGCTGAAAAAGGGATTTTCCTTATCAAATAACTCTAAAATACAGAAGCCAGTCTTTCTAATACCTCAGTGGTATTCTAAAATACTAATAAGAAAAAAATCCAAGTATAAGGAGTTCCATTTCACTGTGCCACAAGAATGAATGATGCACCCTAAAAGAGCACTTCATGGTTGCTAAGTCTCAGAATGTACTTACTTTGACAGAGGTTTCATACTGTGGGACTTACTTTAAGAATTGCAGCAGGGTATTTATTTTTAATGCTAATCACTGCTGCAGCATTATATTTAAAAAAACCAAGCAAACCTTCAAATTACTGTGCAGCACAACATAAGCAAACAGCTTCAGACATACTAGAAAGAGGAGATAGTGTTTGTTTATGGGATGACATAGGGTATTGTTGGGGGTTGGTTTGTTTTTTCTGTAGTTTAATGCCGTGTGAATGAGCAAAAGTAAAATGGTGTCTGAGAATCTTTTTAAAAGCTCTACATTATAGAGCTACTGTCTGCCAAGAGGGGTTAATTTTAAACACTAACAAGCTTGAGAGCATCTTCTTCAGTCAAATTCATCTAAAATGCCAAGGGAAGTTTTTTTAAACAGCAACAAAAATACTGATAAGATATAAAATGGATGCGTAATCCTATAATTTAGAGTCTTCTGTAGCACTCACCTGTCTGCAATACTTGCAGATTTGATTTTGTCTATGACAATGACCTGTTTGTTGCAGCACATCGAGGTAGTTAGTGCAACCCCAAGAGCAGCACCAGGAGTTTTGGCAACTTCGACTAGCAATGGTCCAGATGCTGTTGCTACTGAATCTGTTAAAATTAGACCAAAAAGAGTATTTCAGTATTACACCAATTTGGTATCTGTGCCATTTTCATGTTTCATTTTCACAGAAAATCTCTACCATTACTGTATTTCTCTAGGCCGCAAACAGGAAAAGCACATTGGACTGGGGAGTTCCAGAGGGAGCGATTATGGGGTTTAAAGAATTAACTAGGGAGCCTATATTGTGAGTGTGGAATGAATGAAAGTGAGAACAGGTGAGTTTCTAGGGCTGTGATGCTTTGCTTGAAAGCTCAAGAGAGGGCAGTAAAGTCATTGTTGATAACAAGGTGTGGAGGTTAGGCATACAAGAGTTCTGACTCGAAGAACCCTATGAAGCACAGCAGACAGATGCAATTCTGAGATGGAAAGAAAGAACAGAATGACTTGCTAACAGACAACAACTGAAATAAAAATTCATCAGGGACATAGAATGCTATTTAAGTAACTAAGGCAGTGAAAAGTTAAAGATGTTTCAATATCTGAATGAAGACCAGTAGAGCTACCTACATAGGAAGTGAATAGGTATAAAAGTATAAAATGTATAAAAGTGCAAGCTGGTTTAGTTTTGGAGAAGTGGAGGGCCTTTTATAGTAACTGAAATGACTGAGAGAAAAAGGTGAAGGAACATTTGATGAGAGGTGGAATCACCAGAGACTCAGGCTGAGATAACGGAAAAGACCATTGTGGAGAAAATGGAAGATGGTGACAGTATGGCAACTAGAAATAATATGAAGAGCAGAAGAGAAAGGTATGTGGAATGATTCAAGAGACACCTGCCATAGATGCCCTGTCCTTAAAAAGGAGAAAGAACAGTCCAAAAATAGTAACTCAACAACTGGCCAAGAAGAAAGCACTGAATAGAAAACAGAAAGAAAAAGCAGCAAATTAATCTAATTAGTGACTCTGTGTTGAGGAACTAAGCCCAAAATATTTGTTACCCAGATCAAGGGAAAAAGACGGTAGTCTGGCTCCTGAATGCCAAGATAAAGCATGTGATAATAAGAGTGAAGTATATTCTGAAAAATAACTGGGGAATCCCTACCAACTATTGACAATCAGGCAACAAATGAGACAGGTGAAGGGAGATTTGATAAAATGAAGATGCATTTCAGGGATGTAAGACCTCAACTGAAAACTGGGACGAAGTAAATGATCTTTTCAGAGGTGCTCCCAGTGCCAAGCATCAGTGGAGAAAGGAGAATATTAACATTGCAGTAAACTTAATGGATGTAAAGAAGGAGTTTTCGTTCACAGAACACTGGGATACCTGCTGTGAGGAGAGGCACATGTTTAGATGTGACAGTCTACATAGAAGCTGCTGGGACTGAAATTGGTAGTGTTTATTAGCTGGGATTTAAACTAGCTAGGAAAAGGTAAAGGGGACATGAGGTCTTTTATTGAATCTTAAAGAATCAGTCATGTAATTCCAATACACAAAGTGTGACAGAAAATGGAATTCTATAGAAGAGGAAGAATGTGATGGTGTGATTCAAGACACATGTGCAATAGATGTCCTATCCTTGACAAGGAGAAGGAACTATCCAATCATAGAATCATAGAATATCAGGGTTGGAAAGGGACTTCAGGAGGTCATCTAGTCCAACCCCCTGCTCAAAAGCAGGACCAATCCCCAGTTAAATCATCCCAGCCAGAGCTTTGTCAAGCCTGACCTTAAAAACTTCTAAGGAAGGAGATTCTACCACCTCCCTAGGTAATGCATTCCAGTGTTTCACCACCCTCCTAGTGAAAAAGTTTTTCCTAATATCCAACCTAAACCTCCCCCACTGCAACTTGAGACCATTACTCCTTGTCCTGTCCTCTTCTACCACTGAGAATAGTCTAGAACCATCCTCTCTGGAACCACCTCTCAGGTAGTTGAAAGCAGCTATCAAATACCCCCTCATTCTTCTCTTCCGCAGACTAAACAATCCCAGTTCCCTCAGCCTCTCCTCATAAGTCATGTGTTCCAGACCCCTAATCATTTGTGTTGCCCTTCGCTGGACTCTCTCCAATTTATCCACATCCTTCTTGTAGTGTGGGGCCCAAAACTGGACACAGTACTCCAGATGAGGCCTCACCAATGTCGAATAGAGGGGGACGATCACTTCCCTCGATCTGCTGGCTACGCCCCTACTTATACATCCCATGCCATTGGCCTTCTTGGCAACAAGGGCACACTGCTGACTCATATCCAGCTTCTCGTCCACTGTCACCCCTAGGTCCTTTTCTGCAGAACTGCTGCCTACCCATTCGGTCCCTAGTCTGTAGCGGTGCATTGGGTTCTTCTGTCCTAAGTGCAGGACCCTGCACTTATCTTTATTGAACCTCATCAGATTTCTTTTGGCCCAATCCTCCAATTTGTCTAGGTCCCTCTGTATCCTATCCCTGCCCTCCAGCATATCTACCACTCCTCCCAGTTTAGTATCATCCACAAATTTGCTGAGAGTGCAATCCACACCATCCTCCAGATCATTTATGAAGATATTGAACAAAACCGGCCCCAGGACCGACCCCTGGGACACTCCACTTGACACCGGCTGCCAACTAGACATGGAGCCATTGATCACTACCCGTTGAGCCCGACAATCTAGCCAGCTTTCTATCCACCTTAGAGTCCATTCATCCAGCCCATACTTCTTTAACTTGCTGACAAGAATACTGTGGGAGGCAGTGTCAAAAGCTTTGCTGAAGTCAAGAAAAAATACATCCACTGCTTTCCCTTCATCCACAGAACCAGTAATCTCATCATAAAAGGCGATTAGATTAGTCAGGCATGACCTTCCCTTGGTGAATCCACGCTGACTGTTCCTGATCACTTTCCTCTCATGTAAGTGCTTCAGAATTGATTCTTTGAGGACCTGCTCCATGATTTTTCCGGGGACTGAGGTGAGGCTGACTGGCCTGTAGTTCCCAGGATCCTCCTTCTTCCCTTTTTTAAAGATTGGCACTACATTAGCCTTTTTCCAGTCATCCGGGACTTCCCCCGTTCGCCACGAGTTTTCAAAGATAATGGCCAATGGCTCTGCAATCACAGCCGCCAATTCCTTTAGCACTCTCGGATGCAACTCGTCCGGCCCCATGGACTTGTGCATGTCCAGCTTTTCTAAATAGTCCCTAACCACCTCTTTCTCCACAGAGGGCTGGCCATCTATTCCCCATGTTGTGATGCCCAGCGCAGCAGTCTGGGAGCTGACCTTGTTCGTGAAGACAGAGGCAAAAAAAGCATTGAGTACATTAGCTTTTTCCATATCCTCTGTCACTAGGTTGCTTCCCTCATTCATTAAGGGGCCCACACTTTCCTTGGCTTTCTTCTTGTTGCCAACATACCTGAAGAAACCCTTCTTGTTACTCTTGACATCTCTCGCTAGCTGCAGCTCCAGGTGCGATTTGGCCCTCCTGATTTCATTCCTACATGCCCGAGCAATATTTTTATACTCTTCCCTGGTCATACGTCCAACCTTCCACTTCTTGTAAGCTTCTTTTTTATGTTTAAGATCCGCTAGGATTTCACCGTTAAGCCAAGCTGGTCCCCTGCCATATTTACTATTCTTTTGACACATTGGGATGTTCCAAGAACAAGCCAAAGACAGTAACTCAACAAGTGGCCAAGAAAAAAGCACTAAACAGGTACTTGAAGATTAAGAATGTGAAATGTTGTATTATTGTCCCAAAGCATAAATACAGGGGAGAACGTGTGTGGGAAGTAAACAAACAGAACTGGAAATGCTATTAAGTAATGGAGGTCAGGTGGTCCTCATAACTAGTATACAGGAATGAATGGGAGTGAAGAGAAGAAAGAGGGGTGGGGTGGAATTGTTCATTATGTTAGAGGTATTAGCTAATTATTCTTCACAAAACCTCCTGTGAAGTAGATTGATATTATCATCCACTTCTTGCAGATGGAAAATTCAGGTAGAGAAATTAAGGCTAACATTTCCAAGAGTGGCCACTGATTTGGGGTGCCTCAATTTTGTGCCCAACTGAGACCCCTTGGGCCTGATTTCCAGAGGTACTGGACATCCATATACACTATTAAAATCAATGGAAGTAGAAGGCACTTAGCAACTCTGAAAATCAGGCCAAAAATGACTCAAGTTGAGCTCCCAAAACAGAGGCACCCAGAAGTATCCTTTTGAAAATTTTTCCCTAGTTAACTTGCCTATGGCGGCAGAAAGTGTTCATTGCAGAGACTAGAACTTATGAACTCCTGGCTCCCAGTCCTGTGCTTGTTGTCATTTTTTCAGCTAATTTTGTCTACTGATGTTTGGAACTACAAACATATTATTTAAGCATCCGTATTTATGGTACTCTGTAAATAAGAAAGCCATTTTTGTCATAAATATTGAGGCAAAGGGCTGTATCAATAAAGATTCTTCAAGTGATAAACTTTAACCTGGCATTGGCCTGTCACTAGAAAGTACTTCCCATAATCTATGTCTCCCCTACAACAACAAGGAAAAAAGAAGATGCTAATGTCATCTGGTGATACTGAGTCAATGTCTCAAGATGCTGCTGCAGTGCTGGCAAAGTTACTTGTAAAAGGAAAAATCAGCTTATGCCCTGGCAGCATTTCCAGATGTCTGTTGAGATGTACTGGGAAGGTAAACTAAACTAAGGTAGACAAGGTGAATAAATAAGATAACTACCTTAGAGAAAGCAGAAGAAAAGAAATGGAGTGTGTCCAACTGAGAAAAATAAGCACAAGAAAGAGAAATCTGGAAAGGATAATCAAGTGCATATCCCCTGACAGAGAAGGGTTAGTTTATCATGTTGAAGTAAAGCATGGGTATGAAAAATGAATCCATACAGATATAAATTATTCATGTCTAAAGATGTTTCAGTCATTAAGATATTTACACCATGACAGAAGCATTTACACACCGTGTTGATTTCCTGGCTATGTAATTATATAAGATATACTGATGAATGTTTGCATGGAAAACACTCTAGAATTTTTATTTCGTTAATCAGTTTCCCCACTTCTGAGCAGTGCATCTCAATCAGTATACAAGGCTTGATTAAAACCTCCCAGAGGCTTTGAAATTACTTTCTGCATGCTAACAACAACCTTGCCTAGATTCATATTTCTTCAGATAAATAGTAGGGAACCGTTTTTGCTTGTTAACTTTGATCATTAGCAAAAAGACCTATCATATTTAATGTACTACTCAAACCAGTGGCAGGTTTAGAGTTAGTGGGGCCCTGTGCGCAGTTTCATTTTCGCCCGCCCCCCCACTCCCAACGGTAGTGATGGCGGTGGCTGGGAGCCCCGGGGCCTTTTAAATTGCTGGACCCTGGGGTAGCTGCCCCTTTGTCCCCCCATCAGCGGCCCTGAGTGCAGGGGGTGCTGCAGCACCTCCACGTTTTATGTGGGGCTCTGCTGCCGCCCCGCACCACTTATGTTAAAAAATATTGTTAGGAACACAGAACCAGCCTGGGTCCTGGGGAGACAGGGAGGTGCCTAAGTCCGGCCATGGGAGCTGCAGCGTGGCCGCGGTGGCTAATGGTGATTACAGCCGCTTGCTTTGCAAGGACCCAGAGGTCAGGAGAGACGAGCAGAGATCAGCGTGCGGAGGCAGCAGGGCGCTCAGGTGGCCGCTGATGGAGCCGTGCCCCACCCATCACCGTCAGGTAGGTGTTCAGCCCACGCGGGTCTCTGCCCACTTCGCTGGGCTGGCCAACGGGGCAGCAGCAGAGCCCTGGGTATGGGGTGGCAGCAGAGCCCACAGAGCCTTGGGTGCGGGGTGGCAGCAGGGACCCTGGGCGCAGGGCGGCAGAGGAGCCCCATATAAAACTTGGGGGTTCTGCAGCACCCCCGGTGCCCCTAGTTCCCGTGCTATGTTTTGGGGCCCCCTGTTGTTGAGGGCCCCGTGCCACGGAATGGTATGTTTCGAGGTAAAGCGGCTCCTGACTCAAACAGCGATGGGCAAACAGGTCTGGATAAAATAAGTCATCCCTCATCCCAAACCAAATGCAAAGTGAACAATTTGCAAGGTTCAAAAAGTCTTGTTAACTTTTAATTTTTTTCTGTTCAAAGTCTACTAGTGCCCTCTGGTTTCAGCTAGGAAGTGCTGAAATGACATGAGAACAGTGTTTCTGGAGAGATTTCGAGCCCTATTTCTAACTGTATGTGCTCTCCACTTTTCTCTTGTATAAACGGAAGAGATAGGGAGGTTGCTTGTTTGCGAGCTCTGATTTTTTAGGTAAAAGGCTATCATCTTAAAAGGACAGGCATAACCATCACCATCAAGACAAGCTGGAAATAATCGTTATAAAACAGTTTTAAAATAGAGAAGAGGGAGGGATTTCACACAGTCTGTTGAGCTTAAGAGGGCAGCAGCTGTTGAAACACACAGCTACTCAAAGACTACTACTGTTATTCGGTCTGTTATTTGGGTTTTCCGGTGGCATCTCCCTCCTTAGGTGCTCCAAAGTTCTACAATCTGTTCACCTGAGAGAGATAAACAGCAAAGCCTGCATAGCTCTTTTTTGTTGTGCTTCTCTGACCAAAGCCAGTAAAAATGCAGTGAGCCAAAAAGAAAAGTAAAACCACCCACAGTAGCTGTTCGAGGTCAACAGGATATTTAAACATGTGGGTTTCTAATGGCAACTGATCATCAGTACATGAATCACAGGCATTCACAAAATCCGATTCCTCCCAAAGTGAAAGGAGAGATCGTTGTCAGTTCCCAGGGTTCCTTTGATCAGAAAAGAGATCCAAACTGATGGAAAAGCTCTGCCAGTTTCCAGAAATGTGGAAAAGGAAGCACCTTGCCCTCTTACAGGAGTGCTGCATGTCTGTATATATGTAAACAGTCGGGCTGTCAAATGATCAAAAAATTGTGATTAATTGTGAGATTAAAAAAATAATCGTGATTCATTGCAGTTTTAATTACACTGTTAATAGAGTACCCCATTTATTTAAATATGTTTTGGATGCTTTCTACATTTTCACATAAATTGATTTCAATTACAACACAGAATACAAAGTGTACACTGCTCTTTATATTATACATTTTTATTACAATTATTTGCACTGTAAAAAAGATAAACAAAAGCAATAGTATTTTTCAATTCACCTCATACAAGTACTGTAGTGAAATCTCTTTATTGTAAAAGTGCAATTTACAAATGTAGATTTTTTTTGTTACATAACTGCACTCAAAAACAAAGCAATGTAAAACTTTATAGCCTACAATTCCACTCAGTCCTACTTCTTATTCAGCCAATTGCTCAGACAAACAAGTTTGTTTACATTTATGGGAGATAATGCTGCCCACTTCTTATTTACAATATCACCTGAAAGTGAGAACAGGTGATCACATGGCACTGTTGTAGCCTGTGTTGCAAAGTATTTACATGGGAGATATGCTAAACATTGGTATGCCCCTTCATGCTTTGACAATCATTCCAGAGGACACGCCTCCATGCTGATGACGGGTTTTTCTCAGAAACAATCCAAAGCAGTGCGGACTGATGCACATTCATTTTCATCATTTGAGTCAGATGCCATCAAGGTTGATTAGTTGATTTTATTTTTTGGTGGTTCAGGTTCTGTAAGTTTCTGCATTGGAGTGTTTCTCTTTTAAGACTTCTGACAGGATGCTCCACACCTTGTCCCTGTCAGATTTTGGAAGGCACTTCAGATTCTTAAACCTTGGGTCAAGTGCTATAGCTACCTTTAGAAATCTCACATTGGTACCTTCTTTGTGTTTTGTCGAACCTGCAGTGAAAGTGTTCTTAAATCAAACAACATGTGCTGGGTCATTATCCAAGACTGCCATAACACAAAATAATGGCAGAATGTGAGTAAAACCAGGGAGAAGGAGACATACAATTCTCCCCCAAGAAGTTCAGTCACAAATTTAATTAACATATTATTTTTTTTAACAAGCATCATCAGTGTGGTAGCATGTCCTCTGGAATGGTGGCCAAAGCATGACAGGACATACGAACGTGTAGCATATCTGGCACGTCAATACCTTGCAATACCTGCTACAAAAGTGCCATGCGAACACCTGTTTTCACTTTCACATGACATTCTAAATAAGAAGCGGGCAGCATTATCCCCCATAAATGTAAACAAACTTGTTTGTGTTGGCGATTGAACAAGAAGTAGGACAGAGTGGACTTGTAAGCTCTAAAGTTTTACATTGTTTTGTATTTGAATACAGTTCTGCAAAAAAAAATCTACATTTGTAAATTGCACTTTCACGATAAAGAGATTTCACTACAGTACTTGTATGAGGTGAATTGAAAAATACTTTTGTTTATCTTTTTTACAGTGCAAATATTTGTAATAAAAATAATAATATAAAGTGAGCACTGTATACTTTGTATTGTGTTATAATTCAAATCAATATATTTGAAAATGTAGAAAAAGATCCAAAAATATTTATAATAAATTTTCAATTGGTATTCTGTTATTGTTTAACAGTGTGATTAAAACTGTGATTAATTGCAATTAATTTTTTTAATTGAGTTAATCTGTTTTGAATTAATTGCTTGAGTTAACTGCAATTAATTGACAGTCCTACTAAAAAAGTCAGTTAATAGTCAAAGTATCAATAGATTGTGCTCAAGAATATGTAGCATAATTTCACCTGGATTCACCAACAAAACTGGTCTTTGAGCAATGAAAATGGCTGCTTCTGTGTAGCATCAATTGTTAATACAGAAAATTGGCTACAAAAGATCATAACCCATGAAACTCAGGGCAGAGTGAGGTTCACTCAGTGAGTTCACACAGGCCCTAAACTTTTGTGATTCTCCCCCTGGATCATCTTAATCCTGTAGTATAAATGTTCCAGCAGCTCAGAGATTTCAAAACAAAACAAAACACAGCATCATGCTGCAATCCAGGTTTTTACAGGGCCAGTTCTTCACAGCCAGCTATGCATCTCCTCCCATGACCTGCCCTCTGCGCCTCTTATCCCAAATAGCCCCTCCTTTCACAAGCTGACAAGCTGCATCTCTGCTGTGTATGGTTAGTACACAGCACAGCTCCTCCATTATACTAGGGCTATTCAATAGCTCCTCTATCTTCCAGCTCTACTCACTATTGCTACTCCTTGCCCACCAAAATAGCATCCCCCAAAATTGCTGCAAGTCAGTGCTGTGGATCTCTTACTATCATTATGGCTGGGAAGAAATAAGTCATGAAAGTGAAAAAGCTCAATAAAGCAATGAGACCTCTAGATGGTATCAGTCACAGTGGTGAGACTTATCAGTCAACAACCAGTATGGGTGGTAATGCCTTCTGAAGTTCCAAGCAGCCCTGTAAGGAAAAGCAGCTGGCATACATAGGTGTGATCATGATCATGATTTTCAGCACCAACACTGAAATTAAAGACTCCTGTGCACTTAAAAAATAATACAATAAAGGAAGATAAGGTGCCACTGCACTTACGACTAAGTAGAAACATAACCAAACTTGCACCAAAAGTGGAGAGGAAAGCAGAGGAGAAATTCCTTTTGTTTTGTTTTGGGCACATCATTGTTATTTATACATCATTTACTGTGACTAGGGCATTGGTGATGGGCACCAGCACACTGCCCAAAAGACAACTTTCCTTACATAAGTGTTTCCAGAGAAATGCAAAATATTCCTCAGTTCATCTCATCTTGCTCTCTATAGATTAGAGGAAATGATCACCCTTGATCTGCTTTCATACCCCACTCTAAAGTCACTGGCTTACAAAAGCTGTTGGAGCATACTGAGACATGCTATTCCCTCATAAAAACATAAAAATGGTCATACTGTATCAGGCCAATGGGCCATTTACCCCAGTATCCTGCATGCTGACAGTGGCCTATGCCAGATACTTCTGAGGGAGTGAACAGAACAGGGCAAAGTATCAAGTGATCCATCCCGTCATCCAGTCCCTCTGGCAATCAGAAGTTTAGGAACACCCGGAGCATGGGGTTGTTGCCCTTACCATCTTGGCTAATAGCCACTGATGGACTTATCTTATCTTATCATGAACTTATCTAATTCTTTTTTGAACCCAGTTATACTTTTGGCCTTCACTATATCCTCTGGCATCGAGTTCCACAGATTGACTGTGTGCTGTGTGAAGAAGTACTTTCCCTAGCAGAAAATTCTTCTCCACCATTGCTACACCTCGTATGATAACATAGTGATCAAAGTAAGCTTTGTGCTCTCACACAAACCAAGGGGAAAATCAGACATTTTTACCACTTACATGTAAAACAGGCTTCCTCTAGTAGCAAATAAGGCAAGCTTTGAGCCTGAAAGAAGAAGAGAGGGTATTCTTTCTAGCCCAGTTTTTGAGCCTTCCCGAAGCACTTTCAGCACAGTGAGGTACTAATAGCACAAACTGCAGAAAACACCTGTAGCCCATGTCCCTCAAATATTCTCTGCTGAGAGCATTCCAAAGCAACTGGAGTGCTTTGTCAGTGTATAACTCTCCCATTGCACTAGCCTTCTTTTCAGGTATCTCAAAGCTCTTCACAAGTGCATTAAATGCACAAGTGCATTAAGCGTCACCATGCTTCTGTGATGATCAGTGGGTGCTGTAGGTGGCAATCTGTCCCCTCCCTCCATCTTCCGTCAGCACTCCTCTGATCTTCAAAGTGAAAAGCTGGGACACTGTGGCTGGGTGTGTCACAGAGCAGCATTTTGGTGGTAATATGGAAGGTTGTTGGTGAAGTGGAAAGAAAAAGAAGCACTCTCTTTCCTCTCCTACTTTCTCCCACTTTGAGAATGAAGAATTGGGACATTTCACAGTAGAGGACAGCATGGGAGAAACGAATTTTATCCCTCTGTGATTCCCAAACTCTTCCCCTTCAATTTAGCTCTTACCCTACCCTCTCTTCCTCACTCCACAGAAACCTGCCTTTCTTCCTCTATGCCTCCTCCCTCTGCCGCCTCAGACGCTGCAGGGACTCCTGCCAGGAGCCCCCTGTGGCAACCAGATGTACTGCAGCCCCTAAGGACAGGAGACAGAGCTTCCTCAAGGGCCAGCCCAGGACGGGGCAATTAACTCCTCCAGGTACTAAGGTCCATCACAAACCTCACCACCTCCTGATCCAAGTGCAAGGCACATTTTCTTGACCTGTCCTCTCTAACATGAACAGAGAGCAACACATGCATGTGTAAATTTCAAAACACAGAACACTCCAATGCATACAATTCTTGCCCTAGGGAGAGGACGAGAGGACATGTTTGTCGTGAGATGTTTGTCATGTTCTTAATCCATTACTGGGGGACAATTAGATACTATGGTGATAAGCACGGTATAAGAGCCAAGATAAAGTTGAATTGATATAGGAGCTAGAGCACCTCCAATCTTCTGGTAGCATGAGCTGGTCCTGCAGTATATCACGAACATCATTCTCCGTGGTTTACATATGGAGGGGCTGAGGCAGAGATATATTCAGGTGCAATTTTTCAGAAGTGGCTAGTGATTCGGTGCCCAATCTGAGACATGCCTTGGCCCTGATTTTCAGAACTGCTGGGCACACACAACTCCAACTGAAATCAATGAAAGCTGCAGTCTGAAACGGGGCCAAGATGTGTCTACTTGGGCACCCAAAATCAGTGGCCGCATTTGAAAATTTTAGCCTCAATACTTGCTAGACGTCACGGAGGGTTGTGGCAGAGCTGGGAGTAGATCCTAGGAATCCTATTTCAAAGGCCTGTGCTTTAGCAGCAAAAGTAACTGTACAGATAATTTCACAGTGTCTTACACATAGTTTCTTTGCTGAAGACAATGGGAGCAATATAAAAGCACTCAGGGAATCTTTGCTCTTTCACGTTCACTTTTTTCATTAGCTCACAACCCATTCATTATTGTCAGAGAGTATCTTAAACTGCACTTGATATATCTTGCTGTCTTTTCTCTGGTTTGGTTCTCTGTATGTTTAAGGGTCATTGTTTTAGAACTATCACCCACTTGATGTCCTTCAAAAACACACTCTGCCCCCGTCCCTGTAATACTATGGAGACACTGAAGTTGTCCTGGCTTTCTCAGTGGTCAAAATGGGGGAACATGGTGGTACTTTGCTATCACGCCCCATCTACTATGCTTGACAATCCAATAATCATATCTCCTTGCCGTGCCACAATCCCTTAATTGCCCAACACCCCCTTTTCAGATCCTAATCTGGTGGCTCCTTTTCAGCCTCCTCCAACTGTGTGCTGTTTCCATGGTCACTTGCATAAAGGGAAACCGTTAAAGGGACCATCTGCCCATTTTCAAGCCACAGATTGCTTTTGTAGTGGAAGTGAGCAAGTTCCAGGGGTAGGGTAGCTTTCCTCAGCTCAGTTCCTTCAATCACCTCTCGACCAGTGCCCTTGTCTCTTCCCCTGTTGTCTTGCTCCCCTGCAGGTCTATCAAAGACAGGAAGAGAGGAAGCCCTTGGCACTTATTTTGTTTGGTTATGCTTTTGACACAAGTAATGGGTCCTGTGGGGAGAGGCAGCTTGAATATTGGCATGCTATACCGAGGCCTACCAATACATTCAAGCCCTGCATTTTTCATTACTAACATCTGGTCATCCTTTGTTTGGCTCATTCTTCTCTCTCTCTTTCTCAATCTCATTTACTTTAATTGTTATGGCATTTCATTAATTCAGATTTAATGTCAAGCAGATGATTAACCTAGTCTCACTATCCCCTCTCCCACACATGGTTGATGGTTCCTTAATGTCATCACTCCAACTTTCAAGGGGGTTATATATTTTATTTAAACTCCCATAATGCACTCCAGGGTGGCTTGTCTCTCTAATCCTCACTTTGCAAAAAAGCTAGCGTCAGTGTTAGCCATGGACTAATATGGGTCTATTTAAAAAATGGGACTTGGGTGGAGGCTGAATGGTTTAGGAAAAAAGCGGTAGTAGTAATAGGGAGAGAGAGCACAGCTGTTACAGAGAAAACGTCTGCAACATCTCAAGGGCAGGGGAGCAACATTACAGCCAGCAATGACTATTATCAATCATAATATTATACTATTCTTCATATTCTACTGTCTATAAAGGTCATGAGTAAACCATACAGTACTGGCATTTATATTCAGTTTTACTATGATAAAATAATGTTTGCACCCTGGCTTCATTCCTGCTTCATTAAACAGAGTAACCTTTTTTATTTCAGATCTTGTGGGGAAATTAGAAACATCCTCAGCCAGCAAGCACTAATAATGAAGGCTGAAAAGCCAAGATCATCAACAGTATTTCTAATTCTCCCTCAAGAACGGGAATAAAGAAAATATTAATATGCTTAACGATGTCTGACACTTTAGCCCCAAAATATATTTTGGAATGGAGTAAGCTGGTACTGTACAACTGCAAGCAGTATTCAGGCAGTGAAGCACACAAGTTTATTTAATAATATAACAGCTATTTAAAAATTAAAGGGCATTCTTGTTCAAAGGGTTTGTGGCAACCTCAGAGGCCCACTGTATAACCTTTCAAAACATGTGTTTTCCCAGTGCCTCTGATTTTGGAAAATGTGTGTGGTCCATCAAGGCTCCAGAATGAGTAATCAGAGCATAAGAACCGCCCTACTGAGTCACACCAATGGGCCATCTAGCCCGGTATCATGTTTTCGACAGTGGCCAGCATCAGAGCTTCAGGGGGAATGTAGTGAACAGGGCAGTTGGAGTGATCCTCTTCTGTCTTCCCCTCTTGGCTTCTGGTTGTCAGAGTTTAGGGTCACCCCAAGCATGAGGTTACATCCCTGACCATCTTTACTAATAGCCATTGATGGAGCTATACTCCATGAACTTATCTAGTTCTTTTTCGAATGCAGTTATGTTTTTGGACATCACAACATCCTACGACAATGAGTTCCACAGGTTAACTGCTTTGTTGAACAGGTACTTCCTCTTATTTGTATTATACCTGCTGCCTATTAATTTCATCGGGTAACCCCTGTTTTTTGTATTATGGGAAAGGTTAAATAACACTTCTTTATTCACCCTTTCCACACAATTAATGATTTCACAGACCTCTATTATACCTCCCTTATTTGTCTCTTTTCTAAACTGAATAGCCCTAATATTTTTAATCTTTCCTCGTATGGAAATCGTTCCATAGCCTTGATCATCTTTGTTGCCCTTCTCTGAACTTTTCCAGTTCCACTATCTGCTGTTTGAGATAGGGTGACCAGAACTCGGTACAGTATTACAAGATGTGTGTACACCATGCATTTATATAGTGGTATTATACTTTCTGTCTTATTTGCTACCCTTTCCTGACAGTTCCTAACATTGTGCTTGTCTTTTTGACCACTGCTGAAGTTTTTGGAGAACTATCTATTGTGTCTCCAAGATCTTTCTTTAGTGGTAACAGCTAGTTAGAACCCACCATTTTATGTGTATGTCTGGGATTATTTTTTTCAAAGTGCATTACTTTTCACTTAACAATATTGAATTTCATCTGGCATTTTGTTGCCCAATCACCCAGTTTTGTGAGATCCCTTTGTAAGTCTTCGCAGTCATCTGTGGACTTACCTATCTTGAATAATTTTGTATCGTCTGCAAATTTTGCCACCTCACTGGTCACTCCCTTTTCCAGACCATTTATGAATATGTTGAACAGCACAGGTTCCAGTACAGATCCTTAGGGGACCCCGCTATTTACCTCTCTCCATTGTGAAAACTGACTGTTTATTCCTACCCTTTGTTTCCTATCTTTTAACAAGTCACAGATTCATAGAAGGACCTTCCCTGTTATCTGCTGACCACTTAGTGTCCTAAGAACCTTTGGTGAGCGACCTTGTCAAAGGCTTTCTGGGTACTTTCTGAAAATCCAACTACACTGTATCAACTGGATTACCCTTGTCCACATGCTTGTTGATACCTCTAAAGAATTTGAATAGATTGGTGAGGCATGACTTCCCTTTAAAAAACTCATGTTGACTCTTTCTCAACCAATCATGTTTATCTATATGTTTGATAATTCTGTTTTTTATTATAGTTTCTACCAATTTGCCCAAAGCTGAAGTTAGACTTACTGGACTGTAATTGCCAAGATTGCCTCTAGAGCCCTTTTTAAAAACTGGCATTACATTAGCTATCTTATGTTACATACTACAGTTAGTAGTTCTGCAATTTCATATTTGAGTTCCTTCAGAGCTCTTGGGCAAATACCATCTGGTCCTGGTGACTCATTACTGTTTATTTTATCCATTTCTCTAAAACCTCCTCTACTGTATTTCACATGTTGCTCACAAAGGAGAGCTCTGATGTGGGTATCTCCCCCAGATTCGCAGCAGTGAAGACTGATACAGCTTCCCCACAGTGGCCTGGTCTTCCTTGAGTGCTCCTTTAGACATCTGGTCATCTAGTGGCCCCATTACCTGTTCGGCAGGCTTCCTGTTTCTGATGTACTTTAAAAAAAAAATCTTATTGTTAGTTTTCGTATCTTTAGCAAGTTGGAGCATGGAGGGCCCCCTTTTTAGGCTCAGCACTCTTCCACCTCCCACCAGCTCAGAACCAACATCAAAACTCAACCTCCTACTTTATTCACACCCCTGCTCTCTCACTCAGTGCCCTGCTGGTCACAAACCCAAACGATATGTTGCTTAACTGGACAAGCAACAGCAGAAAGAGACTCTAGTTTTAAGAAGCATGTGTGGGGGGGATGGGAGGGAGGGTCCTATACCTGCCTCTTTCTGGCTAATCTCAATTAACCCCAAACAAGCCTGCATTCTTTGCTCCGCATATGCCCCCCTCTGCTGCCTGCCTGAAAATCATAGGTTGCACGGTAAGTGCAGGTGGCACAAGCTCAGTTCCAGCCAAGTGCACCACAAGGGCTGGAGCACACAGGGGCTGGGAAACTCACGCTCCTACGATGACTCTCTCAGTGGCATGAGATGATACTGCAACATGCAATACTGCACCCATGTTATAGGGACAACCGTTTATAGTCCATTTGACAACTCGGGCATGATGACTGTGGTTTAGCCTCCCAATTTCTAATGAAAAGGAGTACTTGTGGCACCTTAGAGACTAACCAATTTATTTGAGCATGAGCTTTCGTGAGCTACAAAGCTGTAGCTCACGAAAGCTCATGCTCAAATAAACGGGTTAGTCTCTAAGGTGCCACAAGTCCTCCTTTTCTTTTTGCGAATACAGACTAACACGGCTGTTACTCTGGAACAATTTCTAATGACTAGCTGCTCCTGCAGCCAGCCCAGAACTGTTACACAGAATTAGATTTCTGTGAAACAGCTCATAAAGACAGCCTGTGTGGAACCTAGAATTTAGCCTACATTTGATTCAAGGAACTGTAAGGTGGAACAATACTGCAACCCTGACTAATGTCTTCATCCCAAGAAATAAGAGGATCTTACAGCTGTATAGATACAATTTAAACTCTTCTGCTGAAAGGTCCTACAAGAACAAACCATTGGGCAGTGTTTTCTCCATTCTAGAGGGTGTGTGCATGCGTATATCACTGCTCTACCCGGGTGTTAAAGTCCTGTGAGTAAATAGGAAATTAAAATATACAAGAATCCTGGTCTCTTCAGAAGGAGCCAAGTTCTTGCAAGGTTCTGTACTTGCCTGTTTGCATAGAGCAAACAGGCAGAGTAGAGTGTCAGCACAATTTGCATGTGTGCTTGCAAACTAAAACACAGCTGGTGTTTGATTTGACGTCTGCCAGCATGGAAAGTGTGCCTTTCAGCGCACACCGCTATAGAGAATATAAAGTGCTGCAATGCCCATAAATTAAGTCCAGTTGCCACAATGTTTCTAGCCTTCCATTTAACAGCAACAGCTGTAATTAAAGAGAGAGAGCCTAGAGCCCTTTTACAAAGCCTGCAGAACACAAAGCTCCTAACTGCCAGAATATGACAAATAGGAAGGAGCACTTTGAATACCCAAACTATCATACCCTCTGAAGCTGACAGAGTTCACTTCTGTTATATTAGACCCCACAACTCTACAAGTACAATGACATTCCTGAAAGCTCCTAATCACAAGGTATGCGCTGGACAATGTTGCTAACTTCCTAATTCTTGATATTAACCAAAATGGTATAGCTAATATGCCAAAAAATAAAATAAAGCCTCTGAACATTATTTTGAAGGTAAAATTAATTGGATTGTTAACTTATTATTTATAATTTACACTCTGATAGCAACCCCAGTGGGCAGCTAGGCAAAGTCCCTGCCTTGGACTGTTCACTTCAGACTTGCTTTTGCTCTCATTGAAATTAAGAGTATCAGGAATGGGCCCTCAGTTTGTACGTTGTTTGGGGCAGGGACTTTATACTCATCTGTTAAACAACTGAATGCATGTCTTCACACCTGTTGGAAAAGCCTGCTGGCACATCACAAACCATTAAAAAATAAAATAAAAAAAGAGAATAGTTTGCAAGTGTAAATTTCTGAAGCTATAAGCTTGTACCATCATAAATATCTGTTACTGAAAAACTCTGGTATTCTTTCAATAGTCGGTGCACTGGCTTATGATGTGCTACCATGACTGGATTTGATATTCATGGACCGTGGTTTAGAATGAGAGTGTTGCAGGTATCGAGGGATGTTAGAAAGGGTAAGAAGGGCTATAAAATGCCAGCTAGTGATGAAATGAGATTTTAGTAGTATTAACCAAGAAACAAGCTGGTTAATTGTTCTCCAAATCATACTTCTAGTATTGCCTCAGGAGCAATTCAATAGAAGAACAGATGGAGCTAAAGATGGCAGGGGTGAATGACAGTCCAGAATTTAGGTAAATTGCTCTACAATCTAACATTCAAAAATGCTGCTCTTGGAAAGCACGCATAATATATGCACTTTGATACAAAATGGTGGGTATGGGTTAGCTCATGCCTATATATTAGTATCCCTCCCCCTGTCTACACACACAAGTAGCTGGTACCAGAGCTGGTAAAAAACCACAGAAACATTTCTGAAAATTAAAAAAAAAAATCCCTTGCAAAAAATTTTCATTGAAACCTCAAACGTTTGAAAAAATCCAACTATGCTACAAGCTGGTCAAAAAACAGCAAACAATTTTTTGCAAGAAAATTTGTAAAATAACAAAAAATTTAAAAATTCAAAAATTTCCAATTCCTGCCCATCTTCCACCCTAAAGGTGAACCTCCAAGCAAACCTAGAATTTCTTGTTTTGTCCTTTATTGCTCCTTTATGATTCTTTTTATTTTAAACTAAAGGGGCACATGGGGAGTGTTTGTTTGCTTTTACTTTTGAAATATCAGGATTTCACTGTCTTTACTTTGCTTGTGGATCCTGGCAAGGTCTATTCTAGATAATATGGATAGTGATTTCATATGACACTGTTACCTCAGCTGCATCTCTTCCGCCACAGATGAGTGGGGAGGGGATGCTGACTCAAGAACATCCCTATTCAAAGTCTCCAAATCTTGCTAGCGACCTATAGCAAAGCAAAGCAAGTGAGGATCTAATAATTCTAATGTACAAAGAGGCCTGCCAAGTGACACCAGCTTTCACACTTTGCCTGTATGTCAGCTGGAAACTCATGCATCAAGCTGAGCTATGAGCAGGCTGCAGGCATTTGCCTGCAGTTGTACTTTCCAGCCTGATGGGGCCACTGTGGCCTGTAGCCACAGGCCTCCTCTTTAGCAGCCCTTTTTAGATTATAGCCAGCAAGGAGCAGCCAGGAGAAGGTTGTGGGTGCAGCAAAAGGTGAGGGGGCCAATATTGCCCCCAAGATCCTTCCTAAATCACAGATTCCCAGCAAAAACAAATACACACCATTCCTCCCCTAGCAAACCCTCACCCTTCCCCAAGAGCCACAAGGATCCCACTGCCAGCAACTGCCAGCAACTCCAAGCACCTGAGCACTCCATCTCCTTTCTGCGTCCCCATCCAGTTAGCCTGTCAGATAGCCCCCACATTACTCTTAACATTAGCTCCCAAAGAGAGAGCCACCGGCTTCGCCTCAGACAACCTCCAGCAACCACCATCTCCATTTGCCAAGTTTGGGCACCTCCATATCCTACACCTGACATTGCTAAGAGCACAGTGTGTTGACTGTAAGCTACAGTTTATAGTTATATGATATGGTTATATTAAAAAAAATGTATAAAAGGTCACTTAGAGCTTCACAAAAAATGCAAACATGAAAAAAGCAGACAAATCATTTAAAAATAATTAACATTGAGACAGTCTTTATCCATTATTACACATACACACAAAAACGATGTTAAAAGATTATTATTAAGGTTGCAAAGTCAAGTATTCAAAAGTTAGGAAATGCCAGAATTAAGGTTAGTTTGATTCCCTTGTGCATGTACAACATGATAGTCATTAATCGTATGAACACATACCATTTTTCCACATGATTCCTGCCTCGTTTCGTGCACAAGATGGACAGTGCTCATTTAATGAGCAGTTATTCAATATTTTGTGTTATCCTCATATTCAGTGTGTGGCCCCAGACCTTATTTACTGCACACTATCCAACGCTGCTCTGAAGACAGAATTATTAGTTTCTACATGGGCTTTTCTATGGCATTTATCATTATAACATTTGAAAGTTTCACAAACATTAATGAATGTAAAAAGAAAAGGAGGACTTGTGGCACCTTAGAGATTAACAAATTTATTTGAGCATAAGCTTTTGTGAGCTACTCACTTCTTTTTGTGGATACAGACTAACACCGCCGCTACTCTGAAACCTGTCATTAATGAATGTATTACTACAACGTCCCTGTGAGGTGAAGAGGGTGGCTAATGTCCCCATTTTACAGAAGAGGAACTGAGGATGAGAGATTAAAGTCAGAAGTATCCACTAATTATGGGTGGCCAATTTGAGATGCCTGGGACATGATTTTTTCAGAGTACAGTAAAGCCTCACAGTTACAAACACCTCGGGTATGGAGGTTGTTCGTAACTCTGAAATGTTTGTAACTCTGAACAAAATGTTATGGTTGTTCTTTCAAAAGTTTACAACTGAACATTCACAATACAGCTTTGAAACTTTACTATGCAGAAGAAAAATGCTACTTTCCCTTTATTTTTTTAGTAGTTTAGTACTGTACTGTGTTTATTTTTTTGTCTGTCTTTGAGGCTGCCTGATTGAGTACTTCCGGTTCCAAATGAGGTGTGTGGTTGACTGGTCAGTTTGTAACTCTGGTGTTCGTAACTCTGAGGTTCTACTGTACTTACCAGTATATAGCACCTTATATATTCAAAGCACAGCTCGCACTGATTTCAGTAGCATCTGAGAGTGCTCAGCACTTCTGTAAATCAGACCTCAGGGTCTCATGCTGGGCATCCAGAATATGAGGAACACACAATTAATGACCACCTATGAAAAGTTTGCTTTAAATGACTGTCCCAGCATCAGACAGGAACCCTGTGGCAGAGGCAGGAAAATAATTCAGTTTTCCAGAGCAGCATTCAACTGTCATGAGACCATCATTTCCCTTCCTACACTCCCCTGCCTCATTCACTACAAATCTTTAAACTTCTGCAGTAAATGAAGCAAGGGTCTTTCAGACAACAGGGATCCTACACACAACAATCTCCTTCACTACACAATCCTGATTCGTCCCAAAAGCAGGTCTAGCCTGTGCACTGAATGAGGCCTAGAAAAAAAAAAAGTGATTAGGTAATTAAAGACTATTATAATGCACACGCACAAGGGGGCTGAATTAAGGTTTGCAACAGCAACCTTAATTTTGGCATTTCCTAACTTTTGCGTGCTTGACTTTCCAACTTTAATAAAATCTATTTAACATAGTTTGTCTGTTATTTCCTAGGTTTTGAAAAAAGCAAACTGAAAAAAACAGAAGTTCCACCTTGTGGTACTGGAAAGGGTCATCAGCAGGGTTGGAACCTTTAGATCCATCACACAGACCTCTGCTACCTGACCTAACAGAGTAATAGATTGCAGTAGTAGGTTGTCATCTTCTGTGTGACCAACACTAGAAGGGAATGAGACACACCCTTTGCCAGTGAATTGCACAGATATTTGCTGACAATAGAGGAATTGAGATACTCAGAAATAGCAGGTCAGGGATAGTCAATTATTTTTTGTCAAGGTCCAAATTTCAAGAAACATTTTTCACACCACAATAACAATAACGATAAGAAGTCAATAAAAAGATTTCACAGTCTGTTCAAAAGAGCTGGTGGTCCAGAGGTGGCCCGCGGTCCGCCTATTGACCGCTCCCGTAGTAGGTTCTGTTACAGTTTGTGTGTGGGTGAGCTGGGGAGGGGAGTGTTCTCTAGTGGTCACAGTTCCTTCTGCTTGTTCCCACCAAACTTGATTCCTTCTGCTCTGTCCTCTCTAATGTATCTCTGTACCAGTCCTTTCTGTCCCCTACCCTGGCTCCTCATATCTCAATCCTGTACTCCTCATTTAGTACCAACACTCAAATTTCTAATCTCAGTCCCAGTTTCCTTGCCCAGCCAGTCCCAGTCTCGGACCCCGACTCCTTGTCCATTGTCAGTCTCCCTCCTACATTAGCTCCCAGTTCTTCCCTGCCTGTTTCCCTCCCCAACTCCCAGTCTCCTTGCCCAGCCCGCCTCACTCTCCCCCTAACTCCTAGTCCCAGTTTCCCTTCCCCACTGCACCAGCCTCCAGTCTGAGTCTTCCCCCCATAACCCTCAGGCTCATTGTCCTAATCTACTCCTCAACCCTGTCCCGATTCTTGCCCACTCTGCATTTGAATCAGGCAGCTTGCTCCTCCTCGTGGCTGGGACCCAACAGGGGGAACATTGGAAGTACAGGAGAGACAGTCCTTCTATTCTCAGTTCTGGTGCCTGGACCTGGAACTGGCCCAACTCAGAGTAGCCCAGAGTTGCAATTACAGTAAAAGTCCTGCTAAGCCCCAGAAATGAGCATGGTCAGTACAGATGGAATCTTCAAGGAATTTAACTGCTAAGCTCTAGACAGTTTCTACTGAGCATATTTGAGCTGTGATTTTTCAAAGGCTTTGAACTCAGTGGGTGGATTTTCACAGAGACAGCACAAGGCACATTCTGACACATAGGCCATTCCCTTCTAAATTCAGAGTCCCTGCTCCAAAACATGAGGTGCTGGAGCTTCTCAAAGAAAAGGTTGCTGGTTGGTTTTTTGATATGGGTAGAGCACATATTTTTCTCTAACTTAATTCTTAGAAATTGGTTGAACCATTTTGGGTGAAATTTTCCCAAAAAATCAGCCTGAGGCAGACACTCAATATGGAAAATATCAGCCCAAATGTTTAAAGTTTGAAAAAGTTATAAGCAACTGAAAACAGGGGAAGTGTCCGGCAACCTTCATAATAGGCAGTGCTACCATCCTCACCTATAATAAAGAGAACGTATACATTATAATTAAGGCTGCAAGTTTGCCATGGAGGTCACGGATTTTGGCTTTGCAGTTGGCTTTTAATGTAAACAAGGCAGCTGACACCTGCCTACCATTCTCTGACAAACTAAAGAATGACAGAATACACTGTGTGAGACAAACCAGCAACATGAACACTTCTCTGTGATTTATAACATCAAAGGCAGATATTTGAAATCTGGTCTGTTACATGAAAACCTGAAACTTAAATGAAATTCACAGTAGCTGCCAATGTATCAGTTTCTCAAGTATGCTTTAGGTAAGGGTTTGTGCACTGTTCTAACTCCACATGAAAACGGGGGTGGACTATAAAAGTTGTCTCGAAGCTGGCAATTTGATACATCTACATCCTGTCCTCAAGTTAGTGCTAATGACCCACAAGAGAGAAATCCTGATTAAATTATAAGCACAGAACGTTAAAGCACAATATTCTCTTTTCTTGATAAGAAACAAATGGAGTCTTTTAACATTACAGGTTTCAGAGTAACAGCCGTGTTAGTCTGTATTCGCAAAAAGAAAAGGAGTACTTGTGGCACCTTAGAGACTAACCAATTTATTTGAGCATGAGCTTTCGTGAGCTACAGCTCACTTCATCGGATGCATACTGTGGAAACTGCAGAAGACAGTATATACACACAGAGAATATGAAACAATACCTCCTCCCACCGCACTCTCCTGCTGGTAATAGCTTATCTAAAGTGATCATCAAGTTGGGCCATTTCCAGAAATTCCAGGTATTGTTTCATGGTCTCTGTGAATATAATGTCTTCTGCAGTTTCCACAGTATGCATCCGATGAAGCGAGCTGTAGCTCACGAAAGCTCATGCTCAAATAAATTGGTTAGTCTCTAAGGTGCCACAAGTACTCCTTTTCTTTTTAACATTACGTTATCTTTGCGGACACTATTCATACCACATATAGAGTGAGGTGGTTTTGGTTGTGTTTTTAAAGTGCACCACAATTAAGTCCTCAGCAATGCAGTCAGGGGGGCGTTCCCCCACCCCCCTAATATCCTTGCCAGACACAGCCAGCAAAAGCGCTCGTGCTGATGCAGTTATACCAGCAAATATGTTCTGTTGATGGTATAGCTTATTTCTTTTGGGAACTAGTTTAACCTATACCAGCAAAAAACCCCTCTTTTGCCAATCTGGGCTGTCCCCACACTGGGTGGGGGGGTTGTTGATATAGTTGTACCAGGATAACTATGATGGCAAACTCCTTCAAATGTAGACAAGACCATACTCTTTGTCCATTGGGGCCTCATCTAAAGGCCACTGAAGTCAACAGACCATTGAAGTCTTCCTTTCCAACATGCAGGAATTCTATTCCATCCTTAGTCCTTGGTCTCCTGGTTTGCTGCAGTGTCACTAAGCCAGCTCCAGTGGCTGACATTTTTTAATTAGATTTTTCTGATTATAGAGCTTCTCCTGCACTGAACTGTATTCTATGTTGAGACATTTTTTTAATCTTTGAGATGCTTAATTATCAGCCTGCCTTTGTGACATCATGATATTTTTGCCCTGAATTTAAGCACTTCATCTGCCTTGCTCAATTATTTTTTAGACTCTCATAAACTGAGAGGACTTATTATGCCAATTAGTTTGGTTTTATCCAACTCAGTAAGTAACAGATGAGCCATCCTAAAGAATGAACATTTGTTTAATCTCCACTGAGGTTTAGATGTGTGCGTATGGTTGGGACTGCAGCCCTCTTTCCTGCTACTCTTCCCACCCCCATGCCCAGCATATCAGGATAGTCTTCATTCAAAGTGGCGAGACATCTAATTAATCCTTTCCCCACCTGTGGCACTACAATTATACTTCATACAAGATATGGAAAGAGGACATTTTTCTCTAACCAGTAAGGCAAATTCCTTGTAGAAGACATTCTTCAGGCTGGAGGATTGCTCGCATATACCTGCTGGAAGCAGGCAGCAATTCCATGCCTATTCTAAAAGGCTTAAAAGTTAGCAGCTATAATGCTAACACCAACCAAACAGAATGCATGCTCTTCATTTTTAAAGGTGGGTGGTTTCATCCAGGTTGGCAGATGTCTACCTAAGAGAAAATAAACAGTACAAATATATCCACACTCTCATATGGGACATCCACCAAATAGGAAGATTGCTGGGAAGTAGCAAGCAGTGGAACGACAACAAAGAAAATGAGTTGAAATTAAAAACTTGAGATAACTACATACTCATCTATTTTATAGATCCCATCCAAAAACTGTTACAATGGAGTTAAGATTGAGAGTGCATATCAGTCATTTAACGTGAAATATATTACCTGGATGCTGTTGTTATCCCCAAAACAAGCACTATAAACCCAGGAAATTCAGAGTAAAGGTTAAACCAAAGAGAAATCCAAACATCCTAGGGTTTGGAAACGCACAGTTAGAGCACCCAAACAATTTTAACTTTGCCTTGTTGAAACACCATGCAACAACCTATTATTAGGATTAAAGCATTTCAGTCGTTGTGGTCCCAGATTAGATTCAACTACTTTATAGAGACACATTGGCGTTTTTTCCCCACTCATGCATGACTACAAGGCACAGTTAAAGAGTTACAGATAGCTAAACAATGGATACCTCAGAGACTTGAGAGACCTGAGAGGCACAGGTTGGGCTAGGCTAGGCTTTTCTTCTAGTGCTTTGTACAAGCACTTTTCAAAGACAGACCCAGAACCCTGAATTCAATCTTTATATAAAGAGCAGAGGTTGAGTTTTAATTACCTTTAGTTACCCTGCCTCAGTGTGTGTAGCTGGCAGGTGAAACTAAGTTACACTGCTGCGGAATACTTGAGAGAAAGCAGCACAATAAAAATGGTAGGCTGGCAAAGCCACATTAGCACTGATGTAGCTCTTCAGAGGCGTAGGTGCTGATACCTCCAGGGCCAACTGGTTGTAGGGAGGATAGCAGGTGAGACACTGTGCTCAGAAATGACAGGTTTCAGAGGAACAGCCGTGTTAGTCTGTATTCGCAAAAAGAAAAGGAGTACTTGTGGCACCTTAGAGACTAACCAATTTATTTGAGCATGAGCTTTTGTGAGCTACAGCTCACTTCATCAGATGAAGTGAGCTGTAGCTCACGAAAGCTCATGCTCAAATAAATTGGTTAGTCTCTAAGGTGCCACAAGTACTCCTTTTCTTTGTGCTCAGAAAAGCTTTTCCCGGGAGTGAAATGAAAATTAAATGAAAATGAGAAGTTCTCCAAAACCGTTATTTCTTTTAGTAACGAGAGAGGCAGAGGGCAGCTGTTTCACACGGGTTGCTGCCTGCATCTCATTGAGGAATACAGAAACTTTAATTGGCACCCAAAAAGTCAGACCAGCTCCCTTCAGAGGACATGGGAAGACATACCAGCAGTCCTCCACAGAGACAGATGCTCTGCATGAAAAAATGCTACGTACTTTACATTGAATTTTCAAAAAATCAGACAATATTTAGATCAGCACTAGATAGTACGGGTTCTAACTTCCTAATGAATCTTTGAAAGCAGATGTCTTCACTTCTCTGTGTCCAACTTAACAGAAAGTATAGCACAGAACAACATTTTTCTATTATAAATGGCTCTCTAAATAGAATGAATCCCTCTTCTCTCTTATTATTTCAGATAATGAAACTTTATTTTTACTTATTCTGTAATAATAAAATGTTATTTCACCTTTACAGTTTTTCTCTCATACAGAACAATGTTCATGAAGTGGCATTTAATGAGCCTTTGGTTTCCAAAGTCCTAGAGAGAAATGTTAATTGGGCCCGTTAGAATCATTTGTAAGCTATAAGATACCACTGAACTCTTTTTACTTCTCTTCAGGGACAATTGTGAAGTTTTATAAAGAAAAAAAATGCCGTAAGTGTAAAAGGTAAAGATTCCTCCCTGTTTTTCAGTAATCATCTACTCACAGACATGGACAACGAATTAGAACAACAAACAAAAGTAGACAACAAATGAGAAAGCCAAGTGAATTTAGCAGATCCAGTATAACACATGGAGTTTGTAACACCATCTATTACTAAGGTTGCCTGACGCTTCCCATTATAAGACCCTGTTTTCTGTTGTTTATAACTTTGCCAAACTATTTGGGCTGAAATTTTCCATGCTAGATGTCTGCCTGAGGCTGTTATTTATTAATTATTACTTTTGAAAACGTCAGCTAAAATAATTCTGCCATTTCTGAGAACGAGGCTAGGGGAAAAAACATTGTTCTGCCCATTTTCAAAAGTTTTGTCAGCCTTTACATTGAAAATCTCTAGCACCCCCATGCCTTTGAGCAGAGACTTGAAATTTGGAAAGGAGTTGCCTTTGTGTCAGGGACATCTGTTTGGCCATCCTCATGAAAACTGCCTGAATGTGGACAAGTTATAAGTCCTTGAAAAATTGCAATTTGCACATGCCCACTAGAGACGACTTAGCGTCTAGCACAGGGGTTGGCAACCTTTCAGAAGAGGTGTGCTGAGTCTTCATTTATTCACCCTAATTTAAGGTTTCGTGTGCCGGTAATACATTTTAACGTTTTTAGAAGGTCTCGCCCTATAAGTCTATATTATGTAACTAAACTATTGTTGTATGTAAAGTAAACAAGATTTTTAAAATGTTTAAGAAGCTTCATAAGTTAAAATGCAGATCTTATCAGTTTAATGCCGTGGTTCTTAACCTGGGGTGCACATACCCCCTGGGGGTTCGAGATATGAGAGATTTTTTTAGAAGGTAAATCATCGAAAACACAAGTTAAGCACAGGCACATAAGTACAACTACTTTGTTTCATCAAACCTCTGTATTTATTAACGTTATACATTTTTTAACGATTACTGTAATATACAAAGTTTTTAAGTTTTCAAGTTTTTAAGCTAATTGTAGTGTAATTTTTGATAAGTGCTGCAGAGCGCTGGGCCCAGGCCAGGAGCAGAGCCCTGGGCTGGCTGCCGGTACCCCAAGCTGGCAGGAGGGCTGAGCAGGACTGGAGGCCTGGACCCTGGCTGGCAGGAGGCCGGGCGGCTGGAACCCCAGACCAGCAGCGAAGTGAGCGGGGCCGGCAGCTGGTACCCCAGGCTGGCAGCAGACTGAGCAGGGCAGATGGCCGGGACCCCAGCTGGTAAGGGACCGGTGGCCGGAACCCCAGACTGTCAGCGGGCTGAGCTGGGTGGCGGACATAACCCCAGACTGGCAGCGGCTCACCTGCTGCCGGTCTAGGGTTCAGCCGGCTCCTGCCAGCCAGGGTCCCAGACACCGGCCCCGTTCAGCCTGTTGCCGGCCAGGGGTTCCGTTCACTCAGGACGGCAGTGGGCTGAGCGGGGCCAGCGGCCAAGACCCTGGCTGGCAAGGGGCCAGCGGCTGGAACTCCAGACCATCAGTGGGCTGAGTGAGGCCAGCGGACAGAATCCCAGACTGGCAGCGGGCTGAGCGGCTCATCCCGCCGCCGGTCTGGGGTTCTGTCCGCCGGCTCCTGCCAGCTGGGGTCCTGGCCGCTGGCCCTGCTCAGCCTGCCGCCAGCCTGGGGTTCCATACACCCAGGCAGCCAGCGGGCTGAGCAGAGCCAGCAGCTGGGACCCCGGCTGGCAGCAGTGTGTCAGTAAAAATCGGTATGCATGCCGCAGGTTGCCGACCCCTCGTCTAGCACCTAAATTCTCCAAAGATTCTGTCTGCACTGGGGATGCTCCATTCTGGTGCTGAGCAAGACTTTCCCTGCAACTGCACCTCTGGGCTGCTGTGAGCCATGCCAGATCCTGATCCTGGTACCTGAACTAGAAGCAGGGAACCTGTCTCCTGTGCTCTCAGGATATGCCTACAGGGATAAAAAAACCTGCAGCTGGCCCGCGTCAGCTGTCTTGGTCTCATGGGGCTCATGGTCTAGGGCTGAAAACTTGCTGTGTAGATGTTTGAGCTCGAGCTGGAGCCTGAGCTCCGGGACTCTGTGGGGGGTGGAAGGTCCCAGAGCCCAGGCTCCAGCCCAAGCCCAAATGTCCACACCACAATTTTTAGCCCCACATCCTGAGTCCCACAAGCCCGAGTCAGCCAACCTCAGTCAGCCAAGGTCTTTTATCCCTGTGTAGACTTTCCCTCAATGACATCCCCTTCCCCGCCCTGCTGGGCTCAGGCAATAAGGAAGAAGCTGCCTGATTTGCATGTGAAGGAGAGAAGAGCCAGACCTGCCAGTGGGAATAGAGGTGGGAGCAGATTTAAACAGGGATCCTTGGGGTGGAGGGAAGACTGGGACTGGAAGAGGGAAACCGGGACTGGTAGCTGGGGTGGGTAGGAGACTGGGACTTGCACTGGAACCTGGGGTGAGGGGGACGGGGGGGGAGACTGGGAGTTGAGGGGAGAGATTGCGGCTGGCTGGTCAAACAGACTGGGACAAGGAGCCGTAGATGGGACACTGAGACTGGATGAGGAACCTGGGGAGGGAGACCGGGACAACAGGCAACCTTAGCAGTGGCATTTCCTAACTTTTATGTGCTTGACTTTGCAAACTTAATAGTGTTCTTTGAATGTAGGGGGACTTTTTTCAGTGTGTAATGATAACTAGGCAGATTAATATTTCAGCTCCTAAGGCTACTCTGACAATAACAGTAGTTTTCAGTATAAATTTGACACACATAGCGAGTCTGCCCCTGAAGGGACACATGAGAGATAATGTACTTTAAAGGATCAGCAAAAAGAACAGGAGTACTTGTGGCACCTTAGAGACTAACAAATTTATTAGAGCATAAGCTTTCATGGGCTACAGCCCACTTCATCGGATGCATAGAATGGAACGTACAGTAAGAAGATATATATATACATACAGATAAGTTGGAAGTTGCCATACACACTGTGAGAGGCTAATTAGTTAAGATGAGCTATTATCAGCAGGAGAAAAAAACTTTTGTAGTGATAATCAAGATGGCCCATTTAGACAGTTGACAAGAAGGTGTGAGGATACTTAACTTAGGGAAATAGATTTAAAGGATCAGATAATTTGCATTTAGAGTACCATGGGATCCAGGCCTTTTCACAGTGCGGCTATTAGCAGTCTCTTTCAAATGCCAGATCCCTGTCCATGCGTCATGCCAAAGTTTTTAATAGACTCAATCTTTGTTAACTTTAAGTTTTTAACAAAACAGGGGGGGCCAATGCAGCGTATAGGACCTGCACCGGGCCCTTGGCTCCCCCAGCTCACGGTGTCTTGCCAAATTCATAACCTTTGCAAGGGTCCTGGCTCCTCCCATTGCTGCAAAGATTTGCAGAGTCCCCAGCTCCTTTGGCTTCCCCTTAATCTGTAGAATTTGGGGGCTCTAAAAGTTCCTCAGGACTCTAGATCCTTTGCTTTATGATGCTCTGTGACGCTGAAGAGCAATCCCCAGGGTTCCTTTTTCTTCTTCACATCTTGCCCTGAACTCGTTTCTAAAAGTGTTCTTCAGGTTGTATAGATTACACAACATGCCTCTTGGACCATGCAGATGCTAGACAGTGCCCTTTCTGCCAGGTGGGTCCTTAGTAAGTCTTTATAAAGAGTTACTAAATAACAAGGCAGATTTTTGTAAATGTATCCTTTTAAAACTGTGATTGCTCTTCATGTATTTTATGCACCAAATCTTTTAGCTAAAGTGACTCAATAGGTAAGACACTAGATAGAATATTTTAAAAAGTGTAATTGTAAAGCACTGATAACTTTAAAATATTATGAGTACCTGTCTTCAAACTTTCCAGAAAACAAGCAGATTAGTATTTTCCCCTGTGTAAAGTATTTAAGGGCGTAAACATCATGTTCATCTCAGAACCTTGGGTGCAGCTTTGGTAAAGGAGCTGCTACTCAGTGGCTCTATAGTCAGAGTGATTTTTAAAGACCTAGAACTCAAAATCAGCTTGGCCAATTTCATTGTCATTTCACAGGAAACAATTGTTGCTTCCCACTGTTCAATGAAACTATTGCTACAAACAAATAAGTACTGTAATTGCTAGACAAACAAGTCAAATATGCAAGTTAGAATCCTGTTCCTTTAGTTCTAGAAACGAGAATACAGGTCCCTACTACTTGAGCTAAGAGGAAGCCTCTATTACAGAGGTAGGTTATAGAAGGATCTTTATGTTCTCTCACAGCTGCAGCCCGCCACCTAATGCACATTCAGACACTATAATCTAACAAATGATAATATTTTTGCTTAATTACAACCTCTTTACTGCAAAGATTCCCTATGCAGGAATTGTCAAGGAGCTGTAACAAGGTAAACAGCTTGAAGGGGCAACAATAAGCTATATTTTAGTTAGAGTTGCACAAAAATGTTAGATAGAGATCAAAATTCTAAATCACGGTACTATTTTTATGTCCTGAAATCTAAGCAGATTGATTTATTTTCTTCAAACTTTTCAGAAATGTTTTCATTAGCTTTCAGAGTAAATATAGTAATTATAATTATGTAATTCAGATGTTCTTGAAAAGCCTGAAGAGCATCTTCCCTATTTTGCTCAATATCAAAGAAAACTATTGATAAACTTTTATTCCTCGTCTTGGATGGGGACAGTGGGATTCTTAATTTGGAACTCGTGTCAATATCTTGTTTTGTGACTATAGTGGCACTTTTACAGGATTTCTCATCTGTGCCCAAAAAATCTCTGAAATCCAGCTTCTCCTTGAAGAAAACGTGAGCTCCAGATTTATTTCCTTGGGAAAGCATAATTTAGTGCTCATCCACTATCTAAAATAAACCATTATGAAACTCACTTGGCTAACTACAGTACAATATTTCTAGCTTGAACAATTTGAGGACTTAGTTCAATCTAACGCACTAATTCTCCATGTAGAGATCGTGCTTCTACCCTATACACCATGTCCTCTAAAAACAGATACATTCCAGTGCAGAACAACAAGATTCACTGGGAAAAAATGTCCCCTGTGTATTATCTCACAAAGCCAATTGACTTGGCTCATATGTTTTCCTCTTCCTGAAGAGATTTTTAAATCACTCATTGATAAGAAAGTGCAGTTAATCTCCCGTCAATGGCTTAATCTAAGGACTACCGTGAAAAATGAAAAAGCCATAAAACCCATGCAGTTTATACTATCTCTGCAAGATACTAAATTTAGTGTGAGAGTTTCATACCCTACTCCTGAGCAGACACACATGGACTTGCAGCATTATTTATTTCTCATAAAATCAGAAATATCTGTGGTCTCCCCTAAATCTTATAAGCAACCATCTTGTTTTATCATCAAAACAGAATGAGATGGTTTTGGGAAAAGAAAGACACCTGGCAGATTGCCATCTCTACTCCTCCAGAACATTTCTATGCTCTGAATTCACTGTAAAGACAGTTTTCCTCCAGCTGTCACTGTAGCACACATTTTCCTATCATTTTCAGAGATGAATCTATTATTTCTTATTATTTCAAAGTCCTCTAGAAACTATATCCTAATGTCCTCCATGAATCAGTCTTTTAAACAAGACACATTTCCAAAGAAGAAACAACATGCAGATAGTATCCCTTTCATGTTGGTAGGTTGACAAGCTTCTTTGCCCAACTCAGCAAGGCACTTAGGCATGTGAGTAACTTTAAGCACATGCATAGTCCCATAAAGTTCAATGCAGCTGGAGGGCCTTCAAGAAGAAAGTGACATGGTCTGATCAACAGGCAAGGAATGCTATTACCATTATTGGTATTACACTAGTGCTTAGAGCCCCAACTCAGATCAGGGCCCCATTGTGTTCGGCTACGTACAGACAAACAGGAAGAGGCAGTCCCTGCCCTATGCGGTTTACAATCTAAACAGACCGGGGGGGCAGGGAAGAGAGGCACAGATAGCATGTCTATACTGCATTGTAAACCCAGGTCAATGGGATTCGAGCTTGTGAACTTGGTGTTTTCAAGCCCATGCTTGAGCGTCCACACTGCACGGTAAATCTGGGCTTACAATTACTGGATCTGGGTCTCTCAGCCATGCTAACATATCCATACTGCACTATGCAGACCTTCTGACTCAGCTCTCAGGCTTGAGCTGCATCCACACTGCCAAATGACAGGGAGACTCAGGCTCTGATCCACCTCCCCAGCAGGGTCCTAGGACTCACTTCAGACTGATTTGTGTGTGGATGGAAGAGGGGTTTGGACTCAAACCTGAGTAAGAGCCTGGGCTTAGTGTGCAGTGTACACACAGCTAAAGAGATGAAGTGACTCGCCAAAGATGAAAGTGTAATATAGTAGAACCTCAGAGTTACGAACACCTCAGGATTGGAGGTCGTTCGTAACTCTGAAATGTTCATAACTTTGAACAAAACATTATGCTTGTTCTTTCAAAAGTTTACAACTGAACATTGACTTAATATGGCTTTGAAACTTTACTATGCAGAAGAAAAATGCTGCTTTTAACCATCTTAATTTAAATGAAACAAGTACAGAAACAGTTTTCTTACCCTGTCAAATCTTTTTTTAAACTTTCCCTTTATTTTTTTAGTAGTTTACTTTTAACGCAGTACTGTTCTGTACAGTATTTGCTTCTGGGTCTCTGCTGCCTGACTGCATACTTCTGGTTCCAAATGAGGCATGTGGTTGACTGGTCAGTTCATAACTCTGGTGTTTGTAACTCTGAGATTCTAGTGTACTGGCCGACAGTACAATACCACCCTACTCTGACTGTGAAGTATGTGATGGTGGTGGTGGAGGAGAGGGTGCAGGAGAAGCCAAAGAGCCATCATTCTATTCACCTCTCGGGGCTGTCAAGGCACTCTGCACAGCCAGTATGTGGTCAGGACTCATTGCCTTCTGAGCATCGCCAGCTGGAGATGCCTGGAGCCAGGAGAAAATTCGTTCTCAGTGCAGTCTTGTCCTCTACCAAGCCTGTACAAATTTCAGAGAAAATACTCTCTGGATTTGAAGCTAGTCCTGTCCAGTACACAGAGGAGTGCGGAGAGGGCACATCCTCTGAAATGGGGACCCAGCTGGAGGCTTAGGTCTTGACCCAAAGCCCACTGAAATCAATGGGAGTCTTTCCATTGACTTCCATTAGCTCTGGATAAAGCCCACAGAGCATTCCCGAGTATTTTTAAATGATTATTTTTAGGTGGAGAACAAAATGAATCTGGTTTCAATTGTGATGCCAGATATCATTGATTTATCCAGACAAGCACCAAAGGTGAAAGGGCAGATGCTTGGACACACCTGACCTCTACTCCTCTATAGCCTCAACATCACCTACATTCATGTTTTCTCCAGAGAAGTTCTCCACCCAAATGGCTGAGCTACCACCTCCTTTCTGGCTGTGGGGCCATTGTGGGTCTCCAGCAGAAACTATCCAAGGCCACCACTGCTTTGCTGATAGTGGAGGGAGCAGATGAATAAATGAGAGTATATGCTATGTGAAGAAAAAGTACTTCCAGAAGTAAGAGAGCTGTTCTAGGATAAACACCTGTCTGAAGTTTTATTTCTAAATGTCAGTCTTTTCCAAAGCCTGGGCATTTGAATCCATGCTACGTGGCAAAATTCAAATAGGTCACTTTCCTACAAGGCAGGAACAGAACGAGGCAGCTGAGGAGGAATGGATGACGAAAGGCTCCCAAAGAGAGTGGAGATGCTTCAGTTCAGCTGATTGTCTTTCCTGCCTACTGCTGCTGTTGATCCTGCACTTTGTGATGTGCACAGCATGTTTCAGAATATGTCTTAACCAGCCAGGAATGTAATGGCAGGGGCAGACATGGGCCAAGTTTAGTCAAATTTCTCTGTACTATATAAAGGCAGAAAATCGATATATTAGTATTTCTACAGTGTCATGGGTGTGCACACTGCCGTACAAACATATGCTGATATAAAAAGGCAAGCTCCCCATCATCAAGAGCCTTCAATCTAAGTGATACAAATGAGGGTGATGGAACGTCTCTCCAAAAGCAGATGAAACATCTGTTCAAAACTCTGCTGTAAAAAAAAAAAAAAAAAAAAAAAATCTACTGTGTCTCACATTCTGGCCGTGTTCAGCCCCTCGTCAAATATCTTCACTGGATTCCTGTTGCATCCTGTATCAAAATTCAAGCTCATTTTGCATCTCACAGTTTATCTCCTTCCTACCTCCTTCTGCTCTCTCACACACCTTCTTTGCACAACCGTTTCAGATATTGGTGGTTGCATGACTTTTGCCATCGTGATGGCAGCTACACTGGCAAAATAAAATAAGGACTCCTGCTACAACAAGTAAACCTCCCATTTGTGCAATCTGGATAGAAATGCTTACACACTTTATCTACTTTGTACAAATGTAAGGTAGTCACTGAGAGAGTTCCTTTCCTAGGATCCACAGGATGGTTTCACTGTACAAACCATGAAATATCAAGTCTCTAAATTACAATACTGCTCACTTCTCCATGAAACAAAAAATATTTATGAGAAGGTGCTGATGGGAATATCTGAGGTATAACAGGTCATAACCAATTTTGAAGTAGCTTATCAGGAATGGATAGCAGAATGTCACAGATGGTTGCCAGAACTAAAGCTCAGAATTTCAACATACCCATTACTGAGACATCATATTCTATCAGCAGAGTCGCTTCCTGTCCACACTGTTTCAGTATACTCATGGCTTCAGCATGTGACGTTCCAAGGAGTCGAATTCCATCAACACTCAGCAACCTGTCACCAGGTTTGATTGTGCCCTCTCTGAAGAGAAATTAAAGGAACAGTCCTTATTAATTTAATATCAGGTAGTTTGGAGATAATAGCCACTTATGCAAAGCAATTCACTCACGTCCCTTTTGACATCTATCCCACTTGACTTTACTCTTAATATTTACTTTGACAGTAAAAATGTTCAAGGGTCATTGTGAAAAAGAAATGGCTTTAATCGGAAAATCAGTGATGGGAAAAACTACCCATCACTAAATAATCAAGTCACAGTGGACTGCTATTAGGTATTGTTTTTTTATAATATGCTCTCTCTCTCTCTCTCTCTCTCTCTCACACACACACTCATGAAAAAGCAGATTGCTAACTGTAAGGGATCACCTCCTGATTTTCATCCCTCAACACCATTTGGACAGTTCTCTTCTTCCCCGCTTGCTATCTGAAAGAAAATTGGCTAGCAATGCCATGTACTCTTGTAGGCATATATCACAACATATCCTGAATTATAAGAGGAAATGAAAGTATTCCTATTCTTAACCCAGGTTTCAGAGAAAAGGGCAGGGAGGGAGAGAAACAGAAAAAAAAAGACGACGGATCTCTTGAACTTTTGTTATTTATTAATTTTAGCCAGAGACAAAATTTCTAAGCATAAGCCAGAGAACTCAGCATCCTTTAAAGAAACTGTGCGTTTAGTTCCTTTAGTGTTTTAAGGACACCAGTGCCATTTCTGAAAATGTAACTGACATATAGAATCACTCATCAAAATAGCTTTTTTCTCCTTTTTTTACAGACATGGGATTTATATATATGTATATACAGAGAGAGAGAGAGAGAGAGAAAATATGCTAATAGGGCCACATCCTAAACTCCTTACTCAGGACTGATTGAGTGGGAGAGTGGGAGTTAAGCCTTGGAAAGGACTGAGCATGAATGCAGGTCAGGATTGGCTCTAATGTTTGCCCAGAAAAAAACCCCACACATCTAGATCATTTGTTTCTGTAGTGCAAGAGAAATACATTTTGAAATACAGTGTGGAATTAAACTGTACATTAAGGTTGCACTATGCATCAAAAGGTTGTTTGAAAGCTGTGAAGAGCACGCGATAATCCCATCATAGCATTTTTTTAGGATTTCTAATTCATCTCTCTCTTTATGTATATATATTTTAAGTGTGTGACAGGCAATTCTGAAACAAGCAGCTTAGTCTCTTAATTAAAATTCATGCTATGTTATCATGCGCCAACTTCCTATGGTTGCCTATTGTTATTACAATGAAATGCATAATTTTTTAATTTCAAAGGATTGGTTTTGAATGTGTCTATTGTACTCCACAGATGTCTGCCTTAACTTCTGCCCCAGACAATCTAACCTTTCTCTCTTTCTCTTGCTACAGAGGAAAATGAATTGTACCTGTCAGCAGGTCCTCCAGGTCTAACACATGTTATTACAACAGGACGAGATTTATTTCTTTCATCATGTGCTCCACCTAGAAAAGGGAATAAAACACCCTCGTACTTTTTTTTTTTTTTTAAATGAAAACTCATTTCCAAAATACAATTCCAAAGGTTTGCAGCATGCACACTTACAGACTGGTTAGAAAAGCAAGAATGATTAAGCCACTGAAATACACCTACATAGCTGCATATGTGGATAGTGCTATGCTAGTTTAGAATACAGGTGATTCCTACTCTACTGCTCCAAAAGAATTGGATTTGTTAAATGGGGATATTAATTTCTTAACCCCCCACCCCCAAATTCATTCCTTTTTTGTTCTCAGTACACCCTCTTTACGCCAACATTAGCACTAGGTATCCTGGATACTTTGCTGTACCAGGGAGGGGAAAATCTGTACTTAGAAGAGCACAACAATGACCACTGGGAGACCCCACGCATTGAAAAAGACCCAGGACACTGCTTTCCCTGAAGTTAGGGTTCTGTTACAGGTTCCATGGCCTGCAATGTACAGGAGGACAGACTAGTAGATCATGATGGCCCCTTCGGACATTGAAGTCTATGAGCTAATAAACTCCTACAATTTACCATAGGAGTGTCATTGTCTAAAAGCTGCATACAAATTTTCTGTTCTCTAATTCAGCGTGAAGACTCTCATTCTACTATAGAGACTGGGGATGTTTCTCAACTATAAATCAAATTTTAATAGCTAGCTTATACAAATAGTGTATAAGATATCTCCTTTAAGAGCCCTGATCCCATTGCAAATGGCAAACTTCCTATTTACTTCACTGGGACCAGGATTTGGCCGTGTGCGACCCAAAGTCAGGTATGTTATTGGCATAGTGGATTCATTACTATTGCTCCATAAATAAAAATGTATATCAGTTCATAAACACAGTACATTAAGTACAGAAGAAATCATGCATTAATCACACAGGATTTACAAACCGTAGACAACAAATCTTGAAATATGATTGCATGGTATCATAAAAACTTATTGCTATTTTGCTTGTGTTCATCTAGAAATTCAGATTATTCATGTTTAGAGATAACTTACCTCGTATTACAAACCCAAAAGTGTTCCCTTCTTTATGTAAAGTAACTTCCACCGTTCTAAATATGACACCCGATCCTTGTACAGCTGAAAGATTTAAAAGAAAAGCTTTGTCTAATTATACTCATAGCTCTGCACTGCTTCCAAGCAAGCTCTTACATTTCTGATCATACAACTGGAAGAATTCAACTACAAAATATAGTGTTTAAAAGCTGTAATTTAACTATTTTAACTTACTGAGAACATTGTAGATCAGATCTTTAGCTAGTATAAACTGGCATAGACCCACTGAGTTCAATGGAGAGCGATTCCACCTGACAGCCACTGAGGGATCTGGCTCTCCGTGTTTGAAGGTCTACATTGCCCACTCCTTTTAGCAGTGTGTAGAGTACATATACTACACACCCGCCTAGCACAGGTATAAATAGCAGTGTAGATGGGGAGGTACTGCCTAGGCAATCAGATAAGGACATGCCTGAACCCTGTAGGTATGCACCCTACTTGGTCAGGCAGTGCTTCTCAGCTGCTTCCACCCCCCAAACTCTTCCCCCCGTCCCGCCCCATACACTGCTATTTTTTGCAGTGTAATGTTCTGCTGCCTCTCCACTGCTGGAGTCCTTCTCTATTGCAGGAAAAGGGTCCAGCAGTTCCTTGTGGCAGGGAAAGGCTCCAGCAGCAGGGAGCTAGCTGTCAGAGCCTTTCCCCACGGCAGTGAAAGACTCCAGCAGCAGGGAAAACCTCTGGCAGGGCAGAGGCAATGGAAAGGCTCTGGCAGTTCCCCACTGATGAACCTGTCCTCACTTCCTCACCCCAGACAGAGCCTTTCACTGATGCGTGCATCTACACACCATAGCATGGACACAGCCTGCTTTTCACTACACTGTGTTGTTATACATGCCCTACTTGCCATGCCAGGGGTGTGCACTGAGGGACAAAGATATCAAGTCAATTGCTTGAGGTCAGTTAAAGAGTCAGTTGCTCAACCCAGAACCCTTTACTCTTGTTGCTCAAAAGGTATAATCAAGATTTTTAGGATACAAATCTCACCAACATTAAGCTTATTTTTTTGACACTGCAAAATCAGTTGTTTCCAGAGGCCTGTTGAAATCAGTTGAAAGGGCTGGTGCATAAACCAAGATGGTTAGGGACAATAAGCCATTGTATGAAAGTCGAAGATGTTGTTGTTAAGAAACAAAAAGCCATTTACATTTAATTGCTAATAGAAAAAAACTTTGGAAGAAGTGGGGAATTCACTGTTTCCAAAAAACGCAAAAATCAACAGGAGGAACATTTGCAAGTTTCTACCAGGGTCTTACAAACAAGGGAGCACACAAGGAATTAAAAAATTACTTAACAGCATTGTTCCATGTTGGACTTGCAATTAGCATTGCTGCAGTGTAAATAGTTAAAAGGTCAGGATGCTGTTAATAAAGGCCATACTAAAGGTCTCTGTGGACAGAGGGGACAAAATACTGGTGCATCCACGAAATACAGAGAGGGGTCCCTCACCTACATATTGGGTTCTGTGCAAAATGGAAGGTGTGGACAGGAATAATGGGAGTACCATTCTCTGCAGCACTGACCCCGTCACAAGGATTCTGTGAGTAAATTAATGCTTACTCCATCATTACTACTCCACTGGGGGGTGCCCCCACAGTCTGAAACCACAACTACCCCATCTCCCCCAGTAGTGCAGTTTCAGTATGCTGGGGGGATGACAAGGTCTGCAAAGCATAAGTTGATATACAGAAATATTCCTACTATATTACAAGGCATAGAACATAGAACATTCAGTGGATGTCTACAGGGATAGCTAGGATGCTATTATTTAGTCTCGTTACCAGCTACATTTGCACAAAGAGGTCAGAAATTCTGAAAACTTAAATGAATGGTTATGGTTACCACTATAACATAGCATGACAGACACACATTTCAACTGACCAACATATACCAACAGTGCCTAAACTAGAAATTAGATTTGGTTAGCTTCAAAAGACAAAAAATGCTAGTAAAATAACCACATGCACTGCTTAATTTATTTAATTCAAATATCCTAATTCGGAACACGAAGTTCAGTTATCCTCAACAACCACTAATCAAATTCAAAATTCAAATTCAAAGCACATTAAGGAAGCTGCCAAAAGTTCATAAAAAAATACTTCAATAATTAGAGTTAATTACCAGCAGCTAGAACACAATGGGGTTCATTAACCCTTGCCCCTTGAGGCACCATAATGCATCAGGAATGTAGAGAGATCAATGGGATGCTCTGCTTCCAGTATGCTGCAACCCTTTGTTCAGGCAGAAAAGTCCTAGCAAGCTGGTTCTGCAGGTCTTCCTGCCTTTTCTTGCCCAGCATCCGTGAAAACAGACCTTTCCTACCTGATGGGTGATATGAGGGAGCACCTACTTTTCGTAGTCGGCTGTCAGAGCTTCAGCCGCTAGCCTTATGCCAGCCAGCTGCCACTAACAGTCCCTCCAATTCCAGTCCCCACCGTTCCATCTCACCATCACTCCAACTACCACTACCCACCCGATTCCTCCCAACTGCCACTAATTCTCTCCCTCTCTCACACACAGACCTTAAAAAAACTGGGGATGGATGGGCTAAGGAAAGAGGGAAGGAAGATGTTAAGTAGGTCTGCACGTACTTTTTTTCATAACACCACCCAAATTAGGTAAAGTCAGCTAGCTTTGGGTGTCAACATGAACTTGAATCTTGGAGTCCATTTTGGACAGCTTAAGGTCCTCCATTCACTCACTCAACCACACAGCTCCCAGCACATCTCCCCGTCTGCTTAAAACAACTCTCCATGCCTGATGTCTTCAGGGGGCAGGTGATCTGCTGGCCAGCTCTCTCCCTCACTCTTAGACTCACCCTTTCCCCCATGACTAAACTCTTTAGGGAGGGACCATCTGGTCCACATCATCCCTCTTGCCTCTTCTGTAGTTTGCCTATTATACCAGTGCAACCTAACATACCTCTGAGCCTCAATCTGAGGTAGAGGTCAGTGAGGTGGCAGAGACACAAAGAACAGCAATGTTTGTACACTGAGAGGCAGGCAGGTCTCCTATCACCCAGAAAACCCTTATCATGAATCTGTTGAGGGTTTGGACTTGAAGAGGACAGGAGGGGGAAAGGAGTGAGTTGGCAGTCCCTGACGATGTTATGGGGTGAGCAGGTCACTCCTCAATCATGACCCCAGAAGTCACAAAGGTAAGGTATTCAGCAGAGAGGGCTTTGTGGGGCTATATGCATGGAAGGGGACTGCATCTTAAAAGGAGGAAGGCAGGGGCACTGGTAAAACTAATGGGCGCTATTATCTTCTTGAGATATCTTACTGCTAAAACAAAAAGATGGAGAGGAACTGAAGACAGAAGTACAGGGGCAACAGGAAACAAAAGTGGAGGTTCGAGTTCCTGTTCTCTTCCCCCACCCTACTCCATAGCTGTCTTGCCTCTGAATATATCAGATGTATTTCCCAATACCCTCAGTTAATGGTCATCTCCAAAGTTATGGGGAAGCAGTGAATAAGAAGTAGGTACAAACTGTTTACGTTGCCTGTATTTGAAAGCTGACTTTCAATGCGACTTGTGCTCCTCAGCCATTTAGTCAATTTTGAAAATCCACACTACATAATCATTTGATTTGACCATTTCTGCACTCTGCAATAATTGTAGTGGAAACACACATTTTTAAAACCTCTTATTGAAAATGTATGTTCTGTTATTCTTTGTGTAAGATGATTTCAGTTTACGCGTCCATTACTTACAGACTGGAGGGAGCTCATACTCCACTTCGAGAACAACCCTCTCGCCAACATTCTTGAGGAGGCTGATGATTTCGTCATGGCGAAATTTTGTCAGGTTGATTCCATTCACAGATTTGATGTAGTCTCCCACATCCAGCTGGTCACTTCTGCAACAGACACATGTTATCTTCCATAAACTTGTATGCCATGTTGCCAGATTAGCAGACTTGCTTTCAATTACATTTTTAGTGTTGATAAAAATGAATCTTGCCACACAACTAAATTCAACCAAGCAAAACCCTTCTTGTGCTGATTTTCCAAATAGCAGAGTGACATTTCAAGAATTTAATCTAATATAATACATAAAATATATACAAAGAAGAGAAGTATTAGAGTCTTAAATTTTGATGTAGGAAATCAGGAATGCATAACCATGCCAGTTACAGTACTCAGCTATACCTGGGATGATTTCTCTTCCTTCATGTGCTCTTTTAACCTCCCTCCCCCGCCCCACACACACACCACCCGCCACCTCTCTCTGCTTGGGCTACTGCCAGAAGTATTTTCTGGACAAGTTATTGCCTCCACAGCCAACATCACAACTACAGCAGGTAAGCCAGAGCCCATCGGCACATATTCTGCTCAGTTACTTGGAATGATTTGCCTTAAACTGGGTCTCTCCAGCTGCATCTCCCCCCAGTAACAACTTGTTCCGCTTTCTCTGTAGCCAGTGAACTATGGTGTTTTTTTTAAAAAAATCTTCAATAAACAGGTCATCAACAGTCGTTTGAAACTATAATACCACCTTATCTGAGCTTTTCAACTATATTTTTTCCTTAACATTATATATAGTGTGTTTTTGTAGGTTTTATTCGAGGACAACAATTCATTAAATTTAAACCATTTATAAGAAATTAAATTATTCTTGAAATGATGCATCATCAGTATTTCTGGCTTTTTATCAGAGCAGCCTTGAGGGACGCAACGGTTCAACTACTACTGAAATGTTTCTTATATGCTTCTCTGCTCTGATGTGCTGCCTTACAGATGCTGGTAGTCACTCATTTATTAGTGACCTTTTTGATGTGGTATGTATTTTTTTGAAGCAATCACATCTTATAATGTATTTTGTGGCTTGAGAAGTGGTTACCTAGCAGCGATTCCTCCTTGACGAAGGTTAGATACTCTTGGTTTCCCATCCTTGTCAATTCCACCCGATACCGTAAGCCCTAGGGTGGTGCCTTCTTTTTTCATTAATTCAACTATTGTTGAGCCCTTGTATTCCTCTGTTGAAAGAAAATTATTGGCATTATTAAAATTTAAATAGTATCACAGATGTTGCTTTTTTTTTTTTAAAACTATTTCACCTACCTCCCAAGGAAGTAATTTTGTATTTTAATAGTGAAAAATGTGTATATCTGCCTGCTTTTTATATTACAATTCACAGGCTTGGGCCACAGGGCTCTATGTATAGATAAATCTGATGTAGATATTCCATAACAGGTTATTAAAAAATGCACCAATAGGCTAGTATACTCCAGACCGATAAATACAAAGTGTGCCAAGGCTTACATAAAAGGTAATTTTTCTGTATTCTATTTCACATTCTCAAATCACTTTCTTTTCTTTGATTTCTCTTTCTAAAACCAAGGTTTAAATTATACACTTTTGTTGGATAACAAATTGCTGGGATAAAATAAATAGCGAGCAAATGATGTAACTGAATTTTGGATCCAGACTAATTTTGAGGCCATTACTATATGTCAATGCTAACCAGAATAATCAGGCATAATAAGATTTCAGGAAGAAATAAAATGTATCAGGTCCAATCAGTTCTCTCTCTAAGGTAAACAGAGTTCCACTTTCATCTACGGATGAAAGGTGTTTGTTAAATGCTATTCTAACTGTTATTAATGTAAGATCCAGTTCTGTCAGCTTTATATTGAGTATCACCTTTCTCTACAAATAGTCTGACTGATATTAACGGGACACTTGCAGAGTCAAGTGCTAATCCTATGATTAAGGGTGGTAGAATCTGGCTCATAAGTGTCCAATAATGCCATACAGAATGCCTTGTCTTCTAAAGCCTGATTTTGAAAGGTAGCCTCAAATATAATTATTTGGGCACAATTTTGCACCCACAATTGCCAATGCACAATCAGAGGTTGAATGGGGTCCCATTTACAGGCAGGGCCTCAAGATACACAGACTTAAGTAATTAGCCTCTCACAGTTTGTATGGTAACTTCCAACTTGTCTGTATGTATATATATATATCTTACTATATGTTCCATTCTATGCATCCGATGAAGTGGGCTGTAGCCCACGAAAGCTTGTGCTCTAATACATTTGTTAGTCTCTAAGGTGCCACAAGTACTCCTGTTCTTTTTGTGGATACAGACTAACACAGCTACTACTCTGAGCCTTATAAATGTGTGTTTTAAAAGTAGTGGGGTGTATCTACAACAAAGTGTATCATAATAGTCAGTGAGACTCCTCAAAATGCACTGAAAAACGTATCCCCGTAAATCAATACATTCTAGCCCTAGGAGACACCATGGAACAAAATATTGCTGTGCTTTTTTTCCCCTTTATAAAAATCTGAGAGTGAATTTAGTGCCCATGAAAGTAAGTTAATGGTGGTACTAGCCTGAGCCAAGCATATTGTGCATTTGTCTGGATAGGATGTAAGATTCTTTATAGAGCAGTGCCGATGCAATATCGTTGACCTGTAAACATCCCTGCTATTCCAGTCCTAAGAGAGAGGAGGAGACTGGCAATTGTGGCCAATTGTGCGGTTGTTTATAAGGATGTGCACAAATGAGGACAAGGAAAGGTCTGCCAGCCTTATTTTAATTCGCAACTAATATGGGAACTGAAATTAGAAAAGAAAGTTCTATTATTTGTCGAACTTCAGAGTGGAATAAAGGACATGAGTTTAGAAAATTCAATGAATCGTAGCCTAAGGCTGAACATACTTATAGTTCTATTTTCCATAATCAGCTATAATAGAGACCTCAGTGGGTTAGGTAGCTTAGTGGTTTGTGCCCTTAGTACCAACTCCACCCCGTGGGCAGGTCTTGTAGTCCAGGACCTCTTTTAATCAGAAGTGCAGTGAGGTGGACAGCGGTAGGGGAGCCCAGGTCTGCTCACTCCACCAAGCTGTGACCCAGGGCCAAAGGAGGGTCAGCAGTGTCTGGTCCCCACAGGTACCCTCCAAGTTACCCTCCCTAGGCCTCTTCCTACTGTCTGCTGTTCTTCCCCAGCTTCCAGTTCAACATGATGTGAAAAGAAAAAGCTGCTGAGACACAGAACAGGATGTTCCTCTCCTTTGAATTCTTGAGATAGCACAACTCTGAGTCTGACATTGGATGCATCTGTTTGGAGAATAAAGGGTTTTGAGAAGTCTGGGTGGAATAGTACTAGCTCCCGGGTCAACTGGTCTTGTAGTGTACTAAATGCCTCGCCACAGCTTTTGGTCCAATGGCCCCTTTTAGTGAGCTCTCCTTCACCAGGTCTGTCAAAGGGGCAGCAATGGTCGTGAAGTTTGGGATGTACTATCACTAGTACCCCACTAATTCCCCCAAATGCCGGACTTGCTTTTTTGTGGAAGGGATGGGGCAGCCCTTTAGGGCTTGGTCTTTGTCCACCAGGGTTTGTAGCTGCCCTCCTCCCATCACAATATACTCTGGGTAGGTGACTTCTTGGGTCGCCAGCCAACACTTGGTTGTGTTTACCATCAAACCTGCCTTCTTGAGAGCCCGTAACACCGCACCAATGTGCCTCATATGCTCAGCCCAGCTCTCACTGTACATGACAATATCGTCGATGCAGATGGCCACAGTACATGACCCATGTGGCCACAGTACTCTATCCATCAGCCACTGGAAAGGAGACAGTGACCCCATGAAGTCTAGAGGGCATGGTTTCGCAGAGAAGGTCTTTTTTTCTTCTTTAGACTTAGGTGTCAAGGGGATTTGCTAACATGAACAATGACAGCTCCCATTCCTGACTGGATAGGAAGGTCTTGGAGTATCTGGTGGCATAGTCCAAGATTACCAATATGTATTTGTGCCCTGCTGCAGACTTCTCTATAGGCCAGGATCACGTCTATGCCTGTTCTCTTAAAGAGTACTTCCACAATGGCTTTTGGGACCTTTTTCTGGCCTGTCCACTGACTTTATGGACATGAAGCATAATAGTCTCATACCTCTTCAAGGATGCCTGGCCAGCAGAACCTCATGGTCACACTGTCAAGAGTCTTCTTCCTCCCCAAGTGACCTCCACATGGGGCTGTATGGGCCAACTGCAGCACCCCCTTCCAGAATTTCTTATTTTTCCTGTCTTAGGATCCTTCATTGCCTGGTATGCCATCTCCCCTATCAGTTAAAAATGAGGCCACTGTTTTAACTGCTGTGTGTTCAGTGCTTTGCCACCTGCATGGGTGAGTTGCTCATAAACAGTGCTCAGGGTTGGGTAATTTCTTCTTTCTTCCACAAAGTCCCCCTCATTGGACAGCAGGTCTAGGTTGAAAGGTGGTGGAGAATGCTTATGACCCAAGTTGGGTTCAGGCAATGGGTCCTTTATCCATGAAGATGGTCCTACTCGAGGGTGTTGGTCCTCCAAGCCCCAACCTTCTTGTGGCCCCCTCTTGGCCACCGTGGCTTCCCCTGCCTTCCTTGGTCTTCCGGCTCCAGCTCTGCCTTTTTTACAGGGGTGTCTGACTACCCTTTGACCACTTCTTCAAAGAACTTCCAGTTGCGCCCAAGTATGACCAGGTAGGCCAGGTCTTTTGCCAATCCAACCTGCATCATTTCAGTATGTTCTTGCATGGCCAGTTGTACTTCTCTTTGGATAGAATTGTACATCTCCATGGATACACAGGAGATAGATTATGTCCCCAGTTGTACCTCCTGTCCTCAGCAGCCTCTCCCAGACCAAAGTCTGACTACGGACTGAGTTTATCATACCATATACTGCTACGCCATTCATTTGTACTGGGACCAAGATCTTCCCAGGGCCCCTCTTCCAAGCCCTGTTATCGGCTGTCCAGGTCTGCCCATAATCACAGTCCATGAATAAGAAGCCCTTTCTGCAATGTCCTTACTGAACACATACAAAACAGCTCCTGGAGGGAGGAATTGGTCTCTCTGTTGATTCTCTCAAGGGGAGAAATTCCTTTGGATAAGGTCATTGAGCCAGGCCAACCACAGCCCTCTTGGTCAGTGGAGGGTGGACTTCCAGGCTCTTCTCTTGGCCTTTGTGCCCCCGTCCACTAGGGTTGGGTATCCAAGCCTCCCTAATTAAGTTTGTCGGAGTTTGGCTTCATAGGACTGACTTTTGGAGTTTCTGCCTCTAGCCCGAGGGACATTAGGTAGATCTCTGTCAATGACACTTGCCTCGACCAAAGTTTCTGACCAATGTCTTACCACCCACTTTCACACCCCCTCTGGAAGGATTTAAGTGAATTGTTCTACAATGATCTTTTCTGTCACCTGGTCTGCTGTACACATCTCTGGCTGGAGCCAACACCAGCAGTGTTTCTTCAGAGTCTGGGTGACGGCCCATGTCTGTGCGGGGGAAAATTACTCAAGGTGGAACTGCTGTCGGTAGGTTTCTAGTGAGATGCTGGAGGCATCTAGAATGGCTGCTTTGACATTAGAGTAGTCCTGAGCAGTTGTTGCATCGAGATCCGATACACCTCTTGGGACAGTGTGGTCAAGTAGGGGGCCAACAGAGCACCCTAGCTCTCCTTTGTCTATGACAGCCTGGAATGCCTCAACATGACTAGGAATGCCTCAGGGTCATCTGTGGGCCCCATTTTGGTTAGCTTCACCGGAATGCCTGGGCTTTCATCAGCGTTCCTCCAACCAATGGTTAGACTCAAGGCTGCCTCGGGTGATTGTAGGAGCATCGCCACCTGCTGGACTAGTTGCTGCTGTTCCAGCTGCTGTGCCATCTGCTGCTGTTGCTGGGTAGCGAGCTGCTAGAGCAGTTGGCTCTGCTGTTGCAGGTTTTCGAGAACCCATTTTAGCAGTTTCTCTACATCCATCCCTGTCTTTTCCCCCCCACCTCCTTTCTGGTCTACTATCAGGCCTGGGACACTATGATGCCCACACTCTCCACCAAATGTAATAGAGTCCTTGGGGGGTTTAGGTGGCCTAGCACTTAGTGCAATTAGTGGACCCCCCTCCGAGAAAGCAAGTCTTGCAGTCCAGGCCCTCTTTTAATCGGAGGTGCAGTGAGGTGCGCAATGGTAGGGGAACCCAAATCCGCCCTTCCACGGGGCTCTGACCCAGGGCCCTAGGAGGGTCGGTAGTATCTGCCCTTGACGGTGCCCTCCAGGTTACCCTCCTTGGGTCACTTCCTACCATCTGCTGGTCTTCTCCAGCTTCCAGTCCACTATAAGGTGAAAAAAAAAAAGGCAACCAAACCGTCAGCCCCAACTGGGCTCACCATACAGTTTTAGTCCCTGAGAGAGGCTTCTCTGGTGCTCCTGTCAGGAGCATTCAGGGGAGGTCTGTCCTCCACTCCAGGCTCCCGCTTCTGATCTGGGTTGCTCCCTTTTCAACCCTTTCTCCAATTGGACCATGCTCTATGGGGCTGGATGGGTGGGGCTGGATGGGTGGGACTAGCTGGGTACAGTACTTTCCTTTAATCCCTTCCAGTCCAGTGGGGGGTTTGTATACCCTATTACACCATCTAAAAGGTATTAAGCAAGCTGGTAATATATCATCAAAACAGATCTGTGATATGAACCAAAACAGTTATTTTAAGGTCAAAAGTTAAGAAAGAAAATATGACAAAGTTTGTAAATACCAATGTTTCAGCTTTTCAAATACATTTTAGAAGTTTTCCAAAGCCACCAATAATATTAATAAAATAATAATAATAATGCAATAGCACCTGCAGGCCCCAGTAAGGGATTGGGTGCTATTACGGTAGACTTAGTACACACATACAATAAAAAGAAAGTCTCTGCCCCAAAGAGGTTACAGTATAAGGGTGCTGAGCATGCAAAGACTTATATATATGTTTTACAAACTGTGAGTAGTCTACATGAGCTTACAGTCTAAGTAAGGTGAATAAGTTACCCTTGGGTAAGTAAGTTATCCTTACCAGGTAAGCGTCAGCACGGGTGTGGATTTAACCAATATTTTTATATGTGCCATTCTACCGAAGACAAAAAGTGTCCTTTACATTTCCTGATTTTTACTCAGCACAGTACTTAGGCAACAAATATATAATATTTACTATAACAACGGAGCTCTGAAAACAATGTTATTTAAAAAAAACCAAACTCTTGAACTGAATGCTTCTCTCAGTTACACTGCTGCAATCCCATAATTGAATGAGTCTGCTTTTCATTATGACAGGTTTCAGAGGAACAGCCGTGTTAGTCTGTATTCGCAAAAAGAAAAGGAGTACTTGTGGCACCTTAGAGACTAACCAATGAGGTGCCACAAGTACTCCTTTTCTTTTTGCTTTTCATTAGAATCTTATTGGTGTTCTGAGGTCAAAATCTGTTCTGCACACCACAGAACTGTAAGTAACCACCATCCTGGAACAAGAAAATTTCAATGATAACAGAACAGGTGCTCAAATACAATGGTCATGAGTACCAGTATAAGAAGATAGATGGAGTTTTCTGGCAGTCTCAGGCGAGACAAATATAGAAAAGTTATGGATAGGATTTGAAAACTTTATTCATGTATGGTGAATAGGGGTCTTTTTCTGAATGAGTACCATTAATTTCTGCAAAATCCAAGCTTTCATTTAAAAAATTTCAAATCCTTCTGGCTGTGAAGAAATCCTTGAAATATGAATCAAACATCAACCAATACAGAGTTGTCTTTCTGAGTCTGCAGACAGACAGCTCCAGAGCCTCTCCTGATGACCACAGCTTGTCAAGCTGCAGCAGAATGAAAACTAACAAGTCTCGTTACAGTAAAAGAATGAGAGACGACTAAGGCCTATGTCTACCCTAAAAATTTCTGCCAGTATAACTATACCGGCAAAAGCCTCCTAGTGTAGATGTAGCTTAGATCAGCAAAACAGTGCTTTTGCCTGCATAATTTACCCTGCAAAATAAGTTATACCAGCAAAAGCACTTTTATGTTGGTATAACTGTGTCTACGCTAGGGTTTTTGTCAGCAGAGAAATCATGTAATTAAAAAAAAAAATCATACTCCCTAACTGATATTGCTTTACTGTACAAAGTTTCTCATGTGGATCTGACCTAAGTCACATGTAGTACCTAAGGAGCTGAAAGACAATATTTTACAATAAAATATAATACACAGAAAACAGGACCCAAGTGTTTTATTCATTTAAAACACCAGGGACATAACTCTGGGACATGGCAGCACAGATTTTTTTTTCCCCACTCAGCTAAAAGGCTTAGTCCAGCAGTCTCAAACTTATTTACCTTAGGGTCAGTGTTAGTCCTCAAATCCTACCAGCGGGCCAATAATGTCATTGACGATGGTGTTCAGACCATCTCCCAGCCCGTTTCCCACCCTTTTCCCTCGCTCCCTTGGCCTCATGCTGCCCCGGCTGACGACCAGTGATGCTGCCTCCATTGTTGACGCTGCCCAGCGACTAGTGATGGTATCTCTGTCCCTCTCCCCCAGCCAATGGGAACTGTAGGGGGCGGTGCTTGCAGCAGACAGCCAGCAGTGTGGCTGCATGGTTCTCTCTTCCGCGGCTCTGCCAGCCACAGCAGGGATAGGGAACTGCTTGCAGTGAGTGGAGCTGCCCAAGCTGAATGACATGTTGCCAAGTGCAACCCCTGGGAAAGTCCCAGGAGCAGCAGGATGGAGCAATGTTCGGAGAAGGGGCATGTGAATCTCTCCTGCCCGCTCCCCTCCTGCCCCTCCATTGGCCGCAGCCATAAGGGCCAGATGAAAGAACTTTTTAAAAAGTTTCCGTGGGCTGCAGTGGGGAGGCTGTCGGGCCGCAGATGGCCCGCAGGCCAGGGCTTTGGGACCCCTGGCTTAGTCCTCGGATTAATAGGTGTCAGGTACATTTCTGCAAGTCTTAGGTATGCAGACTGATACCTTTGAAGCCACCTCTCCAGGTCAGGAATATGACATACTGAGTTGGTGGAGCAGCATGGCAAAGATAGTGAAGTTACTTGTGCTTTCCCATTCTGTGGACAGAGGGCCTCTGTCTCCAGGGCTGTCAATTTGGCATCTTTCATAAATTCACTCCCAATACATAAAAAAATCAAGAAATGAAAAAAAAAATCCCACATGTGCGCCAGGGGAGTCCAACTGAATTTAGCTAGTAGAAAGAGAACACGTCTACATTTTTAACAAGAGTCACAGGTGTATCATTTAACCTGGAAACAAAAATATATTTGGCAGACTATTGGAAACACTGCATAGTAAAATTTGCACTGTTATTTTTATGGAGGTCCTTTCAAATGAAGGAAAGAAACATTAAGTACATACAGGGTCATCCAGCCCTACTGGAATAAGTCCATTAGTAGATTTCAGAAGTGAAACAGTTAACAATGGTGACATGTAAGGTTCTCCCTACTCTACAAAAATAACTGTTTAAACATGATTGTGAAACATGAGTGTAGCTCAATCCTTGTTAGTTTGTTTGGTTAAAAACCACACACAGAGATTAGGGAACTGTGTTTTAGCTTTGATATTGACCAAAGTTAAAATATAATTCCCTAACATATTCATAACATTTCTTTCCTGTCCACACAAAAGCCTCGTCTACAGTGAGGTTTTTGTCAAATTCTTCCAATAGTGTCCAAGCAGCAATGCCGCTTCACCAATGCTAGCAACAGTGGGAGTTCTAACCAACTGCTAATCTGTGAGGTTTTTAAATTACTGTCTTGTCTGGGCCTAGCTGTGACACAAGACCATTTCATACCAACTGGCAGAGGGCACAGAGGGTTCATAGAGCTATACAGGAATCCGATGGGTCAGATATATACATAATACTACATACTAATGTGCGAAGTATGGGAAATAAGCAGGAAGAACTTGAAATGCTAGTAAATAAACACAACTATGACACAGTTGGCATCACAGAGACTTGGTGGGATAATACGCATGACTAGAATATTCAAGGGTACAGCTTGCTCAGGAAGGGCAGGCAGGGAAAAAAGGGAGGAGGTGTTGCCTTATATATTAAAAGTGTATACACTTGGACTGAGGTTGAGATGGAAATCGGAGACAGACTTGTTGAAAGTCTCTGGGTAAGGACAAAAGGGGTAAAAAACAAGGGTGATGTCATGGTAGGGGTCTACTACAGACCACCTAACCAGGAAGAAGAGGTGGATGAGGCTTTTTTTAAACATCCAGCAAAATCACCCAAAGCACAGGACTTGGTGGTGATGGGGGATTTCAACACCCAGACATCTGTTGGGAAAATAACACAGCAGGGCACAAATTATCCAACAAATTCTTGGAATGTATTAGAGACCATTTTTTATTTCAGAAGGTGGAGAAAGCTATTAGGGGAGAGGCTGTTCAAGATTTGATTTTGACAGATAGGGAGGAACTGGTTGATAATTTGAAAGTGGAAAGCAGCTTGGATGAAAGTGATCCTGAAATGGTAGAGTTTGTGATTCTAAAGAATGGTAGGAGGGAGAACAGTAAAATAAAGTCACTGGATTTCAAGAAGGCAGACTTTAGCAAACTCCAGGAGTTGGTAAATAAGATCCAACAAAGCAAGTCTAAGGGGAAAAACAATTGAAGACAGTTGACAGTTTTTCAAGAGACAATATTAAGGGCACAAGATCAAACTATCCCACTGCGAAGGAAAGATAGGAAGTATGGCAAGAGACCACCCTGACTTAACCAGAAGATCTTCAATGATCAAAAAATAAAAAAGAGAGTCCAACAAAAAGTAGAAACTAGGTCAAATTAGAAAGGATGAATATAAACAAACAACACAAGTATGTAGGTACAAAATCAGAAAGGCCAAGGCACAAAAAAAGATCAAACTAGCTAGAGACATAAAGGGTAACAAGAAAACATACAAATACTTTACAAGCAACAGGAAGACCAAGGACAGGGTAGGCCCATTACTCAATGGGGGGAGGGGGGAAACAATAACAGAAAATGTGGAAATAGTAGGGGTGCTTAATGACTTCTTTGTTTCAGTTTTCACCAAGAAGGTTGGTGGTGATTGGACGTCCAACATAGTAAATGCCAGAGAAAATGAGGTAGGATCAGAGGGTAAAATAGGGAAAGAACAAGCTAAAATTACTTAGACAAGTTAGATATCTTCAAGTCACCAGGGCCTGATGAAGTGCATCCTATAACACTCAAGGAGCTGACTGAGGAGGAGGATTATCTTTGAAAAGTCATGGAAGATGGGAGAGATTCCAGAAGATTGGAAAAGGGCAAATATAGTGCCAATGTATAAAAATGAAAATAAGGACAACTCGGGAAATTACAGACCAGTCAGCTTAACTTCTGTACCCAGAAAGATAATGGAGCAAATAATTAAGCAATCAATTTGCAAACATCTAGATGATAATAAGGTGATAAGTAACAGTCAGCATGGATTTGTCAAGAACAAATTGTGTGAAACCAACCTGATAGCTTTCTTTGACAAGATAACACGCCTTGTGGATAGGGAGAAGTGGTAGACGTGATATATCTTGACTTTAGTAAAGCTTTTGATACTGTCTCATAAACCTTCTCATAAAGAAACTAGGGAAATGCAACCTAGATGGAGCTTCTACAAGGTAGGTGCATAACTGGTTGGAAAACCATTCCTTGGACAGTTGTTACGAGTGGTTCACGGTCATGCTGGAAGGGAATAATGAGTGGGCTCCCGCAGGGATCAGTTCTGGGTCCAGTTTGTTCACTATCTTCATCAATGATTTAGATAAATGGCATCGAGTACACTTATAAAGTTTGCAGACGATACCAAGCTGGGAGGGGTTGCAAGTACTTTGGAGGATAGGATTAACATTCAAAATGATGTGGACAAACTGGAGAAATGGTCTGAGGTAAATAGGATCAAATTCAATAAGGACAAATGCAAAGTACTCCACTTAGGAAGGAACAATCAGTGGCACACATACAAAATAGGAAATAACTGCCTAGGAAGGAGTACTGTGGAAAGGGATCTGGGGATCAAAGTGGACCACAAGCTAAATATGAGTCAGCAGTACATTACTGTTGCAAAAAAAAGTGAACATTATTCTGGGATGTATCAGCAGGAGTGTTACAACCAAGACACAAGAAGTAATTCCACTCTACTCTGTGCTGATTAAGCCTCAATTAGAGTATTGTGTCCAGTTCTGGGCACCACATTTCAGGAAAGGTGTGGACAAACTGGAGAAAGCCCAGAGAAGAGCAACAAAAATGATTAAAGATCTAGCAACTGTCCCATGAGGGAAGATTGAAAAAATTGGGTTTGTTTAGTCTGGAGAAGAGAAGACTGAGAGGGGACATGATAATGGTTTTCAAGTACATAAAAGGTTGTTACAAGGAGGAGGGAGAAGAATTGTTCTTCTTATCCTCTGAGGATGGGACAAGAAGCAATGGGCTTAAATTGCAGCACAGGAGGTTTAGGTTGGACATTAGGAAAAAATTCCTGTCAGGGTGGTTAAGCACTGGAATAAATTGCCTTGGGAGGTTGGAGATTTATAAGAGCAGCTTAGACAAACACCTGTCAGGGATGGTCTAGGTAATACTTGTCCAGTCCCCTGCATTCATGGCAGGACTAAGATGACCTCTTGAGGTCTCTTCCAATCCTAAGATTCTATAATAGTCCACCAATAGTGGTATGTAAGGTCACTACTGAAAGCCAGTTGTCAATGGACATTATAATCATTGCAAAATGTAGTTTTGGACAATATTTAACGAGTTATACATCTCTCCTGAAAATTAGGCTCTTACAGTCTTGGATTTAAGGCAGGTCACCAGGAGGTGACATTCCAAAGAGATGTTCCTTTCAGGCAGGAGGTAACTGATACCTATCTCCCTGTCTGGCCACTTATGTACTGTGTGCCTATTTGCATACTGAGCGAGGTGTGAATTGAGAGACTCGACATTTACAAGAGAGGAAATCTACAGGAAGAAACAAGCAGCAATGGGTTGTTCTGGTTATGAATAAAGACAGGATTGATATGGTATATCTTGGAGTGCAAAGAATCCTCTACCTAGAAGGAAAATTGACAATGTGCTTGTCTCACGAAAGAAGAGTCACAGCAAGTCTGGAGGTAAAGCGCTGCAAGGATAGTGGGTGCTCTATACTCTACAAGCCACGAGAGTACCCTGTTAATTAAATCTAGGCTTCAGAAGGCATATTATGAGGTGGTTACTGGTTACCCGCCCGGGAAGCACCACACCAGTCTGTACAGGGTTAGACAGTGCTAGAAATGCAATCTGCCACTCTGCACTAATGCTCCCATCATTGCCACACTGATGATACAGCAATGTTCAGAGAATTTAACAAAAACACCAGCATGGATAACACAACCGATGATAACACAAATGAGCATTACCCATGATGATCAACCTCACAATTAAGGTTTCAGAGTAGCAGCCGTGTTAGTCTGTATTCGCAAAAAGAAAAGGAGTACTTGTGGCACCTTAGAGACTAACAAATGTATTTGAGCATAAGCTTTCGTGAGCTACAGCTCACTTATCATTCCACTGAATGCATCCGATGAAGTGAGCTGTAGCTCACGAAAGCTTATGCTCAAATAAATTTGTTAGTCTCTAAGGTGCCACAAGTATTCCTTTTCTTCTCACAATTAAGGTAGAAGCAGAATTTGTATGAGAATAGCAGATTAGGTCTTCTGTCCTCCCCTCAGGAAAAAAACAACCCTTTGTGGGGTTTTGTTTTTTAATGTAAGATTGTCTACTCTCATCCTGTGGAAAACTCTGGCTGCTAGTTAGTGACGGCTACACTGAGGTAGGATGTGGAGAGCTTAAGGATAGCAACACAAAATGTAGTATACAAAGAAAGAAGAATCCCTCAAGTCTGTTCTCTTTCAGTGCAAGTTCTATTATATTTCCATCCAGCAGTTGGTGGATGAGATATGTCATCCCAAGCAGTAGAGTAAAATATTTGATCTAAGTGATTAGACTGAAGTCCCAATGTCTAGATTACCATTGCCCCCTCTCAGAGTCATGTGCATTTGGCACAGAACAAAGATAGGGCATGACATAAAATCAAGGATTTGATCAATAAGTGACCTCAAACAGTAGTCATGACAGGTACGCTGATGTGCAGTGATCCCACTCCAGAGAATACACAATGATGAATTCTTTGTAAGAGAGGACAAAGGTGCTGTTGCTTTGCTTTTGTGAAGAAAAATAGTGCATGGAATCAATACCAAAAGAAGAGATGGTTTGGGGTTCTGAATGGAAAAAAATGAGCTCTTAATTTTGGCCTTTGATTGTGTGACGGTGCTCGCAATGACTCTGCACCAAAAAAACCCTTCAAAATAAAATGTAAAACAGTATCTCAAGCAAACAAACAAACAACCCGCTCCCAACCCAAAATTCTGAAAATCTAAAAACATCCATTCTCCAAAAATCTAAGTGTGTGTGTGTGTGTGTGTTGGAAGAGAAGGAGGGGCAGAGTACAGAGAGGTTAACTGGAGTTACTGCTACTTGGATGACTGTACCTGACTCCTTTAAGAGCTAGGGCTTTTTTGAATGCTTACCCAGGGACTACTACTTCTTCTTCCCCTTATCCCATTGTCTGGAGTCGGGCTGTTGTGCAAGCATCTGCCATCTTCCTCTGTCAGAGGTGGCACTGAGATCCACCTGCTCACCATCTCCTTTGATGCAATCCATACATTGCTTCCTCAGCTTTCATGGGGCCTCTTTCCTACCACCTTCTCCTGTCATGCTATCTTCACAAGGTCCTCTTCATTCATCTTCTGTATGTGTCTGAACTGTGAGTTCGCGCTTCCTGGATTTTGTCAGCCACATCACAAACTCTAACTTGCAGCATAATGCTGTCATTTTGCAATCTGTCCCTTCGTGTAACTCTTTTTATTGCATGAAGACATCTAATTTCAAACACATGTAGGCATTGCACTTGCAGTCTTTTATTTGCCCATGCTTCTGCACAGTACAGCATTACTGGATGAACCATTATTCTATATATTGAGCTTTCTGTCTTAGTGGCATACACTTGTCATATGCCACATATGAGATATTACTCCACACTCTTCCAGCACTCTCTAGTTGGGACTGTATCTCACATTTGAGTTCACCATCTTCCATAACCCAGCTGCCCAATACTTGAACTGGTTGGTCTGGTTTAGTCGTGCTCCATTAATCTCTATATCCAATTTCCCTGTGAAACCTCTACTGACCCACATAACCTCATGTGACACTGAGTCACCAGCAGAGACTTTCTCTCAGGCCAAGAGTGTTTGTCTATCTAGCTAATTGACATGTAAATTAAGCATTGTATTGTGTCACAACAGGCTTCACATTCGTGGTTTAAACTGAATGCTAATAAAGAACAGAGACATGTGAAGTCAACACAAAATCATCAGGCACCAGAGAATATATGCTATGGGCTTTACTGACTCTGTGGACAAATACAGTGACTTTGGGGGAATATAAGGGGAAGGCAAAGGACACATCTTTGTCCATCATTGAGGGGGCAAAAAGAACAGGTCATTTTGCATCTCTGAACAGCGGATACCAGCCAGGTAGGTTGGTGAGGCTGGAAGGAATCTTTAGGTAAAAAAACGCTTTAGACAGGGATGTTTAAGTGTAGTCTCTAAGGAGTGTAAGGCACAGAAAAAGATCATCCTCGTCGACGTCACAGTCTCCTTTGAGAACAGGACACTGGCCTTTTGCAAAGCCCAAGCTCGTAAGCTGGAAAAGTATGCTCCCCTGGCCAACACCCTGAGAGTGAAGGGCTACAAGGTGCAGATGGACGCCCAGATCATCGGAGTCCTGGGCGCCTGGGATGAGCGTGTGCTGTGGACCTGCGGGATCGGTCAGCGCTACGCACGGCTCATGCGGCACCTCATGGTCTCAGACACCATCTGATGGTCCAGGGACATCTACACCGAACACATCACCAGCCACCGACAGTACCACGAGGTGTGAGCCAGAGCGACATCATGCATCGACTACGAGAAAGGGACCGAGCGCCTTTGTCTGTTGGACTATATGAACTGGAACCAAAAACTCACTGAATGTTAAATCTCACAAAATGAGCTTCAATCCATTCCCATCATCATATCCACTCATTATACTCCACACCTGAACATAGCCATTATATGAACAACATACCATCATATCTCAATGTCTGTACTTTGACCCGTTAACCGTTTACCCCCAAATGGGGATGTTGCAGTTTATGTATTCCTTACGCCATCTGATCTTAAACTGAACTTCGCACCCCTTGATCATCTGTATGTTATTCCCTAATAACCAGAAACTTCTATGCTTAAATTCTGTACCACTTTTTTAAAAATATCATCTTAATAAAATTTTTATACCTTTTGTTTTACATGTGTAAGCAGAGCCTGAATGAGCTCTCCCCTGACATCTAGCGATGAGCTGGGGAAGAGGACTTCAGGAGCTGATCTTGTTTGCATGGGCACACCCACCCTGCCTAGGTGCTCAGCATGATGGAACTGCTTGCCCAAATGTCACTTGTGGCTGGTGTTGGATCTTAAGACTCCTTGTTATTGGGGCAAGAATAACAAAGTGTTGTTATCCTTATTGTGTGAATTGAGAGCAGCAGAACTGTACCTGGCATACCCCGATGGAGGGACTCACCCTCAACTTAACGGCACTCGCTAGGCAGGGGACATGGGTTCCAAAGCCCAGTGAGTTGAGAGAGGGTGTGGACAGGTACTTGTACCTGGTGATGTGGGCTCTGCTTAAGGGTCTTAGACACCATTTGACCCTTTCTCTCACCACTGTGTAATAAAAGAGCTAATTTAGACTCAATTTCTGTCTTCCTTATCCTTTCTCAGTATCTCTTTATCTTTGACAATAAATTTACAATTATTTCACTATAAATACATCTATACACTGAGGTGTTATAGAGGACCTGATTCTGAGCTGTACCAATCAAGCTGTGTGTATACGGTTCCCTTGGGAATAGCAAACCTGGTAATTACTGTAAATGTCCAGTGACAGGAGCTGGACACTACAGAAGGATGCTTCAGAGGAGCTTAGAGATGGGGTACACCAAGTTTTAACCTGCAAAGCAAAGTAGGTTTGCTTTGTTATCTAGACTGCAATTCTCATATCTTCCTCTGAGACGCACGCCCCACATTAGGCTCAAATGTTGGAAACTCCATCAAAAAGTGGCTTGCCTCATTTAAGAGACTCAGAGTATTATTTCTACCTCTCCTTTACTTGTTCAGGTTTTACTAGATGTCTCCCCAGTTATCCTTTACAAATGGTGCCACAATACTATCCCTCCTTCCCTTGTGGATGGTTTACCAGCTTGAAGTGTAAATCATGTAAGCCTAGGGCACTGTCTTTGGTCTTTGTCACTGCCTGCTTGGCAGCTCACTTTACTTCTTTGTATTCATTTTCATTTATACTCGATTGATTCACTTATTTTTCTTTACATGCCATTTTCTTGTTTCAGATCACTACCTGCACTTCATCGATCCCCCATTACTCCTCTCTTTCCCTCAGTTTTCCCCCGTTGCATTGTCCACAAAACTCTTCTGCCTCTGTTACCCATATTCTTTTTGAGGAGGTTCCACTTCTCTTCACTTGACACCAGATCAGTTTCCAGATACTTATTGTGTACTGCTTGCATAAAGGTCTCTGCTTAACTTCCCTTTAATTTCCCGTACTTCAATCTTGTTTCTTTTGAGCTTAGTTCCCTCTTTGTCTAACACACCACAGCAATCTTTGATGCAAGAGGCTGATGATGCTGAACTACTGTCCCACTAAGTATCACTTTGCAGTCCATGACTCAGCTCCACCGAGATTTCCTCACCAACATCATATCAATCAGGCTTTTGTTTCCACCACCGATGTATGTGAACCATGCATTGTCTATCAGCTATTGATTGGCAATACAAATGTCTAGCAATACTTTCCCTTACTGAATGACTACTTTCTTATGTCTTTCTCTTTACTACTGTGGTTTTTTTAAAAACTACTTCAGGGACTGACAAGGTCCTTTCAATCTAAAAATAGCTCTGATGCTGAAAGGATATGAGACTACCCCCACACAAACACAGTGACTCCTCTTCTCTCTATGTTTGCATGAAATGGCAGGCAGCAAGACTCATTTGGCAATACACTCATGCAACTAGAAAGCAAGTAACATAAAAATACGGGTCATTTTTCCATTCCACTGGGTATTGGACTATGGGAGATGTCACAAAAATGGCTATTCCCACAAACTATTTGCCAGTGTAGAGGAGAGCAAAAGGAATAAAGATGTCTGAGAAAACAATCAGAACATTTTTAAAAACGGCAAGCTTTCTTTGTATTTTAATTTAGACTGACTCTTGTGCAGGTTCTTATTTTTAAGCCAGTCTCTTCTCAAAGTCCATATGACATGAAACTTGGAAACGCTTTTCCATTGTTCACCTTTTACATAGGTATTTTGGAGAGCAAACATCTTCTTTCCTCCCCCCCCCCCCAAGCTATATAGCCTTTTTAAAAAGAACGTTACCTTTTTTTATACAAACTATTTTCTTTTTTTCTTTTCTCACTTTTCATTTTTCTACTTTCTCTATTTAATTTTTTAAGATGCCTACAAGACAGGCATCTAATGCAAAGCAGAAGTGCTAGGAAAAGAAAAAACAAATTGGAAATTTTACAAGATTCAAATGTCTTTAAATCTCTATTAGAGGTAATGGAGAAGGGAATCACATGACAAGTTTGAATTCTCAGGAATTTATTACAATTGAAACCACCAAATGTAATTAAAAGAATCTAAAAAGCAGGATTTGCCCAAATATAAAGTGTCATAGTGAGAAAATCCGAATACACAGTCCCAGGTAAATCACAGCAAAGAAAGAAAGAAAATACTGAAATTATAAAACATAAAAAAATCTGATATTTGATAAATATGTATTTTTGATGTATCTTTAGAAGAGGATCTAAGTTCATCACTCTAGTTGTAGTGAAATCATTTTAGGTGCAAGAATGTATTTATTTTGCATTGCTATAGTCACAAAAGATACTTTACCCTGCAGTGTAACTTGCAAGATAGTGGGATTAAAGTCATAAAATGAACTACAAACACACATGAATCAGAGGTCCTGGTTGCAACACACTTCTCCCCTGAAGGAGCTATAATGCAATTGCAATTTGCAGCGTAGACGAGACCTTAGCTGCTAGCCCAGTTTGGGAACACATCTACAGTATGAACTCCAAGCTAGCTACATCACTTGCAGATTCCCATTGTGGTAGGTTAACTTCAAAGGCAAACCCGACTGACTAAAAGCATCTAGTTGACAGTTTTTGTTCTTGTCTCAGTGAACTTATGGCTGTGGAAAGTCATGATTATCTACTCGCAGATATTTGTCACGGTGGTAGCAGTGAGTATGCCCAGTAATGTTTGAGAAGAGACTGTCTCAGAGTAGCACGTTAAACTGGGAAGGTGGAGCTCTCAAAAGTGATGGCACAGAAGGGCAGGACAGGATAAGTATTCATGATTAGCCAGATTCTTGATATCGCTCCAGCTTTAAGGCCTTCATGCCATGAGAAGAATATTCCTGGGAAGAAAAGGGGCACTTCACAGAGCCCACAGAAACTGAATGCTCCTTGCTTCTGTCTGGTGTCAGTCTTCTCCTGTGGTCTAGAGAGTAACTATGTCCGTGAGGTGGTTTGGATGGACATAACATTCACAGGTGTGAGAGGTGTCTCAAGGTGGGCATCTTCACAAATTAAGTCATCTAAAATCACTGGCTGCTTTCAAAAATTTTCACAACTAAGTTTTCTTTATCTCAAGTGAGAGTGGCCTGTGTTTTTGAAATAGGGAGATGTGAGCTGTACACCACAGCAGCCCTGAAATTACAAATGGGACTTTAATAAACAACTGCATATGTCTCAATTAGGTGCTAATGATGAGGGAGGGGTGGAGCTCTTTGATAGCATTAGTTTTTCCACATTTCTGTCTGAATCAGACACAAAGCTTAATGATCCCATTAAGCTATGAGAGGGTATTATGCTATTAGGCAGTTGAGCCATCTAAAGTCATGCCTAGGTTGGAATGGCTTTATTGTAGAATTGTCTAAACTCTTGATAGTTGATTTGGCATTTTCAATGGTGAAGGTTCATCCTGATACTTTTGAACAGGTCCACTTCAAATTTCTTCTACATTTCCTGTATTAGGTAACCAGATAATATTGGGGACTGGAGAAATGCTGCTCTTTAGATCTTTTGACTGTTGATATTACACTGATTACAGAAAACCTTCCTTGATAGTTTGGATTCTCTGCTTCCTATAATTTCCAAAGTAGATCTGAAAAAATTAATAAATGTTAAGTCCAGAAACGACTACCATAATAATCTAATCTGACCTCCAACCTCCATGACACATCAAAGAACCTTACCCAGTAATCTCTGCATTAAACCCATACCTTTTTTTAAGTGACAGCATATATTTTATAAAGATATCCAGTCCTGTTTTTAAAACATCGAGTAATGGACAATTCACCACATTCCTAGGTAACTTTTCCAATAGTTAATTACTTCAGTATTACAGGTTGTGCCTAATTTCTAACCTGAATTTGTTTAGCATCAGCTTCCAATAATTGGATCTCATTATGCTTTCTTCTGCTAAATCAAAGAGTCATCTACTGTCAAATATCTTTTCCCCCATGTAGTTACTTGTACACCATGATCAACTTTTTTTTAGGCCAACTAAATAGACTGAGTTTCTTAAACATCTCACAATAAGGCATATCTTCCTTATCTCAAGACATTCTTGCAGCTCTTTTCTGAACCCTGTCCAGTTTTTTAACATCACTTTTTAAATGTCGACACCAGAATTGGACATATTATTTCAGTAACTGTTTCAGTAGTGCTGTATACAGAGGTAATATCTCCACCCTATTTCCACTTGATATCTCCCATGCTTAGACATCTGAGGATCACATTTGCCCTCACAGCTACAGCCTCATACTGGAAGCTCATATTCAGTGTTAGTGCATTCCAGGATACAATCCCCATTCTATAAGTGTGACTTATATTCTTTGTTCTTAGATGCCTGCTTCCATTTGACTGTATTAAAATGTATGTTTTTCTACTGATCTATCACTATTTATCACTCCACCAATTTTTGTCATCAGAAAATGTTACCAATAATGATTTTATATTTTCTTTCAGCAAATTGATAAACAGCATTGAAAACCATTCTGCCAAGGACAGATCTTTGTGGGACCTCAATAGAAACAACCCTGTTGAATGACTATTCACCATTTACAATTACTTTTTGCGATGTATCATTTAGCAGTTTTAATCTATTTAATGTATGCTATGCTGCTTTTATATAGTGGTACTTTTTTCAAATCAGAACATCTTATAGGAATAAGTCAAATGCCTTACCGAAGTCTAATACATTATGACAACAGTTACCTTTATTGACCAAACTTGTGGTTTCACCTAAAAGCAATAGCTTTTGTCTGACAAGCCCTATTTTTCATAAAATGATGTTGACTGGCATTAATTATGCAACCATCCATTAATTCTTTGCAAATTACTTTCCATATCATCCTTCCCATAATTTTGCTCAGGATCTGTGTCAGGCTAATCAGCCTATAGTTATAAAAGCCATACTATTTACCCTTTTAAAATATTGGCATGACATTAACTTTTTCCCAGTCAGCTGGAACTGCCCCAATGTTTGAAGATTTGTTAAAAAGCAACATTAATGGTTCATAGAACTCCTTGGCCAATTCTTTTAACGCTCTTCAGAGCAAGTTACCCAGACCCATGGATTTAACTTCAATAGTTGCTTTTTAACATCTTCTCTAGTTACTGATAAAATAGAAAGTATTTCCATATCATTGTAAAGATATGAATACATCATCTTGTTTCTTTCCAAATACAAAACAGAAACAGAAATATTTATTGAATACTAATGCCTTTTTACATCACGATTGACAATTTTACCATTCATATCTAATATTTTACCTATACCATTGCTAGGATTTCTTTTATATTTAAAAAAATTCCTTTTATTTTCCTTAACCCTATTGGACACAAATTCCCTTTATCAGTTATCAGCATTCCCTAAATGCTGATGTGTACTCACTGCTATCGGCTTCTCCATTTTTCCATTTGCTTCATAGATTTCATTTATTTTTTACTGCTGATTTCACTTCCCCCCTTAACTAGAATGTTTTTCTTGCCTTCTTTGTGATTTTGGAACTGTGTTATTCTGGGCATCTAATAAAACATTTTTAAACAAGTCCCAATTATTATTCACATTTTTGCGTTAATTTTTTCCCCCATTCAATTTTTCTCATGAGAATTTTTAGCTTTGGGAAATTGGCCTTTTTAAAGCACCCAGTATATGGGCTTATGGACAGGACTATATTTTGTCTGCACATAACACATAAAATCAGGCCATGATCACTCGCAGCTAGGCAACCATCAATGTTTAATCATCAGGATTTATTACAGGAAGTCATTCTGCCATTAATATTAGAATACTTGTAGGTTCTATGCATTTGTGGGAACAGCTGGGATGGGTTGCTTCCTTGGATGCATAAATAGCCTTTGACAGAGTGGAGCGGCATTATTTATGTGAAGATATTTGACTCCAGGGTTAGGCTCAAATTTCCTCCATTAGATGCAGGTATTATGAAACCCCTAAGGCTGCTATACTTACCAATATTATATATTCTGACTTTTTTTTTTTATTTTACTTGGGGTTGTAAGACAGCAGTTTCCCTCATTCATTTCTGTAGCCTCTGGCTGTGGCCCTTACATACGAGGATGGAACCGATGGTATGAGGATGTGAGGAGAATATGCTAAACTAGCATTATATCCTCCTGGGTTAAACTATTATTCACAGATATAGAATGTTAGGGAATTTTAAAAATGATATTATGAAATTTGAAGTTTTAAATAGCAACTATTGTCCTGAAAGCAGAGGCAGTAGACTTTCCCCCATTTAGATTAATAAATAGAAATATTAAGTATTTAGGATGTAAGATTCCTATTATTTATAGGCTATACACAGCTAAACTATTCTATTCCTACTTTTTAGTATTCAGGGAGATTTGGCATGATAATTATATTTGCCATTGTCTCTGTTTAGAAGGACTAGACTTTGGAAAATTAATGTTCATATTGTCTACAGATGTTACCTATTGTCCTTTAGAGGAAAGATATTAATGAGAGAGAGATTTTTCTTTTGATTAATTTAAAGGGGAATGTGATCACATATTGCTCTCAAAGCATGCCACAAGGTAGGAGAGCTTTCTTTCCCATTTATGAAACTTAATATATAACTTGTCAACTCAGGTTTGCTTAAAGAAGTCTGATCTAGCGGACAATCGATGTAGATGCCAATGGATTTAGTCAGTGAAATGTTAATAATAACTATATTGCAAATTCTTACATGTGACTGACATATCTGAGAAAAATAATATTGAACCAAATTGCTTAAGGCACTTTCCATGGATCCACAGGATCAGTGCTATGACCTCAGCTTTGGAACAGTCTCTGGGAGGACCCCTTCAGTGTGTCAGACCCCACAGGGGTCCCACTTTTCCTCCAGGGTAAGCCAGTCGGTTTCGCAGTCTCCTTAGACTGGGCCTTCAGTACTCCTGCTTCACACTGTAAGCACTGTTCAGTGAGTCTCCCTGAGGGAGACTTGTACGGTCTTAGGGAGCAATGCATGCCGCAAGAATCTGCAGTGACGCTCAGCCAGCACTGTCAAACAGTAGGGTTTGTTAGTCAACTGGCACACAGCATAGGGAGTGCTTGGTGAGCAGAGAGAAATGAAGGTTAAAGCACAGCCCATTCTGGGTAGCAAGAGCCCTGCCAAGCTGTAATGAACCCCATTGCTCAAGCCCTGTCTGTCCCTCCATCTGATCTCCCTCATCAGACTCCCAGGTGTGCCCTCCATTGCTTCCCACAGCCAACACTTCACTTCAACCTCACACCCTTCCCCCCAGGCATCCTTTGTTCCTGAGTTGTGGAATGCAGCTTAGCTTCCCTGCTGAGAAATGGGGAAGACCATATCTCTCTGGGTCATTGGTTGCTAGGTGTCCGCATCTAGGCATTTGGATTTGCCATTGCCTTCTCAAGAGCTCTATTGATATGGGATCTAAGACTCCAGACAGCTGGGCACCATTCACACCTGTGTCTTAGCCTGCCTGGAGAGCACATAATCACTTTTCACCCACCAGGTAACAATGCAGCATATGGGGAAACTGAAGCACACATAGGCTTCATTAAAATATTACAAAAAATTCCCACTTTGGAATTAAAGGCCTGTAAAAGCTGTGATTAAACACTTGGGATAACTTCTTTGCAGCTAAGATGCATGAACCTGTGATTTACACCAAGTAAATAAATTAGGTTTCTAATTTACGAAGATACTGGGGGCTTAAATCCCTAGCAGATGCCTTTGAAGCACAGGGTCTCATTTAGTGCTCAGTCTGCTCCTGGTCTGCCCTGTGAGCTCACCTTTCCTCATCTCCATTTTGAAGACTATGGGTAAAATTGATCAATTGAGCCACAGTTTTCCCCCAAGTAAATGCAGATATTTGTTAACTCAACAACTAATCTGACCTTCTGAGCCCTTAACCTATCCAACTATACTCTCAGCCCAGCAGAAGAAGCTGTCCTATCTCGGGGCCTCTCCTTCTGCCCCTCCACCCCCACGAACATGATACAGTTCTGTGGTGACCTAGAATCCTATTTTCGACGTCTCCGACTCAAGGAATATTTCCAAAATACCTCTGAACAACATACTAATCCACAGAGGCCTCCCTACCAACATTACAAAAAGAAGGATTCTAGGTGGACTCCTCCTGAAGGTCGAAACAGCAGACTGGACTTCTACATAGAATGCTTCCGCCGACGTGCACGGGCTGAAATTGTGGAAAAGCAGCATCACTTGCCCCATAACCTCAGTCATGCAGAACACAATGCCATCCACAGCCTCAGAAACAACTCTGACATCATAATCAAAAAGGCTGACAAAGGAGGTGCTGTCGTCATCATGAATAGGTCGGAATATGAACAAGAGGCTGCTCGGCAGCTCTCCAACACCACTTTCTACAAGCCATTACCCTATGATCCCACTGAGAGTTACCAAAAGCAACTACAGCATTTGCTCAAGAAACTTCCTGAAAAAGCACAAGATCAAATCCGCACAGACACACCCCTGGAACCATGACCTGGGATATTCTATCTACTACCTAAGATCCATAAACCTGGAAATCCTGGGCGCCCCATCATCTCAGGCATTGACACCCTGACAGCAGGATTGTCTGGCTATGTAGACTCCCTCCTCTGGCCCTACGCTACCAGCACTCCCAGCTACCTTCCAGACACCACACTGACTTCCTGAGGAAACTACAATCCATCGGTGATCTTCCTGATAACACCATCCTGGCCACTATGGATGTAGAAGCCCTCTACACCAACATTCCACACAAAGATGGACTACAAGCCGTCAAGAACACTATCCCCGATAATGTCACGGCTAACCTGGTGGCTGAACTTTGTGACTTTGTCCTTACCCATAACTATTTTACATTTGGGGACAATGTATACCTTCAGATCAGCAGCACTGCTATGGGTACCCGCATGGCCCCACAGTATGCCAACATTTTTATGGCTGATTTAGAACAACGCTTCCTCAGCTCTTGTCCCCTAACGCCCCTACTCTACTTGCGCTATATTGATGATATCTTCATCATCTGGACCCATGGAAAAGAAGCCCTTGAGGAATTCCACCATGATTTCAACAATTTCCATCCCACCATCAACCTCAGCCTGGTCCAGTCCACACAAGAGATCAACTTCCTGGACACTACAGTGCTAATAAACAATGGTCACATAAACACCACCCTATACCGGAAACCTACTGACCGCTATTCCTACCTACATGCCTCCAGCTTTCACCCGGACCACACCACACGATCCATTCTCTACAGCCAAGCTCTGCGATACAACCGCATTTGCTCCAACCCCTCAGACAGAGACAAACACCTACAAGATCTCTATCAAGCATTCTTACAACTACAATACCCACCTGCGGAAGTGAAGAAACAGACTGATAGAGCCAGAAGATTTCCCAGAAGTCACCTACTACAGGAGAGGCCTAACAAAGAAAATAACAGAACACCACTAGCCGTCACCTTCAGCCCCCAACTAAAACCCCTCCAACGCATTATTAAGGATCTACAACCTATCCTGAAGGATGACCCAACACTCTCACAAATCTTGGGAGACAGGCCAGTCCTTGCCTACACACAGCCCCCCAACCTGAAGCAAATACTCACCAACAACCACATACCACACAACAGAACCACTAACCCAGGAACCTATCCTTGCAACAAAGCCCGTTGCCAACTGTGCCTACATATCTATTCAGGGGACATCATCACAGGGCCTAATCCCATCAGCCACACTATCAGAGGCTCGTTCACCTGCACATCCACCAATGTGATATATGCCATCATGTGCCGGCAATGCCCCTCTGCCATGTACATTGGTCAAACTGGACAGTCTCTTCGTAAAAGAATAAATGGACACAAATCAGATGTCAAGAATTATAACATTCATAAACCAGTCGGAGAACACTTCAATCTCTCTGGTCACGCAATTACAGACATGAAGGTCGCTATCTTAAAACAAAAAAACTTCAAATCCAGACTCCAGCGAGAAATTGCTGAATTGGAATTCATTTGCAAATTGGATACTATTAATTTAGGCTTAAATAGAGACTGGGAGTGGCTAAATCATTAGGCAAGGTAGCCTATTTCCCCTTGTTTTTTCCTCCCCCCCCTCCCCCCCCGACGTTCTGGTTAAACTTGGATTTGTGCTGGAAATGGCCCACCTTGATTATCATGCACATTGTACGGAGAGTGGTCACTTTGGATGAACTATTACCAGCAGGAGAGTGAGTTTGTGTGTGGGGGGGTGGGGGGTGAGAAAACCTGGATTTGTGCTGGACATGGCCCACCTTGATTTTCATACACATTGTAAGGAGAGTGGTCACTTTGGATGAGCTATTACCAGCAGGAGAGTGAGTTTGTGTGTGTGGTTTTTGGAAAAAAAAAAGGGGGGGGGTGAGAAAAGCTGGATTTGTGCTGGAAATGGCCCACCTTGATTATCATACACATTGTAAAGAGAGTGGTCACTTTGGATGGGCTATTACCAGCAGGAGAGTGATTTTGTGGGGGTGGGGGGAGCGGAGGGTGAGAAAACCTGGATTTGTGCTGGAAATGGCCCAACTTGATTATCATACACATTGTAAGGAGAGTGATCACTTTAGATAAGCTATTACCAGCAGGAGAGTGGGGTGGGAGGAGGTATTGTTTCATGGTCTCTGTGTATATAATGTCTTCTGCAGTTTCCACAGTATGCATCCGATGAAGTGAGCTGTAGCTCACGAAAGCTTATGCTCAGATAAATTGGTTAGTCTCTAAGGTGCCACAAATACTCCTTTTCTTTTTGGAAAAAGATTATTACTTTAGTCAAGTTACCTAGCAGCTTGATATCCTCTTTCTAGAGAGTAAGTCAGACAGCCCAGTTACAGAAAAGGACAGCATCAGAGACAACCTAGTGGCATGAAATACAGGAGCAGAGAAGGCAAAATTTGCTTCTAACTAATGGTAAGATATCTCTAGTGGTGATGCAATTTACAATCAGACATCGCACTATCCTTGAGCTATGTGTGATCCAGATATATCATATCTATTTTAAATGTAAATTTTTATCTTGGAATTGGATGTTTCCTTATTAGAGATTTTTCATACTGATGTATCTATTTGCTTAAACAGAACTGTTAAAACTTCATGTGACCTATTATTGCTAGGGAATGTGATGGATATGAGAGATCTGACAAGCGTGGCACAGAGGTATATTGGCTTTTGCTTGGTAATCACAAACACATTTATTGTTTGCTTACTCATTTGTTTTATGGAAAGCCACAATCCGGAAATGCCTGCCATTGGAAAAATGGCAGCTGGGGAAGAGAAGAGAGGAGAATGAAGTTATATAGATAGTCACAAGGACAGGGCAAGAAGCAATGGGCTTAAATTGCAGCAAGGGCCGTTTAGGTTGGACATCAGGAAAAACTTTCTGTCAGGGTGGTTAAGCACTGGAATAAATTGCCTAGGGAGGCTGTGGAATCTCGGTCATCGGAAATTTTTAAGAGAAGATTAGACGGACACCTGTCAGGGATGGTCTAGCTCGGGGGGTTCAATGTTTTTAATTTCAGAGGTTAACGTGCTATAAAAATTCCAGGTGGGGCTCTTGGCTTCAGCTGCCAGAGAGAGGGGCCTCGGGGCTTCAGCCCTACGGGGTGGGGGTGGAGATGGGGCTTCTGTCCCACAGGGCAGGGGGTCTCAGGGCTCCAGCCATGGGGGGGGGGCACTCAGGACTTCAGCCACCAGATGGGGGGGACTTGGGGTTCAGCCCCAGAGGATGTGGGGCCTCGGGGCTTCAGCCCTATGGGGCAGGGAGGGGGCTGTGGGGCACCAGGTCTTCTATCCCACAGGACGCTGGGGCTCGGGGCTCCAGGCTCCCAGCTTTTGCTTTGTGGGGCACCAGAGCTTGGAGCTTCTGCCCCATGGGGCACCAGGGCTCCCAGCTTTAGCCCTGCGGGACAGGGAGTCTTAGGGCTCATGAGCCCCCTTAAATGGCTTACAACCCCCCAGGGGGCCATAGACCCCCAGTTGAGAACTTCTGGTCTAGATAATACTTAGTTCTGCCTTGAGGGCAGGGGACTGGACTAGGAGACCCCTTGAGGTCCCTTCCAGTCCTACGCGTCTATGAGCAGTTCACATAACAGAAACTGGTATTTTGGAAATTATTAAAGATTACTTAATTTTTCTACTAAATTTTATCTATTATAGAGAATTTGAGGATGAAATTTTGTATGTAATCCATAGGCTATTATTGATTTATAGGGGGCAATGGAATATGTTTAGATACTCTAAAATAGAAAATTGTCACTAATAAAATGACAGCATTAATTCAGAAACAGCACCACCAAATTAAATGTGAGAAATTTAAGGTTTACAAAAAGGAGTTGCTGATGGTGAGAGAGGGCTATATTTTACCATTCAATGTGACCATTAAGTTACTGATTAGTGGACTACCAAAAAAACATTTGGAAAAGATATCATCAAGGCCAAGGCTGGATTAAAGCACTACAAAATAAAATACTGGCTTACATTAAAATGTGCTGAATCACAGAAGTGCTGATGACCTTCTCTGCCAATAAGTATTTCAAATCCAGAAGGATTTCAATTTCTGTTAAAGATGTTTGTCAACGGAAAAAAAAATCTATAATTCAGAAGTTTCCTCCATACTAGCCCATACTCTGTATTTCATAATCAATCTCTTTACTTGTTCTCTGGAGTTTAATGTCCGCATAATGAACTAATGGCAAAGAGAAATGAAGACAGATGCATTCATTTGCATGAGCTAATTTATTACATAGCCAAACTTACTGAACACAGCACTGCAGTGAAACATTGAGCCATAAGAATGTACTGAAGGTTGCTTTCTTTTGCAATTTAAAATGCAAATATTTCTCACTAAATCAATCAAGAAATTTGAAGTGGTACCATATTAGCACACATAACAGAGTGAATGTTAGGCTATGAGGCAGTAAAAGCCTTTAAATTTGAAGGTTTTTTTCATCTACAGTATTCAGTTCTCAAACCAGAATTCCTCGTAAGACTCAAATATAACATGCCTATATCATCCTTGAGCAATATTGTTATTCGAGGTAAAAGTAAAAACATTTCCAGTCACAGTACAAAATGTGACATGTCCCATGAAAATGGACACTCTCTCTCTCTCACACACACACATTACATCCTGAAGAATCTTAAGCTCTGAAAACTTTAGAAGAGAACGAATATAGAAAAGACTAATGTCAGTCTGTCTCAATATTAAGAGTATTAAAACAACCAGATACAAATTCTGGTTCATGTATGTCCCAAGCACGTGTGTCTTGCTTATCTTATCCATTTCAATGACTCTGTTTTTTCAATATCCAGGTTAATGCAAAGAAAAAATTCAATGCGGACAAAAACAGGAAGGAAGAAATAATTGAAAGATTCAAGTGAAATGAAAGAGTAAAAGTTTCAACTGAATGTTATCTACCAGGTTAAGATGCTGTCTTTAATCTGAAGCAGAAATTCTCTTTTGTTTTACATATGATATATACTAGAGATGCAGCATTAAGATATGGAACATATCTACGGCGATGTGGCTCAAGCATGTCTATGAGAATACATGATTTCTTCTTTTCTTAGAGAAGGATTATGAGAGAACAGGTGATTTCACTTTGAGGTGAAAGGACATCATTAAACTTAAGCAAAGCAAGTGTCTACTTGAGGGCCTGCTCTTGTCCATGCAAACTCTGCATCTCACAGGATCCCGCTATCTCCTTCTCCTCCACTTCAGTCTCACTGTTAAAACAATATACTGCCACACCCACTCAACCTGATAGGAACAAGACCAGAAGTGGAAGAAGGCAGCTCATGACCTGATTTTCCCTTACTCCCAGCAACGAATTTGGGATCTGACTCTTGTTTGAGGTCAGCTGTGAGACCTAGCATGCCAGTCTATTCTGCCATTGCTTTTACTTTACCCTTTATTATTACTTTTAATTTTTCTAGGGCATCACTGAGCTCCAAAGATCTTTGAGCTTACTCCCTCCCATGGAGACTAGCAATGTTGTTGCTAAAATTGACAGAGGCACCTCTGCACTGAGATTCTCTGTCGTCACTCTAGAGTCTGATTTCCAGAGGTGCTGGGCACCTGTACTTTCCATTGATTCAACTGGAGTTTCAGGTGCTCAACTCCTCCGTTTCCTTGAATTCTCATATAAGGCAAAGATGAATTGTTAGTATCCTTGTAGTTCCTTCTCCTGCCACTGAAACTTGAAGAGTAAAACAGCATATTAATGCAATGCTCAGATTTTGAAATCACAAAAGACAATTTTCGCTGTAATTTTCTCCCTCTTGTTTGTCTGTTACATAAAAGCTTAGGTAATGACAATGGGTTGAGCTCATTTGTTTCTATTTTTAACCCAACTGATACAGGAAATGCTAGTCCCCAGACTTGGCTCTTGATTGAAGGCACATTGGTATAAGTTTAGGTCAGTGAGGGTAGGGTCACCAGTCTTTAACTTGTATGAGGTACTTAAATGTAACTTGTGGTTTCTTTTTACTAGTTACAAATTTATTCCCATTTATGGTCAGGACACCAGTATAAAGGATTCCATTTGAAAAGCATGTAGATAATTCTCGGCTTTATTTCCATTTTTATGACATCAGCTCTCCTTACCCACTTGATGGGAGCATATCCCTTTTGTTCGTATCAGTTTTAATGTGTTTTATGGAGCTGAGATTTACCTCACAAAAAGATGATATATTAGAAATTATCTTTATTCCTAAATATGTAATAATCAGCTCATTAAAATGGACAGAAAGATTACCTTTGCCTATAGGCCTGATTTAAGATTTCCCTTAAATTTATTTCACACCCGTAGTAGAGGATCAGGAGAGACTGCTGACTGTGTTTAATACTGACAGGAGATAGTTGTCTAAATTGAAGAAGCACTAGACTACCTCATCTAAAGATTTGTTTTTTCAACAGAACACACTGTAATTCTGATCATTTTAAAATTTATATGTTAGGTCACCCCCACCAGGAGTTCTTGGACTAAAAGTAGATGGAAGTGGTGCCCCCTGCTTGTATAAAAGCATCTAATAAAAGTCTGTCATGATTTTTGTAGAAAATGGTCAGTGATTCTATGAACTTTTTTCCCAAAATAAACATGTATAAACTTCTACGCTGATTCCACCCCCATGAGAAGCTTTTCTGCTTGTAAATAAGGTCTGTGCTAGAAAAGGTTTGCTGGTACAGACAACCCTCTCAGTGTGGACACTGCTAGCAAAAAAAGTGCTTTTGCAAATACACCATGTAGTGGTTTGTCAAGTGAAATAAGCTATACAGGCAAAAGCATTTTTATTCCAGTATAACTATGCCTACACTAGCGCTTTTGCTGGTATAAAAAATGTAGCAAAAAAAATCCACATCCTTAACCGACAATGCTATCTTGGCAAAAGTTTCTAGTATGGACCTGGCTTAAGCATCGTGGAGAACAGTCATACAGCAAGCTCCATTCTGGAACTTGCTCCCTTGTTGGTTTGACAAAGCCTTAGTTAGCTGATCATTAGGCCATGTTTCAAAGGTTCATTAGCTTACTGAGGTTTGGCACAAGTTCTTTGGATAAGAGGTATCTTATATCTCAAAGCTAGTGTGGTATTTCTCAGCTCCTCCAATTTATGGAGGATGTTGGGAATTAATCCAAAGAACATCTGCCTAGTTCTAATTGCTGATAGTTGTTATGAACTTGTGGAATTAATTTTATGTTTATAATGTTTTAAGGGAGCCAAAGAGTTGTGCAAAGGATACATGTGTTATAAAACCAGATATAAATAAATAAATGAGAGGTGGTGTCTTTTTAAAATGCAAGTTGATGAACTGCTGTGCTTAAAGGCCATCTGGTTCTCAGGTATTATATTAGCCAGTACTATTGAAAAAAAATATTAGTAACTAGTGTCGTTAAAATATTGAAATCTGTCTATTTATCAGTCAATAAATGGAATATTGTAGCTTCCTACTCCAGTTTCTATATATGGAAAATGGGGACTTTTACCTCCCAGAAATGTTGTGAGGATCATACTATTTGAAACTTGGATTATGAAAAGCACTTTGTACTATCAGTTACAAGCATTTCTAGGTTATCTCAGATAATACTTAACTCAAGCTTATTTGTTTAAATATTATTATTTTTTGTTGTGGGGTAATCTGAGGTTCATGCTTTCTATGTGTTCTCCAACTCCATTTGCTTTTTATTATATATTTCCTTTTCGTTCACATATAGAGAGTAATGGACCAGAATGTTAACAGTCTCGCTAGATCTTTACACCACATTTATCAGGATGGTATGTGAATGGCTTGTTGGGCCTCTGATTTTGCCGGCACAATTTTGCAATGAGTTTCAAATGCACTGGGAAAATGTTAAGTTCTTACTGACTTTATTAAAGGCCCACCCTTTTGGCCAGAACTCAATCTGAAAGGTTTTAGAAAAATCATACACATTTGCCCACAGGCGCTGGCCTCCTCCTTTGCCTGGGGGTACTCAACCCCCACTCAGCCTCAGACCCCACCCCAACTCCACCCCTTCCTCCAAGTCCCCACTCCCACCCTGCCTTTTCCTGCCCCGCCCCTTCCCACCCAGTTCCGTCCCCTCCCCGCTCCTACCCCCCAGCGCCTCCTGCATGCTGCAGAACAGCTGATCACGGCGGGTGGGAGGCACCGGGTGGGATGGCGAGGAGTTGATCAGCAGAGCTGCTGGCAGGTGCTGAGTGGCAGGGAGGAGCTGGCTGCTGGTGGGTGCTATGCACCTGCTAATTTTTTTCCGTGGGTGCTTCAGCCCTGGTTGTTTTTAAAACGTCAGACATATTGCAGCATTAATAGATTTCATGGTAATGATGCAGTCTCACTATGGTCTTGGTCCATCTGCAACATTCCCCTGTGGGTGTTCTAGGAGCTCTATCAATTTTGATCTCTCAGTTTTGCTTACATAAGCAAAACTTCCAGGATCATTTCTTTACAGAATTTGACAGGATCTGATCACTCATGGCTTTCTGGGAGACCTATAATTCAGCTGTAATGTGTGTGTTCTTTGTTTTCCAAAACCTTGTTTTTCCTCTGACAGAGGTTAGCTCATTTTCCATATTATTTATCTGCCAATTGCTTGGAGTCACAATCTCATCTACTGTGGGAGAAAGTTGTACTGTGTGGCGGATTGTTGTCTCATGGTTATCAACTTTCAAGCGAGGCTTCCTACTGCTCCACTGATATAATCAATTAATATTGGAGCTTGGCACCTCTCCCAGCCTTGATCAATACAGTATATACTCTGTCCACTTTAGGGAAGTAAATTCAGGATACTGTTTCTGGCTTATAAATTACAGCATTCCTTTCTTGATTTCAGTATGGTGCCCTTCTCCCCCCAAAGTTGTATTCGTGTTTCTTTTACTTCTGGTCAGACTTCCTGTGTAACAGGGACAGTTTAACTTTCTGTACCAGTTTTAATTCGCGGCTACTGGATAGAGCTCTCTTTCATTGGTTCTTCACTGTATGATCACACTAGAGGACATAAACAGCCATGTAGATAAAATGTGAAGAGAAGGTCTGAAGGTTGCACAAGGATAATAAACAGTACCCAAAAGAAAAAAATGTCTACATTCTACAAACATGTTGTATTTTACTTCAAAAATTATCAAAGCCACCCTCTATTCTAATATAGAGATCGGAACTGTACATTCCCTTGTATCAAAATTAGGTATATTAGAGTCTAGTGACATTATGAAGTGAATGTGGAGCTAAAAGTATACTCCATAAAAAAGAGCCCTTGATTCCTCCATTGTATATTTAAATGTGAAGGAAGCAAAGGCTAGTTTGGAATGACCCCCTAACTCACTTGTGGCTTTGCCACTCATTGTGGACATCCCAAACTTCTGTCAATAAAACCTTTATTTCACACTATTATGTATTCCATATACATATTCTCTCTCTCTCTTTTACACACACACACACGATCAAGGAAGGCATATGAACTCTAAAAATATAAAAAAGAAAAGGCATCCGATGAAGTGAGCTGTAGCTCACAAAAGCTTATGCTCAAATAAATTGGTTAGTCTCTAAGGTGCCACAAGTCCTCCTTTTCTTTTTGCGGATACAGACTAACACGACTGCTATTCTGAAACCTGTCTAAAAATATAGTTACCGTCTTTTATTCCACCAAAAGTAAAAGGAAGTAGCAGATTCTCTTTTGGAAAAAACTGGCTAACTTTGCCTCTCCAACATGAAATACATATTAGGTCACTTTTTCTTCATATTGGAAAGGCTGATACATAATAAATTATTGAATAAACAGTAAATATACTTTGGTATACAGATCTGCTCAGCAGAGTGAACGTACTATTCATTCCCTTGCTATTATCAGGCCCCATATAATCATTATATAGAAACTGAATTGGAGATTTTTATAAATGTTTCATTAATGTCTTTAAAAAAGTTTGTAGAGGATGCCTTAGAGGAACAACTTCATTACCTAAAACTCCACAATGGAAAAAAGAGAGAAAAACTGCCAATTGAAGGAAGACTGAAGCAGGTACGTGATTAACAAAATCCAAAAGTCTCCAGGAGACCACCACATTACTCCAACCTTGAACGAATAAAGCAGAACCTCTGCTGGCTGTTATTACCATTTATACATTTCTACCTATCATATTAGGGAGACAAAATTTCTTACAACAGATTCACTTTCTCTGACAAATTCAGGAGGATTTTTCTCCTTCGAAAAAGTCCAGGAAATGCCTATTATTTGTATTTCTAAAGGCAGCCATCACATTAGTATATAAGCAAATGTATTCATTAAGATTGACACTGACTTGTTTCCCTCCCTAGGTTTGGCAGCTGGCCAAGCCTCTGGCTAGGAGCTGAGCGAGGGGGATGTCACCGCTTCTGGGGAGCCCCACAGGTAAGTGCCACCCAGCGATTGACTCACCCTGTCCTGTGCCCCAACCCCCTGACCCCTCCCACACCTAAACTCTGCTGCTGGGGGTGGGGGAGCCTGGTAGGGAGCCTGCAAACCCCGACAACCTCCTCCCTAGCACCAGCAGGGGTCCTGGGCTGTGTGCTGCCACCTGCCCCCCTGAGCACCAGGTCCACCGTCCCCCAACACCCACAGTGTCCCCGGGCAGCTCCCCCCAAGTTTTAGTTGTGGGTATTTTTAGTAAAGATCATGGACAGGTCACAGGCCAGGAATTTTTGTTTACTGCCCATGACTTTTACTAAAAATACCAGTGACTAAAATGTAGTCCTAACAATGATCTTGTTTATGTAACAATCAAGGGGTTTCTTTTTTCATTTTCTATAACAGATAAAATTGCTTTTGTGGCTTTTTGTGCAATGATACCAACACAATAAATTTTAGGGGAAAATCATGTTTTATTTCATGTTAAATTCTTGAAAGAAAACTGATGAGTTTTCAGTGTTGTAGGGAGCTCTGCAGCTGTTTCAAAAACTATTTCAAAAGCCTCCAGTCAAACTACTGACATACATAGTGAGTAGGGAAGCCAACAAACATGACAATTTCAGTATGTCATCAAAAACGACAATCAGAATACGTCTTTGCAAATATAATGAGAACAGCAGGTATAGAGACACTTACTAGAAGGTCAGCTGCATTTCACAGGTCAAAAAATCTGTTTCTCGTAGGAAATCACTCAAAACACACAGTATCACTGATTGCTTAGGTGAACACTAATGGATCTCTAAGTGCTAAAAATTTCTCCAGTTGCTGGCAAGTGTGAGAATTTTAAGCTGATAAAATGCAGTGTAGAAGGAAAGAGAAAAATATACTTGTCTGCTCACAAGAAAAGGTCAGTGACATCTGTAATCTGACCAAGGTGGTGCCATTTGACTTCCTAGTCTCATACTTACCACCATAAATCGTTTCCCACATGTGACGCTTCCAGGGATACCCAAGGTTGAGAGGCACCTCGCTATCACCTGCCCTTAGCATGAGGAAGCCTTGTCCATGCCTGCCGTGGGTCAGCTCCCTGACTGCACTGGCCACAGGCAACACAAACATTCCCGTCCCAGGTCTGCGGAGGCCCTGTTCTTGCTCTCTCTACGGCAGTGGTATGGAATTACATTTTCGAGGGGGGGGTGGGGCGCAGTATAAGGCAATGTCCAAATCTTGGAGGGCTCTCTAGTGGAAGCACGTCAATTCTTCACCTAGGTGGCAGGGACTGGCAACCTATGGCACATGTACCAAAGATGGTACATTGTCATGCAGACTGCTAGCCCAATCAGGGGCACATTTTGGGATGCACTTCAGTTTATTTTCCCTCTGTTTTCTGTCATGCCATGTACAGGTAAAGTCTGTGTATCCAATTTTAAATTGACCCAAAATCCTGATTATTCAAATGAGCAGTGTGTCCCTCATGCTCACATGGGAAAACAGGATTTTTGGTTCCGAGGGTGGACAGAGAAAAGGGAGTAGCTTCAGGAGACAGGAGCCTCCTTAGTACTGCTTGAGTTGGGGGAGCTGCAAGGAAGTGGAGGGCAGTGCGGGAGGCCTGGGGAGCAAGGGATGGCTCCCCCTGCCTTTGCTTTACTCCAGCTCCCAGCTAGGGACACTGCTGTAAGGATGACCCTGCCACCTGGCTCTGATCAAGGATGATACAGTTACTCAGCTCCATCCCAGGCTGCTGGTAGCTCCGGCTCCTGCACTCCCCTGACTGGTCCCGGCTGCAGCATCCCTGTCCTGCCTCTAAGTACAACCCTCTCCCCTGCCCTGGCTGGCATTTGCCAGTTTGGAGGATGTTCTGCAGTTGGGGAGGGAAAGGACTGGAGCCACTGGGAGCTTGGGGTAAGCTGGTAAGTTGGGGTAGCAGAGCTGTTCTTACAGCAGAGCCCCCAGCAGGAAGCAGGGCAAAACAGCTGAAGCCTAGTGGGACAAACAGAAGAACACTTGTGGCCAGGATCTGGCCCACAGGCTGCTAATTGAAGAACACTGCTCTACAGGTTAGCAATAGGCACCTCCGACCATCTCCTTGGAACGTCCAGCCCCTCTCCCACTGGACACTGGCAGTATTCACAGATTCACTGCCTCCAAAGAAGCAGTGCACCCCAGTTTACCAGTTACACCTCAGATCACCACTCCACTTAACACAGAGGATTTAGATACGTTTATAGTGAAATCAAGTAAGAATTTATTTAACAGAGTACATAAATTCAGCAAGTAGTCGTACTGGAAACAAATGATTATATATAAAATAAACCCATAACATGTATTCTAGAACCTAGACTTACTTAAATTAGATACTTTCCTGTTTTATAGAGCAATGCTCACTCAAAGTCCTTTCATCATTTTACAGCGAGGGTTGGTGTGACCCTCCATTTGTAAGACAAACTGTCTGTTAGCTTGTCTCATCAGTGAAGGATACTGTATGCTTCCTTGCATTACTTGATATACAAAACTAATCCGTTGATCTTAGTTATAAACAAGACACCACCCTGCTGATTGTCTTTTCCTGTAGTTTTTCTTTCTTGTAGATTTCACAATCTTATCCTTGGTACCTGGCTTGGTACACCAACAGGCATCCATTGTCAGACATACAATGCACAACACACACAAGACCAAACAGAGAAGTGTCTGTTATCTTCTGTCTGAAAGGAACACATCCGAGGTATGACACCTTCTATACTCTAAGAACTCCCATACCTTAAGAACACAATTTTCAGTATAGATACATAACTCCTTAAATATTATCTGTATATACATTTTGCAGTGATTATGATGACCAGTGTTCTACTGGCTCTTGGTAGGGACCTTACATGCCACCCTTTAGCGAACTATTACGTATATTTCCGATCCAGAGGACTCCTGTAAGACTATAAACCCCCTGTGCCATCTGCCAGTTGGCACCAAGAGGTGATTGGGTCACACCAAGTTCTTGTATGCTCTAAATTTTTCCTTCCCCGATAAGGCCTATGGAACAGGTAATTTCTGATATTGTGACTTGTTTCTGAAGGAAGAACTTTCTCTCAGTCTGCATGAGCATGGATAGCCAATGAAGAATATCTAATACTTTTATAAAGAATAAAATATTAGCCAGGCTAATACTGTATCAGTGAACGTGGTTTGTCGAACACACCAGATACCTGAACGCTTGTAAAGTTTGAAATAAACAGAAGCCAAAAGTAAAGCCGGCTTGTTTTGATAAAGATTAAAAGGATGTGCTGGGACCTTTTGCAAGTCTAAAAAAAGCTGCTACTGCACAACCTAGCTGAAGAAAATCCAAACTTTGTCCATTGTGACAATTGCCAGGAGCACAATAGAGTCGTCTCATTTACATAAAATGAATCAGATTGTACTTGCTCTCATCTTCTGCACACTTGTTCCTCCTTCTGCTCTACGAAGGTAACTCCTGATCTCACCATGGGTGCCGAAGGCCTTGTATTCAGTGGACCGGATGCCATTCTGGCACAGAAAGGCAGTTGGGAGCAAGATTTGACAATGCCCAACACCCCCTGCACATCATGGACCCAGGCTCCGCAGGAACACAGTATTTTCTTGGGAAGTAGGACAGTAGTGAGTTAAGGAGGACAGCATGGAACTGCTGCTGAGTAGATCAGGCAGTGCAGAAGCTACTGCAGCTACATTACTGCTCTGTAGCCTAAAGCAAAGGAGATTTCTCCTGCCCAGGAAGGGTCCCCACTATGCAGCCCAATTACTCAGGCTGAGTGCTGTGTACAGGATTTCACTCGGAGAAGAGAAAGCAATATGGTTATAATTCCCATCTCTAAGTCAGTAAAGCTGCAAATAATTACAACACCTGCCAAAAATTACAGTTTTCAAAAGTTCTCCCCAGTATTTTGGTGAACATTTCAAGCACTGAAACGTCAAATTACGAACAATCTGCCATGCTAAACACATTTGGCTTAATAGGTTTTCAAAGAAATATAATCCTTATTTTACAATGATTATTTTGCTTCTCTGTGCTACTCAAACAGATAAGGAGACATACATTATTATTCAGGAAAGCACTGCAGAACTTGCTTGAATCCATCCCTTTCCAGACACCATTTAAGCACATGCTTAACTTTAGGTATGTGCTTAAATCCTATTGACTTCATTGGGCCTCTTTTGCCCACTCTTGCAATTTTATCACTACTCTCCCAATATTTGGTGTTTTTCTTAATTCCCATCTCCTGCAGAAATGAGAGAGAATGAGAAACTCAGCTTTCAGTCAAAAAAAGTAGATTTCTAGTCCTCCTGCTTGCAGAGAAAAGCTGGACAATGAACACTAAAAGATCAAACATCAGGAGCAAATAAGAAAAAAAACAAAAATGTATTATTTGTAAAGTCTCATGGTTTTGGGGGGCTGACTTGTGATTTTTGAAAATGTGGGGCTGGCAGCACTGCTTTATGAAGGTGCTGGAGTGCTGATCTGAATAGGGATCATTACCTGAATTAGGGCCAGAGTCCCTGCCCAAAGGATGTTGCAATCTAGTACACAGACAGATTACAATTCAGCTGCATAATACATCAGGTGCCAGTCTGAATTTGAATTATGCAGGCATCTTGCTGCGATGAGAGGAAATAATCTGTCTCTCACTCTGTAACCTGTTTGTCAGTGCCAACACCACCTCCATACTCAGGATTAATTTTACCACAGAAAAGAAACTGCAGAGCTAACCAGTGATTCAAATAAATACACACACACACAGCATGAATTCTAAGTTTTAAAATGCAATTTGAGTATAATACTACTACACATCACTTTAATTAACTATCATTACTTTCAGAAATTCGATAAATCCCAATGAAAGAATCAGTCATTTGTTTTTGGGTCATCCAAAGACATGATAAAATTGACAAATACCCTCATCATATGAATAATGCATCCACTGTGTATCTAAAACAAGCTCTATTCCAAAGAGATGTTTAATCCATTCCCTGCTTTTGGGGATAAAATGGAATTAAACACAGGGCATTTATTTCATGAAATGCCTGGTTTGGGCTGCAGGTTTGTCACGGTGATAAAAATGTCATGGATACAGTGACTTTACAGTTTGTCCACAACTTTTCCTTGTGTCTGGGATTTCACAGGCTGCAGAGGTGTAAGGGTCATGCGAGCCACAGGCTGACCATATTTGCTGTCACAAAAGCTCAGGGCAGGTGATCCAGCAGCACCTGAGCCAGGAAAGGACTGGGGGATCATGGGAGAAAGCCCCACATGCATGCTGTGTGAGAGCCAGTGGGCTGGAGACAGGAGCTGGGCCAGCCCTTTGAGACAGGCGCTGCCGCTGCAGGGAGAGTGAGGAGTTGGATTGTTCTGCGCCTCCACCTCCCCTCAGGGCCAATCATCATCCATGGGCAGGACCAGATCCCCAGAGGACATCCCACCCTAACAGCAGGACTGGACTTTACCCCCTCCATCATGTGGTCCCATCGCTTTCAGTGGCGTTCCTGTTTACATTCCATTTCTCCTTAAACCTGTGACTTTTACTAAGTTTACCTTGACTGTTCTGTAATTTTTGATCAAATCTCCAGTCCAACTTATAGAATCCTAGAAATATAGGGCTGGAAGAGACCACAAGAGGTTATCAAGTCCAGTCTCCTATGCCGAGGAAGGACCATGTATACAGAGATCATCCCTGCCAGGTGTTTATCTAACCTGTTCTTAAAAACTTCCAATGATGGGAATTCCACAACTCCCCTTGGAAGTCTATCCCAGAGCTTAACTACCCTTATAGTTAGAAAGTTTTTCCTAATATCTAACCAAAATCTCTCTGGCTGTAGGTTAAGCACACTAATTCTTGTCCTACTGCAAGTGAACATGGAGAATAATTGATCCTCATCCTCTTTATAAAAGCCCTTGACTTATTTGAAGACTGGTATCAGGTACCCCCTTAGTCTTCTTTTCTCAAGACTAAACATGCTATTTTTTTAAACCTTCGCTCATACGTCACATTTTCTAAACATTTCATTGTTTTTGTTGCTTTTCACAGAACTCTCTCCAATTTGCACATATCTTTCCTAAAGTCTGGTGCCCAAAATTGGACACAGTACTCCAGCTGAGTTCTCACCAGTGCCAAGTACAATAGGACAATTACTTTCCGTGTCTGACAACACTCCTGTTAATACACCCCAGAATGATATTAGCCTTTTCTTAACTAGAATCGCTCTTGGCCCATATTCAATTTGTGGTCACAATAACCCACACATTCTTTTCAGCAATATTATATCTACCCAGTTATTCCCCATTTTGTAGCTGTGGATTTGATTTTTCCTTGCTAAGAAAATAAAAAGACAGAGAATGTCATGTGAAACTGCTTCAGAAGTCTTACTAAAATCAAGATATATCATGTTTATTGTTCTCCGCTACACTAGGCCACTACCCTGTCAAAGAAGAAAAGTACGTTGGTTTGACATGATTTGCTCTTGACAAAACTATGTTGGCTATTCCTTATAACCCTATTATCCTCTAAATCTTAAAACTGTTTAATAATTTATTCCAGTATCTTTCTAGGCATTGAAGTTAGGTTGATTGTTGCAACCATTCTTAGGTTGGCTACCAATTCAAACTTGAGACATACATTACACCCCAGTAGGGTTACACCTTTTGTTTGTGCCTCCTGTCAGCTTTTGTCTTAAGAGCCAAGGGCATCTCTCGAATAAGGCAGAAATGGTCAATTCACCTTCAGATTTGAACAAATTCTCTCTTATACACAGAGACAGAAGCCGAAAAAAAATTTACAGGACTTCCTCTACCGAAGATTCTTGAAGACTATTTTCCCAATGGATAGGCAGATGGAGAAGAGTACTTTGTTCAAAAGATAAGGACCTCCTTTTTCCAGGTTTTTTTAATTGCTCATTGTGATGGGGTGTACCCCCCACAGTGGTACTGAGAGGGTTGAATTAGGCCAGGTGGGCCCAATCAGCCAATTAAGCCGCAAATGAGGGAGATAATCTGCATGGGGAGCTAATTGCGAGGAAGCTCACCTGTGAAGGAAGAGGAAGTAGGCAGAGTCAGTATAAACCCAGGAATCTGGTAGCAGCAAAGGCTTCCCAGAGGAATTTTGCAGTCAGCCTCTGTTTAGTACAGAGGAAAGGAGGGAACCAAGGGAAATAGTAGGACCCTGGGGGCCTAGCCCTGTGGGAAAGGCATACACTGAAGAAAGCAGGGTGGGAAGAGAGCCAGTGGGATACACAGTAGGAAGAGCCCAGGGAGTAAGCAGCAAGGTTGTGGACTAAACAGAGCTTGGCTGCATGTTCTAGGGATCCTGGGTTGGAACCTGAGTAGAGGGTGGGCCTGGGTTCCCCTATGTGCCCCTGGGGAGGTAGCACTGGTGGGGCAGTGAACTGGAAGATTGCCTGGGTCACTGGAGGAGTGACAGGGTCAGGGCACTGGGTGTGAGAACTGCCGGAGGCCCCTTGAACAGAAGAGACTTTGAAAGATTATACGCTTGAAGTGGGGAATGCTGAGTGACCTGGCTGGAAGGCTGAGTAACAAAGAGGCAGCAGCAGCTCCTGGAGTGAGAGAGGAGCTGTGGACCAAGAGAGACAGAGAGAGACAGTGTGCAACAGAAGTGGTGTCGGCATCATGGAGCTAATCCCCAGAACAGCCAGGAGGAGGCGCCATTGCAGCAGTAAGTAGAGCACTCCCGTCACACTCATCAACCGGAGATGGTGTAAATGCTACTCACATTCAAGGCTGAAACTGGAAGAATCTCTGCCAAGCACAAGACTTTTAGACACTGGTTCTTCTAATTTCTTCCACAAGGATTATATTGGGAACACAGAACACAGCCTTATAAGTGTGCGTTCTTCTCCCAAATAAAGTAGGCATATTAAATGCAAGTCTGTGATGGACATGTGGCACAAACTGTTTCATACATAACTTTAAACTTCAATAATTCTCTCCTCCTCTCTCAATTTCAATTAAAAAAATTCCAAAAGAATACAATATAATAAATAGATACTTAATAAGTTGAGTTTTATTGCCTCATGATGTAAAATACTACCCAGTTATGGTACCAGCAGAGATCTGTATTCACCTCAGGAAGCACTGAATCTTGATTTTTATTGGACTGGAAAAACTAGTATGGGACCATGTAATTAAAGATTGCATAATAATACACACAGAATAAAGGCAGCACAGGAAATCTTTATTCTGGAGCTTTCTAACTTTTGAGAATTTGACTTTCATTAAATGAAAGGGGGCAGAAGGGAGTTGTTTGCCTATGTTCTTTTAGATAGAAAAAAAATAATTCTGTTATGCCCAACTGCAATGCTTTCCTCCGTCACTATATCATCGGGGTTTGAACCTTGGACCTTCAGCACTGCAGCACAGACCACAGAGACAGTGTGACTAAGACCAGGTTTATACTACAGACCTATATCGGTAGAATTATATTGCTCAGGAGTGTGAACAATCCACACCCCCTGAACAACACAATTATACCGCCCTAACCCCCTGTGTAGACAGAGCTATGTCGACAGTAGAGCTTCTCCCATTGGCATAGCTACTGCCTTTCAGGGAGGTGGATTAACTAAGCCAATGAAAGAAAATCTCCTGTTGGCGTAGGAGCATCTTCACTAAAGCGCTACAGCGGCGCAGCTGCATTGATGCAGTGTTTTAAGTGTAGACCTGCCCTAAGTGGCACTCGGTCTGTTATATTACAGCTCTGAGTTCCATTCCCAGCTTGTGGAACCTCTTAGTGGAATATCAGGCCTTGCTCAATAATAAAGGCTGTGAAGTCACAGATTTAGAAACACTAGTTAGTAGAACTGAGACTTGAATTTCTGGTATCTGGTATCTAGTACTGTGCATCTTCTACGAGGTCAAATGGTATTGTGGTTGGGAGACGGGGTGGCCACATCATTTATTTTGCCTGTGTCTCATCAGAGGAGGTTCAGCTTTGCGTGGCATGCTAGAGTGAGATACCAGCATCGTGTATGCACAGTGCTGACGTAATGTTGACCGAGTTTAGCAGTTAGCCTGAAGCAAGCTCTCCTGAACAAAAGACTAATGGGAAATGTCAGCTTCTAAAACGTTATAACTTGGCCCAGTTACTATTATTATGTAACACTTATATTACAGTAGTGCCTAGGGGGTCAACCCAATTGAGGCCTCATCGTGCTAGGGCTGTACAAACACATAGAAAATCACAGTCCCTGCCCCACAGAGTCTACAATCTAAAAGACAAGACATGATCGATGGGGGAGATAGACAAGAGAGTTGAGGTGGGGATGGTATAATATGGGACATATACAATTCCTAGGCAATCAGAAGCAGTGATCACAACACGCCACCGACAGAGACAGTCTGAACAGATTTTCCAAGAGGACAACAAAAAGCACTTCCTTGCCCCGAATGTTAAAGTGCCCCATGCAAACCAAGGGGGCATTATAATACTTGAAAAAGGCAGTCAGGTTTCTTTTATTATTTTTTTTATAATGAAAATGTAAGGCATCACTAGAGCTCTCCATATAATAAACCATAAACTGCTTGGTAAAACTAACCAATGATCTGGCTTCTCTAACTTGTAACGTATTGTTGTGAAAATGGGGTGAGGACAATTAAAATTTAAACTAGCTGGTCTACCTGGGATGCTCTGTCTCCTCACAGCCAATGCTCCTTCAGGTGGTTTTGTCTGGTTTGCAGATTTAGTATAGGGACTTTCATCTGAAAACAAACAAAACAAACAAACAGTGAAGGTTTCAGTTTTAAATACGTTGTAAGTGATGTATTTCAACATAATTTCTGATTTAACTAGCAATTTACTTCTCTCCCACAAAAAGGAACAATTTGATTACATACCAGGAACACTATTAGTCCTATAGGATTGTCATAAGGCAGCCCCACCCTTGTAAGGAAGGCTGAGCACCCTTGTAAGGAAGCCTGTGGCATAACAGTTTCCTTCCTTCTGAGACCACAGAAATAGTCCAAAGAATCTTCCCAAGTATATATAGCCCTTGTGGGGTTCATTTAATACAAAAGTCCCATCCATATAAATCATAACAAACAAGTCCCATAAATGAGAATTCCTCCAGCATAATCCAAACAGTATACATACTATGCGACATACAAGCCCTGCAGTTCCTCACGAAGCCCTGTCAGCATAGTTATTCCACCTCCCCAAGAGGCTGTAGCTATGTCAATGGGAGAAGCTCTCCTGTCAACCTAGCACTGTCTACATGGGAGGTCGGGGGGGGGGGAGAGGGGGAGAGAAGAGGGTATAACTATGTTATTTGGGGAGTGGATTTTTACGCCCCTGAGCAATGTAGTTACACTGATATAGGTCTGTAGTGTAGACCTGGCCTAAGTGGGATTAAGGGTGATGCTCCTCTTGATCAACCTTGATCCTTCTGAGAGTCACTGGGTTTGGCTAGCAGGGCAGATGGGCCATCCATTAAAGGCAGAAACAGGTAGAAATGAGTTGCTTCCTGCTTCCCCATAGCAGCCTTCTCAATGGGGGGAAAAAAACAGTTTACAGTGCACCTTTAAATAAAAATTACCACCAGAGAAAGACTTCAATAGGAACTATATGTGTTAATTAGGCACTAGTATTGATAGTGTTTACTTCACTTTCTCAATCAAAAGAAAAAATAAAAGGGAATTAGAGCCTACTTTGTGGGTCCTTTAATCTGGTTCTCGACCAGCTCTTTATGCATTATCAAATATTTCTATTTGCATACTTTTTTCTCTTTAAATTGGGAAGGACCAATTAGTTTTTAGAATATGCATACAGCCATGCGTAAATACAGATCAATAGCTAAAGGAATCTAAGCCTAAGTTATCTAGTGACATCTTGAGATGCATCAAAAATCAGTAGATGAATAATATAAACATATTTTTGGCTATCAATTTTTCTTTTTAATGGACCCTCTTGAGATTTTTTTCTCTCTTTACTGATTACTGTATTTGTGACATGTAAAATCTCAGACTCCATTAGATTATTATATCGGAGGGTAAACCATTCATTTTTATTCCAATAAGATAAGGGTTTGGTTAGCATAATTTAAAACCAGGTCTCAGATAAAAGACACTACAAAGAACAGTTCATTTTTTTCAAACTACAGATCTTCTACAACAAATTCCACTTAGTAAGGCAGACTCAAAAAACAAGCTTCTGAACATTAGCAACAAGGTAAAGGCTGTTGTATAGCCATGCCCCTGGAAGGGAATGGAGCGAATAATTAAAAGCATCTCAGTGCATCAGGTCTGCAAGATATCATTGCTTCTACTACAGTAAGATTAACTCCCATTGCCATAGAACTATACAGTCATAATGAGAAAAATAACACAGCCCCTGCTACTCTGTACCCTAGCGTGAAGCCAAAGACCATAACAAACAGGCTCTAGAGAGAAACAGACAGGATACTGAAATGGATTTAAGTCATGCCTACGTTAAGACAAACGTGGACTTTGGAGGAAGCACCATCTATCCTTCCACCTTAAAAAAAAAACAGTTTTGGTAAAGCTACTTTATTGTATGAGGGGATACAGTCCTCTTGGATTTTGAAAGGAAGGTCTGGAGAGAGAAGTTAGTGCTTGTGAAAGAAGCTGAATTGATCTTTCTCATCCACAGAAAAGGCAACGCACAGCTACTGGCAGTACAAGGTTCCCCACGCTACGCCAATAGGGGGAAGTTTAGATACCCCATCCATGCAATCTTTAGCTCTGTCTTATAGAAGATGCCAACTGTGATGGTAACTATTGTGGCAGTGAAACTTTTCTATTAAGAAATGAACAGAGATCATTAATGTAGTTTCACATAATCTGATGAACAATGATGACGTCTGGTTACTACCAATATCTGAACAGGGGGCTTATAGACAAAAAATATCCATTGAACAAAACAGTCCTGTCCTAGTGTTCCTTGTTAAAATATTCAATTGAAATGAATGACTTTAGGCAGACTGGAGAGAAGACAAAGGGAAGAGGAATTCTCACAAGTAGACATTCACGCCCTATTTCTAAAGAGATAAGTAAATCAACTAACATTTCCTGTGAGAACAGGATTTTCCCAGTATCTCACTGCATTTTAGGGGGTCCTGGTCTCAAAGTGAAGTTTATAAGGCTCACAGGTGCCCAGGTAGATTTGAGTAGGTACTTTGTGTTGCCAGACCCCTCGAAGAAGCAGTGCAGATGGTTGCACTATGAAGATCAGAGAAGAGAAGAGGGGCCAGTTAGTCAAAGTTTCCTGGAGCCAGTGGCTCATATGGCTGATAAGGCACATCAGTTTCATAGCCAATGGTACACACAAGGGAGTGTTGGGGCCAGCATCACATCCAACTGCTTTGACTTTCCTAACTGAAAGGAGCAGGTACCCATTTTGCAGCGGGGTAAACTGGAGGTGGCCTTTCAGTGTGAGATTGAGTGAAACTTGAACCTTCAGGATTGCAGTTGAGCACCTTAATGACTCAGCCACTGCACCTCTAGCCAACACCCCAAAAATGTAAAGGGTAAAAAGCTACAGATAATCTCCATAACCTTTAACTAAAGATTAGGTGAAAGGGTGGTGGATTTCAAGGCTTGTTATATGGAGAGAAGTTACGTGGCATAGCAGAGGGGCATTCCATTATTCAGATTAGATTATAGTCAGGAGTATAAATATCATTTAGATAAAATCCTGAATGTAAATATATACTGATTATTTAACATTCATAGGGAGATATTCCTACCCTTTAATTAATTTCTGTTACACTAAACTAAGTGTTTTGTTACTGAGGAGCAAAAACATTTATCTGCAGCACTTTCATATACACAACTACAAATTTTGCCTCTTATATTCACTAGCTCTTTCCCATTTCTAGAGAGATCATACTGCAGGTGTTCATTTTTACTACGGTGGAAATAGCACTGCTCTGTAGATGCAGTCCTTGACCTGCATTCATTGCATCAACGGATTTTTTAAAAAAATTTCCTCTGGCTGAGAGATTAGACAGTCTGTGGTAAACAAACAAGTTTTAGTAAGTCACTATGTTGTACTGCGGTAATTGCTATGCTAGCAGATTCCTTAACTTAATGACTACAGGAAAAGCTTTTCGTGTTAACTATCAGGTTTCAATTTCCATGGCTATGAAGACAGACAAATTGCATATTCCTTGTAGTTGTTTGTACACAATACTGAGCAAGTTACCAGAACATTTTCATTTACATCTTTCCTGAGCAGAATGCATAACTAATCTTTGAGGAAAAGTCTCACAGATTACTGACATATGAACTTCTTAAATTGGTAAGCAGAATAGCCTTCATTCTTTTACCTGTCCTTTCTAAAATTATTGCTGCCAATGGTAAAATTTAGTGATTACATATACATCACATTACACCTTCAAAGCCCAATACATACATACACTAATTAATTAGCACTATCACTATCACCACTGAAATCTTTACAAATGACTTATTTTGTAAATAATTAACATTAGTGAGATCCTCCTCGTTCCCTGTGCACTGGAGGGCAAAGACCACAATATCTAGTTGCAAAGATTATAGTGACCACCACCACCGCTGCATATGGTATAGGCAACTGGTGCAATGTGTCCACTGCCTATCATTATAATTAATATTGTCTCATTGTTTCTTTGTGCTCCCCAGTCTATCTATCAGCATCCATCTCTCTCGGACAGAGACCATCATTTAGTTCTGTGTTTGTACATTATTCCTAGTGCAACATGGCCCTGATGCATGACGGGGGCTCCTATATTCTACTGCAATAAAAATAATAAATTCTTTCTACAAACATATACACTGTACAATGCATACATGGGGGCTTCCTTGTTTGTTCCCTTCCCCACCATTTCAAGTATCTGCTACTGTACCTAGCTCCCCCCCCCCAAAAAAAAAAAAAAGAGAGAGAGAGAGAGAGTACTACGTGAGATCTTTGGTTTTTATTGTACTCAGTTTGATAGCCTCCTTAAAAAAAAAATTACTAAGCAGTGACAAGACAGTGAGTAAGAGGAAAGTTGTAGGATATCTCCTCCACAGTACAGTACAGGCATTCAAAACATCAATCGGCTTAAGATGACTACATTATTTATGTGTCACAACAGATGACTGTGAAAGTATCTGATAACAGAACTTTGCCTGAAACCATAATACCACCAATAAGAAGAATCTGTAAGACAAATCCCCGTGTCAACACTTCATGAGTCCCTCTTCCAAAACCTTATTAACCAGCCTGAGGTATGTGCTTTAGCTGCTACTGCAGCTTGTTAGGGCAATAACTATGGAGCCAATATACAGTAAGGCCCAAATCCTGGGCAGCACCACACAGCCTGAGAACTGGGCTGTGCACTGCTCTGCCCTACAGGATGTGAAGGGGATCTTCTTACCCCAAATTGCAGCACAGTTATGGAGCTGCCACTTTAGCTCTCCTTCACGGGAAGGAGATGATGGGGGGGAAGGGATTCACATGCAATGATCCCTCAGTCTCACCCTGTTGCCTCTCTATAGCACAACTGCTCTCCATTCGCATCTGATGGGACACCCTCTTTACTCCACCACTTACTTGCACAGAGGGAAAGCACCTGTTTCTCAAGTCTCTGTTGCTAAAGAGGCCGGTGGAGGATTTGACCCCAAATTCATGTGTCTGATGCATTTCAAGTTTGGTTGTTTTTTACTTCAAGACTCCGGAGATAACAGCTAAAAGGAATTGTAGCAACAGTGACCTTGGGTGACATTTTTTAGGATGAAGAGTTCTGTCCCTCTAAAGGCATTTTCCCCGTATACTTCACCCCCTCTCCCACAAAGGCCCCATAGTGGGCTAAGTTAGACTTCTGATTTAGGAGATCTGAACATAGCACTTTCAAGAGCCTAATAATGCTGCTCTTGGGTAGACCTGAGGACACGGACAAAGAGACACCAGTTGTTCCCATCTCCAGGTTCTCATCATGTTGAGTTCTGATGTAACCTCAGCCTCTGTTAGCCCATGGAGTTTGGGATATAACCCCAACACAGGTGTACAGTGTTATGCCATTACACCTTAAGCTGGCCAGTGTATTCTGGGCACCCACCAGAAAATTGTAGTGCTCTATATTTGTAGCTGCTTGTTCTGTGTCGAGTAGCATGTTTGGGGAACAGTACAGAATCATATGCTTTATCCATATATTCGCCTGTACAAAAAAGTATTGATCCTGGTGTAATTTTTAAAGAGACAGTATGATGATGAGGATGATGTGTTGAGTTGTTAAGAATTAGTCCACTACTGCTGAAACTGCAGTGTCTCCAAACAAGTTAGTTTGTCAAAAACGACTGAAATTAACGAGCACATGCCTCACATTTTCTGTCTTTGGAATTCCTAAAGCTAATATATCTGAGTCACAGGATGACAGCTCTCGTATTCCTGAAACTCATAATGAAGAGCATTATGAATAACAGGAACAGAATTCAGACACACAAAGGCAATAACATAGATCTTACTCCACTCTACATGACACTTCTTCTGCTCGGTCAGCTCTAGCTAACATTAGGTTAGCAATTCTACTGTTTGTTACTGCTCTGCAGCCATCAGATCCAGAAGGGAATCTGTTAGACTTATCCAAAACTCTCATTTTCTGCAGAGTATTACATTTGTAGCAGCTGTTAAACGCTAAAGGGTTGGGTTGCTAGGACCTCTTCGGTTACATCCATAGCTTGTGGTTAGAGCAGGGGCGGGCAAACTTTTTGGCTTGAGGACCACATTGGGTTTCCAAAATTGTATGGACGGCCAGTTAGGGAAGGCTGTGCCTCCCCAAACAGCCAGGCGTGGCCCGGCCCCCGCCCCCTATCTGACCCCCCTGCTTCTCGCCCCCTGACGGCCCCCCCGGGACCCCTGCCCCATCCACCCCTCCCTGACCGCCCCCAGACCCCCTGCCCCTGACTGCCCCATCCAACCCCTCCTCTCCTTCCTGACTTCCCCCTGGGACCCCTGCCCAATCCAACCACCACCCCTTCTCCCTGACTGCCCCCGGACCCCTGCCCCTGACTGCCCCCCGCCGCCCCATCCAACCCCCACCTCCTTCCTGACTGCCCCCCATTCCCTGCCCTCTGACCACCCCAACCCCTGTCCACACCCCCACCCCCTGAACTCCCCTGCCCTCTATCCAACCCCCCCGCCCCCTGCCCCTTACCACGCTGCCTGGAGCACCAGTGGCTGGCGGCGCTACAGCCATGCCACCTGGCTGGAGCCAGCCAGATCACAGCGCAGCACCGAGCACCGGGTCAGGCTGGACTCTGCAGCTGCGCTGCCCCAGGAGCTCGCCACCCCGTCGCCCAGAGCATTGTGCTGGTGGCGCAGTGAGGCCGTGGGGGAGGGGGGACAGCAGGGGAGGGGCCGGGGGCGAGTCTCCCGGGCCAGGAGCTCAGGGGCCGGGCAGAAGGGTCCCGCGGGCCATAGTTTGCCCACCTCTGGGTTAGAGCCCTTCACAACAATAAAGAAACTTTGCTATTTCTTACAAGCCCAAAGGTTGGAGGATTCTTAGGGATAGTGGGCCCATTGAGGATAGAGCCTACTACTATGAGTAATCCTACTGAAGACAATGGCAGCCATATATCCCTAATTGAAATGAAGGCATTCTGGATGACAACATATTAAAGTAATTTCACAACATGTATGCAATATCCTGCACAGGTCAGTAGCAATATTCATGTGCAAATCATGGATAGTAATGTCACATCTTTGAAAAGGTCGACTTTACATAGCAACCTGATGAAATCAAGAATAGTATGCCTTATACAGAAAGTGAATTTTACTTTGTATAATTAATATTTGCAAAGTGCTTTGGAGGTTAAAAGCCCTATGCAATGTTAAATATAAAGTATAGTTTAGAGTGGATGAAAAACAGCTGTATCTAATTGGGAATAGTTTGTGATGCCCCAATGTCCTGAAATTTTCTAGGAATTATTGTGTATTTAGAAAATCTACCCGGATTCTTGATGTTACACTTGGCATTAACATTTTCAGCACAGTAAGAACTGCTGTTAATAAAGCCATTGAGAAAAACATTTAGGAGGCGGCTGTTCTTGGAAAGAAGAACATTTTGGAATATTTACTTTTAAATAATGCAAGAGCCCAGATTAGAACTAATATTATGGATTGACCAGGGTTACCACAATGTCTTAATCTGTACTGGAGAGTTTGATGGCCTATAACAGCAGAAAATAGAGGCAGTGCTGGCCAAATGTTTTCAATGTTGTGTAACAAACACTGTCTGAATTTACAGGTTTCATAGAACAGCACAATGTCAACAATCTACTACACACATATATTATCCTTTTTCAGACTTGTCAAGAAACGTTTAAGCATAAAAAAATGATCCACCATTTTACATCAAGTGGTGCAAAGGGTAAAAATTGCACGAGCACCTAAGTCCCATTTTTCAAAAGTGGCTCAAGTGGCACTGACTTCCAATGAGACTTCAGCTCCTAAGTGCCTAAGTCACTTTTGAAAATGGGACTTCAGCAATTTAAAAAATTTTACCCAAAGAGCTTTACATTCAAAACTTTAAGTGCCGGAATGGTCATGAACGAACTATACCTCTAAACAGCACAAATATGAATGTAATCATTTTATTCACTTTTTATTGCACTCTGTGATTCTCACCCTTACCCTCTAGAAATCATCATTAAGAAAACTTAAGGCCTTCTATTTTCCACTTATTTGGAAGTTTTGGGGTGTGTGTGTGTGTATTGGGAGAAACAGGAGGAAGAGGATGTTAAAAATCCTGAATATATTATTTCTCCTCCTACACTTAGCCGACTGTCACATGCTGTATCTGCAGACATCATTCTCAAACAGTACTAGCATCCAGCAAATAACTACTAGCACGCTAAGACATACATAAGGTGAAAGAAAGTTGAATAAATCTTTATTCTATTCTCTGAGTTCTGAATTAGAATAATAGAATATCAGGGTTGGAAGGGACCTCAGGAGGTCATCTAGTCCAACCCCCTGCTCAAAGCAGGACCAATCACCAATTAAATCATCCCAGCCAGGGCTTTGTCAAGCCTGACCTTAAAAACTTCTAAGGAAGGAGATTCTACCACCTCCCTAGGTAACGCATTCCAGTGTTTCACCACCCTCCTAGTGAAAAAGTTTTTCTAATATGCAGCCTAAACCTCCCCAATTGCAACTTGAGACCATTACTCCTTGTCCTGTCCTCTTCTACCACTGAGAATAGTCTAGAACCATCCTCTCTGGAACCACCTCTCAGGTAGTTGAAAGCAGCTATCAAATCCCCCCTCATTCTTCTCTTCCGCAGACTAAACTATCCCAGTTCCCTCAGCCTCTCCTCATAAGTCATGTGTTCCAGACTCCTGATCATTTGTGTTGCCCTTCGCTGGACTCTCTCCAATTTATCCACATCCTTCTTGTAGCGTGGGGCCCAAAACTGGACACAGTACTCCAGATGAGGCCTCACCAATGTCGAATAGAGGGGAACGATTACGTCCCTTGATCTGCTCGCTATGTCCCTACTTATACATCCCAAAATGCCATTGGTCTTCTTGGTAACAAGGGCACACTGCTGACTCATATCCAGCTTCTCGTCCACTGTCACCCCTAGGTCCTTTTCTGCAGAACTGCTGCCTAGCCATTCGGTCCCTAGTCTGTAGCGGTGCATTGGGTTCTTCCGTCCTAAGTGCAGGACCCTGCACTTATCCTTATTGAACCTCATCAGATTTCTTTTGGCCCAATCCTCCAATTTGTCTAGGTCCCTCTGTATCCTATCCCTGCCCTCCAGCGTATCTACCACTCCTCCTAGTTTAGTATCATCCGCAAATTTGCTGAGAGTGCAATCCACACCATCCTCCAGATCATTTATGAAGATATTGAACAAAACCGGCCCCAGGACCGACCCCTGGGGCACTCCACTTGACACTGGCTGCCAACTAGACATGGAGCCATTGATCACTACCCGTTGAGCCCGACAATCTAGCCAACTTTCTACCCACCTTATAGTGCATTCATCCAGCCCATACTTCTTTAACTTGCTGACAAGAATACTGTGGGAGACCGTGTCAAAAGCTTTGCTAAAGCCAAGAAACAATACATCCACTGCTTTCCCTTCATCCACAGAACCAGTAATCTCATCATAGAAGGCGATTAGATTAGTCAGGCATGACCTTCCCTTGGTGAATCCATGCTGACTGTTCCTGATCACTTTCTTCTCATGTAAGTGCTTCAGGATTGATTCTTTGAGGACCTGCTCCATGATTTTTCCGGGGACTGAGGTGAGGCTGACTGGCCTGTAGTTCCCAGGATCCTCCTTCTTCCCTTTTTTAAAGATTGGCACTACATTAGCCTTTTTCCAGTCATCTGGGACTTCCCCCATTCGCCACGAGTTTTCAAAGATAATGGCCAATGGCTCTGCAATCACAGCCGCCAATTCCTTTAGCACTCTCAGATGCAACTCGTCCGGCCCCAAGGACTTGTGCACGTCCAGCTTTTCTAAATAGTCCCTAACTACCTCTTTCTCCACAGAGGGCTGGCCATCTACTCCCCATGCTGTGATGCCCAGCGCAGCAGTCTGGGAGCTGACCTTGTTAGTAATTTTCTGGTTCTTTAGTACAAAACCATCCCAATGATACTCTTGAGCTAATGGAAGCTACAGCACTCTGTAATTATGTATCTTAAACTTCCGACTGAGATCTAAAACACGCAGTGAATTTTACTGTCTAAAAGTAAGCTAAAGGTAAGTCACTTAAAAAACTTAGATGCCTAAAATTAAGCTACATAACCAATATTTAGGCACCTGAATAGAAATGGCCTGATTCTCAAAAGCTGCTGAGCTCTCATATAGTCCTTTCGCTATGGGAGATGCATATCTTTTTAAGATTGCCTGTAAAAAGGCAACTGGATATAGTAAAGTTGCCTCTGGAACTGTTGGCATACAGTGAAACTCTCCTTCAATGAATTCTCTAATAAAGAAGAAATCCTATTACAATAACATGTTTTTAAATCTACCAAGCAGAGATTACTTCAAATCCTATAAATATTTATTTTTCTGTTTGTAAAAATGTCAAATGTTTGCTAGAAGATTAAACCCAGTGCCATAAAATAGAATAATTACTGAACCATTAAATAATCTAACCCCCATTTTACGTTGTAAAGTGGGGTACTACAATAGTGTCTTGAGCTGCCATGTTTATTTCTCTGCAAATGATGTACAGTGCAGAACACAAAAATGAAGTACATGGAGTTTATTCACATCTGCTAAAATGGGAGAACGCGCAGTAGTAAGGCATGGAAATTTCTTTTCATATCACCTACTCCATCTCTTTACTAATGCATGATTGTGCTGCATAGTTCATTTTATACTCCTGTGGCCAGTCTAGTCCCAAATGATGGGGCTTCCACCACTATCTTTAAGAAGAAAATTCTTCAGTGAAATAGCTCACACTGATAGGAAGCTTTTCCTGATATTCAACCTAAATTTTCCTTTTCTGAACTTCATCCCATCATTCCTAGTTAGATTCCTAACTGTAGGACGCTTATCCAAACGACAGACCTTTCTGGTCCTCTCATCACAATGTATTTTGGCTGTAGAGACTGTTTGGTTTTGCAAAACACATCCACAGAGAGCAGCCATGTTGCATTGTTTTGACAAAGCATTGCATACTGATGCAACATCACAGTATGTGTGCATCAGCTTTTTAAGCACAACCTGAAAACTATATCCTGTGTGATAACTAAGATATCTTTATACACTAACTAAAACCCACAAAAAAACATTTGGCATTGGTGGCTAGCGATCCCCCCAACAGAAGCTTTTGTGAAAAACTGTCCTTAGAAATTTTTTCAAATGTTGGCAAGTTTGTAACCTCTTAACTATAGAGTAAATACTGTGACACTAGCAATAGAGTAGGGAGAAAAGACCAGTCCTCTCCTTTGCCCCCCTTTCTCCCACTTTAGTAGGCACTTACCTTTGCTACTTTACTGTTTTCTTTCATAAACGTTTATATTTGAATAACCTTAATATTGCTTTGGATCCTCTTGCGTCCTTCCCCCCTCTCCCTACAGCTGTACCTCAAATCCCCTCCAGCTAGGTTTTTATTGACCTGTTGAGACTGAGCAGCCTTGGTCTTTGTTCATGACTTATTAGGGGGAAAATAACAGGCTTGCAGTGTGGTAACATTTCATCCTGATAAAGCCTTTTTGTGATTGTATGGTTTGATATAATCTTGTTTTCTTGTAATCTATTATTACATCTACCCTCCTGCAGTTAAAATGTGATAGCAGAATGTTTCCTGGATATTTGATCTGTACAGATCCTGAAATATACATCTACTGTACTGGTGGTTTCGCATATTCTGATGTCCTCTATGCTTCCTTGGATATCTGCTAAAGCTTTCTTGCAGGTGAGCTGCCTAGAACTTAAAAAGCGGAAGTGGTGATTGAAACTGCCACAAGGTTGTTTTAAAGCCTAGTGGATTTTCCCTGAATAGCTATATATGGATACTCATCTTTTCAGCAGTACGTGCTGGAGAACTAGCCAGCCCTGGTTTCCCTATGTGCACAGCAAAGCAGAACAAGCATATTCACTTCTGCTACTGTCATATCTGGCAGAGATCTGAGGTAGGGTGTGTGTGTGTGTATCAAAAGGTACCTTTTATACAGCATGCCAAGGAAAACAGAATCCAGTTTTGAAAATGAATAAATAAAATAAATAAATAATATAATATAAGGCAGCTGAGAGAATGTTTGTCACACTGAAATTAAATACAAAGGCAACTATTTAAGAAAAAAATCTTTCCCCTTTATATTATTGCTCATTTAAACTATATATATTTGAGTTTGAACAGCAAAACGGGCATGGAATGGTAATATAACAATCTACATGTATGTTGGAAGAACAAACAGCCAGGAGGCAGATTTGTTTGTTAAGGTTTTCACAGAGGCAGGGGATATGGCTGGGAGTAACAGAGGATGGCATTTTAAAAAGAAAAGAAAATGTAGGCTGACTAAAGGAAGTACTTGCTAACTTGCAATAGGCTGTGGAATAGTCTCCCAAGGCAAGCAATGGAAACTCTATCACTAGGGACATTTAAAAGTAGATTGCAAAACATATCATTTACTGCAGGTAACATCAGTCCTGCACTGGAATGGAGATAAAAGGAAATATTTTTATTAGGTTATTTAATCTCTTCTGTGTCTTTGGAAAGTATGACTGACCTTTTACGTTTGACTTGGCTTCAGGATATATAGCAAGCTGGCATACCGGACTCTCTCTGAGTGCACCTCTGTCCAAGTTTTAGGACCTGATAAATAGAGGCTATCAGAAGTGCTTGTCCACTTTCCTGTCTACCTGTAGTCTAACTCATGCCTGAATTAATGGCTTGTAATACTATACCAAATAATATCATAATCAAACAGGTGGACAGATAATACGCATAAAATATTATAGGCAGCTCCCATGTCCTTCAGAAAAATGTACAAGTAACTTTTAATCTTTCCCAATCTATCAGTCCTCCAGCTCCTTAATCGATATTGTTGCTCCTCTTGGAATTCATTGCAATATGTCCTCAATCTCTCTGGCTCTGAAACTATCTCGCTATCATCAGAACTGTATTCACAGACCCCCTATTGTCTCATTGCTTTATAATATGAAAACACAATTTGTTGCTTGCTTTCTCAAATCCAACATTAATTTTCAAAGCAGGGGATTATCATTATATTTTATTTATTGTATTTTGGTATCATACTGTGTAAATTTACAGCCTGCAGCAGTAATTTTTAGTGATGGGGTTATTCAATGTATAAAATGCTCTTAACACAGCCACTGGGAAATGTACACATATAATGTAAAATCACATGCATTAAAAAAATAAACCAAACTGACACATTTTCAGCTAGAGGCCTCACCAACCCACAAAATATTCAGCCCTTCAGGTAAAAGTTTGAGTAAACAGATAGCACTTTCAACATGTTCTTAAGGGACAACGCTCATGCTTTGTCAGACGAACAAGGGGAAGTGAATGCCAGAGTTGATGGAGTTCCACTAAAAATGGCCTGTCTCCAGATTTTTATATTTAAGTATTTGTCAGTGAGAGAATCCAGGCTGACTTCAGCAGCTGGGATAGAGCACAGGGAGATTACCAGTTTATAAATTACAGTGTACAAGACCCAAACCATACATGGCTTTACAGATTCCCACTCCCGAATGAAACAGAAATCAAGCACAGTCTGCAGAGCACAGTTGTAGTATGCTCCTGAAAAAATGACATTAGTTAAGCAGGAAGCCACATTCTACGCTAGCTAAAAGCTCTACCTGGGTAGCCCAATGCAGAGCACATTGCATTAATCTCACCTGGAAGCGACAAAGGCATAAGTAACTGTGGCAAGATCCAGAACTGAAAGAAAAGATCACAACTACCTAGGCCAAGCAAAGAAATTCTCGAGGAAATGGAAGTTCTAACAGATACCCTAAAATGCAAAACTTGTTAACAATAGCAGGGATCAACTGAGGAGGAATCTATATTCTAAGGTGTGTCTTTTGAATGTTTCCCCATGTCAGTCAGCATCACCTCATCTTACGTAACTGCTGTTTCAGTTACAGCTACAAATGGCATAATATAACAGCAAATGCACGTGTCAACCTTATGACGAAGGCTGGGTGTCTAGCACATCACAGCAAAAGTAATATTTTCCAGAATTTTCCTGATTTCATTTTTGTTTTTAAGATGATGATTTTTAACATTTTTTTATTTTTGGCATTTTAGCAAGTGGGTGCTTCCATGAGGTACTAAGGAGTTGAGGACCACAGCCCTCCATGAACTAACAACGAGGGGATGTTTAGGCAAATTAACTCAGGTTGTAATACTACCAGAGAGCTACCACTGCCTGAAGAGAGGTTCACATATACTGGTTCAAACTGGATTCTCCATGGACCAACAGACAAAGAAAGGATTTTTGGTTAAATAGCCTGAGTCAAAATTGACTCAGGGCCTACTTTGTGATCCAGCAAACAGACAGGACCTTTGGTCCAAAGTGGGCCTCAATCCTTAGGGAAAGGTTGAAAGGTCTTTGGCCCACTGAGGCCCCGTAAGACTTAGCACAGTGTTTCTCATATATGCCACCGTGGTCACATGCAGCCACTAGAGACTTTTCTTGTGGCCACAGTCTCCTGGGCTGAGATGGGGTGGGGATGGGTGGCAAAATAGAGGCCCCGTCCCCTCCCTGTTGTTCCTGGATGCACCGCCTTGGTGGTAATTGCTAGGACCACCAGCTGGGGTTGAGTTCTGCCCTGCTCTGGAGACACCTGGGGCACAACACTGTAGGAGCAGATAGCCAGTGAGTTCCCCACCTTCCCAGGGGCGGTGGGGCTCAGGCTTTGGGCCTCAGCTCTGGGGAATTGGAGCAGCAGGTTCTGGCTGAGGAGCTTTGGGCTCCCGCCCCACAACCTCGATAGCCCCTGGCTCCCGCTGCCTCCCCCGAACCTCCATCCAGGGCTTAATTTGTCCCCAGCTTGGCAAGACTGAGTAAGTCTGCTGTGAAAAACGATACTTGCATGTTTGTTAATATCACTTTTCACAACAGACTTATTAGCTAACAATAAACAAATTACAATGAGTTGGACATGCATACGTGCATATTTATTTGTTTTTTCTAAAGCTAAGTGTTTTAGGGAAATGGGTGAGAACAGTCACCAGCAAAAGTTGGTGGCTGCACCCAGAGGCCACCAAAACATTTGTCCTGAGAACACTTGACTTAGTGCCTGTTCTAAAATGAAGATGTGATGAACTTCTGACCACAGGAAAACCCCTGTGTGGGGTTTGAAGGATTAATCACCAACCAGAGCCTTTGTTGAATGAGGGGGTGACCTCTGGTCAGCTTATTAGCATTAGGGTTGCCAGCCCTCCAGGATTGTCATGGAGTCTCCAGGAATAAAAGATTAATCTTTCATTAAAGATTATGTCATGTGATGAAACCTCCAGGAATATGTCCAACCAAAACTGGCAATCCTAATTAGCATGTATGTAGGTTCTTTCATTGTTTTTAATGTTTTCTCTAAAAAAAGGAATACTTGTGGCACCTTAGAGACTAACAAATTTATTTGAGCATAAGCTTTCGTGAGCTACAGCTCACTTCATCAGATGCATGCAGTAGAAAATACAGTGGGGAGATTTATATACACAGAGAATATGAAACAATGGGTGTTACCATACACACTGTAACAAGAGTGATCAGGTAAGGTGAACTATTACCAACAGGAGAGTGGGGGGAGGGAGGGGAGGAACCTTTTGTAGTGATAATCAAGGTGGGCCATTTCCAGCAGTTAACAAGAACATCTGAGGAACAGTGGGGGTAGTGGAGGAAACAAACATGGGGAAATAGTTTTACTTTGTGTAATGACCCATCCACTCCCAGTCTTTATTCAAGCCTAAGTTAATTGGATCCAGTTTCCAAATTAATTCCAATTCAGCAGTCTCTCTCTACGTAAAAGAATAAATGGACACAAATCAGACGTCAAGAATTATAACATTCAAAAACGAGTCAGAGAACACTTCAATCTCTTTGGTCACTCGATTACGGACCTAAAAGTGGCAATTCTTCAACAAAAAAGCTTCAGAAACAGACTCCAACGAGAGACTGCTGAATTGGAATTAATTTGGAAACTGGATCCAATTGACTTAGGTTTGAATAAAAACTGGGAGTGGATGGGTCATTACACAAAGTAAAACTATTTCCCCATATTTATTCTCTTCCCCCCCCACACATACACTGTTCCTCAGACGTTCTTGTCAACTGCTGGAAATGGCCCACCTTGATTATCACTACAAAAGGTTCCTTCCCCCCTCCCCCCGCTCTCCTGTTGGTAATAACTCACCTTACCTAATCACTCTTGTTACAGTGTGTATGGTAACACCCATTGTTTCATGCCCTCTGTGTACATAAATCTCCCCACTGTGTTTTCCACTACATGTATCCGATGAAGTAAGCTGTAGCTCACGAAAGCTTATGCTCAAATAAATTTGTTAGTCTCTAAGGTGCCACAAGTACTCCTTTTCTTTTTGCAGATACAGACTAACGCGGCTGCTACTCTGAAACAATGTTTTCTCTGTAATGCATTTTACTTAAGAATAAATATGTTTGCTTATAAAGGGCTGTGTGGTAAATTAACTGTGGCAATTATACTGTGTACCGTCTCTGAGGAGAGAAGCGAATTAGAATGCTAAGCAGGCCTGTCTTTTGCTGGGGAGATTACCAGTATAGTCAGGGAACTATTCAGCCTGGAAATGCCCCAGTCAGAAGGGAGAGAGACTCATGTCTCCACCCAAGAGATGCAATGACCTGGGGAACTGGAAGCCTAGAGGGGTGTCCTTGTTGGATACAGGTTTCAGTTGCCTTGAACTGACACCAACTAAGACCTGGGAAGCATGTACGGCTAAAGAGAACAGGAGCGCAACACAAAGTTTCTGAACCGTAGCTTCTGAGTCTATTCTAAAGCCATCACATGCAGGCTTTTGGGCCTTATAAAACCTGGACATGTATAATTTTGGCTGACTAGGACTTCAGGTGCTTTTGAAAATATCCTCTGAAGGAATTTACGAGCACAAATCCCACTGACTTTCAATGGAACTTGTATGCCTAAATCCCATAGGCATTTTCCAAAATTTCCCTCTTAAAGTATAGAAAAATTATTTTTCACTAGAAACAATTGTCTTTTATTATACAATACAGTATATAGAGCCTGCTTAGGGGTTTTTGTTTTGTTTTTTGACCCGACTTAAAATACACTTTGCCGCAAACTCCCCTCTGCGCCCACACTCCACAAAAACTCCATTTCTGATTTCTGTCTCACTGCCCCAAAATAATAAATAGTAATAAATTGATTCTCATGCACCAGGCTCACAGCCTGAGCTGCATTAATTTGAATGAACAACTCTGGATCACAAAACTCTTGTCATTTCTACCCAAAATGGTGTTTTGTCCTGATTTAAAAAACCCCAGGAGACTGGCCACCCAAAGGATCTGTTGGGCAATTGAGCTGGTGGGAATGACAGCTGGCGGGGTGAGAACAAACGCATTTCAGGGTTTGTCATATGAAAATGCTGCCTCCAGTGATCAACTCCCTCAAGGCAGCTCTCCCTCCTGATGTCCACATGTAGTCAGACTCCAAGCACTGCTGAGAGTGCTTAGCCTCCAGAGAACCCACTACACCATTAACATATCCAGAGGGCTACTGATCCTGACTGAATGCCAGTGTCCATGCTTCTCCTCACCTCCTCCACACCACAGACCAGCACCACACTTTGGCAAGGAACTAAAGGTGGGAGCAACAAAAAGGAGGCAAAGGACTGAAAGTGAATATGGCTGAGAACAAATATGCCTGGCATATGGAGGTGGGGTGGGGGTGTGATATGAGGGAGAGAGCTAGGGAGGGAAGAGTAAAAGTAGAGAAAAACAAAGCAAGGACAAGGAGAGATGAGAAAGGAGAAGCACAGAAAGTGAAAAGGAAAGAAAGAAGCCCCGCTCAAAAAACCTTCTCTCATCCCCAACTCATGCGTCTAACCCCTCTTACATTCACCTCCCAGACCGCCAGTAAATCATGTCCTAAGACTCTATTTAGTCACCTGTCAACAGAAGCCACAAACGCTCAGCCTTAGATTTAAATGTAGACTCCCAAGTTTGAAAATACTGACTAATGTAACTTGACAATGGACACAGAGGGAGTCAATATCACAGCTGGAATTAGTCCCTTGCTCAGTCCTTGCACTGGGTTGCCAGGCGTTCAGTTTTCGACCAGAACACCAAGTCAAAAAGAGACTCTAGTGGCTCTAGTAAGCACTGCTGACCGGGCCGCTAAAAGTCCAGTCAGCAGCGCAGGGGAACTAAGGCAGGTTCCCTGACTCCGCGCAGTTCCTGGAAGCGGCCAGCATGCCCAGCTCCTAGGCACAGGGGCAGCCATGGGGGCCCTGAACACCAGCTCCACAGCCAATGGGAGCTGTGGGGGTGGCGCCTGCAGGCAGCGCACGGAGCCCGCTGGCTCATCCACCTAAGAGCTGGACATGCCGGCCGCTTTCGGGAGCTGCCTGAGCTAAGCGTTGCCCAGCCGGAGCCCGCACCATGAACCTCCTTCCGCACCCCAACGTTCTGCCCCAGGTCAGAACCCCCTCCCGCACCCTAACTCCCTCCCAGAGCCTGCACCCCTCACCCCAACCCCCTGCTCCAGCCCAGTGAAAGTGAGTGAGGGTGGGGAAGAGTGAGCAACAGAGGGAGGGGGGATGGAGGGAGCAGGGGCAGAGCCTCAGAGAAGGGATGGGAAAGGGGTGGGGCCTCAGAGAAGTGGCAGGTCAGGGGGCGGGGCAAGGGTGTTCGGTTTTGTGCAATTAGAGCTAGCACTATACTGCCTCTCATGCCACTGAGCCACCTCTCCTCCATATGAACCTGAGGTCATGCTCCTTGCAGGTAGGCTTCTTGTGGTGGGTTTATTGCCTTTATTTGTGTAGGCCCATGCAAGGTGATTTGGAGAGGACCCCAAAGGCCAATGTAAGGTGATTTGGAGAGGACTGTATTTAGGAGAATATGACAAATTTAAAACCCTAGTCATCTTTTTCCTAACTTATTTTTTTAACATAAAATATTTTGGATAAGATACAATTTTCTTTCACTTTTTGCTCAAAAAAGTAGCAATAATGTATCTATAATCACATTGATGGAATAAAAAATAAGTGTCAGTAACCATCTTAAGTGAATTTGAACACATCTTCACAATAAGGCAGCTGCTGCAGACTCCCAAGTTTGAAAATACTGGCTGTTAAATTAAGCAATAGGCAATATTGCCTATTGTTACCAAGATAAAATAGAAGCTTATTGAGACTTACAAGTTTAAAAACTGAATAAAATGATGACAAAGATTGAACAAGGCCTGTTCCTAGTTCATACAAAGATCTATATGCGTGCAAAATGTCATGTAAACAAGTCATTTTTATGGTTTTCATCTTTAATAAAAAACTAAGGCGAAGAACAAAAATTTCCCTACATTTTTAAACATTAGATTTCTCCAAAAATGGATATTTTACTATATGATAACCGAACAAACAGGTCAATCACAAAAAGTATTATTCCCAGGAAAATTTCTCAGACAAGTTAGATCTTGTATAAACAGCAGAAGTAACACTTTTCCTATGTTAGGCACCAATTTTGGAAAGCATCCCTATTTCTGAGAGCATTTAGGCATATGCTTAAGTCCCATTGAAATCTGTGCCATGTAAGCACATGCTTAAAAGTTACACATGTGCATGAGTGCTGTCCTGAATACAGATTCTTTCCAGAACTGGGATCATATGTCCCAGTTCTGCAAAGATTTATGCATATGCTTAACTGTAGTGTCCTATGGAAATTAACAGGTCTTTTCACCATGAGTAAAGTTAAGCTTGTGCATAGTGTAAATCTCACTATAATCTCTGGTCAAGCTTTTCAAACCTGGGAGCTTAAAGTTAAGCTCCTAAATGAATTTAAATAAAAGTAGCCAGATCAAATCAGTCCTCTGGTAGTCCCTGGGACTCACCAGAGCAGGATAATATTTTATGTCCTACAGTAACACTAAAGAACAGTTTGTTTAATTTAGCTTATGGGCTCAGCATGCAGATATTTGGCAGCCGTAACCCCTTTCCATAGCTGTTTTTCTATTCCCACCACCCCCGGTCTATAAGCAATTAATTTATGCCGATGGTCCAAACTCAAGGAGCACCACAGAGTATAGTGCAGCAGTCAGCCTGTCTAGTGGATGGTCTGATTAGCATTTAAAATGTAACCCTATTAATCTGAATGTAGCTTCTGAATGTTATATAGCTGCATAACTATTTTCCTAACAATTCATGTGCTAAATTCTACAGGATTTTGCTAAAGACCATCTTTAACTTGACAGCCTGAATTTAGTAAGATAAAGCATACACAGCAAACAATGCACATGAGCAACTCTGGTTACAAAATCAAATAAAATAGGCTTTATTATCCATTAGGAATGGACTGGCTAAAGCACTGGGGCATGAACAAGAGCATCAGTGCAAAATAAACATCATGAAATTGAACTATTCCAAGTATTCAACACACACCATAGTCCTACATCTATGGGTAAAATTTGTGTCTTCTCCTTCCAAAAGGACTATATTATTAATTCCAGTTATGAGATACTGCAGTGTCAGACGAAGAAAGCCCAGAGCTTAACTCTCTCTCTAGCTGCTTATAGGATATGGCCCAATTTCACTGCAGTATCTGTACACCTATCAAGTGTTTAAAAATAAATATAACAATCGTTCTCTTCCTTCCTTCCCAGACAATGGGAGATATCATTTGATTTGCTTATAGGACTTTTGTGTGTGTGTGTGAGTGTGTGTGTGTAAAGAATTTGTCAAGGGGGAGTTAAAATGGACAAATAATTTTCCATTTAGTTCTGAGTGCAGTGAGGTTTGTGCTCATTTCTATCTCTTGCAGGAGTGAGTTCCACCAGTCTAAGTTTAGCTTCATTAAATGTTTGGATTCCTGCATTCATAAGCCACTCCCAACTGCTCAACAGCTTTACTGTTCCTGTGGAATCTAGCTGTAGTAGGAAGTCATGGCCACAGATGAAGAAGTTACTCTCTTAGATTGTTAGGGCCAATCCCATGGAGGGCTTTGAATACCAGGACAGAGATCTTGAAACTGTATTCAGTGAAAAGTATCTACAGAGAACAGAGGACAGAAAGATTGTGTTGATGGTGGCCCATGTTTCTAAGCACATTAAAAGGGCTTCTGCATTTTGTACGAGATGGAATTTTTTGGGCTTCATTCCTCAATCAAATGAACTGCAACAACCCAGATGAGAGGTCAAATGTATGGATCACTGGGGCCAGGTCTGTATCTGCTAAAATAGGGCACAATTTTTTCCACACAGAATCCTTTTACCTATTGAGCTCTTGGTTTTCCAGCCTCTGCAAAACGGCGGTGTAACTTCAGGCTAGAGCATGGAAGTCATAGTCACTGCTAACAGTTCAGCCAGTGTCTTGGAACTGCCCCCCAAGCGTTAGGAGGGTGCTTATCTAGAGGATCATGTTCCTTTCCTCTTGTTTTTCTAACAGACCTCTATTAAACTAGACCAATGCATTCATATACGAAAGTCTAATAACCCAATACAATAACTTTACCTCACTGACCCAGTCACATACAGTATTTGTAAAATTATTACAGATCAGTATTCTTAGATTATTACATAGCAGCTCCACATCCACCAAACTTCTCTCTTCCTATCAGTACCACCTCAGTCTTGCTCTGATCGTGTATTGCTGGCACTTCACCCTGTATTGTCTCACCAACGCTCCTAATGGATGCTGAATACCAAGGAGAAGAGGACTAAGCTTTGTGGGACTCATAGGCATGGACACGAGTTGGAAGAACAGCTGCCCATGAGGATTCTCTGGGCTCAGTTTGAGAGGAAACACATCAGCTATTACAGGGTATCGCCGTTCACCCCTCTCTGTTGCTTATGGAAATGCAACAGAAGTATTTGGAGATCAGAAGTATCAGATGTAGCAGAGAGGTCCAGCAGACAGTGTACAGATGTGATTTCCTTCTCCGGAATGAAGAAGTCATTCACCAGAGCAACAAGTGCTGTCTATGTACAATGCTCTGGCCTTTAGACTAAGGCCTGAGACTAAAGTGTCTACATTACATAGTTTTGTCATCAAAAGCTGCCTTTTGCCGACAAAACAGTGGAGGTGCACATACTATATAGCTACTTTTGGCGACAAAACTCGCTGTTTTGCAGACAAAATAAAATGACCTCGATGAGAGGTGTAGAGCTTTTGCGGCACAGTTAAAATGTCAAAGGATCAGTGTAGATACTGTCGTTCATTTTGTTGACATAACTGGCCTCCCCCAGTATCCCACAATGCCTGCTGTGACCCCACTGCTCACTGTTTTGAACTCGGCTGCCCTGCAGGCATGCACCCCTCCCCTTTAAAAGCTCAGGGAAGCTTTGCCATTCCTCAGGGTAGAGAGCTCCCAGGACTGCTCAGGATGCCTCTCCTGGAAGCGAAGGAGGCTGTGGGAGAACTCGAAGGCAATCACAGAACTGTTAATGTTGAATCAGCAGGCAGGCAGAGTGGGCTGTTGCTTGGGGGGGGGGGGGGAACAGCTGTGTAGAGCCAGGGCAGGGGGGTGATGTGGGGGAGTTTCCCTCTCCCCCAGGATTGGGTGCTCAGGCTGCTGTCTGAACATAAAGAGACCGCTTGCCAACATACTCACTCTCCGCTGACATACACACTCCCCCAACACGCACTGGTCTCTGTCTCTCCCTCCACACCTAGTCCCAGTCACACACACACCCCACCCCACCTCCCCCACATTTCTGTTGAAAAGTGGCTGGCAATCTAGTAGGATGCCCATGGAATGATGCGATTGAGAAACCTGTAGCATTTCATGCTGTGCCTGCCTCATAACGCATTGCAAACCCTTCCCAAAGCACCCTGCAGCCAGTTGCACAGTGGAGTAGCTACCCATAGTGCACTGCTCTCTGTGTCAGTGCAAGAGCTGCTAATGTGGATGTGCTCTTCTGTTACAAGGAGCATAGTGTGGACACGCAATAGTGGTTTAATTAAAATGCTTTAATTAAAGAGGCATAAATTTTGTCAACAAAACTCTGTGGTGTCGACATAGTCTGAGTAAAATCTGAGGTACTGGAAGCTGATAAGTGGTATGGGAGGCTGTTTGCTAGCTTCTCTATTAGCTTGCATACAAAGCTGCTAAGTATAAAGCTTCCACCTGCCTTGTCTGTTAGATGCAATTACATACTTCCATGGTTAATTGAGAAAGTTGCCTGAAGTTTAGTGGAGAAAAGCCAGAAAGCCTGAAGCAACTTAGGCTAGTAGGCAAACTGTCTGTTCTTTTTTTCCCCTTTACCTCTCATCTTTTCTCTTGCACAGCAGTCTTAATGACAACAGAGACATTACAAGATGAGGTCTAGACTTGCTGCGTGTTACAACTCTGTGAACAACATACTGCACAAAAGGTTACTTCGCTGTAATGGGAGCTCTCAGAGATGGCTACCTGCAGGAGTGCCTCCATGGTGTCAGGTATGCCTGTGAGCTTCTCATTTTCACCAAAAGCCTTTAGAAAGCTTGGACTATCAGGGCCACGCATATAGTTCCTTTAGGGTACTGACCATTCTGGATCAAGGTTATATAAGAATATGCAGCCCTGCCCAGCCCCTCAGTTCCTTTCACTACTTCAGAACCCACTATATGGACACCAAATACATGGGAATGGAGGCTGGTTGGGCAGACAGAGTATTCCAATTACACGGCAGTAACCTGTTTTCCTTCTTTGAGGGTTGTCTACACAAATCCACACTCTTGCAAATCTGTTAACAAGTAAGAGGTTGTGAGTCTGAGGAAGACTGTACTAAAGACTAACATTAGTCTAACTAACGCCAACTGCGCATCAGAACTTGAAGCTAAATCAAGGTGGTAACGTTGTTTGAATGCACGCAATGGACACGGGATACTATAAAATGAGTAACAACTATTTAAGAGCAAATCCTAGCTCTTCTTCAGGTTTTCCTCCATGAAACCAACATACTTCCTACTATACTCTGAGCAGCTATGGACATTGCATAACACAGACACAATCTTTTTCCCCCAAGCATATTATGCTGGCCAGAATCAGGATTTCTCCCATCTCTGTTCACAGCCACTAACATCATGTATTCACACCCTGTCCTATAAACACTGCCTCTACATTACCAGTATGTTTATTTAGATTTTTAGATCACGGGGGCAAGAACTTTCTCTTCATACAAGCATGTAAAAGAACCAAGCCCCCTTTTACTGTTTATACCCACTCTGCGCTGATGTTAATAACTACGTAAAATTCATGACAAGAGCGAACTGCACCATACATGTGCATAAAGGGTCTAAACCTGAATTTGCTTTTTTGCCTCTGACTAAGCAGAAAAAACAATTCAGATGTAACATTACTGCAGTTCCATTTTCACAGCTTTGTTGCAGATAGAAATTTTAACATCAGTTGATGTTGATAATCAGAAAAATCACACATATCCACCAGGACTATGGATCTGAAGCAGATGAGAGGATATAATTTTCTTTCAGAACTTCATATCGCAAAACTGTGCAGTATATGTGCAAAACTCAACAATTCACAGTAACAACCTTATGAAGTAACAGCGAGTCCTGAACGTTCCCTTTCTAGGTAAGGTCATTGGAAAAAATGGTGGCCAGCCAATTTTGGCAACAACTGACATTCTATAATTTTTGGATCCTCAATTATAGTTTAGACGGGGCTGTGGAAAAGAATAGCATTAATCACAGGGGTCAGTGATCTCAGAGTAACAGACAAAGGCCAGATGGCCTAGATATGTCAGTGGCCTTTTGCCCAGTCAGCGATGAGACACTACTTATTTGACTATAGGACCTGGCAGAAAAGCATGCCAGTGACTTAAAGCGGCTCAGCACTCTCCTTTCATTCCTTGATAGAGAACTGCCTGACCCTTCTAGGGTACACTCAGTTGTGAAGTCCACAGTTCCCTGTTCCGTTACCGTTCCTGATGAATGTTTCTGTAAATTACAGTATTTGTATGGAGTTACATAGTCCAGTGTAATCTATATGCTGATGATATGTAGCTCCATGTCTCATACTTCTGAAATGTCTAGCAGAGATAGGTATTTGGATAAAAAACAGCTGGTTTGTGTCCCCCTCACGTAAGACAGAAATTATGCTGGCCAGGAAAGGGAAGCATTGAAGAACTGCCAAATACAACCTCTAGTCCCTATTCCATTTCCCCACCTACTGTCAATGTGGCTTGCAATCTTGAAGTGTTACTCCTGAGGGCATTCTGCACCAGAAAATTAAAAATTTGGTGCCAAAAAATTAAAAATTTTGCGCACAATATTTTAAAATTCTGCACATTTTATTTGTCAAATAAATGTGGAGTCTCCAGCATGGCATTGGGGAGCACAGGCCGCTGCTTGCACAGAGGTGGGAGATCACTATGCAGCTCCCCCCGGGACACGGACTGAGTAGTGAGACTTCACCCAACCCTGACACAGTGCAAGGACCGGCCCTGCCCCTCCATGCCAGGTGCACAGGTGTGGGCAGGCAGGCTCAGCAAGGCAGGATCCAAGTGTGAAGGGGCTTAGTGTGGGGGGATCCAGGTGTGGGTTGAGAGGGTTCTGTGTGGGGCAATCTGGATGGAGGAGGCTCAGTGGGTGGTCCAAGTGCAGGGGATCTGGAAGTACAGGGGCTTGTTGGAGGGTTCTGGGTGCAACGGTAATGAGACTCTACAGGGGGGTCCAGGTAAAGGTGTTTGGGACTCAGTGGGGGTGAGGTCTGGGGGTGGGGGTGATAGAACTTGGCAGGGGTGTCTCAGTGGGGAGGCACAGATGGGACTCAGTGGGGTGGGGATCCAGGTGTAGCTGGTTGGGGCTCGGTAGGGAAGGGATCCAGATGTGGGTGGCTCATTGGTGTGGTCCAGGTGCAGGGGGAGTTTGAGTGGGGCTTGTCAGCGGGGGGGGGTTCTGGGTGTGGGGGGAGTGAGACTTGGTTGGAGGGTCTGGGTATAAGAGGGTCTGGATCCACGGGAGTTAGGCAGATGGGGGACCAGCTCCCTGTACAGTATTCCTCCCCCTGCAGCTGAGGAGAGACGGGTGCAGGAAGTGTGGGGGTGGGGGGAAAGGGGAGCGCTAGGGAGTATGCATAGCTTCCTACAGCCGGGTGAGAAATCTGGGGGTGGGTTTGACATGGCCCCGGATGCTGTGCAGGGGAAGAAGTAGTCCTGTCCTCCCCAGCCCAGCCGGGACTAGCAGCTGAGCCCGGAGCAGGGTACAAACCACCAGCTGGGTCTTCCCCAGTTCTGCCCCCTGCCCCAGTGATTTACCTCTCTGCTGGCTGCCCTGGTCACCTGAAACATACTGCTGGAGTGGGTTGCATGACCACTCTTGTGGCTTCCCTTTGCTTCCCCATCAGAAAGTCATTATTCTGCAGGGGAAACAAAGAAATCTGCTGCAGCCATAAATTCTGCACATGCACAGTGGCGCAGAATTCCCCCAGGAGTAAAGTGTTACTGGACTCCTTGTTGGTCCTAGATAACCAGATAGCAGCAATGACCAAAAAAATCTAACCAATCATCTATTGCTAACCAGAAGAAAGTAGTCATTCTTCTTGGCCACAGAGATCCAAACCTTTACCACCTCAGGACTGAACTAATGCAAGTTTGTCCACAAAGAGTTCTCCCACTGTCCAAGAAAGACAGATGATCCTTGTGGAGATTCAATACTCAGAAGAATCAAAAGAACATTCTGCAAGGAAGAAGTGGACAACAGGGCTATGTGCTATTTTTCCAGGAGCTAAGACACAAGAGATCACTTTAAGAATGGATAGGCTTCTGAAATCAATGGGTAAGGATCCATTGTTCATATCTCCACTAATGACACTGCATCGCAGGATCTCTCACAGATAACAGATGACTTTAGGGACCTCAGAAGTGTGCCAACGATCTTCTCCGAGATCCTCCCTGTCCGATGAGTGAAGACAGAAGATTGTGGAAGTGAGCCATTGGTAAGGAAAGTGGTTTAGAGTGGAGGGTTTTGGTTTTGTGGACCATTGGTCCACCTTCTATGGCAGAGGTGGGCAAACTACGGCCTGTAGGACCGTCCTGCCCAGACCCTGAGCTCCTGGACAAGGAGGCTAGCCCCCGGCCCCTTGTCTCTCCTCCCCTGCAGCTACATTGCCGCCCAGGCAGCGCTCTGGGTGGCAGGGCTGCACGATCCTGCAGGGCTGCACGATCCTGCAGGGCACCACAGCAGCATGTCTGGCTCCAGCTGGGCAGCGCAGCTGCCAGACATGCAGCTCTGAGCGGCATGGTAAGGGGGCCAGGGGTCCCGGGGAGAAGTCAGGGGATGGGGGCAGTTGGATGGGGCAGAGTTTGGGGCGGGTGGTCGGGACGGGGATCAGGGGGCAGTTAGGGGCAGGGGTCCCAGGAGGGTGCGGTCAGGGGACAAGGAGCGGGGGGGTTGGATGGGTCAGGAGTTCTGAGGGCAGCAGTCAGGAAGCGGGAAGGGGCGGATAGGGGGTGGGGGCCAGGATGTTTGGGGAGGCACAGCCTTCCCTACCCAGCCCTCCATACAGTTTCGCACCCCGATGTGGCCCTCGGGCCAAAAAGTTTGCCCACCCTTGTTCTACAGGGAGAAGTTTAGATGGCCTCCATCTCAGCTGAAGGGGAACAATCTCCTTGGAGACAGGCTGGCTAGATTAATCAGCAGGGCATTAAACTAATAACAAGAGTGGAGGGTAAAGGAAGGGAAAATATGAGCACTCAGCATAAAAATCAAGATGTTGAGAACAAAATTAATCAAGGAACCAAAGGATCTTAAGGCAATTTTTTAATTGCCTACACACAAATGGTAGGAGCATGAGTAATAAACAAGAGGAATTGGAATTGCTCAGCTATGAGCATTAATTTGATCTAGTTGGTATTACTGAAACCTGCTGGGAAGATCTGCCCAGTTGGAATGATAAAGTTAATGGTTATAACCTAGTTAGGAAGAATCAAAATGGGCAAAAGGGAAGGGGGAGTGGCACTGTCAGAAATGTCATTACCTGTTTTTGAGTGACTGATAATTTGGAAGAAAATGATCTTGAATGCTTATGGATCAATGCTTTAACAAAATGCAGTATTAGTTGGTGTCAGCTTCACACCACCAAATCACACTAGGGAACAAGATGATCAGCACCATATGCACCTATCCATAATGTCTAGGGGAAAAAAACCTGTGTGATCACGGGGGACTACAATTTGAGTTACATATGCTACACGTGTCATGCTGCCAGTACTTGGAATTTTCTAAACATTATAGATGACAATTTCCTAACTCAAAGAGTGTTGCATCTAACACAGGGGAATTCTTTATTAGCCTTTGTCTTAACAGATAAAGGATAACTGATCACAGAACTAAAAATTAATGGTAACTTAGATAAAAGTGACTGTGATTTGATCACACTTATAATGTGCAAACTGAATAAAGTCCAAACCAGTAATATATACACTTGATGCTTTAAAAAGGCCAGTTTCACAAAGCTGAAAACAATTAACTGCCAGATCAGCTGGAAGGAAAACTTTAATCAGAAAAAAAAGTGAATGATCATTGCGAACTGTTTAAGAACACTTTACTAGATGCCCCAAAAGCCACAATCCCACAATAGAGGAAGAAGGCCAGATTGGTTAAAAAAAATCATTCTGGTTTAGAGGGGAAGTGAAGGCATCTCTAAAATAATTTTAAAAAACCAGTATATAACAAATGACAGAAAGGGGAAGTTGATAGCAATCAGTATAAATCAGAAACTGGGAATTGTAAACAATTGATCAGGGGAGCAAAGGGACACAAGGTGAAAGCTATAGTCAGCATAGTTAAGGACAAGAAGAATGAGTTTTTAAAGTATAATAGGAACAAAACAAATCCTAACAATGGAACTGGTCCATTACTAGACTGAAATGGTAGAATTATCAATAATAATGCAGAAAAGGCAGAAGTGCTCAATAAATATTTCTGTTCTATATTTGGGTAAAAAAATCCAGATGATGTACTCATATCCTATAACACTCTTTTCATTCCACTAGCATCTCAGGGGGATGTTTCACAGCAGCCACTAATATTAGACTTTTTAAAATCAGCAGGTCCAGATCCAACTTGGATCCAAGAGTTTTAAAAGAGATGGCTGAGGAGCTGCTGGACCATTAATGTTGATTTTCAAAAAAGTCTTGGAGCACTGGGCAAATTCCAGAAGTCTGGAAGAAGGATAAAGTTGTGCCAACATTTTAAACGGGTAAACAAAGTGAGTTGGGTAATTATGAGCCTGTCAGTCTGACACTGATCCCAGATAAGATAATGGAGTGGCTGACGGGGGACCTGATTAATAAAGAATTGAAGGATAATATAATTAATGGAAATCAACAGGAGTTTATGTAAAATAGATCCTGTCACACTAACATTTTTTTAATGAGATTACAAGTTTGGTTGATAAAGGTAACAATATTTATGTAATAGACAGACTTCTGAAAGGCATTTGACTTGGTACCACAAAACATTTTGATTAAAAAACTAGAATATAAAATTAACATGGCACACATTAAATGGATTAAAAACTGATTAACTAATAGGTCTCAAAACATAACTATAAAGGGGAAATAATCATCAAGTGGATCAGTTTTTGGCCCTACATTATTTAACATTTTGTCTGTCATGACAGAGTGGCTGCCAGGCCAAACTTGAGTGACGCTGGGACCTGTATGCCTGGTCGTGATGTCTGCAATGGGGAGCTGGGCCCAGCCCTGCAGGACAGGAGCCGTGGCTGAAGGATGAGTGTGGGGCAGGCTCACTCTCCAGCTGTGCAACCGTCCCTGACACAGGCTCCCCAGCCATCTGGGGCTGTAGGGCAGAGCAGGGAGAGCAAGAGCAAGTGGGCTAAGAGGAGCCAAGCCTGCTCCCCATCTTGATGCTGGGGAAAACTCGAATTGTGTACCCCCCTGGGTGGCAGAGGGATCTCTGGTGTTTGGTGTCTGTTTCAGTTAGGGTCCCCAGATGTAAAAAGATCTTTGAGAATCTAATTCTCTCCTAGCTTGGAGGGCTGCTTTGTGTTTTCTTCTGTTCTGTGGTAGCCTGTCTTCCGCTCCCACTTAAAGGCATAGTGACCTCAAATTACAAGGGTGTAGGAGGAACCCTGTTAGAGTTCTCTGCCCACAAGAAGGGGCAGGGCTGGGAGAGCAAGGGGGCTGAGAGAAGCTGAGCCAAGGCTTGGGGACCAGGCTAGGGAGGGGTGTTAGGAGTGTGGGAGCACATACTTCTGTGGTTTTTTCTTTTATGTCTGAAATTTTAAAAACACAAAATACAGTCAGTGGGTTGCCTTAATAAAAAGTTGGGGAACAACTGGTGCAGATAGACACCACAACTATTATTCAGATTGCCTATTCAGGGGGAAATTCAAAATGTCACTCCCAATAGGAAAATGCCATAGTCTGGGCACCAAAAATTACCTCCATCTCTATGCCTCCCCTCAGCAACAACACTTGGAGGAAATACTTTAGCTAGCTAGCCCTGCAATGAAACATGAGGGAATTGGAAGATGGGCATATTCTGTGGTGTGCCCTTATCTTTGCAACTCAATCCTGCCATAAACAAAGCTGAGACTACCCTCTCCACAGTCAGTGTGAGATATAAAATGTATGTCTTCATCAAGGCTCTTCAAAAACAGCAGGAACTAGCAAATAACATTCAGCGGAGTCTACCTTGGGACTTTGAGGAAATTGATCCAGATGCCATGGAAGGTCATGAAGTGAGCTGTAGCTCACGAAAGCTTATGCTCAAATAAATTGGTTAGTCTCTAAGGTGCCACAAGTACTCCTTTTCTTTTCATGATGTACATACACTCCCCATTCTTGTGAATTTTATTGTTACCTTCTTTGAACTGATGTTGAGTGTGTTCAGATATTGTACTGGACACCCTGTAGATAGCTGTCTTAATACTAATAGTCTGTATACTTTATTTTATCATAATGAATGGTTAGTAGAACTGGTAAAAATTATGGGATTTTTATTATTAATTATTATTATTATTTGCAAAAAACAAATGTGCCACTTCTGGTTTTTTGAAAAATTTCAGAATTTGAAAAATATTTTTACTACCTCCTATGCTTAGTAACTACACTACAGAACACATTGGCTTTCACTAAACATTCTGGCAAAACATTCTGCAAATATCTATCAGCACAAGTTGGGAAATATGAGTTTATTGAAGTAAAAACAGTGTTTCTGCTGGGAAAATCCAACTATTACTGCACATCACATGCTAAGAATGCTGTTCAAAAGTTGTTCTATTTGTCACAGTTTTAAATTTATGTTTTTACAAATGCACACATACTATATTTGTATATGTTTCTCACATTGATATCTGCTTGATCATTACTTCAACCTTCACTTTTTGCTATCGCTATTTACCTTCAGCATAACACATATGCATCATCTCCTAACATAAGGGACCACCTGGTTTGTTAAAACAGTAACTAGAAATCAAAATCTATAGAACGTAATTCCTCTGATTATTTTTTAGGATCTGATCCAAAGCCCAATGAAGTGAACAGGAGTCTCAAAAACAAAACAACAAGGTCACATTCCAAACCAATTTGAATGGTGATAAACAAAGCAATACAAGAAATGATTTTCCCATCCCCTTTTGATCAGAAAAAAAAAAGATAAAGCTAAAGACAAGTGTTTTACTGTAGAACCTTCCATTTGACTGAGAAAAAGGATACGTTATAAACTTCAACAAAGAAAGATTGGTTGTCTTTTGCTGGATTACGGCCCGCTGGAGTTAATTTTGTATGCGTGCTGTGCTTTAGTTTAAGTTTGCTTGGAACTGAACAACTGTTTATTTTTACAGCTATAGAAAAGGAAATGTCTCCTTGTCCAGAGGTAGAAACTATAGAAATGTCATAATTAAAAAAAGCATTTCAAGCACAAAGAAATTAATAATGTAACATATCTTTTGTACATTCACTTTAGCAAGGGATACATAAATCAGAGCGAACAGATGGAGAATGTTCAAAGGTACGTTGAATTGATACTGATGGACATGTACAATAGAAAACAGGACTCTATGGTGTAGCAGTTATGAAATTTCATGAACTTAACCAAGGATTTTGGATTGCTTAATATCAGTAAAATTGTAAAACTAGGGTAAACTAGCAAATCTGTGAGGAAGATAAAAGATTAAAATGTATTAGGCTATGTGCACATTATAAGGTAGGGGTATGAGTCTTTGGTTCACGTACTTGTATAAATAGCAGCATAGCTATTCCACTGTTAGCAGAAGCATGTGTGCGCTGTGCTGAACACATACCCACTGGTTTCAGAAGGGCTTGGCACAGAACAGCCATGCCTCCGATGCTGCTACCAGTGCTACTGTGGCTATTTATGTTCACGGTAGCTCAATGAGAGCTACCATGAGTATGTGTGCGTGAGTAGGGGAATCAAACCCCTAACTCAGAGTGTAAACATAGCCTTAAAGTGGCGATAATATTACTGAAGAGATGAACAACAGAACCTGTAACAGCAGCATGTAGGCTCAAAGAGTGAGTTTTCTTCTTAGGCAGTTGTGCAGGGGGGAGAGGGAATAAGGAGCATCCCCCTTACGTGGCCCACACATAAGGGACAGCTAGAATTGCAATCCCTGCACTTGGAGGAGTTAGTGACTGCTGCCGAAGCAAGTCCTGGAGAGTAATTTACTGGAATGGTCATGGGAACAAAGTTATAGCTCCACCCCACTTCCGTGCTACAGGCAGGGAGGTGGGGGTGGGGGGGGGGAGGAATAAGGGAAGAGAGGGCAATGCAGCATCATTTAAAAGGGTGTCACACAGATTGCTCTCTCCCAGAGAAAGGAGGGCACTCCCTCTCCAGTGGGTTGACTCCACACTGCCCCCAACTCAGAGTACTACTGTCTCAATGTCACAATCATAGAATCACAGGACTGGAAGGGACCTCAAGAGGTCATCTAGTCCAGTCCCTTGCACTCGTGGCAGGACTAAGTATTATCTAGACCAGTTTCAGAGTAGCAGCCGTGTTAGTCTGTATTTTCAAAAAGAAAAGGAGTACTCGTGGCATCTTAGAGACTAACCAATTTATTTGAGCATAAGCTTTCGTGAGAAGTGAGCTGTAGCTCACGAAAGCTTATGCTCAAATAAATTGGTTATTATCTAGACCATTTGTGACAGGTGTTTATCTAACCTGCTCTTATCTAGTCCATAATGAATTGGTTAAGAAAAATAAAGGCCATTAGGCCAGATTCAGTCTACATTCAGCCCACGTTTACAACCAGGAAGCCTTGCTTACATTAACATAACAGCTTGAATGAGGAGTGCAGGATTTGGCTTCTTATCTTCTGTCACAAAATCAAATAATGTGGGGTTGAAATTCCCAGCCCAGTGTATTTCTTTTAAAATGTAGTTTGCAATGATTCAACTATAGTGATTTATAATGGAATAAAAGCCAGTCTTCCACTGGTTCTGAGCTATGTCAGCTTCTAACAGTATAAAATTGTCCAAAAGTGTTCAACTCAAGCCATGCACTACTGAGATATGGGGCAAAGGTAGTTGTAAAACTTGCAGATTAAATTTTGATACACAAACATTTCTGTTTCAGAAGATCTATTTCTACAGAATGGTGCTGGGAGAAATTTCATACACTGTTTACAACTCTCTTACTTTTTTTTACTGCACCAAATAAACAATTGATGTTATCTAATGAGTATGCACCTGTATGCACTACAGAGCATTTAGAATTCAAAGCTTTGAGTTAAAAACATGGTTGCTGGCTCATAGGATGTGGAATGGCACAATTATTTTGGTTATAAGAATATTTAATTTGTGGCCATCTTCAAGTATTTTGAGCTTCACAATTTAAATTCCATACTTTGCTGAATCTGTAATTTCAAATGCCCTTGGTTATACTCAGATATCTAGCTTTAAATGCATGCAGTTTCATTTGTGTAGGAAACCTACTGAACGCTAATGGCCTGGTTTTCATAAGTGCTGAGCATCCACAACTCCTGCTGAAATCAGTGGGAGCTGGGGGTACTCAGCACATTTGCAAATAACGCCATAAGAGTGGCTTGATCACTACTCCTGGGAGCTGGAGAGATTATTTTAAACCCAACCAGATGGACACTGGGTAACTTTGAAAAGTATACAAGTGGGGCTAACATATTTAATGGGCCAACATATTTAACGGTGTCCCTTAGAATACAGAATAGAGCTGATTCACTGATCTTTACATAATAGGTTGGAGTAATCTGGGTTACAGCTATCGTTTAATAAGATGACTGAAAATATATTAACCCATACACTTCCTCTTCCTTTTATTGGCTTGTTCTTGCCATAGTGCTTGCAGATTATTCCTATTTTTCAGTACAGTCATGGTTACAAATTTACACTTTGAAGGCATTCGTACCATTATTGGCAATCTATATATCTGATATATTTTCAAGTATTTTAATTAATTTAGTTGAATGAGCTCTCTTTTGAACCAACAGCTATTGGGAGAATTGCAGAATATTTATGATTTGAACCATTAACAATATTTGCCAGGCTACTCAACAGTAGCTGAACTGAAAACTCTCCATGATTGTTCCATCTGTTAGACTCTTGATGCTATTTCATTCAAGAGACACAGACTTTTTTTTTTAAATTTCACCTAAAAAACACTCAAAAAGAAGGGATTTTGTTTGAAAATGTCCATCTGTTGGTCCTGTGTTTTCTCATGTAGGATGGAATATATAGCTGTGTCCCCCTTTTGAGATTTTCTACATATAATGTATTACTGTACCATAGCAATATATGACTTTTTACATCTCCATACCTCACATATACATAGAAAAAAGTTATTTTTTTAATCCAATATCTTCCCATCTTAAGTTCACTTTTTCTAACGCCTATTTGTAATATCTAAAAATCTATCAAAAAGCAAAGCTATTTTAAGCAATAGAGCTTAACATGCACTAGTTCAACTTGCTAGTACTGTATGTAGATACGTTTCCACCTCTTTCCCCTTTATGCTTCTCCAGACAGTTATGGACCCAGTTCAGGAAAACACCGCTATTCAGTGCGGAATTTAAGCATACTAAAGTCAATGACACTTAAACACCTACTTAAAGTTAAGCACATGCTTAAGTGCTGTCTGAATTGGGATTTAAATCTGTTATGCACATACCACCTTCAATGCATCATGCCAAATAATTTTTAAAATGTTAATACAAGAGTACACTGTATTTGCGTATCGACCAACGATACTTAAGAATACCTGTGGACATCCTCAATATGGCAAAGACACTATTTGCATTATAACTCGTTCCAGGAGGCTGAATGTTTGCAGCTAATTCTCCATATGACACTTTAAAAAAAAATCATGAGTGTAAGCCTTTGGGAGATTCCTCTTGCATCTGCCGTGTCCTATAAAGCCAAATGCAAACTGAAACCAAGTTCACTTATCTTTTGACACAGTAGTTGCATGTCTAAATCTCTTTTGTGGTTTTGAAAATCTCAGCCACAATGCTGAACATCTGACATCACAGCTGCCATGGTAACAGATTTAGTCCAACAGATTTAATTAAACAATAAAATAAAAAAGCTTAGGATTAGTCTCCTAAATGCATATTTAAACACATGCCTGATTTTCAGAAGTGGTAAGCACCCAGTATCTCCCATCAAGATAAATTTATGACAGAACTTTAATAATAGAATATATAGAGATTTTCATCACCGATATTTAGAAGGAGGTGTGCTTCTTGGGTTTTCCATATTGCATGACATTCTAGGAAGTGACACTGAATGAGATTTAGACCAGGAACACAGGTCCCAGAGGTTAAGATCCTTAAGAAACAGACATCTGTCAAGGTCTGAATCACTGGATATTTGTTAAGGTTCTCCTGGGGAACATGTTGCTTGGACAGCTGCCAATGAAAAGATATGATGACATGGTTGAGAAGGAGGAGACTGTATGACATACCCTTGCCTTCAGGATACCATTGATTCCAAAGACAAGCCTGAAGGGATCTTAAACATTATGTGGCCTAGGACACGGATCCTAGGACCTGAAGGCACTGTTGAGATACGAAACAGCAACTTGTCCTGAGGATTTTAGACACGTAGGGTGAAATCCTGATCCCATTAAAATCAATGGCAAAACTCTTTCTGACTTTAATGGGCTCAGGACTTTACCCTAGTTTATGATCAATAGATCATTCCAGCTTCTGTCATTAGTCTAGCTCCCAGATTAACTAGTTTCTGTGTCCAAAGAAGAGATCTGTATGGATGAGTTATAAAGAAACCACGCGTGTCATTGAGTGTACTCTTTAAAGGGTGCTTCCATTAGTTGGGAATGTAAACATAATACATGGCAGAAGTAATATCACTCTTCAATCCATCACCAGGCAAGTTGTGCCAGGGAAGAGCTGCCTGACATGGAGAGCACTGGCATAAAGAAAAGAAGACAGGAAAAAAAAAAGATTTTGAGGAGAAAGTTCCACAAAAGTTAGAAAAGAGGCAATAACATGGACTATCTGCTAGCTGCTGCTTGGTCTCCAGAGGCAACCAAACTGGAGCTAAGGGTGAAATGGCTGGGACTGGCAAATGGTTTGCATTAAAAGTTCTCAAACTGTCTTTACCAAACCCCAAGAGTACCTTCAGGATTTCTAGAGGTACAAGCTCATGAAAAAGCCCACATTAACTTGCAAATATCATTGCCAAGTATCAGGCTGCCAACAGAGAGAGACTTGTAGTGAGTGAGTGAGTGAGTGAGTGAGCGAGCGTGTGTGTGTGTGTCAGTCAACTGGCTATAGCTTTTAGTAATTATAACAGAATAAAAACAATCAGACCTAAATCACGCAGAAAGCCTTTGCCAAACTTGACTGCGATCCATGTGCACTGCTAATCTGCTTCATTACAGGAGACAAACATTTGTTGATTTGTGAAATCTTACCATTGGACTGGTTACCCAGGCCCCCAAAACAGTTTAATCTGATTTGCTAGGCTTTCACACAGACACTTTCCCTCTGTCCATTACAAATCCCTCTGCATGTTAGTACTCTAGGTTTAAGTCTCAACGCCCTGTCTCAAGCACGTGCTTGATGAGACAGTCACTTGATCCAAAACTTCTTTACAACTGCTTTGAGGGCCACCCCAACTGACAGATCCAGGATGGGAACATGAGTCCTAAGTGGACCATCAATTTTGGATTGGGATGACAGCTATAAATAGGTTTGTGCAATGCCCAATTGATGCCGTCAGGTGCAACTGGTTTCTTTCCTCTTCTATGCATCTGAAAAGAGTCTAACTTGCTTTGCCAGCTTCCCTGCCATTTGCTGGATCCTCTTCTGTTTGCTCATAGATCAAGTTCTTTATTCTATTCTCTAACTTGTGGGCAATTTTGTTTCTTTGGAACAAGATACTTTGCTATGCATCATGTCTCGATTTATTGCTCTGTATATGTTCCTGCTGGAATACCTGAGAGTAGATCTTCGGGGACAGAAAATAATTTCCCCAGGGTCTTTCCATTCTAATTTGACATTCCATGGATGTTTTTTGCTTACAGCAAGTTTTAGCCTCTCCTAGGTTTCAGAGACATTGCATACATTGCAGAAGTTAATGTGTACATATACTGAGAATATATAATAAGTTGCATATATCCAGTATGTATATACACATTGTATTAAAATATATACACACTGCACAAAGGATTTTAAACAAATAGAAAATGTGGTTATAATTATGTATAAGAATTGTGATGCTGGAAACATATACAAAAGACAAAGAAGGAATGCACAATGAAGTATTTCTTTTTGCCACCAATAATTACATTTGCATCAGAAAAACTTTTATCACCATTATTTATCATTTTTTAGTGATGGAAATTCATGGTTGTACGGTTACATTTTCTGTCAAATTGACTGCCTATGGGCAGTATTAAAAATGCTTGTTTTAGCTTATTAGAATATCCCTGAGAAGTCTGCAAGAAATATTCAGATATATGGTTATATCTCTAGCAGTACGTAATCTACAAAGCTCATAGGATTGACAGGCAATAACGATACAACTGGCAGCCAGCCTAATCTGTGTAATGACCTGCATTTCACAGTTGTTAACACAGTTATCAGAATTAGACTATCACCAAAAACCTACAGACAGATAGAATACTTTTCTTTTTTTTTTAAATTCAGCATGTGACCTCTCAAGAGCAGCAACCCTGGATGTTATTTTAATGTGGTTTTCCAAGCTGACAGTACTGGTGCTTTTAATAAGGTATAAGTCACAGTGGCAACTTTCATTAAGGGCTCTAGCCTGTAAACACTTATACAGTCCCAATTCATAATCAAGCTCTGAGAATCTAATGCATGTGAAAATTCAAATACAATTCTTTATACCAAAATCAATTTCTGAATGTACTAATATGTACAAACATATTGGAAGGGTAGGTATGTTCAAGCTACTAAACAGAAAATAATGGGACTATGAAGGGCATTGAGTAAAATTTGTTATTGTAAGACACTAAAATATAGAACAGGACCATGTTTTTAACTTGTTCATATAAATCCCCTGAACCTTCTCTTCATCCCAAGTTATTTAGTTTCTTCGTGAGGCTGTGAATTATTTGAATCATTATTAGGACTTCACCTGACAATATTATGCAACATTCCCTTCCTAGCTTTGCTGTACAGATTCCTATGTTAACAACTCAGTCATTTTTATTTAAAAAATACTTTAAAGTTTCGTAGTTCCAAATTGTACAGTTTTTTAATTTCCATAGAAATGAATGTAATATTTTTGTGTATATCAAAGAGCTTCTTATTCAAATGCCATGTATAGTCTTACCTGAATGTTAAACATTTTCAGGCTCCTAATTAAATACTTATTTGGAATTTTAGAAGTAAGAGATGGAAAAATCCTACAGTATTAGGTTCCATTCCCACACCCTGCCATTGCAAGGAGAGTTCTCTATAGTGCATCTTCTAGCTTTTTGGCCACCCTAGAGTTAAAATCTATGGTGCTTTGACCACTTCCTTTGAGAGACCAGACCATAGCTTATTGCACCTCACTGTAAAGAATTTTCCCCAGATAGTCAGGTCAAATTTTCATTTTCTTCATTTCATCCAATCACTCCATATTATACTTCTCTATCGTTGGCATTTACATCCTTCAAATAGTACTGGACCATTTCCATATGGCCTCTTAGACCACTGTTTCCAGAGCAGTCAGGCAAAACCTTGACTCACTACATGAACTTTATGGAGATCAGGGGGGAAGGAGCGTAGGAAAGAAAGGAGAAAGTAAAACCTATGCTATATACATACAATTGAAATTCCTGAAAGGCATTCAATAACTGGCTATTTTAGTAAATGGAAAAGGTCACTGTAACCTTCAAATGAAATACAAAAGTGTACATTAGCATGTCATGGTTTAGTCATTCAAACATATATAAAACGGTTGATATTTTTCGTTTAAAGTGAACCACCTCTGTTTCTCCCTCTCTGAATTATATGTTATAAACTTTAGGAAACAAAGCTATTTCTAGGAATAGCTGATGGTTAATAATAATCAACTGGCACACTAAATTTAACGTGAATTTCATTAAAACGTCTTCCATACAATCCAAACTAAGAATTTACATTTTTATGTTCAGGTTTTGATGTGCAACAACATGTCCGATATCTACTGCAATTTTTTCCACTTAAAAAAGTAATTTCCTGGGGATTAAACTGTTGAACAATCAGTTCTTTTCTGAGGCTATTTCTAAAGGTACTTGAAATACAGAAATCTATACTACTACTTTTTTTCCCGCTTGTTTTGATTTCTTTGCCATTAGTGGCAGCATATACAGCACTATATTCCTCACTCTCCAGACATTTTAATTAAAGGGAAATCCCTTTAGAAAAAATTTATCAGAGTTTTTACCATGTATTACATTTTAGGTGGAATCAAGAAGGTGTTCTACATAGCAAAAAGATGTTTGAATTTTGGAAGGAGCATGCTTTCAATTCTGCTTGGATTTCAAAAACTGACAGGTTGATTGACTATGTCCAGTCAGAACATTGTTGCAAAGTGACATGTGCAAAGCAAAAGTCTGTGGCATTAAGGTTGCTTTGTGTTGTAATAAACTGATACACAAGTGTATGAATTATACCTACCTGTCCTGCTGCTCTCTCTCAAAAACAAAGTTGTAAAATGTAGAATTAATAAAATTCTGAGATTTAATACAGCATATTTTTCCTGTCACTATTATTTCCAGGTGTCTTACTTTTTATATCAGTCTTTGTAAAGATTACTGCAGCAATTTGCTACCTGAAGCCACCATGCCTTCAAGTCTTGCTTGACTATGCTATGCAAGTTTATAGTGTTAGTAAATACGATATTATGATGTACTATGGTGATAATTAGGAGGTTGTAAATAAATGTAATATGCAACTTAAAGTCTGAGGGTGAAACAGGGACAGCAAAGCAAAATATAGCTGTAACAAATTACTTTATTGTTTAATAGAGTGGGCTATATAAATCACAATTTTACTAAAGTACGGGAAAGCTATTCTAATTCCTACAGATGCAGTATTGCTTTTCAATATGCATTAAATAGTTTCACCCAAGACTGAAGATCCAGTGTCTGCTCTGGAAAAGACATGGCTCTAAAGTTTTGACCTATTGCCTTAAACATGGCAAAAGAAAAGAAGTAACTTCTTTAGGAGAGAATGGAATCTTCAGAGTGAAAAAGATTTAACTGAAACATATTTGTGGCTGTTGAACCTCTATTCAGAAATGGAACAAGACTTTGTCTCAAGTACACTGCTACTAATTTTCTAAAAATAATTCATCCAGTAAAAAATATATACCTAAAGCAGGTCAACAGCAAATTTAAATGCAAAGAGATCCGCACAATTGGAATACATATTTATCTCACAAGGAGGTTGAAGGCTTAATCACTTAATGTTTGTGAAGTTCTTTGAAATCCTTGGATGAAAGGTGTTATATGGGTTCTAAGTACTTTTATTACTATTTACTGCTTAGTTTTGGTTAGTGTTCACACTCCCTATAGAATCATAGAATATCAGAGTTGGAAGGGACCCCTGAAGGTCATCTAGTCCAACCCCCTGCTCGAAGCAGGACCAATTCCCAGTTAAATCATCCCAGCCAGGGCTTTGTCAAGCCTGACCTTAAAAACCTCTAAGGAAGGAGATTCTACCACCTCCCTAGGTAACGCATTCCAGTGTTTCACCACCCTCTTAGTGAAAAAGTTTTTCCTAATATCCAATCTAAACCTCCCCCACTGCAACTTGAGACCATTACTCCTCGTTCTGTCATCTGCTACCATTGAGAACAGTCTAGAGCCATCCTCTTTGGAACCCCCTTTCAGGTAGTCAAAGAGATGTCAGGAGCTGTAACCTAGGTGTTTGTACTCTGTACTAACATGCAGAAGACCTAGGTTCAATTTCTTAGGTGAAATCCAAACCCTAAGGAAATCAATTACTCCCATTAAGTACAATTGGATCAGGATTTTACCCTTATTTCTTTACAGATTTTTAGAAAAAACACAAGTATCCTCTCTGAGCCTCTCAAATCACTAGGGTTGTGCAATTCTTTTAGTTCAGAAAGCAGGCAAGAACCCAGCCACCTCTAATTTCAGCCAAGAGAAGATATTTGACTTCCTTCTATGATGCATCTGCTCTCTGTGCTGAGTTACACATTAAACACACTTAAAGCTTCACAATTCAGTTGTAATCAACAATAATTATTTGCATATAATTAACTGCTTTCTAACATATAGGCGTTCATAAAACTACTCCCTGAGTCTTAGTGGATTCTTTCTGGTTTTCATCTTTGGAAATGAAATATGACCACTATTCTAAAATAATTCCTGCATCAAAACAAAGAGTTACAGTTCTCTATTATCAGGGGGTAGAGGGGGGAGAGAGGAGTCTTGCATGTCCATAAAATAGTTTCTCACACCACTGGATCATACTCTTTCCTCATTTTCCACAGCTATGAATGCAGAAAACCAATAGAAAAAGCACTGAAGGGAGTAAAGAATATTTCAAGTAAAGATCATCTTTAATTTATCAAGGGAATGCAGAAATAAGTTTTAAGAGAAAATACACTTCAACTCAGTAGAGCACTAGGGTTTATGACTTTGGATCTGTCCCCAAATCAATTTCCCACCCACTTCCCCCATCTCATGATGCTTTTAGTCAAAGACAAAACTCATTGTGGTAAAAGTTGCTGAAAGTGAAGGATTAATTTTATATGGAAAAACTTTAATGAATAAAATGATGACCACTGCTACTCAAACAAAGTTTATCTATATGAGAACGGCCATACTGGATCAGACCAAAGGTCCATCTAGCCCAGTATCCTGTCTTCCCACAGTGGCCGATGCCAGGTGCTTCAGAGGGAATGAACAGAACAGGTTATCATCCAGTGATCTATCCCCTGTTGCCCTTTCCCAGCTTCTGACAAATAGATGCTAGGGACACCATCCCTGCCCATCCTGGCTAATAGCCATTGATGAATCACAGAATCATAGAATATCAGGGTTGGAAGGGACCTCAGGAGGTCATCTAGTCCAACCCCCTGATCAAAGCAGGACCAATCCCCAACTAAATCATCCCAGCCAGGGCTTTATCAAGCCTGACCTTAAAAATTTTTAAGGAAGGAGATTCCACCACTTCCCTAGGTAACCCATTCCAGTGCTTCACCACACTCCTAGTGAAAAAGCTTTTCCTAATATCTAACGTAAACCTCCCTCACTGCAACTTGAGACCATTCCTCCTTGTTCTGTCATCAGCTACCACTGAGAAACAGCCTAGATCCATCCTCTTTGGAACCACCTTTCAGGTAGTTGAAAGCAGCTATCAAATCCCCCCTCATTCTTCTCTTCTGCAGACTAAATAATCCCAGTTCCCTCAGCCTCTCCTCACAAGTCATGTGCACCAGTCTCCTAATTATTTTTGTTGCCCTCTGCTGGTCTCTTTCCAATTTTTCCACATCCTTCTTGTAGCATGGGGCCCAAAACTGGACACAGTACCCCAGATGAGGCCTCACCAATGCCGAATAGATCATGTCCCTCAATCTGCTGGCAATGCTCGTACTTATACAGCCTAAAATGCCATTGGCCTTCTTGGCAACAAGGGCACTGTTGACTCATATCCAGCTTCTCATCCACTGTAACCCCTAGGTCCTTTTCCGCAGAACTGCTGCCTAGCCACTCGGTCCCTAGTCTGTAGCAGTGTATGGGATTCTTCCGTCCTAAGTGCAGGACTCTGCACTTGTTCTTGTTGAACCTCATCAGATTTCTTTTGGCCCAATCCTCTAATTTGTCTAATGGACCTATCCTCCATGAATTTATCAAGTTCTTTTTTGAACCCTGTTATAGTCCTGACCTTCACAAAATCTCTGGCAAAGAGTTCCCCAGGTTGACTGGGTACTGTGTGAAGAAGTACTTCCTTTTGTTTGCTTAAAACCTGCTGCCTGTTCATTTCATTTGGTGAACTTAAACTACCGTACTGATTTGTTGAATCATCATCATATATAGTCACATAAAACTGCTAGGGAATGTTGTGAGTCAAAATATAATCAGCTTTGTAATTATTTAGGCTTTAAGACTGCCAGTTTAAAAGTACTTGCTTTGTACATACTGAAATCTTTGTTACGGCTGAACAGCTAGAAGGAGGCAGGGAGACCATTTTGTTTCACACAATGTGTCACTCACTAATGAAAGTACTGTATTGTGTATAGTGATCTTAATATGATCACCCCAGAGGATTATAGAAACAAAGCAGAACTGATACAACAGAACACAAAACAAAATAATTAATTAAAAGCCAAACAGATAACATTTTAACTAAGGTTTTTTAAAGAGTCAGGTACTACGAGTGTCTAATGTGAAACACTAGAGAATTCCACCACCAAGAAGCATAAAAAAATAAAGGATTTCACACCAAATAATCAGGTCAGAATAAAAGTTTTTTTAAATACGGCCACACTCTACATTAAGGTTCCACTTACAAATGGTTTATAAAGAGTTAAAAATTGATAGATGCATGTTACAGACATGAGTAGTACATGTTATATAGATTGTTATAAGCACTTGAATAGAAAGTATTACAGATGGTTATAAGCAATCTTTTGATTGCCTGGACTCTATAAACAATTAACTAATCACTTATCAAAGCATCAATTAATCATCTATTCACTCTTTATAAACGAGCTTAATATAAAGTGTGGCCTTTTAAGGCTTGATATGTTAGGGAACATGAAGTTATTAAAAGACAAAGCATAGCAAATCACCTGCAGAACTTGGGATATATAATATGGAGTCTTGTATATAATTAAAAACTGTACAATCAATGTTTTTCAAGTGAAGCTGTATAATAAAACAGTTTTGTCCATCTTACAATACTACTTGCAGGATTCTGTTACAAATGGAGATGATTTAGGGATCATCCAGAAGGAATACCAGCCAATAAAGAATTTAAAATATTCAGACCCAAAGTATTACTATTTTTAATTTCTGTACATTAGCACCATGAATGTGATGAGCCCTAAGTGTCAACCAGAGAAATCTAAACCAGATGAGTCCAAAGCCAAAGCAGGAAAATCTCTGTTGATGATAATAGGAATTTTTAATAACTCTGTACATGATTCTTTCACCCTCACATTCTGTAGATTATTTCCTCAGGAGTAGTCACGCTGAAATCAGTGGGACTCCTAGTATAGTTAGATGTTACTCAGTGTGAAGATGGGTGGCAGATTCAGTTAACCATGGCCAGGAGCTCACCCTCAGATCCTTTGCTAATATGCTTCTCAATAAATAATTACTGAATTATAGAAATGAAGGGCTGTAAGGCACCTCAAGAGGTCATCTAGTGTGGGGTAGTCAATACGTGGACCGGGGACCACATCCGGACCGCGAGACACTTTTGAATAGACCATAACATATTTTTATTTACTTATTATCATTATTGTCATTATTTTTGTATTATTTTCTCTGGATTCTAGACCTGGACTACACCCTGACCAAGAAATTTGGACCTTGACAAAAAATAATTGATTACTCCTCATCTAATGCACCCCCCTGAACTGCATAATGAACAGCAAAGGGAACAAAAAAATCACTTAATGTAAAAGTAACCATTTGGGCCATCAAAATGACTCTTTCTTATACTATTACCCCACAGTAAGCTTCAGAAAGCTGTAAGTCTTCCAGTTTGGGACCTTAATTGGCCTGATTTGGCATTTCTCTTCATTGTGTTTGTTTCAGTTCCAAATGATCTGATTGCTCATTCAGGTAATTAGATATTTAATAAATGGTAACATTTGCAACTACAATTAATATTTGGTTGAAAAATTTTAACCTTCAAAACTGAAGAATGCTTTTAAAAAAATCATGCTCTAGATTAGTAAAACTGCAGAAACTCAGATACAGGGTTGAGTGTATTAGTGCCATAGAATTTCGTATCAAACCCAAACGAAGCATGTTGCTGCAGAGTGGAATCTCATAAATACTGAAAAGAAGCAGGCCAAGAATAAAAACCTGATGTAGTTCACAATTCAAGGAGATAGTATCAGATGAATAACTGCCCCAGTAATATGGTAAATCTATTAGTAACTACAAGTCACACAGACAGTCTCCATGGATTCAAGTCACAAAACCTACATTTACAGGAAGAATATTTGCAGGAGAAGCTTATCAAGAATGAAAATCCTTATAATGAAAACCTGCAGAGTCAGAGAATAAATTACCATAAATGCTTTGTATTTCAGTTGTACGGGTAATAATACCGATATGAACTTGATTCCCTCCCCACTCAACTCTTCCCAAGTATCCCACATGACATTTGTTCCTCTAAACGAGAATGAATGGGGGTTTTACCCACTCCACACTCACATGTCTCATTTGGTTTTTTGTTTGTTTTATTATTTTTACTACTGAAGACTTCATCTTTGAAACAATGGGAATCATTTTGTTTAATTTGTTCTTTTTGTTATAAATCTCAGTAAAGAGACATTTGACAGGGAAAGTATGTGTTGAATTTTTTTTCCTCATAATCATTTCAGGAATCTTTTAAAAATATTCTTTTGGGACTTATTCCTACGCTTGACAGAATTTTCCAAATACATAATTTAGGTTTCCATTTATAAAATATGTAGAGGATACATTATGTAAAATAATCTCCATGAAGAAAGAGCGCTAATCATCACTGTCAAAGCCTTTAAAATTGTGAAATAATTGCAACTTTGTGATGTACAGTGAAAGATTAATAAAGTTCTCTTTTCTGCTACTCTACTTGCCAAGTATTCAACAACCATATTTGAATTGCAGAATCAATTCTTTGCTTAGTTCTGAAAGCATCAGACCTCTGATCAATCACAGTGGAAACAGTCTATTCAGTTGTCAATGACACCCTTTCTCATATTAAAATATTTTTAAAATCTCTGTAGTAAACATTCATCTTAGGCAGGGGAGAAAAATTCTCATAATTTGCTCATAGGTATGTAAAATTCCAAATTTGGTTATTCACCAAGCAAATGTGGTTGTTTTAAATTTTGGGCTGTGGTCTCATTCTCTCAAGTAAATAAAAAATAAACACTTGCTGAGTGTCTCTAAAGGCATCTGTCTGCATTGTTTGGGTTGGGTTCTGAATTATCATCAGGGTTTCCCATCCCAATTCTCTCTATTTTGTGCGTCTGAATCCCACTTGGCCCTGTAAATGTAGTCTGATCCTCAATTTAATGTAAATTACAAAGTCACTGCTACCACCAGAGAAAGATGAAAGAGTGATAGCACTGAGACTATGTAATGTAATTTATATTAAATTCAAGCAAACATTTTAATATTTAAATAATATGATGGATGTCGTCCATCTGGTTTGAAGTCTAGATCTGATCATGTAAAACAGCACTAGTCTAGTCCTCCACTAGCGCTGCCTGCTGTTGCTAATGACTGCTCATTATGATTGCATCCATGAACAGATTTTGTTACTGGTTCCCCAGCAGAGAACAGGGTGATGGGACTGATAAGTATTTACCTTTGGTCATTCACTATTGTTTTCCTCAAATCCCACAGTGTACACTGCTGCCTGTGGGCTTGCTGTAATTAAGCTAACGTTGGAAAAGCCATGTTCCTTCATAGCCATGCTACAGGATGAGAACAGTATTTCCACTAAGAGCAACATGTACAGAAATACAGGTAGCTAGTTGGTTAAACCTGTGTTACACGGTGGTGTAGTTGTGGTGGATTTGATGGTAGTTCAATGTAATTTTAAAGACAGCCAGTGATATAGGTCACTTTCCTTCTCTTCATTCAGCAGATTTGTGTAAATCAGTGTAGCAGATTGCCAATCTGCACAGCTCCACAGCCGGCCAATTCTTTTCTTTTTTAAACTATGTTACTATGTGGAGTCAACCACTGAATCCACGAGCAGAATGGTTGTTGTAACCTGATAAATCAGGGTATCCACATGTCCAATGGCAGCTTCAAGCTGACTAGTCTTCAGCTTTACCTCTGAAGACACAGCAACATGTACTCCATCTAAGCTTAAGCTTTCGTGAGCTACAGCTCACTTCATCGGATGCATTCAGTCCACGGAATGCATCCAATGAAGTGAGCTGTAGCTCACGAAAGCTTATGCTCAAATAAATTTGTTAGTCTCTAAGGTGCCACAAGTCCTCCTTTTCTTTTTGCAGACACAGACTATCACGGCAGCTACTCTGAAATCCATCTAAGCTGCCATTCCTAAGAATAAGTGTCTAGACACAAAAGATAAGATTTTCTTTAATTCCAACTCCAGCAAAAGACTTTGTAGTTTTTCTGAGCCAAGCAGGAAACCTGACATTTACTTGCCCAGGTAAGTATCCTGAATTTTGGCCAACAGGATTCAGACTTCTGCATGAAGATTTAATTTAATGTAGCTTTGCAAGGTTTGCTCACTCATTCAGTTAAGGCAAGTTTTGTTGTTGTTTTTTTGACAGACAAACAACATAACACTGAATCTTTACAGCATTAGCGTCATCACGGTAGGGGTAAGCAAGCAGATTTTATGCCTGGGCTAGTACATTTTTCATAATAATTTTGCAAGTGTTATTTGGTGTCATGCCCTCAGTCTTGTGTTCAGTATTTACCCAGGCTTGTCAATCTGTTTTTGAACAACAGTTGTCTTTAGGCTGCCACTTTTTACTCCTCCTATCTAACCAAATTTATTTTTGGCATAAGCAAACAATATTTTTATGTCTCCTCTGTTACAACAAACACTCCAGATATAATGACACTTAGATGCCACAATGATAAGTGGCACAGATTTACAATATATTAGATAAGTAGGTATTTGTCTCTCATGTAACAGATGTAATTAATGTAGTTCAAAGCGTTGCTCCATTTTCTTTTTCTGCCATAATGAAAACCAAGTTCTAAAATTCAATTGGAAAATTAAGTCACTAAACTATTTGTCACAAAATGACTAAGGAAATAGGATATTCAGAACTACTAAGAGAAACTGTGGCATATTATGACTCACAAATTGGTATATGTAGTGAAGTGCACATCAACAAATGGGGTAAATGAGAAATCACTGCCTTGATAGCTTGAGAAAAGAGGAGGAAGTTCATATTATAAACAGATTAAGAGATAACCTGAAAATCTGCACAAGTAACCATTAATCACCTAAATGTACAGAAACAAAATATTTAGGTCATGTTAACAAATTTGTATCACTCAGATAATCCCTCTAGTGAGTCACAGCTAGATGCGCATCTTGAATACATTTCTTTCAATTCAAATCCTCTCTTCAGAGGAAAGGAATACTCTGAAATAGAAATGTACACCTGAAGCAGTTCAGACGAGAAGATATTTCTTAAGTCTCAGGAAAACTTTTGGTTCTGTGACTTCACCCTCAAATTTTATAGGCCTTTCCAAACAATTTCATACAACATCCGTTCTAAGAGCGCTTTTCCTCCTCCCTGAGCTTTAAGTTTGCCCTGTTTTCTATTTCTAGATCCAAATAAAGACACACTCACCCTGTAGCTCTTATCCTACTTCTCTTTTTATGGTAACATGGATATGAGCATTTAATAAAAAAATAGCTGTCAAGAGATTAGAGAAAATTTTACTCATTTCATTACCCTCTGACTAATTAGAGATAAACAATAAAAAAGCTCATTAGGATACTATCTGTGGACTTATAGCAACACTTTAAGTAGAATAATTACTGTGTCAGTTGATGTGCAAAAAACCTGCAAATACTGAATGGAACTTTTCATGGGCAATACTAAAGAATTGGACTTCGTCCTGTTTCTTCTCAGCTAGATTAAAGCCATCCATCATTTCCCGGTGGCATCAACAACCTATAGGTTTAAAATCACAGCTCCATCTAGAATTTGCAGATGAAAAAGACAGGGCTACTGCCCCCTCTTTTATTTGTAATATAGATTTAACCGCTGGGCTCAAGACTCTCCAAATACAAAAGACATTAAAACATAGAAAACACAATTACTAACAAACCATCCTTTTTCACAAACCTGATTGTATCTTTCACCTTTATTCTTGACACAACCAACTACAAGCCCAATATGATTCCTTATTTCCAAAATAAATGCAGCAAAAATGAGAAACTGTTCAATGAATTTTCAAAACTTCTGTAAACAGGTGTGCGTTCAGAGACCAGTAGATAACTCAGCTATTTTACTTATCCAGCTTAAATCTGGACCTATAGCTGTTGCCCACCCTGAACGCTACTATCCTAAGGGTATGTCTACACTGGCATAGTTATATCGCTGGCAGTTACAGCGCCGCTCAGAGAGCGCTGAAGGGAAACCGCTGTTGTGTGTTCACACTGTTAGCTCCCTGTGCAATTGCGTGTTCCCGCTTGCAGCACTTGCAGCGGTATTCGGAGCGGTGCCCTTTGGCAGCTGACAGCGCATCTCTTCCTCTTCTGCCGCTAAGAGTTGTGGGAAGGCGGAGGAGGTTGTTGGGCATCCTTGGTCCTGTCCCAATGCCCCGTGATGCATTGCTTAACATCCCAGCAATCCCTGTGCTTCTGTCTGCATTTGGTGCCATCTTTCAACAGTCCATATACTGCGTGCTCTGCCTCTTCGGTCTGCAGGAAGAGATCCCGCACTGTTGACCAATATGCTGCTCACTTTCACTAACACATCACAAGTGGCAGTGGAGTTATTCCTTAAACTACAAAGGCAAAAGGAATTCGACACTGATCTTCCCAAGTGTAGTAGCTACGACACGAGATTGCTTGTGGCGTTCACGGAGGTGCTGACCACAGTGGAACGCTGCTCTTGGGCTCGGGAAACAAGCACTGAGTGGTGGGATCACATGGTCATGCACATCTGGGATGACGAGCAGTGGCTGCAGAACTTTCAGATGAGGAAAGCCACATTCATGGGACTGTGTGATGAGCTCGCCCCAGACCTGCGGCGTAAGGACACGAGAATGAGCTGCTGCCTTGCCATGCCATTGGAGAAGCACATGGCAATTGCACTGTGGGAGCTGGCTACTCCAGACTGCTACCAATCAGTCACTAACCAGTTCGGAGTGGGAAAGTCGACCATTGGAGTCGTGTTCATGGAAGCGTGCAGGGCCATTAATCACATCCTGCTTCAAAAGACCATGACTCTGGGCAACGTACTAACATTGTGGATGGCTTTGCACAAATAGGCTTACCTAACTGCGAAGGGGCGATTGATGGCACGCACATTCCAATTCTGGCACCAGACCACCTTGCCACCGAGTGTATATTAAGCGGAAGGGGTATTTCTCAATGGTTCTCCAGGCACTTGTGGATCACCATGGGCATTTCACAGACATTAATGCCGGCTGGTCCAGAAAGGTGCATGATGCACACATCTTTCGGAATACTGACCTGTTCAGGAAGCTGCACGCAAGGACTTTCTTCCTGGACCAGAAGATCACCATAAGGGAAGGTGAAATGCCCATTCTGATCTTGGGAGATGCTGTCTACCCCTTAATGCCGTGGCTTATGAAGCCATACACGGGGAACCTTGACAGCAGCAAGGATCGGTTCAACAACAGGCTGAGCAAGTGCAGAATGACTGTTGAGTGTGCTTTTGGCTGTTTAAAGGCCTGCTGGCACTGCCTATATGGGAGGCTGCACCTGGCCGATGACAATATTCTTATGCTTATAGCTGCATGCTGCACACTGCATAATATTTGTGAAGGGAAGGGTGAAAGCTTCACTCAGGGCTGGACCACTGAGGTTCTGCACCTGGAGGCTGAATTTGAACAGCCAGAGACCAGGGCAATTAGAGGGGCGTAGCGCAGGCCATAAGAATCAGGGATGCCTTGAGGCAGCAATTTGAAGCTGAAATCCACTAATATTTGTTGCTATGCTCGGGAGTGCAGTGCTTGTAATGCTAGGAAGTGATTGTGATTGGTGCAGACGATGCACTATGAAGGTTTAAGAAAATTGCCTGTTGCTTTGCATGGCTCTGTTTGCTTTCAATTAATGGAATAAAGATTGCTTTCAAACCAAAACAATTATTTTATTAAAAAACAACAGCCGGAGGAGAGAGACAAACAAAAAAACACATCAGCACTGTGGGGGATGGAGGAAGGGAGGGTCCTAAGAGGAGATGGGGTCCTGGGATGGTTAAAGATTTGTTTCAGAGTAGCAGCCTTGTTAGTCTGTATCCGCGAAAAGAAAAGGAGGACTTGTGGCACCTTAGAGACTAACAAATTTATTTGAGCATGAGCTTTCGTGAGCTACAGCTCACTTAGCTCATGAAAGCTTATACTCAAATAAATTTGTTAGTCTCTAAGGTGCCACAAGTCCTCCTTTTTTTAAAGATTTGTGTATGTCCAGGTATCATATGCAACCTTGTCCTTTGGAGTACAGTGCAGCGGGTACTGTACTTCAGCAGGGCGAAATTGCAGAGGGACAGGTGTTGAGTGCAGTGAGTGCTGGGAGTCCACAGGGCTGGACTATGATGGGGCAGGAGAGGAATGCAGCAGGTACAGACTGGAGCCAGGAGGTTGATAAGAGTGTGTTGGCGGTGTCTGGAGGGCGACGGGGAAAAAGTTTTGCAACAGCGGCTGCAGAGAAGGGCAGGTGCGGAGCTGCTTGATTTGCAGTGCTTGGAGTGTCTCTGCTTGGTTCTTCATAATGTGTAAGAGCCACTCTGTGGCTTCACTCTGGCGCGCTGCATTCTCCTTTCGGTCCCTCTTCTCACTGTCCCACCACTCCTTCAGTTCTTGTTTTTCGGCTGTGGAGTGCATCATGACATCATGCAGAAAGTCCTCTTTAGTTCTTCTTGGGCACTTTCTAATTCTGCGCAGACATTCAGCTGGCAATAACGAAGAGGGAGGCTGGGCTCCCAAGGTCATATCTGTGAAGCCAAAATGCAACATTTTACAGAAGCAGTATTGTTTGCAACACACAGACTGCTGATTCAGTGATTTAAAACACAGCCACTATTCACATACCTATCACTAACTGGTTGACCCCAGGCAAGCATACATGAGCCACAAGACCCCCAAAATGGTGAGTAACTGCAGGGGCAGGGGAAATCAGTGTTCTAGGACTGTACTGTACACTGGGCACTTTGCTCTTGGGGAGAGCCAGCACTGTAGGGGGAACCTTATAATCATTCCAGTTTCCACATTTTCCACAGTCTGTGTTCATTATGGAAGACATCTCGCTGCTGAGGGTGAGTAGGGAATCAAGGGAGGGTCTTCTCCAAGCCTGTTGCTTCCGTCCTGACCCTTAAGCGGCTCGCCTGTGTGCATCAATGGTTCCACACCTAGTGATGGCAGAGTGGCGTGGAAAAGTTACCCTTAATGGGGCAAGAAACAAAGCAGCTCTGCCAAAGAACCTGCAGCAGCGGATTGCTAAGCATCTCCATGAGAGATTGATGGAGATCTCTGAGGCAGATTCCCGTGAAGTGAGGGAGTCAATCAACACCCTGTTCCGCCGCTCAGACTAGGCATGTGGTGGTACGCGTAACATGCGGACACAAGCCTGCTTTCTGCAACCCTCCTGCCCCCAACAACTTGCTTCAGTGATTCCCAAAATCAAAGCCACTTACCAGGGGCCTCCTCTCCTGTTTGTGCTTCACCAAGCTCTGACAGCTTTGACTGGCTAGCCTCCTCTGGAGTAGAGAAGAGCTCTTGGCTGCATGCATCTCTGACCTCCAAGTCATCCTCTGCCTCTGGATCCCCCTCCACATCCTTGTCCAAGATTTCCTCCTCCTGGCTTGGTCCACTCTTGACTGGCACATGAGCCACAGAAGTATTCACAGTGGCCTTCGCAGTGAGATGGGGTCACCACAGAGTATCGTATCCAGCTCTTTGTAGAACTGACAGCTCATGGGCTCAGCACCAGAGCGTCGGTTTTCCTCCTGCGCCTTGTGGTAGGCGTTCCGCAGCTCCTTCACTTTGACCCTGCACTGCAGTGTGTCCCGGTCATGTCCCCTTTCTGTCATGCATTGTGAAATCTGCCATAGGTATCATAATTCCAACGGCTGGAGCGCAGCTGGGACTGGACAGCCTCCTCTCCCCAAATGCTGATGAGGTCCAGCAGCTCGGCATCCCTCCAAGCGAGGGATCACCTGGCACGTGGAGCAGGCGTGGTCACCTGGAAAGATATGCTGAGATCACTGCAAGCGTCACCGAGCAAACTGGAAGGGGACTTTCAAAATTCCCAAGGAATTTAAGGGGCGGGGCTCACGGTTGGTCACCGGAGGGCAAGGCAATAGAGTTCAAACCGATGACCAGAGAGGCGAGAACAGGCATTGTGGGACACCTCCCGGAGGCCAATTGCAGCGCTGTAATCGACCAGGGTGTCTACAGTGGCACCGCAGTGCTGTAGCCCTGGCGCAGAAAGCGGTACGCCGCTCGTCCGGGTGGTATTTTTACAGCGCTGCAAGTGCGCAGTTTTGATGCACTAAGTGGCTTGGCAGTGTGTACACCTTGGGAGTTACAGCGCAGAAAGCTGCTTCACTGCGCAGAAACTTGCCAGTGTAGACAAGGCCTAAGAATCTAGACTGATAAAGGAACCATGAATAATGGGTAGTCATCATCAGGGCAAATCCCAAAGGGACATTGCCTCCTTGCAGATTTTGCGCCACACAGATCCATCTCTAGCTAGGTCCCTAAGGTGGTCTGGCTGGATGTTCAGCTCATGTCTGTCTCTGATGATCTTATTGCACCACCCAAGTTTTTGGCACCCATATGATCACCAGTGAACAATAGATAGACCAGGTTTATTACTGTTGTTGTTACTCATTATACCCAAATCTGATTATGAGGTCACAAATCTTGCCATCAAACTAGACTGCTTATTTTGAAAGAAATACAAAATCAGTGGAGGAGGAGAACACAGTAGATGTGATACTGCCTATATGGAAGAGTAAAACAAATTAGCCTGGTTAGAAGAAACGTCTCGTGGCCAAGGGGCAAATCAAAGAGCTCCTGTGAAGTCATTTGTTTAGGGCCCAGTTGCAAAGGTCCATATTGAACGTGTGACATTGTGTGTGACTTACCCAAACTCTTATGCCATGCAAACTGCGAAGAGTTGACTCCATGGAGAATGAAGAGAGACAGAATACATGGTATGTCCAGAGGAAGTGATGGAGATTTCTTGTTAAGCAAGAGGAATTGCTCTGCAATGTGTTGCAGTCAAAGGCATGACAAAGGGGAAGTCAACCTGATTTCCTTGGGGCTAAGGTTATTATTCCCTCATAACTCTCAGTCAACATTAAGCAACTTGTATTCACATTACATGGCACTGGAGCATGAGAAGTGAACTAACAACTACTGGGACATCCTATGGCTGCTAGTTTGACAATGCCATAAATATAAAGGGAAGGGTAAACACCTTTAAATCCCTCCTGGCCAGAGGAAAAACACTTTCACCTGTAAAGGGTTAAGAAGCTAAGACAACCCCGCTGGCACCTGACCAAAATGACCAATGAGGAGACAAGATACTTTCAAAGCTGGAGGGGGGTGGGGGGAACAAAGGGTTCTCTCTCTGTCTGTGTTGTCTTTTGCCGGGACCAGAGCAGGAATGCAGGTCAGAACTCCTGTAAAGGGTTAATAAGCAATCTAGTTAGATATGTGTTAGATTCTGTTTTGTTTATATGGCTGGTAAAATAAGCTGTGCTGAAGGGAATGTATATTCCTGTTTTTGTGTCTTTTTGTAACTTAAGGTTTCGCCTAAAGGGATTCTCTATGTTTTGAATCCGATTACCCTGTAAGGTATTTACCATCCTGATTTTACAGAGGTGATTCTTTTACTTTTTCTTCAATTAAAATTCTTCTTTTAAGAACCTGCTTGCTTTTTCATTGTTCTTAAGATCCAAGGGTTTGGGTCTGTGTTCACCTATGCAAATTGGTGAGGATTTTTTATCAAGCCTTCCCCAGGAAAAGGGGTGTAGGGCTTGGGGGGATTTTGGCTCCCAGAAGCCTAGCTCCCCAGCTTTCATTTGCTTCTGCAGAGCTTAGGAACCCTTTCCTACAGAACTCTGGAGCTCCACAGTGTGGGGGAGGAAGACACTATCTTATAAAGCTCAGGAGCGCCACAAAAGGAGAGTTAGAAGGGACACTGCTACATGATCTCATGGATTTCTCAACATCCAAAGAAATTCCAAAGCAAAACGTTTTTCAAAAACTCTGATTTGTCTAGTTTAATTTGGTAAAGTGGAACTTTCAGCTTGGAATTCCCAGGTTCGCTATGTTTTGTGTCCTTTGAAAAAACAATAATGTGATCCTATGTTTTGTGTTTTCTTTCCCTGAAAGAATTGTGAAAAACACAATTTCCACCCTTTGCTGCAGAGTCACTAAGTTTTTGCCTATATCTCCATTAATTCTAAATATCTGTTTATTTAGCAATGTATCTATATGTCGTGCATCATATACTGTCTGTCTGTCTTGCCTATTTGGATTTTAGCTTTTAGGGGCAGGAACTGTGTCATTGTATGTTTTTGTCTAGCGCAGTGGAGCCTTGATCCAAACTGGGGTTTATGGGTGCCACAACAATATAAATATTACGGTCCTGGGCCTGTAAAGACTTACACATTTTGTAACAGGACAGCCTGCCTCCCACGTGCCTCTTGTGGCCAGGGGTGCCTCTGCAGCACCCTGCCTCTCTTTACCTCTCTTTTTTAGGGCTCCTTAAGAACTCCACAAAGGCATCTGTGTGTGCACACACCCCTCTTTAGGTCTGGATTTATCAACACAGAAGTTCAAAACAAAACTCAAAAATAAAGTTCACAAAATCCAGCTCAGTTCCCTGCCTTCAGCTAGGCTCTCCCAGTCCTATCTGGCTGCAATCTTCTTCCCCTGGTGCCTCAAACTCCACTGCAGCCTGCAGGAGCCTTCTAACACTCTGCAGCTCCCGCAGTCTCAGCTTTCTCACAGAATCCCACTCCACACTGGTCTCCCTGAGCATCCCCCTCTCCTCTGCAGCTTCCTGCTGTGCTTTATAGGGACCAGGTGTCCTCCCATCAGGCCTCATCATGAGGCTATTAATGAAGCCCAGGTGGACTGGTCCAGCTCCCTCGTCAAGGGCCCACTCCACCTTGTGACACACTGGCTTAACTTTAAGCACACGAGTAGTCCCAAACTGTCAATTGTTTCCCTGGGGTGATCACCTTCATGCCACTTCAGAGACTCAAAAACAATCTTTGATTGCTGAAGAGTACAAAATGATATGTTACCTCACATCCTGCACTGTGGTAGGAAATTGCAGCAGTATTGATTGTAAAGGGCTTGGCTATGTCTGAGCATCTGTGTGATGCCCCACATATGGGACTTGTGGCAAAACCACACCTGACCTCTTACAGGTTGCATCTCATGCTCGACATTTGGAAATGACATCCAAATATAGGAAGTGGCTTCTCCTGACAAATGTGGCCATTTTAAGAAGTTTGTAATATCCTGCTTGATCAAAATAGTCAGTGTCTCCTAAAGAAGTAACATAGGTCTGAATTATATTTTGCTGATGACACTAATTCATTCATTTGAATAGTTGGTATTTATTTGCTAAATAGCCATCTCTAGTTTAACCTTTATACTGAAATTGAAGTGATTAGCATATATCTATTTCTGAGAGTATGTAATGTCCAAGAATAAGGTTTTTTCCACTGAAATACTGCCTGCTGTTTGAATTTATATTTGTTGTAATCAGTCTGCTTTAAAGTTATTTGGATATTTTAAGACACTTTTTAGGATGTTTCTTAGAAACAATAATATTAATGGAAGCTACACATAAGTACCCAAAGCTATCTTACAGAGGTTGCAAAAAAACTTGCATTATGAATCCCTGTGTCCCCATAATTAGAACTTTCTGAATGTTTTGCCTTTTGGGATGAAACTTTAAAGATTCACAAACATGTAGGACTGAAAGGGGCCCCAGCAGGTCACCTAGTCCATCGTGCTGCACTGAGGCAGGATTAAGTACTCTCTAGACCACCCTAAACAGCCCAAAGGGGAATATTCATGGAATATTTGAGTCAAAATATTCAGCTACTTTTTAATTTAATATGTACCTTTTCCACTGGAAAAAAAAAGATTTTTGTTTGTTTGCTGACAAATAACTCAAAGCAACTGAAGTTTAAAAGTTCATGTCTGGATGGTCTGTAGTGAGGAACAATCAATGTGTATGTTTGAAAAACGAGAAGACCACAAATTACTAGAAATTACTTTTAAAAATGTTGGGGGGTGGGATTAAGTGTAATTGGATCTCTTGCTACATTTTAAGTCGCTAGATGTTTTGTGGCACCATGAAGTTCCAGACAATTCTGTCACTCCACAGTGCAGTTGTTACTGCAAGTCTAAAATACAAAGGAGGAATCCCTTTTACATAATTCTTTTCTTGGCCTCTGAAAGAATGAGGGGCAATCCACCACCACCACCTCCTCCTACTAGCTGGAAAATGGCTGCCCAGTCTGTTTACATCCTGGAGTCATCTTTGGGGACAGATTATGATGAACAGTGTTGATGTCATATTTCATAGCAAGCAAAACTGTCCCACTTCCCATACTAAGGCAGGTTCTTCCAGTATCATGTATGGAAATATGAGGAATTGGTGCCTTTTCCCACCTATAACCTGAAGCCACCATCTGTATATATTTCTGACATCTCTAGATAAATAAAAATCAAAATTTTCTCTTTTACCCTTTTTTGGTATTAAACTTTCTTTAGGATAAATATGAAAAAAAGAATTACAGTTAGCTGAAGTTTAGTTAGTTTGGTGGAAATACATCTGTGTTGTACAGAAAAGCCCTGACTAGCAAAGAAAAGAAAGGCCTCAAAATCAACAAGTTATAAGGCCAGAAGGAATGAAGTAAGGAGGATGTCTGGTTCAAAGAATAACTAATGAGATATGGGAAAGTTTCTAAAAACAAGGCCTCTGACTGATGGGGTGACTGCAGATGGTTTTACATAAGACAGAAAGAATCTGTCTTAAAATGAGCCAACATGGCCTTTCCTATCCCACACACCAAGATTAAAGCTTATGTGAACCCAGATGTAGTGGAAAAACCATTGGGCAGCAGGAAGAAGGGGAGGAAAGGTGGTTGTAAACCTTACCTGGATTAAGACTGGAAATAAGAGTGAACTGTCTCAAATTTGGTTTTTAGCTGAAGTCAGTATTTGGCAATGACATCATCTGATTGCTAACGGGTATAAAAAAGTAAACTCTTGCTCATGCCTGCCTGACCACATTGGAGTCAACCAACATGGGTCTATGCACCCTGGTGTTAGATTGTTTGTAAGTATCTTGATCAAACGTTTATAAATGTTTTGTTACTGTTTGGATGTAGTAAATTACTTATTATTTGGGCCTTCTAGGCATAATTAGAGCAATTGCATAAGTACCATTTGGCCTTTGGATTTAATAAAGAAATTTATGGTTAAATTAGTGTTTGATTAGTTTATGGGAAGTGTTGGAATTATTAATATTTGAAATTATTAATATGGGAAACCACCATTTTTGTAACCCTTAATATACACCCACATATTACTTTTCTTTGAACCATTCTCTTTTCTTCTATACTTCACCACAGCAGCTATCTCTTTCTGCTTATGCAACATCTGCTTTATTTCAGAGTTCCTCATCACTCCCTTCTTCCTCAGTATCCTCCTGTCATATCCTCATTTTCTCTATTTTTCACTCTTTCATTCTCTGCTCTTTTTTCTTTCCTCTTCCACACTCATATCTCTCCTCCATACTTCCTCACAATGTTTCACCTCCTTCTTCCATTCTGCCCACAATGACTCATCTCCTTTTTCATCCTTCCAATGACATCTCTCCTCTGCTAACTAGAAATAGCCCCAAAGTTGGAATTTGCGTGTGGCAAGGGGCCCCAGCAGATGACTAGGGTGCCAAGTATTCTTGAAGATTACACTCTTCTCCCCACATGCTACACCTCCCTTTCCCTTGCATCCATGTATCTCTGCCCTTAATTCTGAAGAGCAACTATACAAATTGATATGCCTCTAAGCACCAAATATGCATAAACAGGAAGCCAATCTGGCCTGAAAAGAAAACACTTGCAGTTAGGCATGTAGAACCTGCATTTGTGCACGCAAACTGGGTAACTGAGAACGCAAAGGTAGGTTTTGTACACATTTTTACAAGTACAAGTCAGCTGACAGTTTCTGAAAATCTACCCTATCATGTCTGACAAGTGCACTCTATTCCTGCTTTTGTATTGGACTGGGACTCAGGAGATCGCTATTCCTGGTTCTGCCTCAGACTTCCTGTGTGAATTTGAGCTAATTGCTTAATCTCTGTGTGCCTCTTTTCCTTCTCCATAAAACACGGAGCAAACTTCCCTAACATGCATTGATGGTGAGGATAAATTCATTAAATGTTTACGGGTCACTTTTCGTCACTGGAGTGATAGGTTCAGACCAGAACCCAGAAAGATGCATGTATAACAACATCAGTATGCCAACTCTAGGCCCCTATTATTTAAAGCTCAGATGGGCCACCTTCACCCAAGCCCAACATTTACCAGATCAATAAAACAATATTCTAAACAACTTTCTCCTCTTAGGTACTTTCTGGCTCCCATTACCATAATATCTGAGCAGTCACAGACTTTACTGTATTTATCCTCACAACAGCCATATGAGGTAGGAGAGTGCTATTTTACAGAAAGGAAATTGAGGCAGAGAGAGGCTAAACGACCATCCAGGAAGTCTATGGTGGCACAAGGCCTTGAACCCATATCTCTGAAGTCCTAGACAAGTACTCTTACCTCTGGACCATCCTTCCTCAATTTGAAACCAACTTTGCAATCCATATGAAAGCATGCAATTCTGCATTCCATTTTGAACTAGTGTCCTCAAAAGATCTCTGCATTTATTATGTATATTAATATAAATACTTTTTCTTATCTACTGGAGTATATCAGCCACCTGTCATCTGCTTTGAAATACTGTGTGTCTGACAAGGGATGTATTTCACTTCTTGCTCGCTGTCAAACTTTCACCAAGCTTGGGTAGTGTATAACTGCAAATTAAAATGTCCTGAATTATTAATGTGAAGCAGTTTGCAATTCTTAAGTATATCATTGGCCAAGAAATTTGTTGTCTGAACTTGTGAAGTATGGTCAGGTTAGAGAGGGAAACAAAACAATTTTTCCCTCCTCCATTACTTTTCATAACATAATCGAAGTGTTCTTGTGAACAAAAAGACAATGCTTGCAAACTACTAGTACTCATTAAATACAATAAATCTGCTTCTTTTGTTCTTCACATGGGCAGGGCTGGAAATCCTAAACAGCAATTACAGCAGGAACATTTTCTTAAGAAAAAATTATTTCTTTCCTTCTCCTTCAGCTGCCACAAAGCAAAGATTGTGGGTTTCAAAGCTTCCTTAAAACAATTCTTTCAAGCAAACAGCATTTTAAGTGCAAATGGAAGGGAGAAGGAAGAAAGAAAACTCCAGGACAGTAATCATGTAATGTGCTATCATCTACCAAGCTAGTGGCCATCTCAGGAATGGGAGCCAGGAGGCCTGGAGTCTAACCCTGACGGCTGCTGACTGGCTGTGTGGCATTGAGCCAGTCACATGAGTACTCTACCTCTATTTCCTCATCTGAGAAATGGCAATAAAAATCATCATACTTATCCAACTTTCTGAAGCATGTTCAAATCTCTGAATAAGATAGGCTTTTTAAGAGCAAGGTGGGGTCTAGAATCCAGGCTCCCATTACTCCTGGAATGTAACACAAGTAATGTTTCCAGAAAAGACAACCCATGTTACTTGCTGGAATGGTGCAGCAGGAATTGTATGAGCATTCACCAACCTCAAAAGAACTTCCTTTTTGGAAACGACCAATGGAACTGAAAAGTAACATATTTAAAACTGATAAAATAAATGCTTTTTGCATAAAATATAATTAACCTGTGGAACTCACTGCCACAATGTATCAATGGGGCCAGGAGCTTAATGGGATTCCAAAAAGGATTAGATATGAATAAAGGGAATATCCACAGTGCTTTAAAGAAGATAAAAATCATATTTTTAAAAAGGGACAAATTTTTATAATACAGGGTATAAACCAAACACTAACAGAGAGGTTATAAAGAAACTTCTCCCATTGTTATTCCATGATTATCCCCTACAGGCTTTCTTGCACCTTTTTCGGAAGTATCTGCCATTGCTGAGAAAAGGCTACTGAACTCTGTGTGGTCCATTTATTTCAGCCTATGTGGCAATTCCTATGTACCAGCTGCAAATGAAATTTCAAAATTTTGCTCCAACCCTCTATTCTCTATACTATCCTATTCCAACAACAAAAAAGGGACCAGAAACACTATGGGCCTAGATTTACAAATGTGGGCACTTAAAATATATATGTAAAAATACTTAGGCAGCTGCTCTCAAACCCACTGATATATGTGCAAAAGCCCAACTGAGCATGCAAATCAAATAATTGTGCACCTAAGTACCTATTTACAAAACTCAACCAACATGTGCAATTTTTTGAAAATGTAACTTGGGTCCCTATCTTTCTAAATTTGGTCCTATGTTTAGAATTATCTGTGTGTGACAAATTTTAAATATTGTTATTCCACATACTCTTCTTTCTTCCAATGCAGGCTTCATGCTTTTTTTTTTTTTTAATTTTGATGAGCCTCTCTTTTTTTACAAAAAATATACTAAAAATAAAAGGCTGCTAAGTTAGAATTTATATTCAGGATCATTTTCCATGTACATGTTAGTAATTAGCTGCTATAATCAATATAATATGATGCTCAGAAACAGTGGAAATTCTAGGGGAAAATATATGTCCCCCTGTTCATCTGTTCTAAATCCTTTATCACCCTTTTCATTTTATCCTTTTGAAGATTTTTAAGCCAAACCTTAATGAGTCACTTTCCCCCCATATTATGTTGTCTCAGCATATAGCCTTGTCAATGTCAGCTCATTATATGATTAACAGCAGGTGGCATCAGTAGCAACAGTGAACCCTTGAACCCAACATTTTAAATGTTAAAATGGCTATTTCACAGAACCTTTAGGAAATGCTGATGCTAATTCAAACTACATACATAGTTCCAGCACTTATGTCCTGATGTGTCATGTGGATGGAGTTCACATGTACAATGTAACATGTTAACTTTAACTTTGGAGACCAAAGCTAAACATTCTGATTCCTACTGGCTATGAGTAAAATTAATTGAATTTATTGGTTGAACTTTAGTTCTTGTTTTATTTATGCAGATATTTCCACTGCTTCTGTAGAACTTTAGACACGTGACACAATCTTAGTGAACAGTACTTTTCAATCACAAAATCATCGCACTAGTTGAGTTAGTTGTCCCTACTCAGGAGAGATCCTCTCTCCCAGCAGCTAAGAATGGAGTGGGATTTGCTTCTCACATAGATATTAACATACATAATGGGTTCCTCATCTTCAGCTAGCAGGTTTAGTCCTCTGGCTAGTTAGGTGTCTGATAGGACTTCCAAGTCCCATGCATGAGTGAATGAAGTGATACACATAAAGGTGTATGAGAGTGAAAATGTCAATAGGTGTGGGGTTTAGAGGAATAACGAGAGAGAGAGAGATGGAAAGGTTTGAAAAGAGAGGCACGTTATTGGGAAAGACAGAATTTAGTGGGCAGTGGGAAAAGGAGAGAGAAGACAGAAGGAGACAACAAAAGGTTAGGAAAGCAAGACAAACAAATATAATGCAGTGGAAAGGAAACAAACCCTGAAGAAAGCTCAGAAAATGACACTCTGTGATGAGATACATCTGTTTTATTACTTGATAATAAGTAATAAATAAGGGCGTGGCTTTGACTAGGCATACTGCCAAGGGTATTTTGCAACCTGACTAGTGGACTCAGTCTTTGCCCAGTTAACTGTCAGGTAAATGTTTCAAACCCTGAAATCAGGCACCTGACCTGTGAACACATTGCAAAAAATTAACCCATGCTCTTGCACCAACAGAAATATCAAGAGCATTGTTAGGGACTTTATTTACTGTACACAGACTTTAGTCACAGTATGCTGAAAAAAGTTTTTTTATATACGTAGGAAAACAACCTGGAAATTAAGCTATGGAGTCTGGTAAAAATCGTGGCTTGCAGTAAAGGAAAATATGCTTTATTTCCAGAGGCTTTGGTCAGAGAGGCTCTTCAGTGCTACTGTAACTGCTGTGCCATAAAGATCAGTTATTGTGGTTACTCGTACAAAAATTAAAACCAAACATAACCTGAATCAGAGGCACTGACTCCATTGGTGCTCCAGGGCTTAAGAACCCATCTTAAAAAAAAAAAATACAAGGGGTGCTAAGCACCCACAGGGCCGCATTAATCTTTTGTGGGCTCTGGAGTCTGGACCGTAGCCCTGCCTGTCACTCTGCCACAAGGCCCCGCCCCTGCTCGGCCTCTTCCCTCCAAGGCCCCTCCCACACTCCGCCCCAAGGCCCCGCCCCTGCTTGGCCTCTTCCCTGCCCCAAGGCCCTGCCCACTGCTCGCACAGGGAGGAAGGAGAGGAAGGGAGCACTCACCAGCAAACCCAAAAGTCAGTGCCTGTGGCCTGAATCCAATTCTGCTATCCCCTCTGTAAGTGCCTGACCATCTTGACTGCCTCACATGAATCTTGCTATGCTTTTTAAAAAGAAAAAAGACAAGGAATTATAAAATAAAAGGAAACAGCTTCTCTCCAGAAATTCAAAATTCTGTTAGCTTGCAAAACATTGGCAATAGTCCATTTAAATACCATATTCTAGAAGTTTTTGGCTAGATGCTACCCCAGTGACCTGTCATACATACTATAAGAGGTCATCAGATAGGAGCTTCTCCACTGCAAATCTGTGGAGCAAAGGCATGCTCTGTACTCCAGAACAGCTCATCACTCTGCCCTTCATTTTAGCCTCATCTCGAAGTATTTGGAATATGATGACAACAGAGAAACTTGGCTGAGCACAAATTTACAGTGAAACCTTCTTAATGTGCTGTTTGGTGGATGAGGCAGTTAACCATGAAACTTATTTAGCTTTGAACTTCAGTGGCCTACAAATGGCAGCAAGTTTTCATCATTGCTATGTGCTGTATAACATGCACTATACTGTGTAATTATGGTTTACTGTATGCACTTCACATAAGTGGCTTTCACAAACTCTTTGGCATGCACAGAATAACACAATACTGCAAAGTGCTATAAATGTACATTTAAGGTTGAGGAAAAATTGGTTTCATATTGTATTATCTTAGAAATACTATGTTGTCAGGTAATTTAAGACTAAGCATATGCACAAAGCAGCAGAGTTAACCTCAACTGTGGTGCTCCCCAATTTTCAAGTACTCAACTGTGCAATTTTAGCATTCTTTTAGAGCCCAGTCTAACTCTCAGTGAAGTCAATGGGAGTCTTTCCATTTACTTCAGTGAGAGCTGGTTTAGATCCTTATAGTTTTTTTTGGATCCTGACTTTATATGAGGACCTTAAACTCTATTACTAGTTAATGGAATCCAGTCTGCAACCTTTAAACTTGGTAGGACGGAGTAAAATTTTCTACTTTTTTATAAAAAAGATCAGTAATAAAATAAAAAGAAACAGCTTCTCCCCAAGACTTCAGAGTTCTGTAAGTTTGCAACAAATTGGCAACAATCCATTTAAACTCCACATTCTGTAACTTGTGACTAGACACTACTCCAATGACCTGTCTTGCGTACTTTAAAAGATCAAAATGTGGGAACTCCTCCCCTGCAAACCTTAGGAACTTGGAAACCACTTTGTACCCATGTAGTCCAAAACTACTCAACAATTTTCACTCCAGTATTGTTTTAAAAATCACTGTCAAAGACCATGTCTGCAAAATATCACCCCATAGCATATTAAGTTTTCCTCATGAATAATTGTGTTCCCCCCATGCTGCCATATGTTGGGTCCCACATTTGCCCCTTGGTGTGTCGAGAGGTATAAGGGAGATTCAGAGTGACAGAAAGGAAGGCTGTTCTAGATAGCAGCTTCTGCAGCTATAGTGACTTTTGCACCAAATGAAGCAAAATGATGTGAAGGTAATACACTGGTCAGTGCTAGATATGTGCTGGTCAATGGCAGATATGCAGAAGGACCAGGGAGGGGAGCAGAGTGGCAAAGTCTGTGAAGAATAGTGGGAAAAGGCAACCGTGGATTTTAAAAATAAGGAAGGTAGTTAACGTTGAATGGGAGCCTGAATTGAATGGGGAACTACTGGAAATGTTTGAGGAAAAAGTTATTGGTGTTATGGGCAGAATGCTCTGTAAGCATAAGAAGGCAGGTGGAAGTAATATGGACATGATGGAGTCTGGAATTATAGCTCACGCAAGCAATAGAGGAGGGAGCTGCATTAGTCAAGGGAAAAGGATGAAGGCCCGGTTGACGATTAAGCATTAATATAGCTAAGACAGATATAAGACAGGTGGGAGGAGAAGTGACACCAAGGCTTAGGACAGCAGTCATGTAACACAGATGCTTTATACTGCAGCATTTGATTTTTAAGTCCTAAGAGAGAAAGAGAAACACTGAGAACGAAACAAGGATTTCAGGTTGAATACACAGTGTCTCTGCACACATGCAAAGAGCAGGGCTGGGCAACTCCGCTAGAAAGGCCAGGAAACATCCAGAAGTAGGGTCTGGCAGCTAATAAACATGCTCAGTGACAGTTTCTGAAGGTATATGGGAGGTTTTCATTGAGGGCAAGCAGTATTGTAGGTTCCACACACTCACCGTCTGAGAGGTGAGTGGGGATGGGAAAGTTATAAATATAGGAGTTTAAATAGCCCACTGGACTCAGTGACTGATTGACAAAGGACCAAGAGACGTATCTGCTGTGTGGGATGGATTCCAATACCTGTATCACTTTGGATAAGGCTACAAATTTCCTGTTTCACCAAGAACTGAAGAGACCAGTCAGCTGTTAACCCAAGGACTGGAATGCTGCTAGCCATAAGGATCCCCAGACTTTTGTTTGGCTCTGGAAAAGAACAGAGATGCTACCATTCTTCTTGGGGTATGTCTCCACTACAGAGCCTACATGGGCATAGCTATGCCAGTACTGCCCTCTAGTGTAGACGCAGCCTACAGAATGAGTTTTTCTGTTAGTGTTAGGAACACAAATTCCCCAAACAACATTAGCTACATCAGTGGTTCTCAACTTATTTATCATTGTGGGCTGCATATGGGGGCTGGCTAGCTGCCCAACCTCGGACCCCGAAATTTACGGGAGCCGCAGACCCCTGGAGCTTGTGGGGCCAGGCAGCTTCCCCGGACCTCTGGAGCTTGCAAGGCCGGGTGACAGCCTCGGATCCCTGACCCCGGGGGGCGGGCCAGCAGCCCTGACTCTGCTGCGCTGAGGCAGCCCAGACCCCACTGCACCGGGCAGCCGGGAACTCAGACCCCACCATGCAGGCTGGCTTTTAGCACACAGATGAGCTGGGCTGCAGCTGTGTGCTAACTAGGCCACATGCGGCCCACGGGGTGAGAACTGCTGAGCTATGTTGACAGAAGCCCTCTTCCATCAACATAGTTGTGTCTATACTGGGGGCTTTGTCAGCATAGCTATGTCAGTCACTTATGGGGGGGGCGGTTGTTTTGGGGTTTTGTTTTGTTTTTTTAACACTCCGGGACAACACAAGTACGCTGATATAACATTTCAGTGTAGATCAACCCTCAAGCTCTGAAGAATCCAGGTGACACACACACTAAATATTATGGCTACATGTTAGAGTTTGAGAAATCCTCTGTGCGAGAAGATTAGAGGGGAATGTGTTTATATGCATGTGCTGATGTATAGAAGTGTAAACGTTATGCTGAAACCTTGCATTTAAACGTGTAACTGCAACAAAGAACACCAGCAGATTTACTGTTTTTTAGATTTTGTTCAAAAAGTTTTTTGTGAGTATTCCAAATACCATTTACAATGTTTGTGTGTGTATTAAACGTCCGTTTGCTAAAAAAAAAATGTTATGGTACTCTGTCTTTGAAGCTAACTGGGAACTGTTAATGGCTACATTCAGGCTTTTACATACAATAGGCCTGAATTTGACTCTGTTTAAAGCTATCTGAAAAGTTCTGAAAAGACAGAACTCTGGCCTCTGTTTCAGCAAAGAATTAAGCTGGGGTACAGGAAGGAGGGGAGCATAATAGAATTACCCAGAATACTGCCTCAGCATCCCTCTAACCTGTTAGAGTGGCAAATGAGACTAATTATGTTTGGAGTTTCTCCTGTTGCTCAGCAGAAACAATTCAGTCAAAGATATTTAGCTGAAAGAAACAGGGATGAAGTTACAAATTTATTTTATCAAGATAGAAGGGAAACATTAAAAGTGTCAAAAGATATACACAGCTGAGCACCAGGTAGTGATAGCTAAAGTTAATGTTTAGGTGACTAATAGGATTAAGTGGAACTAAAATGTATATGCAACTTATATGTGAATACTATATACATTTTACATGAGATCATATATTGACTCACAAACTAATGTGAAAGTGGTAATTTTCATGCTATAATTTACCATACACGTCTAGCATTTACTAAAAATACATGATATAGTAATTAAGTATATGTCATACATATATCATTTCCACATGAGAGTTGAAGGTAGTTAGAAGAAGAGTAGAAAGGACTAAGAAATGACCTTTTGGACTTCATAGAGGATGAGTATTGGTATACAGAAAAGACAGACAGAGTTAAACAGGAGCAAAGCCTTCACAGAAGGGATATAGCCTGCTTAACTATGGAATTGGGCCAAGTAAGTGGAGGATCCAGTGGCAAAGGCTATGCTTGATCAAGAGTGAAGGAGAAGGCAGAAAGCAAAAGACTGTTGACTACATATGGGAGAGTTATTTGCATATTATGACCAGATAGATGAAATAAAAACCTATCATTGTTCTCTGACATCTTGATTATGTTGACGAATCCGTAACTGATGGCTGACAAGTAAAATCAGAGCCAGAGAATGCGGAGAATTTAACTATTAGAATAAAGGCCTAATCAAAAATGAGAACATGGTGGGGAAATGCTAGCAACAAAAGACTCCCAATGATAGAAACACAGGCCTATTTTTTGCAGTCAGACACCAAACGTTTTTCATCCAAGCCAAGGAGCCCTGCAAACACAGTGAAGAGCTTCATTTGTGTCTATCATTCATTCTCTTCTTCTAGCAGAGAATACTGCATCCATCAAATTACATCTGAACAATTATTCTAAACTGGTTTGAACAATTTAACAAGTTGTCTAGATTGTTAAATAATATTTGGCATAAAGGTTCAGTTACAAAAATTATGATGTCTATCTGAACAATAATGGTTTTGGCCTTGGATTTAGCACAACAGAAATTGATACCAACAAAAAAAATTAGAATGTTTTTCCCTCCTGACAAAAATATTGTCTTCTAACTACACCTTTGAAAAATATTTTCTTCTTTCACAACATGTGGACAGGATATTGTTGTGGTCACATACTGTTTTTCATCAAAGTTAAGCTTATTGTCTGGAGAACAGGTTTTTTGTTTTTTAAATGAGCTGAGTTATATGGAAAAAAAAACCAAACAAACAAACACAAGCTGCTGGAAAATTAATTGGGGAGCATCAGTCAAAACCAAAAAATGTTATGAGGTTATCAGATGTCTTAAATACTGAAATGGAAATAAAAGATACAAAGATTAAGAGAGTAAGATTCAAATGTGTTGCACTGGAAGCCAATAGAAGAGGATCTCTCTCTCTCTTTTTGCATATGGTTTGTTAATAGCAGTGATGGCAGACAAGTGTAGTGCACACTTCTCTCAAAGCAGACAACCAATGGTTTCATACCAACTCTTACTGGGGCAAGGAGTGAACAGAGTTAAAATTATTTCAGAGAATAAAATCAGCTTGTGTTCTGCTAAGTGATGGGAAGTGTAAAAGAATTAAGATGGGTATGATATATGAGAATATTAATTCCAGAGGTAACTGTATTTAAGTGGCGTAACAACTCTCAACACTAACAGACTAAATTATTGTGCCAAAATCTGCCTTATACAGAGTTCACTAGAAAAAAGGATTATTCCCTTAACTCAAAACAACAAAAGAAACACTGAATTTCAATCTGATAAATGAAGAATAAACTTACTAAACTAAATTAAACATTACCAGGCACAGATTTGAAGGAGAGAGCCCCTCAATCAAAGAATAGATTATTTTAAGATATGTGCTATAAAAAAAAGTATATTCTAATGCCTTTACATTACATTTTACACAGTAGGAAAATGCATTAGGTAAGTTTGATTACAAAATTCTCCTCTTCCCCCTTATTGTTCTAGACCTATCACACACATTTGCTTTCATGCTGCTACAAAATAAAATATTAATTGATTCTGAGCTGTACTGCTGACTAACTAAAGAATTTTGATATTTCAAGCTGAGCTCATACAAACAGTTTCATTAACATTTAGGACTTTACAGTTCTTCAAATATAGTAATAACCATTAATTGTTTCACACAACTAAGTCTGAAAACAAAAGCTTCTCATTTTCTTGCAGCTACACATTGTTACTATAATGTTAGAAGTTACTACAAAAAACTTTTCTTTAGCATTGATATTTTACCCAGAGATGGTACAAGGATTTGATAGTAATAGTAATTGGCATTTTTAATATATAAAATGCTATTTTTTACAAACTAAATTTTACTCATTTTGGAAAAGGAACATTTTTTCCCAAGGAGGTTTAAAAATAGCTGCTCTAAAAAACAAATAGGACACAAAATAAGGTTCAAATAGCATTTCAGAGTATTGACAGATCAAACTGAAGGCAACAGTGATTCATGACAACATAAAAGGAATGCTTCTATAATGGGCAAATTAACTTCACAAGGGTAACAACATATCAAAGCCATCAATTTATCAAGCCCCCCCATATTTAGACATGTACAACTCATTTTTTTGCTCAGATATTATAAACATGCAGAGAAACACCTTATGAGAGAGTATAAATACTAATACACCAACAATTCAAAAATTCCATCTTTGATACAGGTTCTAGATCTAGCTGCTTTCAGTAACATACAATATATAGTAACACATGCAAGACTTCTATTGAAGAGTTAGCAAGAATACAAAAACAATAATACCCCATAATAACTTTAGCACTTGACTTAAAAACAAATTCCCTTTTAAGGCATGAAATCATAAATCTATCTTATGCTTCTAATATGAACACATCACGGGACATGGGACTCTTTCAATTAAAATCCTTACCTGTATATTCACAGAGTTCTTTGTTGTCTGACAATAAATTGTAAGGGCAGTCATATTTGAAAGTAAAACCATTAGGCTATATTCATGGAATGCTGCAACAGAGCCATTGAACGAATAACAAGGAAAGCACAATACCTTTAGCAAGTCTCCTCAGAATCTGACAGCGGCATTTAAAAGAGACAGCTATCATTCTTGCTTACTGCCTTCAGTGGTAAAGTATACTCTTGGCTCTGCTCTGCTGGATGCAGCAGAAGCATATGAATTCCTCGCTCACATACCAGAAGAAAGGTAGTCCCAGTGGGGAGTGACAAAGCTTAATTCCTCTTGGCTGATGCAGAGATCAGCTTCATGTCATCCAGCAAAGCTGTGTCATTCACTACTGCTACAACCACCACTTGCAGGATGAGATCAATGGCTTAAAATGCAATGTTCCTTTAGCAACTACAAAGCATCAAATAGTATAAAATGCGAACAATGATACTAGACGGAGCCATTCTCTCACATTCCCCTGCTGCGCACGGAGCGCTGGTTTCTGTTCTAGGCAAAGAGCCATGCATTTCAGCAAATTTAGGGATTTTTCCCCCCCTCCCTTACACATCTTTCATTTCCTTTGTGATTTGCACTGAACAAGACGACAAAAGAGTAGAAATGCTAGTTTTGAGGGGGAATATTTTAAAATGAAAAATATGTTTTAAAGGATTTAGATTTTACATTATATGAAGGTAGGGAAAAAAACTGAACTATCTGCATACCTGATTTTATCATCTGAAAAGCATTTTCATAATTTTAAAATAATTATATTAAGGTAGTGGAAGCAAGAGATCAGAGAGAAAGAGTACAGAGGGATATAGTTTTGTGGGCAGGACCATAAAGCATTTGATCACACAAAATAAATAAAATGATGCTGCATAGAAAATATGCAATAAATCGGGTTCACTCACCAATTCCCAACCTCCCCAACACAAATGTGGGGAAAAGAAAAAAAAGGAAAGAAATTCAGATCCACTTTTAGGACATCTAAGAATCAACTTGTCCCATTTCATAACAAATCTATCCAAACCTTACCAAATTTTACGTATGGCACAATATTGCTCCATTACTTCAGATGTTTTACAGTCTCTTATCTCCATTCACAAAGAAATTGAACATTTCATTTGCAGAATAATGAAGTAAAACATGATGCTTAAATGACAGCTCCACTGTACCTTTACAAAAAACCACAATTTTTCTAATGGACAAAACCCAACATAGGATCTGTGAACTTAAAAGCAAAAATTTAAACAAAGCTGTATAAAACTTTAAAGGCAGATTTGTGTCCAAAAGATAAATGGTTCACTTGACAATGTCAGCATTGTTCATTTAAAACATTAATTATTAATCTATCACCCCTTCTCCTCCATTTTGGGAATACATTTAACATGGCTTCATATACTCCATGTCCTGTTCATTTTCTTCTATTTTAAAATTAGTGAGGGTCTATTCTGACATTTTTAACCAAGGTTGCAGTTAATTTGATCAGTTGGTGCTAAGGTGCACATGTGCTACATTGGGGGATTAAAAGATAGAAGAAGTATTAGATTTCTGGGGAATGGGAGGGAAGTGGCAGGGAGGAATAGGACAATGTTTGTCATAAGCCATACATTTTGTAAATGTTAATAAAATTCTGGAAGCTGCCATGGAAAAGGCCATCCAAAGAAACTCTAAAGGGGAAATAGATTATTCTTTAAGACAGTGCTTCTCAACCTGTGGTCTGCGGACCCCTGGGGGTCCATGGAATATGTCTAAGGGGTCGGCGAAAGACAGAAAACTGACTGAACAGAAATCAGCTATACAACAGAGAATATATTTCCAAAGGGGTCCAAACCTCCATTTGAAATTTTCTAGAGATCCACAGATGAAAAAAGGTTGAGAACCACTGCTCTAAGTACTTCATCAGACAGATCAGTTTCTTTCTCAATTTTAAATCAGAATTTCCACTCCTCTTTTTTTTTTTATTTTCTCCTTATTAGGGGCATCCTATCCCTCCTGGTTGTAGCAGTACCCACATTTTGAAGAGACTGACCAGACATAGTTTATCAACACAGCTACAATGTCGTAGACAGACCCACTGACAAGAGATTGTTTTGTTTTCATTGGAAGCTGATGAGAGGCTATCTGCTTACCTCTTTTCCAGTCCTGTTGTCAGCTCCCATAGCCCGAAGTTCCAAATAATGGAACTATTCTAGGCAGTAGTCAGTCTGATGTCCTCTGGTTGCAGATTTGAGCATATCACAGTGTGTGGGATTTGGGTGGTCTGTCTCTGTAATTGCTGAGTTGTGACAAGTTATGGGCTGTGTGTGTGTGTGGTGGGTTGGGGAAACATGGGTTTCAGCCAGTGTTATTCATGGAGGTCCTGAAAGTACTTGTGAAATGTTGAGCTATTAACTGCTGTTTGGAGCCTTGCCCTTACAGAATGATGAAATCAAAGAGGGAGGCACTGGATCCATCATTGACGGAATTGTCATTATCTTTTTCAAATGGGCAACTTGCCAACATTCCTTCAGGAAAGCATGTGATTTGGCCCATGCTCAAGTCTCAATACCAATCATGTCATCAATTATTACCCTGTCTTTAATCTTCCATTTTTTAGGAAAGATTTCTGAGGAAATAGCAGCAAAGCAACCCGGGAAATACCGAGAGTCTTCAGATTTCCTTGTCAATCCATTTTAGCCATGTTTATGGTGAGGAGATTGCACTGGCCTTGTGGGTCAATGACGCCCTTCTGGCAGAGGATCAAGATCAAGCGTCCATATTGGTTTTTTTAGATGTGTCAGAGACTTTTGATGCCGTGAAGCTTGGCAAGGATACATACAGTTGTTTAAGTAGCTGCAATCACTACTCTGAGAGAAACCAGAGGAGGCTACTGGATGATTTTTCAGCTGTCCCAAGAGCTCTATTCTTTCCTGCTTATTGTGCATGGTTCTACCATTTTCTGTATTTTATTAGGAATCAAAAATCTCTTTTACAGGACAGTAATTGCCAGGATGGCTCTTCTTTTCTTTTAGACTCTGATTCAGGAAAGTACATAAGCATATTCTCATTTGTGTGTAAGCACTTTCCCTAATTGGGATGTTTTTCTGAACTGGGGCCTTAATGATAGGTACCAAATTTTTGTTGTTGCAGAAATGCTCTGGTAGAAGCCCAGTTCTTTGGGATTTTCCTGGGATGTGTGACTTTTAAACGTGATACTGATCTAACTGGTTTTTTGAAAAAAATAAAGGGTTATGGACAATGAAAAAGCAATGAAAGCCTTGTCAACATAGTGAATGGTAAAACAGATACGAGAATACTTCGAAAAACTACACACACATGCACACATAAAAATATAAAATTGTGTGCATGCAATTATTTTTTCTTACCCTTGTGTCTACAAGATTTTCATTATTTCCTAATTGGACATAACTATTTTTTTTCATTACAAACAAAACAAATGCATTAGTAAATAACACATCTTAGAATCTTTGCTGATTTGGCCTCCCTCCTTATTACTTAATGGACCAACTATTTCTCCAGAGTTTTCTCCTGATATATTTGTAAAAACTTTTTTTCATCTTAATCCCTTTGGGTAGTGTCAACTCATAGTGCCTTTTTTGCTGACCTCATTATTTTCCTTACAAGTCATAAATTACTCTTATAAACATATAGTATTATATGTACCACACACAGATTTGTACAACTAAGATTATATTTGTAAATATTTTATTGCATGTCATTAAATGGAAGCAGCTCATTTTTATGTGACAAAATAGACATGATCAATATATATATTTCCTCTCAAAGGTCACCTTCTACCTAATCTTTACCAACCCATCTCTAGGGAGAATGCTTCATAACACTACATCAGTTAAATTCCTCTGAAGTAACCTAAGACAGAAAATTAAAATGAAGAAAAATATGCTTGTTCTATATGGAATAGGAGATTGCAATTTTTATAAAAAATAATATTCCAATATGAAAGCAGGAATTTAACTTGCTGATATTTAGAAGTGATCAGAAATTTTCCGTCAAAATGACTTTTGGATGGAAAATGAGCTTTCTGGAAATTGAAATTTTATGTGGAAAAATGTTGATTTTGGCAAAAATTTTTAGTTTTCTGTTGGAAAATCTAAATGAAATATTTAGTTTCTGGTCAGTTCAACATTAATCTGTATTCATAGAATCATAGGATATCAAGGTTGGAAGGCAACTCAGGAGGTCATCTAGTCCAACCCCCTGCTCAAAGCAGGACCAATCCCCAATTTTTGCCCCAGATCCCTAAACAGCCCCCTCAAGGATTGAGCTCACAACCCTGGGTTTAGCAGGCCAATGCTCAAACCACTGAACTATCAACAAATTCTGGTTCCAAATACTTAGTGACTTCACCAGTTCAGTTGTCTGACTTCTTTAAAACTTGGCAGCAAATATATACTACTTAATATTATTTTCTTGATTTAATGTAAATTATTTTAATAGATTATAATAAGACTAGTCATTAATATAGGCTGTCAATTTCATATTTATTTTTAAATTAATTTAAATAAAAAATCTAATTTAAATGAAAAATATGATTTTTAAAAAATATTATAAATTCCCCCCCCCCGACCTCAACAAAGCATCACGACAGCTCAGGAGGGGGGCAGATTAATATCAAACCAAGCTGAAATGAGATGTTTTGATTTGGTTCAACACACCAAAATGAAATATTTTGATTCAGGAATGTCAGGTTTTTTTCTGTTGGAAATAGTGAAACAAACATTTCAACATCACCAGACCAGCAACTTGTGAACTTTCCACTCTGCACAACAACAACAACAAAATCTGGTATTTTGGCTTTTATCCTGATTTGGGATTTGATTTTTATCCTGCCTTACTGATGTTGATTCCAACAGTCGTGATTTCCACTCTAGACCCTCAATCTTGCACTGTAATGTGCATGGATGGATTTCAGTGGTGTTCTGTGTAGTTGCAGTGGTTTGCCCATTTCAGGAATGGAGCATAAATACACAGCTCATGAGCCTATTATTACAAACATTTAATGAGGGTGGGGGAAAGCATTTTATTAAAGTCACGGTGCACTTCCAGAATGGAAGAGTACTTCATATAGAACAATTTTTTTTCCACTTTCTTGATCTTAACTCCATCTTAAATTCAGACACCCAGAGTTCTCAAGTCATTAAACAACACTTGGTTTCAGTCTCATGCATCTTGATTCATTCAGATGTATTGGTACTTTGTACAACGGCCTATTTTGTATGCCATTGCGTACGTAATTAACTAAAAAGAGACTGGTTTCAGAGTAGCAGCTGTGTTAGTCTGTATCTGCTAAAAGAAAAGGAGGACTTGTGGCACCCATTGTTTCATGTTCTCTGTGTATATAGATCTCCCCACTGTATTTTCCACTGAATGCATCCTATGAAGTGAGCTGTAGCTCACAAAAGCTTATGTGCAAATAAATTTGTTAGCCTCTAAGGTGCCACAAGTCCTCCTTTTCTTTTTTTAAAAAAAGACTGTAGGTGCCTGAAAAGTAATAGCATTTATTTCCAAACACATTTAAAATATACTAACAATAAAGACAGAGGAGGTTGCAATCGTCCCTGCTGAAATAGTTTGGTAACTGAGGGAGTGCTGCCCAGTGAAAAAATGAATGACAATGGCTAGAGATTGTCAAGAGAAGTTGTCAAGGTTCCTTCCCCCCTCTGAACTCTAGGGTACAGATGTGGGGATCTGCATGAAAGACCCCCTAAGCTTATTCTTACCAGCTTAGGTTAAAAACTTCCCCAAGGTACAAACTTTGTCTTGTCCTTGAACCATATGCTGCCACCACCAAGCATTTTAAACAAAGAACAGGGAAAGAGCCCACTTGGAGACATCTTCCCCCAAAATATCCCCCCAAGCCCTACACCCCCTTTCCTGGGGAAGGCTTGATAAGAATCCTCACCAAATTGTACAGGTGAACACAGACCGAAACCCTTGGATCTTAAGAACAATGAAAAAGCAAGCAGGTTCTTAAAAGAAAAATTTTAATGAAAGAAAAGGTAAAAGAATCACCTCTGTAAAATCAGGATGGTAAATACCTTACAGGGTAATCAGATTCAAAACAGAGAATCCCTCTAGGCAAAACCTTAAGTTACAAAAAGACACAAAAACAGGAATATACATTCCCTTCAGCACAGCTTATTTTACCAGCCATTAAACAAAAGGAAATCTAATGCATTTTCTAGCTAGATTACTTACTAACTTAACAGGAGTTGTAAGTCTGCATTCCTGATCTGTTCCTGGCAAAATCACACAGACAGATCAACCCTTTGTTCCCCCTGGCTCCAGATCTGAAAGTATCTTGTCCTCTCATTGGTCATTTTGGGTCAGGTGCCAGCTAGGTTACCTTAGCTTCGTAACCCTTTACAGGTGAAAGGGTTTTGCCTCTGGCCAGGAGGGATTTTATAGTATTGTATACAGAAAGGTGGTTACCCTTCCCTTTATATTTATGACAGAAGTCTAAAAGTGAATTTTTAAATCTATATTTATTATTTATAGCACCCAAACGCCCAAGCAAGATTAGGGGCCTATTGTGCTAGACCCCGTATGAAGATATAGTAGAAGAAAGTCCTTGCCCTGAAGCTCCTAACTGGAAACAAAATGCAATAAGCAGATATTACAAAGTACAGGAGATATGTAGAACTTGGTCAAAACATGGAATTTCCATTCCATGGGAAATTCCTATGTTTTAAAATTTTCTTTCATCCCAAACTGGATCAAAAAGTTGACATTTTAAAAATTCCCAGAATTGTGAAAAATTTCATGTTGAAATATTGAAAATGACTTATCAAAATGTTTTGCTCCCCTAATGTTTTGAAGTGCTTCATGTCAATAAGTTGGAAGCCTTTGTTTTGACTTAATTTTTTCAACTATTATATTATATATTGACTAATATAGTATCTCATAAAAGTCCAAAGTGCTTCCATCTTACATGGAATGCATCAAACATATCAAAACAAAATGTTTCAATATTTTTTTTAATCAAAAATGTCAGTGAAATCAATACATTCCTGAAAAGCAGCTTGATTTAGCTAAATCAGCATTTTACAACCATAAACTGTTCTGCCAGAAAATTTTTGTTTAGCTATAGAGATGAGAGAGGGGGAAGGTATCAGTAATAAAATCCCATAGTAGCATAGGTCAGCTATGTCCACAGCTTGTTGGTTCCCAATTATTTGAAAGGTGATTTTTATGTACATATCTACTAAATAAATATCAGCTATGCCTGACTGATGTTTCAATCTTTCCAGAATCAGTTGGCTTATTTCTTTTAGGATTTACAGCAAAGGAAAGTCTTGAGGAAGGATTAGAAGAGGTAGAGGGCACTGACTTCACATATTCATGCCAGCAAGGCATTCCGTACATAAAGGGCAGAATGAAAGAAATCAGAGACATCTGTGGTGAACTTGACAAACAGGCTGATCAAACTAGCATCTTTGGGGGAGTAGAGGAGGTGGGACAGGAAGAAACACAACAGGAGACAAGAGTGGATAAACAGAGGTGGACAGAGTCAAGAAGGACCCTGGTGATGAGAGCAAGAACTTTAATTTGGTGCAGCAGAAAATGGCAAGTCAGTGAAAGGATTATCTACTGGAATAAAGGTGGTTGATAATTTTACCTTTTTTCCAACCTGAGCAATAATGCTTTGCTTTCTACTGAGATACTGCCCTTGTGGTTTAAGAAGATTAAAAAAAAAAAAATCAGTACTCTTCCCCCCCCCATTCCTACTTTGGCAGAGTGCCTATGGTTTTGGAACTCCCTTCATCCAGAGATCAGGATGAGCTTGTTTTACATCTTCAATGGAAAATCCAAAACAGACTTCTTTGCAGACCTCTACTTCTGTTAAATGAAGCTATACATCCACACACACCAGCCATCCCCTAAATAACCAGTCCTATGTGGAAATACTCATGCTTCACAGAAAAACTAGACTGTTCATAGACAACAATGAATCTTTTTAATACTTAAATATGGTGTCCAAATACCAGAGTAGTGGCACTTAACATGGCCCTAAAACCAAACTATTTTTTTTAAAAAGTAGGGAGTGAGATCTAGATAGAAAATGATTAGATTTGGGGCTACTGGCAACCTAGATACCCCCAGTTCAACACCTATGAGTCAATCTATGTAAGATTAGTCAGTATTGCCTCACCCTGGGGTGCCTTGTAAAATGACACATTGAAGAACAAATGTTTCAGTGTTGAAAACCTGAACACATTTTGTTAATTCTCCAATTCATAAACCATGGAGCTACTGTCTGGTACCTCTAAGCTTTCATGAATTAAAAACAAACAATCTGGTTTTCTGAATGCATTTTATAAAACTGAGTATAATATTAAATTATAGAGAATGTACACTTTTTCTACCTAAAATTAATTTTCCAGTGAACACCACCTACAGTGAATGCTCTACCATACATTGTGTCCTTTATAGTAAACTGTACAACAGATGCACGAAAAATGCGTGAATAACTGGTGAGAAAATTTAAACCATCTTTTTCAATAAAAATGTGCAATTGCAGAAAGGCTGAGAATTGTTTGTTTACATGGAGGAACTGTCCTTTGCAGACCTTTGAGATATTTACTACAACACAGATCTTTCACTCTTAACCTAATTTCATTTACTGTAAACTGCACGGTTCAGCTGTTCTGGCCAATGCTTTCACAAACGCATAGCTTTGCTTTAAAAAAAAATTAGGGGCTTAAGAGGAATTGTAATATACTAATGAAATGATACCATATGTGCTACAATAATAAAGAACCTTATCTTAGCAGCTCTATTAAATTCTGTCTTTCAAAGGTATCACTAAAAATAAGCTGAACTATGTGAGATTTTAATTTGGGCAGAAACCTACATAAGAAAAAGATGCAGTCTGTGAACCATTTTGGATACAGCACCACTTTTCACATGAATCCATAACACTGCACCATGTTTCTTGGTTTTGATTCATAAAATTGAAAGAAAAAGAAAGAGGGTGCTTTCTTTCCAGAACACTGCTGAGAAATCTTCCTAGTATCTTCTGTCATAATGATTCATAAACAACCTGTAGTCTTCCAAATATAATTAAATAAATCACCACCCAGATAGTTTTTCCCCAATATTGGAAGCAGTAGCATTAAGGAAAGAAAATGATACAACTGAAACCAAAAAGGATTCTGCACCAATGTTTGTAGATTTCAATGAGAGAAACTATAAATAACCATCCCCCCCCTCCCCCTCCAGCAGGCACACACAGCCTAGTGGTGGTGTCTGTCAGCAGCATGCATATAATTACAGTCTCTGGGATTTAATGTAATCTCAAAACTAAGGGATGTCTCTGTTTTACAAGCAGTTTCTACATGCTGTAGTACATGGTTAGAGACTTCCGTAATTCCAATCTCTAAAGGGCTTCCTACATTTTCAATTAGTCACAAAGCTGACCTTCCTGCTGTTGCAACATCCTTTATTTTATGGAAAACAGAGTTAGCTTTTGAAAAGCTAGGCTACTAAGAACATTTCTTAGCTCCCAAAGGTGTTTGATTTGAAAAGTCCTTTGGGGGCTCGTTAGGAGATTTTACCTGTTCTAACCAAATTACTATAATACAATCTACATATTTATCCTTTATACAGCGGAGTACAGATGCTAAACACAACACACTGTAAACAAATAAAATGCTGTTAAGAAATTCCTATACTCACTATTACCATTCAAGTGGGGTAAAGCCTCTTATACTTGAGAAAACACCTGCTTTGACTCTGCCATTTAAAATCAAAATATTATCCCAATACCACTAAAACAAAAAGTAGAATAATTATACCTTTCTCTAGTTCTATTACTGGCTTCTGTATTTAATTTTGATACATTATTTTAATAATTTAATAGTTATGTAAATGTGAACACCATATGAACAGATAAAATACACCAAATGTTGGTGCCCATAATGCATTTAGCATAAGGTTCTAGGAGTTTCAGGTATGAACTTTAAAGATTTTTATAGGCAAAACTTTATGTCCAAGAAACCCTGAAAGGACAATAAGAGATAATAACTAAGGTGATGCAGTACAAAGATGAGGTGATACAAGTTACTCTATATAAATAAAAGTTTCAACCCACACCAATTTCTGATGGCTGATAATACAGATAATACTGTATTAATAATAATACATAATAATTATTATGTATTAATTATTATTTAATAATATTACATATTATTATGTAATAATTATTATTACATAATAATACAATAATACTGTATTACTGTATAATGCTGATAATACAGATTTTCTGATAAATCCTTGAAAATACAGAATTGAAAGGGAAAACCTGATTCACTGATGGAATTATATTCCCATCTCTGCATAAATTGCAAGATGGCAAGGTTGCTTGGATGGACAATCCTTTGGTTGCTTTGGATGCTATTTGAACAGTGGCCAACCAGCTACAGTGTCACTCTTTCCCCAGAGTATCACCTGTCAGACATCTCCGGTGAGAAGCAGAATCTGTATGCCTCTTTCACCTGTCCAGTACATAATAAGGTGTGGAGAGAGAGAGAGAGAGAGAGAGAGAGAGATCAAATATACAAAACATGAGACTGGACAAAGAAAATAAGGGGGAGAGGGGAATTACATTCCAAGTTTTAACACTTGGAGGCTGACTGTGCTAAGAATATGTTGACTTAGTTCTACAGCAAGTGGGGCGGACGAGTAACTAACATGCTCAATATTCTGTACTAATCCAGGCATTTATGTAGCTCCACCCTACACCCCTCCACATCATGCCATGAAATAACACCAGGATTTAGGCTTTTGAGGGAGCAGCATTTTTATGCAGAGACAAAGCTGCAATGGATGCAACAAGATGGACAGAGAGACAAGGTGGGTGAAGTAATATCTTTTATTGGACCAATCTCCTGTGGGTGAGAAAGACAAGCTTTTGGGCGACATAGGTCTGAAGAAGAGCTCTTTGTAGCTCGAAAACTTGTCTCTCTCACCCACAGGAATCATAGAATCATAGAATATCAGGGTTGGAAGGGACCTCAGGAGGTCATCTAGTCCAACCCCCTGCTCAAAGCAGGACCAGTCCCCAACTAAATCATCCCAGCCAGGGCTTTGTCAAGCCTGACCTTAAAAACTTCTAAGGGAGGAGATTCTACCACCTCCCTAGGTAATGCATTCCAGTGTTTCACCACCCTCCTAGTGAAGAAGTTTTTCCTAATATCCAACCTAAACCTCCCCCACTGCAACTTGAGGTTGGTCCAATAAAAGATCTTGCACCCCATTTGTCTCTCTAATATCCTAGGACTGACACGGCTACAACAATACTGCATACAACAAGATGGACATTAAGCAAAGAAAAATGTGTTGTCTGAAACTTTTTTTTAAATGGTCTCTTTATCTGAAGTACATCCTCAGCATTGGCTGTTCTTTGGCAACCTTCACGCTACGTGCCAGTAAGTAAACTGTTTACAGGGCCAAGTCTCTTGTGTTTCAGTGTACCATACACATCATGTTTCCATAGCCTAATAGCTTTTTTAGGAGAGTGCACTGTGTCTTTTTATAATCCTCAACACTGCACCCGAGGGATAGTCACTCTACGCCTCTCTTCATAGTTTCCAATAATGTGATGTCTTTCATTATCCTACACTATGAATTTTAAAAATACAACTGTTTGATAGCATCTTTTGAACCATCTTTTGATCAATTAAACTATTGAAAATGAATTATTTCAATCCTCGCACATAAAAGTAAAAAAGAAAAAAGAAACAAAATAAAATTCACTGAGGTTTATCTCCATGGCTTGCTTCTCGGCAGATGTAATGACGTAGGTCACACTGTGTGGCACTAAACATTTTCATCCAGCATAGCTCAGCAAGGGGAAGTCATACGGAGCAATATGGATCATTTGGCAAGTTGAGCCCATTAAACAAAATGAGCCTTAAAACAGCCAAAGGCAAGATCTAGGAACAAAGAATGAAGGCCACATCTACTCAAAAGGGAATCGTATCCTAAAAAAAGTGAGTCTGAAAAGGGTCACTGTGGACAAATAACTCAACATGAGCTCCCAGTGTGATACTGTGGCAAAAAGGGCCAATGCAGTGAGTAATCAGTGGGAGTCAGGAGGTGTTTTTACCTCTTTATAAAGCATTGGTGAGACCAACACTGGAATACTCTGTCCAGTTGTGGTGTGCATTAGAGTGTGTGCATAGAAGAGCCACAAAAATTACTTGAGGGATGAAGAAAATGCCGTATAGTGAGAGGCTTAAAAAGCTCAATTTATCTAGCTTACCAAAAAAAGAGTGAAACCTGACTTGATCATGGTGTATAAGTACATCCACAGAGAGAGAAAATATGAAGTACCAAAAGGCTCTTCAGTCTAGCAGAGAAAATATAGCAGAAACCATGGCTGGAAGTTAAAGACAGACAATTTTAAATTAGAAATTAGGTACAATTTTTTTCACCTGCACATCTACCAATGTGATATATGCCATCATGTGCCAGCAATGCCCCTCTGCCATGTATATTGGTCAAACTGGACAGTCTCTACGTAAAAAAATAAATGGACACAAATCAGACGTCAAGAATTATAACATTCAAAAACCAGTCGGAGAACACTTCAATCTCTTTGGTCACTCGATTACAGACCTAAAAGTGGCAATTCTTCTACAAAAAAACTTCAAAAACAGACTCCAACAAGAGACTGCTGAATTGGAATTAATTTGGAAACTGGATACAATTAACTTAGGCTTGAATAAAGACTGGGAGTGGATGGGTCATTACACAAAGTAAAACTATTTCCCCACGTTTATTTTTCCCGCCCCAACCCCCACTGTTCCTCAGTTGTTCTTGTCAACTGCTGGAAATGGCCCACCTTGATTATCACTACAAAAGGTTCCCCCCTTCCCCGGCCCTGCTCTCCTGCTGGTAATAGCTCACCTTAAGTGATCACTCTCCTTACAGTGTGTATGGTAACACCCATTGTTTCATGTTCTCTATGTATATAAATCTCCCCACTGTATTTTCCACTGAATGCATCCGATGAAGTGAGCTCTAGCTCACGAAAGCTTATGCTCAAATAAATTGGTTAATCTCTAAGGTGCCACAAGTACTCCTTTTCTTTTTGCAAATACAGACTAACACAGCTGCTACTCTGAAACCCACAATTTTTACAGGGTGATTAAACAAACTAGCAAGGAATGTAGTGGATTCTCCATCTCTTGATGTCTTCATGTCAAGACTGGATGCCTTTCTGGAAGATATGTTTTAGTCAAACAAGTTTCTGGGCAGTGGTAAAGGTATGGAATTCTACAGTTTGTGTTATACAGGAGGTCAAACTAGATGCTCTAATGGTCCCCTATGCCTTTAAAAACCTATGAGCAAAGATAATAATGTGATTGCATAAGGCTATCTGATACTTCCTTTTCCCCCCTTAAACAGTAGAGATTAGCAATAATTGAAAGTGGGCAAGCAAAACTCTAAAGGGTGTTTAGACCATTCTCATCATGAAATATTTACATTAGGCAAATCATGAAATGCCTTGTGTTGTACCAGTCTGAAATCTGTGCACATAAGATTTGATTAAAACGTGGGATTATCTGCAAAACCTGTTTTAACAAAAATAAATGGTTTGTTAATATGCTTATTTTTAAAAATTCTTCAAAATTTCAAAAGCCAAAGTATAACAAGAAATATTGACTATTTAAACCTCCCTGTATTTTCATTTAATCTTTCTTTGTCCTAGACTGGTGGTGGGCAACCTGCAGCCTACCAGGGTAATCCACTGGTGGGCTGAGAGACAGTTTGTTTACACTGTCCAGAGGCACAGCCCCCTGCAGCTCCCAGTGGCCGCGGTTCACTGTCCTGGCCAGTGGGAGTTGTGGGAAGCAGCGGCTGTGAATTGTTAAACAAACGATGCTTTCCATCCCAGAGGTGACAGTGTTTACAATAGGGTCATATCCTCCCTTTCATCGTAAAAATAAGGGCAAAGAGCCACAGAAACATACTACATAAGTAAGATGTGCAAGTTAATACATAGCATATCCTCTAGGTCAGGAAAAGATGTCTGTAGTGAGTATGGCTAGAAAACCTTATCATTAGGATTTGAAAAAAAATGATCAGACATCTACTAGGACAGCACACATACAACAAATACTGGCATGCTCAAAGACAAGGTGTTGCAATATTTCTAACAGGCCTCTCAGGGGAGTATAAGCTGGATAACCCACAAACTTATTTTAGGACCATTCCACTATGGATCATTAAGTGTTTTAGTGGCATCCCGCTGCTATTCATCACATTTTTAACAGCACCTTTGAAAACATCCTTTAAAAAAATATAGAAGTCAGGCCAGATATAACACTAACACTCTGAAATTTGCACATACGCTGATCAATTTTTTGTCCTCCCCACTGCTCACAGTATACCTATAACCTCCCAAGATAAACATAGCATCACACACTATATGATCAATAACAAATCATGAGCAGCTAAATATCGATTTTTAGCAATGTATTAATAAATGGCCTAATAAAGAACCAAAACCAATTTGTCAACAGAACAAATGTTTTTCCCCAGAAAATTAAAAGATTCATAAAAATCTATGTCAAAATCTGAATATCTGTCCACAGAGTGTTCAGTCATCCTGGTATCTATACTCACAGGAATACCATTCTGCTATATTATTTGATTATTTGTGTCAAATCATTAATTCCTTTTTCCTAATGCTCTCTTGAAATTTTGTACGTAAAACTTGTACACTGATTTCCTTTTGCCCCAGATACTGGTATTAAGTAGCGTTTTATCAATATATACTGCTCCTTGTTTGCAATTTGGTAAATTATGGAGCAGCAGATGTGATTTCGTAATTAAAGCTAAAGCTTACTTTTCATTACAAACACAGTTTTCATTCCCACCCTCCAACTTCACCCAAAAGATACTGTACTTTCTGAAATATTGCATGACAAATCTCATCCCATGACAGGTAGAACTTTCTGGGAAGTGTGATAAAATTCTTCTAATGATTTGTAAAGTCATGGAGATTTGAACATTGTCATGAAGTTCACTGTGACGTTATCTGATTAAAATATGAACATACACATAATTGTTGAAACCACTGTTATATATTTGCAACAATTCTTGTACAAAATGTGGCATGTAAGATGTCTATGAAAAGGTTATTATTTGCTGATTATGATTATGCTATCTGTATGCATGCATTTAAAGTTATGAATATTGGCTCTATATTTAGATTTCAAATGTTTGCTCCTGGGGTAATGCCTACAGGGTAGCTAGCCAGCACATCTTGGAGGGACTATTCAAATTGAGTGGCCCATCAAAAGAACATTTAACTGACAATGGACCATGGGAGACGCCCATCTACACTTAATGGAATTTCCTGTTGTGACTAGGAGAAATGCATGAACATGTGACTTGCCCATGTGCCTCCAAATTCCACCTTGCTGCTGTAATTTTCCACAGTAAGAACAAAGGAATTCCCTCCACATGGCAGAAGCTATAAAAGGCCCTGGAAACACCTCGATTTTGCCTCTATCCTGCTCCAGCCTCTTTCTGCCCAAGCCTCTGGACTATGAACTTATACTAATGGGAGCATTCTAACCAATGGACTGAGGACCTTCCAATGATTTGGAAACAACCAGAGACTTGACTTAAGACAGCAGTTTATTCCATCACTGCTACAAGCCTGAACCAAGAACATAGCAATTACTGTATGTATCTGATTCCTTTAACCAATTTTAACTCTCACCTTTCTTTCTTTCGTTTTATGATTAAACCTTTAGATTTTAGATACTAAATGACTGGCATCAGCATGATTTTTGGGTAAGATCTAAGCTATATAGTGACCTGGGTTTATGGCTGGTTCTGTGGGATCGGGAGAACCTTTTACTGGATGAGACTGGTTGTAAAGTAACACTCACCTTTAAATCCAGTGTATTTGGTGGTGATATAAGACCTGGAATACCCAAGGAAACTGCTTTTATGACTTCTTGTTAGCCAATGTGGTGAAACAGAAGTTTACTTTTGTTGCTGGTTGGTATATCCTATGGGGTACTAGGCACCAGTCTTTCTATTTCTCAGCAGTTTGTCCTGAATTTGGCATCCTCAGTTGTGGCCCACTGAGGCACAGTTACACTGACTCAAAACTTTTTTAGGGCTTACGAACCAAACTCCCAGTTTGTTCTATTTTGCTAGTCTTTCTGAAGAGAAACACCTTGTACCATTTTCATGGAGGTTGGAAGAGCAATTACTAAAATGTATGAAAGCCTGTGCTGTCACACAAGTGTAATTCCTAAAGTTGTGTGTAGAAAAGCCAAAAACAGCTGAGAATTTAAAAACTGCACAGCAGTTGGGAACTGACTTCAAATCCTGGTTATGATGCAAGCTGGTAATATTCTAAACAAAACGAACTCTCACCCATTCATATAGCTGCTTCCACAGCTTCACTTACTCTACAGATATTCCAGGTTTCAGATATTCCAGGTTTCAGACTGATATTTGGGGTTACTGTTGTTGCTGCTTGTCTTGTTGTGTGGGCGACTGTGCTCATGTGTGTCGGTTGTGGTGGGATAATTGTGTTGATTTATGTATGTGGCAAATGAGGGGTGTGTAATGCCATGAGGAGTTGTGTGTGTTTGTATCTGCTGGTTGTTTTGTCGAAAGGCTGATTTTGAAGATCTGTGGCACTTGAGCCAATTAATCCACCATCTGTGTGGTCTCATTCATACAACCAATGACTCCTGCAGCAGTCAGGGTGATTGTTGCTTAATTTACCTCTGATATGATAACAGTCTAGGTAGGACTCCTGGCACAGCATAGATACATGCCTTACTGTAGCTGTATACTTCACAGGTACAATTGGTAAAGTCATAATGGCTGAGAACCTGAAAACTGAAAAGTAATAGACAGCAAAACCTAGTGATGATTCAAACTGGTGAAATTTTGAACAAAAAAAGTTCTCAATCATGCTTGTAACTTCTTTCGTCACTTCACACTGACTCAGACATTTTAGCCTTCAGTGTGACATGTAGATAGACAATCCTGGAATCTTATCATATGGATGTAATAAAAAGAGCTTATACCAGAGGTGGGCAAACTATGGCCCGCGGGACCGTCCTGCCCAGCCCTTGAGCTCCTGGCCTGGAAGGCTAGCCCTTGGCCCCTCTCCTGCTGCCCCCCTCCCCCACAGCCTCCGGTCACTGCACCGCCAGCACTCTGGGCAGCGTGGCCGCCTCCAGCCAAGCCAAGCGGCTGAAAGCTCCTGCCACTCTGAGCAGCATGGTTAGGGGGTGGGGATTGGATAAGGGGCAGGGGGTCCTGGGAGGCAGTCAGGGGACAAGGAGCAGGTGGTGGTTTGATGGGGCAGCAGTTCTGGGGGGGGGGGGTCGGTCGGTCAGGGAATGGGGAACAGGGGGCATTGGATAGGCGTGGGAGTCCCAGGAGGCCTGTCAGGGGGTGAAGGTGTGGCTAGGGGTAGGGGCGGTCAGGGGACAGGGAGCGGGAGGAGGATTGGATAGGGGGTGGAGTCCCAGGGGAGCGGTTGGGGCAGGGGGTCCTGGCAGGTGGCAGTCGGGGACAAGGAGCAGGGTGGTTGGATGGGTCAGGGATTCTGAGGGGGGCAGTTGGGAGCAAGAAGGGGGAAGGGGTGGATGGGGACAGAGGCCAGGCTGTTTGGGGAAGCACAGCCTTCCCTACCCGGCCCTCCATACAGTTTCGCAACCCTGATGTGGCCCTTGGGCCAAAAAGTTTGCCCACCCCTGGCTTACACTGTGGTGAGCAAAAATGGGCCGATTAAAGCAAGGATAATAAAGTGGAGCCAATTGGGAGAGGCCCTGACTCGAAAAGGAAAAACTTTCACAACCCAGCCATGCAACAGAGTTGGGAAGCAAAGACGAACATGAAAACTGAAGGTCAGTAAAATACTGCTTAAAAGAGACTTGCAAATTAAAGACTCTGGTTTTCCTACAGCTGAATGAATCTCAAGCTATCTATATTGCTTGTTGTGGTTTCTTTTTTTGGGATCAGGCTGAAGGTAGCTGCAGTTCTGATGCCCTGTATATTACTCTGGCGTAGCGACATGTAAGTAAAAGTTACCCTTTCTTTACAAAGATTCAAAACTCAAAGCTGGAATGTCTGAACAAACAGGTTAGGGATACAGCCTGCTCCCCATTGGCACAAGAGCTTTCATCCCTCATTATTTCCCCATCTGACTTGCATCACTCACCCAACTTTACTATTGTCCACTCAATTTGTTCTTTTCAACCTTTGCACATGTTTTTGCAAAAGCTGTTTGTAATTCTCTGCTGCCGGCTCTGCCCAACTTTAAAGAGTGAAACACCCGGTGCATATTCTTGATGACATCACTATGCACAGACCAGGAAATATACACGTCCCACAATTCAGAGATGAGTAAGACCTATTAGATCAGCTAGCCAATCTCCCTGACAATGCAGGATTGGTCCTACAGCTGGCGCTTTGTCTAGTCTAGTTCATAGAATATCAGGGTTGGAAGGGACCTCAGGAGGTCATCTAGTCCAACCCCCAAAGGTTCCACAGTTCCACAGGCCCAAAACTATCCCCTTAGCAGATGTTTTACTTAGCCCAATAAAATTCACTGATAGGAAGATTTTCTTAAATATTCACCCTAAATTTTCTCTTTTTTAAATTCTGTGTACCTGCTAGTTATAAGCCTTTGAACCTCCCTAAATAATTCTCCTCTCTCCTTGATGTTAACACTTTTAAACATCATAGAATGTTATGCTCTCTCTGTTAGTTGTTACTTAACTACAGGTAAGACATACACATAACTCTTTTTAACTTTCCTCATAAATACACCCCTTGTTTCAACCCCTTGATTCTTCTTGTTGCTTTTCATTGACATTCCTCCACTTTGTCAATGTCTTTTCTAGTAAGGAGGTACCCCGAACAGAATTCAATATTTCATATGCAGTCATATGAGAAAAAAATAGCTAGGGACAATTACTTTCCTTGTCTGTGCCACAAGGCATCTGGGTGTAAACCCTGTTGCTGTTTTGCAAATTCAGCTGCCATTTTGCATTGCAAACTCAAATTTAATGTGCTGACCCCTATCTATAGCTGGTCTCCTTGCATTACTGCTTTCCTGGCTTTCACCTTGTATTGAATTACTTCCCCACAGATGTATTAGTTTTCCAAGTCAAATCTCATTCTGCTTTGGTCTGTTCATATTGCTCTAAGTCTCCTTTTATTGTTTCTCTGCTTTCACTACTACTTGGATCTCCTCCTAATTTAGTATCATCTGTGTCTTCATTAACAAACTCTTCTTATCTCCCCCACCTTACAGACTAACAAATTTATTTGAGCATAAGATTTCGTGAGCTACAGCTCACTTCATCGGATGCATTCCTTGTAAGTCCCAGGCCTTCTTCTCAGGCCCTGGCTGTGCTGTAGGGATGCCATGGGTTAGACATGTGCTCTGGTCCTGGCCACATGCTCTAAGTGGTAGGACCCTTCTTCCCAGTGTCGCCCCCGCCCTGTCGCAGTTACGGTCCAAGCCTGGCCTGCAGAGCCTCTTGGATGATGCGTCTCCCTGTGCTGGGCCCGATGCCCAGGGTCCCCCTCGCTCTCTCCAGCTGCTCACCGCACCCAGCTCCAGACTGCTCCAGCCCCAGCTCCACCACTCTGTCTCAGCTGCTCTGCCTCCAGCTCCCTGGGCTGCTTCTTTGGCCTCTCTCCCTCTGGTTGCTACAGCTCTGCTCCCAGGACAGGTCTGCTCTGCAGGCTGCTTCTGTGACTCCGCATCCAGCACTGACCTACTTCCTGGGCTGCTTTTCTGGCCCCTCTGGCTCTGGTTGCTGCAGCTCTGCTCCCAGGGCAAGTCTGCTCTCTCTGGGCTGTGCCTCTAGCTTTGGGGCTGCAGCTCTGCTCCCAGGACAGGGGCTGTTTTTCTGGTCCCTCTGGATCTGGCACAGCTCTGCCCCCCAGCTTAGCTTGGGCCCCCCTGCTTCCTCCTTAGCTTGACCCCACTCTGTCTGACCCAGGCAATTCCAGCTCACATGGAGGACGGGACCTCCCTGGCCTCCTGACTCCCTGATTAGCCTGCCCGCCCTGTCATTCAGGCTGACCTGGAGCATTGGCCTCTCCCCATTGTTCCTGGGGGCTGTCAGTCTAAGGGTCCTGATTCCCCATTGACCTTTCCCCCTTTTTAGTACTGGGAGCCAGCAACTAAAATATCCCCACTGAATGTTAGTAAGGGGGAAACAGTCCCCTTACACTATCAAAGCCTAGTAGTTTTCCAACTAAAATTGTGACACAGGGTATCAAATGCTTTACCAAAACCCAAATAGTACTTCTACTATTTTTCTTTGTCCACTAATTTTTATATTTAAACAACAGTAACTGTGTCAAGATATATTATATATAAATCCAAACTACTTTATGCTCATGGTTATCCTCAAAAAAGGCAGTGACTTTTCCTTTCAATAATTATTTTATTATTTCATTTTCATAGGGCACAAATTTAAGAGATGTTAATTGTCGGGACCACTTAGGTTTCCTATTAGTGTGCATATTAAAATACCCCATAGCATATAGGTAATTTGCTATTCATACTATTTGCTCATTCATGCAATAGAAATACCACGTTGGAACATGTATACATAGCTCAGACCTAAATCAATAAGACCTGTCCAAAGGTAGAATTCTGGTTGGAATTTATGTTTGAATTTCCCTGCTTTTCTTGATGTATCATAGCCTTTATGAAAATAGTCATGTGTGGGATTTTTTTTTTTTTTACTCTATACGGTGTGCATTTAAAATCTGTGTTATGCCAGCTGTTGTACTTCAGCAATGAAACTAAACTTGGTACCGCAAAGAAGGGCAATGAACAGATCCTCTCTATGAACTTGTTTAGAAAGAGCTATATTTACTTAATTGATCAAACGGGAGTCACAAACGATGAAATATTTTGCAGAGGCATATGCTAATAGCACTGCACCAACCTTTAAGCCCTACTGCTTACAGAAAAGGTCCATAAAACGGTTGGGATGATGGAAATGCTCCAGAGCTGCTGTTCAGAATGTAGAACAGCATAATAGCAGGACAATTTATTTATTTATTTTTAAAATAAAGTGGAGGGAGGGGTGGAAACACTTTAACAAGAAATTAGAAAGTTGATTGATATAAATTCACCATCTATCACAGCTTGAAAAAGTGAATTCACACTCTTCCCCTTTCCCACTTCCCATTACAGGTCCCTTAGCAGTGCTTGAATGTTAGCAGTGTTGCTAATGGATAAAAATGGAAACAAATGCTTGCAACAAATCACTGTATGCTTTTGTGCCGGCTTTCTCATTCTGATTCATCATATGCAGAACTTTATGTGGCTACTGCATATTAAAATCAATGTTCTACCTCTTCATTACCATTATTTCTCTTTCACTTCAGAAGTTTTTCTTCCTTGAGATCTCTGCTTGAATAGCTTGTCAGAGAACATTTAAATCAATATTTGCGTGTGTGTGCTATGCATCCGGATGCCATCTCATTACAATATGAATTCCTATAATTTCTGTCAAACGCTGAAACACAGTAAAAACTGTGTCAGATGATTGAAGATTATAGCCATCTATCTCCATCATTTAGAAATCTGAGGTAACTGAGGATTTATCATCAGCTCATTAGATAAAAAAGATCTAAATAAAGATTGAATGCAGCATTTTCTGTGATGCATGAAAATTAGTTGCAGCTCAAGCAGAAAGCATTAAAGATTCACCCTACATTTGGCCAGTGCTGGGATGCTTTATCTCAGTACAGCCTACTGCATCGGAGATCCAGGTTTAAGTCACTGTTGAAAAGCTGTGGTATTATAGAGTGTTTATATTTGATACAGAAATCCAGAGCTCGATGAGCGGTGAGATTGCTTTTTGGGTGAGAGGAATTCTATAGTGGGCAACGCAACTAAGACAGCATGTGTTTATGAAGATATAGCAAGCCCTGGCTGGGCTCCAGGACACAGATGCCTGCGCTCAGGGCCGACCCTAGACCTAATGGTGCCCCAGGCGAGGAGAGTCTTCAGCACGTACCCCTCCCCCCATTTGTTAAACTTTTGAATACCTTATTTTTATTGCATTTGTAGCCCACTTCACAACTTTGATGCATGATTTGCATTCATGATTATCTCTGTTATACAAGATGATAAATTTTCATGCTAGGATCTGTAAATCTGTATTTATGATTATATATATGTATAAGTACATAAAAAAACCTCGTTTTCTCAAAGCTTATAGAAACTTTTTAATTTTAAGAATAACTGAAATATATTAACATCAAGAAATTGAACCGTGCACCAACACTGAGTGGACCAGTATTAAATAGTGTTACAGTCGGTGACCGCCTCAGAATGTTAACCCTGGTCCTTTAGTTCAAAAGGTGCTTTTCTCACCTTTGCCCTCAAAAGCTGAAGCACAGCCTCAGATAGATCCAAAGACTGGCCAATGGCATTTTCAAGTGCTAAAATAACTAGAGATGTTAGTCTCTTGGCAGCCATCATCCATCGAAGATATGTTTTAATGAGCCTGAGCTTCAAAAAACTGTGCTCACCACTTGCAACTGTGACCGGCAGCGTGAGCAGAATCCTCAAAGCTATCCACACATTAGGAAAAAAGTGCCCTTCAGCTCTGCATCATGAATGAATTGGAGAACTTGGAGTGGAGAGTGCTTCCCCTCTTGCAAAATGTGACGGATGTTGTCCAATTCAACAAAAGGTCTTTATCATTGACGCTGGAATATTTTCCATGTGTCAGCATTCGGAGAAGGTCCGTACAATTGTTCAAGAGTATTTTCCTGTCTGCCAGCAGCTTACTAAGTCAGACAAAAAACCCCAGGTCTTTTCATGGTGCTTCATTTGTCCAAACTTTTCTTTAGTGGACACTCAAGCAGTGTCAACAAGAAAGCAAAAAAACTCCCTCCTGAATTTTTCTTCTGAGTTTCCCATCACCAAACTATCTCTTCTGATGAACACGAGTTTCCTTGAAGACTGAACTCCTAAGTTTTCTGCCATTTCTTTTAAAGCAGTGATGGCATCTTCAAATCCATTGTCTCTATAGGCAGCAATGAAATCGAGGCAGCTTTTCATCAAAGTAGTAGTGGTCATGATGTCCATCGACTGAGTTTGCAGTGTCTTGCTTATTTTTTATTGGAACAGGAAACACGTGAGATCAAAAATTTGAAGTCAGTGATCTGGTTTACCAGGCTTTGCACCTTGTGTCGGATTCTGGCCTCGGCTTTACTCAACTGCGCCAGTTCCATCAGGGCATCATAAACCTCAGTCACTTGGTACCTCATGGGCTTTATGATGTTAATGCAGCAAGGAGTGACAAGTTATATGGGCTCATAGTGCCTGTGCTCCAGGAATAATTCAGGGCCCTGGGACCCAGCTCCACCAATGTTTGGGGCTGGGTCTCTCCCCCAGCCCTGCCTGCTGCCCCCGCGTGCCTCCCTAGAAGCATCTCCCGGCTTTCAGGCTTTGAATTTTAATCAGTTTGCAAGTTTCTGTGTTAAAGAAGATTGATGCTATAAGACGCAGGGACTCGTATCCTATGCAGCACATTACATCTAAATTATCCAGAAGGGCCCCCACACACACACAAGTCATCTCTCCTGCGCTGTCTCACCCCAACACCAAAACACACGCTACCACTAAGCATAAAGGAGATGTGGAAGAACCAAGGGGAACCCTACTCCTGCAACATTTATGCAGCATATCTGCAGAGAAGGCTTTGGCTAATTGGAAGCCCCAGGCTCCCCCTCTTTGCTGTCACTTTATCCTCATCAAGTTGAGACTTTTTGGTTCTGAGGTATGGACAAATGTGCTTTCCTTTTGAGAAAGGATGGAGATGACTTTAGAGGGCTCTGTAATGTTGGAAATCACTTTTCTTTCTGAAAAGTTTGTTCTTAATATATTTAGCTGCATCTCCTCCTCAAGATGGTATCGCTGAAGGAAGTTAGCAAAAATAAATAATTTCCAGTTGGTTAATTTTGTGCATTTGGTAGCACTTTGTTTATGTCAATGTCACTGTTTTCCTCTTGACAGTCAGTCAGTTTCAGCCTTTCTGATAAAATCCTTAAAAACACCAGGCTGGGAGCACAAAAACCCTTTCCAAGATTTAAAGGATTCCTCAACCATGGGATGCTGTTCCAGGACAGAGGTCTGCTGGGAAGAGATGGGTTCCACTTAACCAAGAAAAGGAAGGGCATCTTTCGTCACTGACTCGTCAACCTAGCAACGAAGGCTGTAAACTAGGTTCAAAGGGATCAGGTGACAGGTGGGTATAAAAAGAGTGACCTTAACAGAGGACTAGGTTGTTTTTATTTGCGGGAGGGCGGGCGGGCGGGGGGGGGAGGTTGGAAAATGAATTAGGGTCATAGCAGCAACAGGAGGGAGAACAGTGGACAATATGCTTGTAACAGGGTGCACTCACCTCTTGTGAGTGCCCCCTTTGGCCAAGTGTGTGCAGGTACTCTCTCTCTCTCTCTGACTGTCTCCAGAGGAGGGACAATGTCTTCACCCTCTTGGGGCTTCCTGGCTACAGCTCTCCAGCTGGGCCACTATAGTTCAGTTCCCGCCTTTGGGGTGCCTCACTGTCCAGGCCACTTCCCCACAGTGGCTAATGAGGGTTGTGGGGGGACCCAGTCCCACCCACTACTCTGGGTCCCAGTTCAGGGATCCTGTAGATAGCAGCTATCTGCTGTGTCTCTTTATCTAAGTCATGCTGCTGATCTAATTCCACTTCCCCGTGGCTGTGCCGTCTTCACACTTACCTCAGGGCCTTGTCCTGATGGAGTCCCTGCAACCAGCTCAGGGCTCCTTCTCACTCTCCCTGGCTTCTGGCAGCACTACCTTGTCAGAGATCCTGCAGCTCTGTCAACTGTCCATACACCAGCCACACTCATTCAGCTCCAGCAAGGAACTGAGCTCTGTATGGCCCTGCAGCTCTTCTTATAGTAGGCTACTGGGCCCTGATTGGCTGTGTCCTACACAGCCACTCTAGGCAGCTTGGAGGACCCCCTCCACTGCCCTTTTTGGGGGCAGGGTGTGGCAGGGCCAGGAGGTCTCCAGGAGGGGGTCTCACAGGGTCTGGTCTACCTCATCATAATGCTCAACATCTTAGATGTCCACACACAAATGCAAGGAGTAGGGAGAATAACATGAAGAATTGGAAGTACTAGTACATAAGCTAAATTATGACAACTGGTATTCAGCAGAGACTTGGTTGGATAAATCTCATGACTGGAATATTGGTATGGGGGTATAGCTTGGTTAGGAAGGACAGGCAAGGAAAAAAGGAAGGTGGTGTTGCATTACCAATATAATATACAATTGTTCTAAGGTTCAAGAGGAACTGAAAGGTAGACCAGCTGAAAGCCTCTGGGAAAAAACAAAAGGAAACAATAGGTGCAACTTCATGGTACGGGTCTACTATACACATCACCAAATCACAAGAATGAGGAGGCATTTCTATAACAAACAACAGAAATATTCAAAACATGAGACTTGGTAGTAAGGTGGGATTTTAACTAACCAGACATCTGTTTGAAAAGCAGTATGGTGAAATGAAGTGTCCAACAGGGTCTTGGAATGAAGACAATGTCTTGTTTCAGAAAGTATAAGTCAGGGGTCTCAAAGTCCCGGCCCGCGGAGGAGAGACCAACATAGCCACACTGCCAGCTCTGTCTGCTGCAGGTGCCACCCCCCGCAGCTCCCATGGCTGGGGAAGAGGGACAGAGATACCATCACTAGCTGCTGGGTAGAGTCAGCCAGGGAGGCAGCATCATTATTTGCCGGGCAGAGTCAGCCATGGAGGCAGTGTCACTTTTTCCCCACAATGAATATAAACCAGTCAAAATACCGAACACAACTGTCTGATGCACACCTTGCTGCAATCCTGAAGGTTTCAACTGCTCAGTCACTGAGGCCAAACATTAACAAACTGACAGAACTGAAGCGTTGCCAGGTGTCTGGCAAACACTAAACTCTCTGGCAGGCGAAGAATTGTTTAAAGTTGTATGACAGTTTTATTATTTCTAAGAAATTCAAAATAAAAAATACAATATAAACGTTTTCTTTTCTGAACACCATTATTGTGACATTATTGGCCCACTGGGAGGATTTGAGGACTGGCACTGGCCCTAAGGTAAATTGAGTTTGAGACCCCTGGTGTAAGTAGTAACTAGGGGAACAGTCATTTTAGACTCAATTCTGACTAACAGGGAGTTGTGATTCTAAAGGCAATTTGGGAGAAAGTGATTATTATAGGGTTGGCCACCTCCTGAGTGCCGCAGCGTGCCCCTGCGTGACCACTCTGCAATGCCCTGCCTCTGTTTCCCTCTCAGTAAGGTAACAATGACTTCACTTTAACAGCCCACAAATTGAAGCCAAACACTCTACTTTACATCATGGTGCCTCTCTTTAATGGAGCCTTCTGAAAGAGTGCTTAAAACAGAGATTACGCACCCTGTGCAATAACGGTAGTTCTTCGAGATGTGTCCCTATGAATGCCCCACTATTGGAGCACATGCGCCCCACACACCCTCAATCAGAGATTTTCATTAGCAATGTCCATTTGGCCTGCGCATGTATCTGTGGTATGCTCGTGGCCTGCACCAAGGCTATATCAGGCTGTGTGGGCAAACCGTCCCCTCAGTTCCTTCTGCTCCACCACGTCTCAGAGGAAACTCTGAAGCAAAGGGGAAGGAGAGTGAGCAGTGGAGTACCCATATGGACACACATCTCAAAAAACTACAGTTACTGCACAGGGCGAGTAACCTCTGTTACTTCTTCAAGTAGTGTACCTATGGGTGCTCCGCCCTTGGTGGCTGCTGAGCAGTATCTCCCATAGGAAGGGGGAGGAGGGCAGGGAGCTTCAGAAAGGAGTCCATGACATGGGAGAGAACTGCACTGCCAACTGAAGCATCAGATCTGGAGATACTGACCAGGCGATAGAGTTTAGACAAGGTATGTACCAAAGACCACGTAGCAGCTCTGCAGACTTCTGAAACTGGAAAATTTTTAAGGAGGGTCATTGATGTAGCTTGCGATCTGGTCAAGTACACCAACAGGCTGATCGGGGCGGAATGTTGCCGGCCTGGTAGCAAGCGATAATACACTTGGAAATCCATTCAGAGAATCAGGATAGAGATGTCAGAGCTGTTTGACCTGCAATCGAAACAAAGGGTCTACTGGATTTATGAAATAGTTTAGCTCTACCTAGATAGAAGGATAATGCTCTCCTGACGTCATCGCACATCTAGAGTATTGAGAACAGCCGCCAGGTTACAAATATGCAGTTTGGGGAAAAAACACCTGAAAAGAGTCTGATCTGATTCAGATGATATTCAAAAGTCACTCTAGGGATAAATCTGGGGTGTGGTAATAAGGACACCTTATTCCTGTAGAATATTGTGAAAGGGTGGGGCGGGGGGGAGTCTGTCATTAAGGCCCCAATCTCTCCAACTCTGAGGGCTGAGGTAATAGCCACTAGCAAGGCTGTTTTCCCAGATAAATTCAATAAGCAGCAGGTGGCCATTGGCTCAAAAGGGGGTTTTGTGAGGCTTCTGAGAACCAAGTTCAGGTCCCGGACAAGAGCAGAAACTTTTGTCTGTGGGAAGAGATTTACCAGGCCTTTCATGAACCTCATCGCTGTGGGGAGAAAAACCCTCAATCGTCATATGAAAGGCGTAGTGCTGTATGACTGAAGACCATTTGTATCATTGTTGCTACCACTGTTATACAATTGCAACAAATCTTGTACAAAGTGTATCATAAGTTGTCAGTGGAAAAGTTAGAATATGTCAGATATGATTATCCCAGTTAAATCCATGTCTCATGGCTGTATCTGAAGTTATGAATATTGGTAATGTATCTCAAATGTGTTTGTTCTTGGGATGACACCCACAAGAAAAGGAGGACTTGTGGCACCTTAGAGACTAACAAATTTATTTGAGCATAAGCTTTCGTGAGCTACAGCACACTTCATCGGATACATTCAGTGGAAAATACAGTGGGGAGATTTATATACATAGAGAACATGAAACAATGGGAGTTACCATACACACTGTAACCAGAGTGATCACTTAAGATGAGCTATTACCAGCAGGAGAGCGGGGGGGTGGGGGGGGGGGAAATAAAACCTTTTGTAGTGATAATCAAGGTGGGACATTTCCAGCAGTTGACAACATCTGAGGAACAGTGGGGGGTGGGAGAGGGATAAACATGGGGAAATAGTTTTACTTTGTGTAATGACCCATCCACTCCCAGTCTCTATTCAAGCCTAAGTTAATTGGATCCAGTTTCCAAATTAATTCCAATTCAGCAGTCTCTCGGTGGAGTCTGTTTTTGAAGTTTTTTTGTTGAAGAATGGCAACTTTTGGGTCTGTAATCGAGTGACCAGAGATTGAAGTGTTCTCACAATGTGCCAGCAATGCCCCTCTGCCATGTACATTGGTCAAACTAGACAGTTTCTACGTAAAAGAATAAATGGACACAAAACAGACATCAAGAATTATAACATTCAAAAACCAGTTGGAGAACACAAAGTAAAACTATTTCCCCATGTTAATCCCCCACCCCCCACTGTTCCTCAGATGTTCTTGTCAACTGCTGGAAATGGCCCACCTTGATTATCACTACAAAAGGTTCCCCCCACCCCGGCTCTCCTGCTGGTAATAGTTTGTTTGCAGGAGCATAAATGCCTAATAAGCATGAAGTGGCCCTGGAATTTTTAAGGGTAGGTAACGACTTGGCTATGTTCTCTGCAAATAACTTTAGTCCATCAAACAGGCAAAGTCTTCATCATATTCTGGACATCTCTGTGGAAACCGGACATTTTTAGCCAGGAAGCCCTACACACCGCCGCCATAGAAACAGAACAGGGTACAGTGTCTGCAACATCGAGAGCTGCCTGCAACTATGTTCTTGCCAGTAACTGTCCCTCAGTGACTCTGGCCTGGAATTGTTTCCTTTGATCTGGAAGAAGGTGTTCAATAAATGACCCAAACTTCGTGTAGTTGGTGAAGTTGTATTTGGCTATCAGCACTTGGTAATTTGCAGTGTGGAATTGCAGCATAGCCGATGAATAGCCCTTCATCCTGAGGGGGTCCAGGTGCTTTTGGTCTCTGTCATATGGGGTGGATTTATAACGGTGTTGTTTGCCCTGCTCAGTTCACTACATTGATGACCAGAGAACTGGGAGGTGGGTGAGAGACGAGGAATTCAAAATCCTTGATGGGGACATAACATTTTTGTCAGCCTTCTTACAAGTGTACGTGGGGTTTGTCAGATGGTCCTTGCAGGTTCTAGAAGAGCCTTGTTAATAAGGAGGGCAATTCTAGATGGTGTTACAGAGGGAAGAACATCCAACAGTTTATGTTGGGATTCTCTGACCTACTCAAGGGGTATCTGCAGACAGTCTACCACCCGCTTTATGAGGTCCTGGAACGACTGAAAATCAGCATCCGTGGTTGGAGAAGGAGGCATCAGGGCTTCATCTGGTGAAGAGAGTGAGATGGTGGTTTGAGGTATGGCTTCTCTGTCCACCCTGGTCTTCTGCTCCTCAAATTCTTCCCTGCTTTGGCCTCTCTATCATCTCAATGGGCGAGAGTTGGGGCCCGAGAGAACTACTGACGATAAACCGCCCAGGGATCCCAATATGCCCATAGAGGTCCCTACAAGAGAGAGGACGGCATCCAGGGTTTTTCCTAACAGGAATGATGAGGCCTCAGAACATCTTCCCTGCCCCTTCAGGATGCGGGGGGGTCAGTGTAGGGGTGCATAAGAGAACCCTGCACTGAAATGGAAATAGAGGGAAAGTCATCATCATCATCCTCTTCTTCTAATGGAGGAGCTCCCACAGAAAAGGGAGGCGACAGTACTGGGGATGCAAAAGGATCTGGAGCTCAAGAGGTTCTTGGAACCCACCATCAGTGGAGACTCTAGTTCAGCAGTCACAGTTAAGTCCCTCTGGTTCCTAAAGTCCTGTGGTACCAAATGGTGTTGTGGCACCGAATGGTGTGGCAGCACCAAGTGTGGCATCAGCATCAAGCAGGGTTGTGGTAGAGGACGTTTGTTCTTGCCCAACGGTACCATAGACTTCGGACACTTCATAGGTGGGTGCCAAAGAGGTTGGAGGCTTACCCAATACCGCAACAGTTGATAAGGACAGAATGGAATCAGGTCCAATAGTACTGATCTTCAATGCTTGGTTCCAGAGTCTTCTCAGGGCCCTGTTTACCTTTAGCACTGTCATGTTTTCTCACCTCACCTGGGCTAGAAGAGCCTTTTGCCTCTCCAGTCCCAAGCCTCAAGGAAGTCCTCTTTGAGACTGTAGATCTGGCTGGAGACCAAGGTCTTTTTGAGGGAAAATCCCTAGAAGGGGAACTAGAGCTCCTCTTCTTGGAAGATCTGGAGGAGGACTCTGAGAATTTCTCCTTTTTTAGGAAAACGTGGCGCTTAGGTGGAAGGGGTGCTAGAAACTCCCAGAGAATTATGTCCAGGGCGGTTCTGACCTAATTCTGAAGAGCAGTGAAGGGAATTCTCCATCATAAGGAATCAAAGTTTGACTTTTCGCTTCTTCCAAGCCCTAGATTTCAGAGCTAGACAGAAGTTGCATTTCTATGGCACGTGACTCGCCCAGACACTGACTGGGATGGCCTCTTTGCACAAGAGGCAGCATTAAAACCTGGTGACCAAGGCATGCCCTTTACATGGAGGATTTTCCTGGAGGGAATAGAACAAGTCTTTATAACAAAAAAAGGGTGGGTGTTGTTTTTAAAACAAAACAAAAACAAGTACTGACCCAACTATTAACAAACTAGCCAACTAACTGAGTAGAGAAAGTTCCATAACTGCCAAGAATGGCAAGAAGTGGACACACTATCTCCATCTCAGGCCAAGGCACTTGAGAAGAAACTGAGTGAGGGGGTTTGTCTGTGCAGCTTGGTATAGCCTTGGTGCAGGTCATGAGGATACCAACAGCACATGCATGGGCCAAACAGACACTGCCAATGAAAATCTCTGATCAAGAGCATAGTGGAGCACACGTGCACCAAGAATTGAGTACCTGTTGGAATACTACTCAAAGAAGAAGAATGATTTATAGGCTCTTACCTCAGTGCCCAAGCAAAAGTTAAACTTCTCAAAACAAAAAAGACCCTGGGTTCCAGCTGCAGCTTCTTCTGTAAGGCCTCAGGCTTCTTCAGGATCTCTCCCAGCCCTGCCTATCTGGAAAGCTTTATAATCCCTTCTGTTTGTTCAGTCTCTCTCTTAGGTTTCCCTTCCTAGAGAGCTCTGTAATCCCTTCTCTCCCCCTTACAATTTACTGCTACTCTTTTATAAAGCATCAGCCCCTCTTCTGTCAGCTAATTAAGTCACACATACCCTTTTAGGTGTGGTGCATTCAGGAATCAGCGTTGGCTTGCTCCAGTCCCTACAGGGACAAGCCACTCTGTTACAGAGGTCATATTATGACAGATTTCATGATTCTAATGAAAGGAAGGAGTGAGAGCAGCACAATAAGGGCAATGGACTTCCAAAAAGCAGACTAAAATTCAGAGAACTGATAGGTAAGAATGGGAAGAAAATCTAAGGGATAAGAGAGTTCAGGAAATCTGTCAGTATATTAAAGAGACAATATAAAAGACACAACAGCAAACTATTCTGATTCAAAGGAAAGCAAGGAGGAATAGTAAGAGGCCAATATGGCTCCATGATGAACTCTTTAAGTGACCTGAAAAATCAAAAAGGAATTCTGCAAAAAGTGGAAACGCAAATTGCTAAGGAGGAGTACAAAAGAATAGCACAAGAATGTAGGGACAAGATCAGAAAGGCTAAGGCACAAAATGAGTTATACCTAGTAAGGGACATAAAAGCCAATATGTTCTTTAAATACATCAGGAGAATGAAAAAGATGAAGGAAAGTATATGGCAGGGCAGGAGAGCTAATAATTGATGACATCAAAAAGGCTGTGGTGTTTGTTTGTCTTCATTAAAAAGTTTTATAGCAACCAGATACTCAATACAATTAATATTAACAACAAGGGGGAAGACACACAAACCAAAGTATGGAAAGAACAGATTAAAGAGTATTTAGATAAATTAGATATATTCAAGCTGACAGGGCCTGATTAAATGCATCCTAGGGTACTTAAGGAACTAGATGAAGTCATCTTGGAACAATTAGTGATTATATTCAAGAATTCATGGAGGACAGGTGACGTCCCAGAGGACTGGAAAAGGGTAAACATAGTACTCATCTTTAAAAAGGGGGAACAAAGAGAACTCAGGGAATTATAGACCAGACAGCCTAACTGTGACACTTGGAAAGATACCGGAACAAATTATCAATCAATTTGTAAGCACCTCAAGGACAAATCATATCAAGCCAACTTAATTTCCTTCTTTGACAGGGTTACTAGCTTAATGGAAGCAGCAGACAGGATATATCTTGATTTTTCAGTAATGCTTTTGACACAGTTCCACGTTATTCCCATAAACAAAATTAGGGAAATACCATCTAGATGAAATTACTATAAGGTGAGTTCAAACCATACTCAGAATTGATAGCAGTGGTTCACTATCAACCTGGGAGGGTGTATCTAGTGAAATACAGCAGGGGTCAGATCTGGATCTGGTACTAGTCACATTTTCATTAATGACTCGGATAATGGAGTGGAAAGTGTGATGCTACACCCCATATTCATCCTGGGGTATGATTCTGATATGATTATGACATAATTATGATGCAATTTGTACAAAAAGAAAAGGAGTACTTGTGGCACCTTAGAGACTAACCAATTTATTTGAGCATAAGCTTTCGTGAGCTACAGCTCACTTCATCGGATGCATAAAGTGGAAAATGCAGTGAGGATGTTTTATACACACAGACCATGAAAAAATGGATGTTTATCACTTCAAAAGGTTTTCTCTCCCTCCACCCCACTCTCCTGCTGGTAATAGCTAATCTAAAGTGATCACTCTCCTTACATTGTGTATGATAATCAAGGTGGGCCATTTCCAACACAAATCCAGGGTTTAATCCAGGGTTTAACTGAGGAACAGTGGGGGGTGGGGTAGGAAAAAACAAGGGGAAATAGGTTACCTTGCATAATGACTTAACCACTCCCAGTCTCTATTCAAGCCTAAGTTAATTGTATCCAATTTGCAAATGAATTCCAATTCAGCAGTCTCTCGCTGGAGTCTGGTTTTGATAAAGTTGCGATATTACAACAGAAAAACTTCAAAACCAGACTCCAGCGAGAGACTGCTGAATTGGAATTCATTTGCAAATTGGATACAATTAACTTAGGCTTGAATAGAGACTGGGAGTGGTTAAGTCATTATGCAAGGTAACCTATTTCCCCTTGTTTTTTCCTACCCCCCGCCCCATTGTTCCTCAGACGTTCTTATTAAACCCTGGATTTGTGCTGGAAATGGCCCACCTTGATTATCATACACACTGTAAGGAGAGTGGTCACTTTAGATAAGCTATTACCAGCAGGAGAGTGGGGTGGGGGGAGAGAAAACCTTTTGAAGTGATAAACACCCATTTTTTCATGGTCTGTGTGTATAAAACATCCTCACTGCATTTTTCACTTTATGCATCCGATGAAGTGAGCTGTAGCTCACGAAAGCTTATGCTCAAATAAATTGGTTAGTCTCTAAGGTGCCACAAGTACTTCTTTTCTTTTTGCGAATACAGACTAACACGGCTGCTACTCTGAAATTTGTACAAAGTAGGTCATGTGGGGTGTCACTGGAAAAGTTATGGATTTGCTGAATATGATTATCCCATTTGTGGGCATGAATCTTTTTGTATCTGAAGTTATGAATATTGACTATGTATCTGTACTTCATATGTGCTTACTCTGAGTTATGTCCACAGCTAGTCTTTCAGGTACAACAGCGAAGAAATTAGACAATGCTGGTGGCCCATCAGCAAAGACAATAGGGTATGGAAGAGTTTAGTCTTCCTGTAAACATTTTGGCCAGCCTGTAAGTAATGGCTGCTATGACTCAGCAAGGACATCAAACCACATGATACTGAACTCCATTTTGGGTACCTGTATTTTTCCACAAACTGGGCTGGGAACTGTTTTTGAAACAAAGGGTTCCTGCCATATGGTAAAGCTATATGAAGTGGGGAGTGACATCATCTAGGGACCTCTCTCCCCACACAAGAGAATTTCTGGAAGCAGCTGAGGAACAATGACTGAACTTGGGGAAGTGCTGGTCCCAGGCTAAAAGGATTTCTAGCCTGTGTATGGAAACCTAGTATCATCAGGGTGAGAAATTGCTAATTCATATCCAGTCTTTCCAGTAGTTTAGGCTTAGTTTGCGCTTTTGTTTATTTACTAGGTAATCTGCTTTGATTGGTTTGTTATCCCTTATAATTACTTAAAATATATCTTTTGTAGTTAATAAACGTATTTTTTGCTTTATCTAAACCAGTATGCCTTTGAGTGAAGCGTCTGGGGAAAAATCTCAGCTTGGTTAACACAGGCTTGTTGCATACTCCTCTCCACATTGAGGGAGGGGCAAACTGAGTAATAAATTCAAACTGGTTGGGGTTTTGACCAGGGCAGGACGGTACAACTCCGGGGTCTTAGGTTAGGGAGCTGGGGGTTGTCTTGGCTGTAGACTCTCTATTGTTGGTTCATGCAGTGGCTGGTCAGAGCCTGCATGTAACTGCAGCTGGGTGTGTCCCTGTCTGTCTGAATGCTGGTGGAAGTGTAGGACCAGGAGCTGTCTACAGCTTGTCACAGCAGCACAGTGTGAGAGGGAGCCCAGGCTGGTGAGTCAGAGGACTCGGTGGTACCCCAGATTCAGGTAGCACCCCGGGGTGGCAACCCATCACAGAAAGTATGCTTCTAAAAATGTGCAGGTAACACCAACCTGGAAGGGGTTGCAAGCACTTTGGAGGACAGGATTAGAATTCAAAACAACCTGGACAAATCTGAAATCAACAAGATGAAATTCAATAAAGACAAGTGCAAAGTACTAATTTAGGAAGGAAAATCAAAAGCACAAAATCAAGTGCAACCCTACAAAATGGGGAATAACTGGCGAGGCAGTAGTACTGCTGAAAAGGATCTGGGGGTTACAGTGGATCACACATTGAATGAGAGTCAACAACGGGATGCAGTTGCAAAGAAGGCTAGTATGATTCTGGGTTGTATTAACAGGAGTATAGTAGGTGAGACTCAGAAGGTAATTGTTCTACTCTAGTCGGCAATGATGAGGCCTCAGCTAGAGTTCTGTGTCCAAGTATGGGCAGCACACTTCAGCAAAGACGTGAATAAATTGCAGAGAGCTCAGGGGAGATCTACAAAAACGATAAAATGTTTAGAGAACCTGACCTATGAGAAAAAGTTTAAAAAAACCTGGGTATCATCTCGATAAAAGCCGAGTGGGAAGGGAGACCCTGATAACATTCTTCAAAAAATGTTAAGGACTGTTATAAAGAGTACAGTGATCAATTGTTCTCCATGAGCACTGATGGTCGGACAAGAAGATGTGCTTAATCCACAACAAGGGAGATTTAGGATAGATATTAGGAAATCTCTCTCTATACGTAAGGACAGTTAAGCACTGGAACAGGCTTCCAAGGGAGGTTATGGAATCCCCACCACTGGAGGTTTTTAAGAAAAGGTTAGGCAAATACCTGTCAGAAATGGTCAAGATATACTTGGTCCTGCCTCAGAGCAGGGGGATGAAATGACCTCTTGAGGGCTGTCAAGGTTCCTCCCCCACTCTGAACTCTAGGGTACAGATGTGGGGACCTGCATGAAAAAAAACCTCCTAAGCTTATCTTTACCAGCTTAGGTCAAAACTTCCCCAAGGTACAAAATATTACCCCGTTGTCCTTGGACTGGCCGCTACCACCACCAAACTAATACTGGTTACTGGGGAAGAGCTGTTTGGACGCGTCTTTCCCCCCAAAATACTTCCCAAAACCCTGCACCCCACTTCCTGGACAAGGTTTGGTAAAAAGCCTCACCAATTTGCCTAGGTGACTACAGACCCAGACCCTTGGATCTTAAGAACAATGAACAATCCTCCCAACACTTGCACCCCCCCTTTCCTGGGAAATGTTGGATAAAAAGCCTCACCAATTTGCATAGGTGACCACAGACCCAAACCCTTGGATCTGAGAACAATGAAAAAGCATTCAGTTTTTTACAAGAAGACTTTTAATAAAAAAATAGAAGTAAATAGAAATAAAGAAATCCCCCCTGTAAAATCAGGATGGTAGATATCTTACAGGGTAATTAGATTCAAAAACATAGAGAACCCCTCTAGGGAAAACCTTAAGTTACAAAAAAGATACACAGACAGAAATAGTTATTCTATTCAGCACAATGCTTTTCTCAGCCATTTAAAGAAATCATAATCTAACACATACCTAGCTAGATTACTTACTAAAAGTTCTAAGACTCCATTCCTGGTCTATCCCCGGCCAAGACGACTACAGACAGACACAGACCCTTTGTTTCTCTCCCTCCTCCCAGCTTTTGAAAGTATCTTGTCTCCTCATTGGTCATTTTGGTCAGGTGCCAGCGAGGTTACCTTTAGCTTCTTAACCCTTTACAGGTGAGAGGAGCTTTCCCCTGGCCAGGAGGGATTTCAAAGGGGTTTACCCTTCCCTTTATATTTATGACAAGGGCCCTTCCAATGCTACATTTCTATGATTTTTTTTAGTGTCTGACCATACTACTTAAAGGATATGCTATCAAAAGTGATTTCCCCCCCACCCATTTTTAGTCAGTTTTTAAAAACTGATGTTGACAGTGTCCCTTTAAGTTTTGGAAGATGTCAGTTTGAGTTTTTTCACCATCCCAGAAACCATAGATAACAACTACAAACCCCAGTGCACTCAGACCTCTTCTGCCCCTTCTCCCACCAACTGGGGTCAGGTTATCAAGCACTAATTCGCCACTTACATCTGTCTGGGGCAGCACTAAACTTCATCTGCTTACTCTTTTCTTTGATGTAATCATCCATCCATTGCTTCCTTGGGGTCTCTTTCCTACCACCCTCTCCTGCCATGCTCTTTTCATAAGGACCTCTTCATTCATCCTCTCTGTATGGGTCTGAACCAGCAAAATCGCTTTTTTTTTCTTTTAAACCAGCGACATCATGGATGTTGACTTTCATTCTAATGCTTTCATTCTAAATCTGTGCCTTCATGTAACTTTTTATAGTGTGAAGACATGTCATCTGAAACACCAACAGGTGTTGAACCTGCCATCTCTTTACTGCCCAGTCTTCTGCACCATACAGGACAGTGGGGTGCGCCACTGTTCTGAACAGTTGGGTTTTCAGTCTCAATGGCATACACAACAGCGGAGATATTATTGCACAATTTTCCAGCACTTCCCAATCTGGACTGTTTTTCTCACTCAAGCTCATCATCTTTCTTAACCCAGCTGCCAATGTACTTGAATTGATCGGTCTGGTTTAGTCATATTCCATCAATCTCTATATTCAGTTTCCCTGTGGCCCCTCTACTGATCCACATGGTCTCACTCTTGGTCATGTTAATTTTCATCCCATGCCTGCTTATATGGTCATACCACTGGTCTGCTATTTCCCCTAAGTCTTCTTTTGAGGATGCCCTTACTGTTATGTCCACTGCATTGAGCAGCTATTCGCCCTTTCCCATTGGGATCTTCCTGCTGACACAGTCCATCAATATGATAAAAGCAGTAGATGGAGGACCAACCCCTAGTGCTGTCTCACTTTCACTTCACTACACTCTGACTTTAATAAAATAATAATAACCTATGTCTGCCACTACTAATAACAGCGGTGAATATGTATATTCGCTGATATTTTCCTTAAAATGATTCAGTGTAGTAGTTAACGTTGAAATGTAATTTGCCATTAGCAGGCTTCAGAGCTAATCGTTCATTGAAATGAAGAGGGATACCTCAGATGACTTCATCAGAATTAAAATTTCAGGCTGTCTACAGACTCCCGCAGACAATACCACCTCAGTTACATTCAGTTCAGATTTGGAGGTTAATCTTCACAAGGGATAGAAACGCCAGCTGAGATTCTGGACTCTGCCTCTAGGACGTGCAGACCAGAAAGAGACCCCATAGACCAGAAAGAGTGGGGGTGCTGGCAGGGCAAGATGGCTTATGCCACTTTTGCACTCTCCTGATACTGGGCTGTTTCAGGGCCAGAGCAGCCCCGATATAATTTAGACAGACCTGAGACTACTGTGTAGATTACAGCAGCCTCCCTAGGGTGCTGTATAGGCAGAAACACCATCAGCAACTTCCACAGTATACATAATGTGGAACCCCCTCCACGCCCCTCCCGCCATTCCTGAGGACACTCTTCCTCTTCTCAAGCCATATGCCTGGCACATCTCCTAGTCCAGGGCTTGTGAGAAGTCCTGTCTTCCTCAATTCCTGCATGGGGAGAATACTCCTCCAGCTACAGGGCCCCTGTATGCCACTCTGGGCATTTTACCTGGTGTAAAGGGGCTGGGTGAGGATCTCACTCTGTCTTTTTAAAATGAAATCTTGGATTCTGGATCACAACCACGTGGAAGTTTCCAAAAAAGGTAATTATCTGGTTATTTGCATAGCTGCACAATTACATTATACATTGTTGGATCATATTAAAGAAGTTCTGTATTAAAATCACAAATGAGTTTGACTCCCCATAGTTTAAATTCCAGGGTATTATAATTAAGAGGTCTCTTGGTTTTTGGTGTCTTGTTTTTACCGTTTCTCTCCCTCTATGTGTGAAACTTGCAAGCTGCTAATTGTGTTAGTACATCCAAAGACAGAGTCTGTTCTCAAAGCAATACTTTGTAACAACTACTCCTCACACAGAGAGAGACTCAAAGCGATACTTGGTAACAACAGAAACAGCACACAGAGACTCCCCGCCCTTGTGTTGTATTCATCTTGCTTTGTTAACAAATGTGATTAAAATAGAGATAGAGGATGCATGTGGATGGATGCTTGGTGTGGATAATAAATGAATGATCAGGGAGGTGCCAGCCTAGGAGTTTAGTATCGGTCGGCCGAAGAATGAGCAGAGTGGAGAAAACTCGACGACCCCCGGAGGGCAGACTGGAATCCACCCAACAGCCTCAATGATGGGAGAACCAAAGAACAAGATAACATCTGGCAGCACAGAGCCGCCAGGAATGTGCCATCTGCTGATTGATTCAGCAACAGCATGATGAAGCAATTCCCATAGACTGGCATAGGAAGAAATTCCTATAAAAATGGACTCTAGAAATTGAGAACTTTGGGGTCTGATTCTGCAAACCAACTTCCAGGAGCATCAGATGAGCATCTGACAAGGCCCTGCTCCCTCCTCGTGTCCAGGCCACCTGGCCAGTGGCTTGGCACAAGCAACTCTAAGGCTGGTAACTATGATAACAACCTTGCAGAACCTCTGTGTGTGTGTGTGTGTGTGTGTATGAATGAATGTGTGAATAAATATGAGATTGAATGGAATGTTATAGCTATAACTAACTGCTTACTATGATTCTTTCTGTATTCACAATAAATGTGGCATTTTGCCTTTTCCCCTTTAATAAGATCCTGCTGGTTTTTATTTTATTGGTAGAACAACATGAGGCTTTGCATATACAAGTTCTGCCCTGAACTAGTGATAAAGAAGGAAATTATTCAGAGAACAAGACAGACTAATTTCTGATCAGAGTGATGAATACTCAGACTGTACTGTCACAGTTTCAGGTTATCTGTATCTGTCTTCCTCCCTCCCCCCTCCACCAGTGTTCCACTCCACGAGTTCCTAGTCAGGTCTCAGGCCTTTATCCATCAACTGTCTCTGGGCAGGAACCTTTCTTCCACTCTCTCCCGACCAGAGGAGATTTAAGGCTGCACAGCTCACCGCCTTACACTGTGATATCCCCAGCAAGCCAGTCTGCCTAACAGCCAGCACCCCTGTTTTGCTTTCTCTCCAAGGTCTATGACCAGTGTATTGCTAGCAGTTAAAGGTTACCATACAGCTTTTTCTAAGCAAGCACATTTATTCTTAAGGTAAAAACCTTACAGAAAAAAAATATTTAAACAATAAAAGTTCCTGTATGCAGGCTAAAAGCTTACCAAAGGTCACCCATCGATCTTATGGGGACTAGTAGGCCACCCTTTCGCAAGGGTTGGGTCCCTCCCTTGAACAGAAGTTTCTGTTTGTTTGCTGGGTCAGAAAGAAGACCCTGTACCAGTTCAAGCTCATCCTTTTATACCAAAAGTCCTTTCTTCATCTTCCAGTCTGTGGAAGACCCAGCTTGAATCAGTATATGCAATCCACTCCAGGTGATAGTACCTCTCTAGAATTATTTAGTGATTTGCCTTAATCACCCTACATCATTTTCAGATTGTGTAGGAAATGCAGTAACTCACCCCCCATGGAGAAGAATACAATCATACATAAACTATTCATAGATTTAAAATGGGTCCCAAAGATAGCCCATGTGATTGCAGTATCTGTCACATATAATATAGCATATTTTAAAATGTTTATTTCAGGGGACTGGACGGCTCAGAAGATTGGCATGGATATCTGGATCCTTTCGCTTTGGGGCTATCAGTTTGGATCTGGTTCGGGTAGTAAATGACTGAAGGTTTCTACTATCTAAGAGTGTCCTGGTGGCCTATGTCAAATGACAAGCCAGCTGTATTAGTGAGTAAGCAAAACCTATTTAACTCTTTCCCAGAAGGATCAATACCTGCTTAACAGGAAACACTAGCAGCCTTTTACAAGGCCCCTTGAAAATTTAGGTCTAAATGTTTGAAAAAAAAACCCCCATATCACAGCTCAACTAAATACCTTAGACCAAGATCTGCAGTAATGTGTAACACGTATACACGCTTTAACCTACATATGCACCCATAGAATCATAGAATATCAGGGTTGGAAGGGACCTCAGGAAGTCATCTAGTCCAGCCCCCTGCTCAAAGCAGGACCAATCCCCAACCAAATCATCCCAGCCAGGGCTTTGTCAAGCCTGATCTTAAAAACTTCAAAGGAAGGCGATTCCACCACCTCCCTAGGTAACCCATTCCAGTGTTTCACCACTCTCCGAGTGAAAAAGTTTTTCCTAATATCCAACCTAGACCTCCCCCACTGCAACTTGAGACCATTACTCCTCGTTATGTCATCTGCTATCACTGAGAACAATCTAGATCCATCCTCTTTGGAACCCCCTTTCAGGTAGTTGAAAGCAGCTATCAAATCCCCCCTCATTCTTCTCTTCCGCAGACTAAACAATCCCAGTTCCCTCAGCCTCTCCTCATAAGTCATGTGTTCCAGTTCCCTAATCATTTTTGTTGCCCTCCGCTGGACGCTTTCCAATTTTTCCACATCCTTCTTGTAGTGTGGGGCCCAAAACTGGACACAGTACTCCAGATGAGGCCTCACCAATGCCGAATGGAGGGGAATGATCATGTCCCTCGATCTGCTGGCAATTCCCCTACTTATACAGCCCAAAATGCCATTGGCCTTCTTGGCAACAAGGGCACACTGCTGACTCATATCCAGCTTCTCGTCCACTGTCACCCCTAGGCCCTTTTCTGCAGAACTGCTGCCTAGCCATTCGGTCCCTAGTCTGTAGTAGTGCATGGGATTCTTCCGTCCTAAGTGCAGGACTCTGCACTTGTCCTTGTTGAACCTCATCAGATTTCTTTTGGCCCAATTCTCCAATTTTTCTAGGTCCCTCTGTATCCTATCCCTACCCTCCAGCATATCTACCTCTCCTCCCAGTAATAGCTGGTTTCTTTTGGCCCAATCCTCCAATTTTTCTAGGTCCCTCTGTATCCTATCCCTACCCTCCAGTATATCTACCTCTCCTCCCTGGTAATAGCTTATCTAAAGTGATCATCACTGATCACTTTAGATAAGCTATTACCAGCAGGACAGTGGGGTGGGAGGAGGTATTGTTTCATATTCTCTGTGTGTATATAAAGTCTGCTGCAGTTTCCACGGTATGCATCCGATGAAGTGAGCTGTAGCTCACGAAAGCTCATGCTCAAATAAATTGGTTAGTCTCTAAGGTGCCACAAGTACTCCTTTTCTTTTTGCGAATACAGACTAACACGGCTGTTACTCTGAAACCTTCCACAGACTGGATGCCTTCCGAGTTTGGACACAATCCTTTCCCCTGGTACAGCCCTTGTTCCAGCTCAGGTGGCAGCTAGGGGATTTCTCATGACTGCAGTCCCCCTTTGTTCTGTTCCACCCCCTTATGTATCTTTTGCACAAGGTGGGAATCCTTTGTCCCTTTCTGGGTTCCCACCCCTCCTTCTAAATGGAAAAGCACTAGCTTAAAAATGGATTCCACTTACATAATCACATGTCACTGTAAGATTTCATTACCCACTTGCCAGCACACAGGTATACAGGAAGACTTACAAGTAAACAGAGCCATCTACAGTCAATTGTCCTGGTTAATGGGAGCCATCAAGATTCCAAACCACCATTAATGGCCCATACTTTGCATAATTACAATAGGACCTCAGAGTTATATTTCATATTTCTAGTTTCAGATACAAGAATGATACATTTATACAAATAGGATGACCCACACTCAGTAGATTATAAGTTTTGTAATGATACCTTACAAGAAACCTTTTGCATGAAGCATATTCCAGTTACATTATATTCACACTCATAAGCATATTTTCATAAAATCATACAGAGTGGAACATCACAATTGGTACAATGTCTTCTCGATGACCAGAAGAAAAAAAATAGTGGCAAAATGTGAGAAACACGATATTTTAGTAGCAAGCCTGATATTTCTTATTTATTTTTGGTGGTCCTTCTACCATATCACTCCTGCTAGAAATATTTAATTTAAAACCAGTATGTTTCTCTTCTCATCGAAAGGGAGTAGATGCATGTGGATCTCCTGTAGAAAATAACACTCAGTTTCCATGCAAGTTTAAAATGTTTTTTTATTACCTGGTCTGCTACAACAATGGGTTTCCCTGACTCTATAACCTAGAGGCAGAAGATGATTTTAGGTTCAGGGCCCTCTTGCATTATGACAGATGCTCCTCTTGCCCAGGCTATGCATTAACTCTGTCTCAGCCAGGCTCCTATCCTGGGAGGCCAGGAGTCTGAGCTGCTCAAGGAAAGATTGGCTCAGCCACCAACGGCTGCTCTCTCGATGACTCTTCTTTACTGGGGGAACCCACCTCTGACTCACTAGCCTTCCACACATCTCCCACTTCCATTCATTCATCTGCTCTCTATACATGATCCTACCACGTCACTCAAATGAAGATTCGCTTTTCAGTCCCCTCCAGGGAACAGGAAAGGCCAAGCACCATATAAGACATCTCTACAGTCCCCATTGAGATGGGTTTCTTCTCTCCTTTCCTTGGGACCAGCAGAGTGGAATGACCTTTTCCCTGGCCCTTGCACAGAGGCCAGGTTCTTCTCTCTCATATCCCCAACCTTCAGGCACTGCTTTAGTTCCTCTGGCAATAACAGTAATAGAAGAATAGACGGAAGGGCTCCAGCCTTGAATAAACTCTTCAGAGGTCTCTGTCCCCCGCCCCCCTTCCTGTCTCCCGCGTCATCTCTGGGTCAGAGAAACCACAAACATGGCTTCCAGATGTAGACAACCAAACCAAGGCCATCACACAACCTTCCAGGGTTCCAGTCCACCACCACCAAATTACATTAACTACCTCAATCTAATATGTCTCCTTGCCTCTGACAGACACAATCTGGCTCATTTAGCCTGAAAGAAAAAGACGTTTTACAATGTACACCATGCAGCTGCATAACAGACGCCATGTACACACAATCAAATTCTATGGCAACTGACAGAGCACCCTTACACACACATACTTACATCAGTTGTTCTGTGTCGTACATCACCTCACCATGATGTACTTTAAGTCAAGAAGACAGAGGTATAAACTCTTCAGATTTTTTTAAAATATTTGATTCCTGCTGCACGAAAAGTTTACGAATTCCACCAGGGAAAACATAATTGCTGTAACTGCCAGAATAAGCAACTTTTAAGGGTAAGGCATATTGATTTGGGGTTAATTACCAGTGCCCATTTAAAGATCAAAAGCTGCATAGTTACCAACTTGTATTTAAGAACAGAGTTCTTAATTTGAAGAGTAACAATGACAATTAATTTGACTTGCTGAATCCTTAAGCATTACTGTAATTACAGAATGTCAGAGAAAAATTATTCAACCCCCCCTCCATTTTTATATATGTCAATAACAAGCAACAAAATCAATATACTTTCCCCAGTATTTTTGATATAGAAGAGCAGTACATATCAGGATCTTATTGAATTCTCATATGTAAAAACTAACTGCATTCAGGATAAGGATATAACAGTATTTAAAAGAATCTATAGACACACAAACTTCAGAAAAACAGATACATACTGCATACTTGACTTTTCCTTTGAAGCAGTGTTCACAAGTCCCAAATTAGTGTTAATTGACTCCCTCTACTGGTAAAAGCTGGTACTTCATCAGGAAAAAATGTGTCTATTTGCATCTTCCTAGTGTATAAGATTTGAACATGCATGTGAACTGACAATATCATTCATAGAATCATAGACTAACAAGGTTGGAAGGGACCTCAGGAGGTCATCTAGTCCAACCCCCTGCTCAAAGCAAGACCAATCCCCAACTAAATCATTACATTACATTCAGCTAAGGTCATTGTGAAGTCAGCTGAAAACAAGAAAATAAAATCAGTAGATTCTAGAAGATATATATAGTACATTCTAAAACATATAGCACGTGGATAATGCTTATCACAACTATGCAGTATATTGAGCCCAGTCTCATTAAGGGATTATGAATTAATATTTTGTAGTATATGTTCAACATTGAAATAATCTGGAGTTTAATTGTATTTCCTGACAACAAATTCAATAGATACAAGAACTCTTGAAAATATATTCAGAATTTATTTTAGCTGTCGCTAGTACATTAGCTATCACGGGTATGAAATGACATATATTCTGCTTTCCCTTTCCATACAAACTTTATATTTTTATTATTAAAGAGAGTCTTAAAATAAATAATGAAAGATCCATGAAATAGTACATTGAATTTTAGTTTAAATATTTATAGAATTCTCAAAAAAGAAAGCTGCCTCTTGCAGCTTTAAACCTTTAAAAGGAAGAAATAGTTATGCATGAATGCACCTGAATCACTGCAAAGTAATTTTAACAGTACCTTCTGTCTGGCTTTGCTCTCTCCATCTGAACAGAGAGGCAAGGTGAATCAGCAAGACTATCCAAGAGAGTTGAGCAAATCTGTTACCTTTCTGTGTTACATTCATGAGACGGAAAGGTTGGTTACTTTATACTGTCTACTGTCTGTTTATCAAAGTAATTCTTATCCACAGTCACTTTCAAGTCTATGAATAAGAGTTAAAACATTTTCTTTTAGGTTATAGCAGGGTAACTGGCTAGTTCTAAAAAAGGGAAAAAATGCTGAATTACTTAAAAATAACACAAAATTATGAATGTATTTAAGTGTGGAATACCCTTGTACCATTTCAGTGGATGTGAATATCCAACAGAACACCCATTCACAGGCAACTTTAAAAATATCTTGGGAGGCAGTCAAATGAGCACGCTGTATGCATAAGATTTCCTTTTAATATTTTCCCATCCCTCTCATTCTCTTTCTGCTGCTTCAGCCTCTAGCTCCAATATGCACAGCATGCAAGAGAGTAAAAACTTTCTATCTCTGAAGTACTCTGTGGGACTGCCCCAGAGAGAGGGAGAGTTTTATTCACTTTCACTCTAGTGCTATTAGTGCAAGTGGCACAAAGCATCAGTCAGAAAAAAGAAGAAATGGAGGATAAGAACAAGTGGAAGGCCAAAAGGAGGGAGGATTTCAACCTACTGCTGCTCAGGCAGGATTCCCAGAACCCCTAGGCTCAGCCCTAGAATAATTCCAGCAGAGTAAATGGTATTTTCCCTAGATATATAGGTTTTTAAGGGCTCCATAATATTTTTGAACTAAAAATAAGTAAAAACTCTATAGTCTAAACAGTGTAATTCTACTGTAAATACAGTGTTTGTATCCCTCTATTATAAACAGAATGTGTGTGTATGTGTGTGTGTGAGAGAGAGAGAGAGAGAGAAAAGATGATCTCTTATGTAGAGATGTTTGCAGTCTCATTTTTTGTACAACATGAACATTAAGGCTGGATATTTATAAATGTTCAGCACCTACAGTTGGGGTCAGATTTTCAAAAATGCCCAACCTCCAGAATTTGCCACTGTTGTCAACTGAAGCTGCTTCCTGCTTAACACTTTTTAAATTCTGGACCATTTATTTACATATATAATGAAAGCCAAATGCTTTTGAAAACATGAGCACTTAGTTAAGTGCCTAAATGAGAGCTTGCTGGTGCTGAGCTCCTTTGAAAAATCTGGCCTTCCATTCATCTCTGCTTCAGACCCCACATGTTCAATTAAAAAAAAAAGTCACAACATACTGTAAACAGAAACATTTCTCTGTGGATTACATTTTGCCCAGGGTTGCGACTCTGATATCACAGGGAGGTGCATGAGCTGCACCGCTATATGCATAGCCCCAGATCTGACTTTGACTCAGAGACACCCTTCTAAGTGTCCGATTAATTAGAGTTCAGACATGATGACATGGAGAAGAGATATTTCTGGTCTCTAAGGTGTTCTATTGTACCATTTAGTATCACCAATCCCAAATATTTAAAAATAATGCATCAGGCCCCCAAAAACTTGAGATTACTTTAAAACACTTGATATTTTAAAAAATAATATGTTTGGTCTTTTTATTTGCCTTCTGGTTTTGGATCCTGTAGAGAGTCACATTTTCCAGGTTTTTTCCTGTAATCATGAGAGTAGAAACTTTACTTTTTATTATAAAATGAAAGCTAAGATCCTTTCTTAATTACATGACTCCAGCAGCAGGGCTTTAAGCAAAACGCCAGCTATTGCAAGATGTGTGATAAAACCTTGAGTTAGTTGGCCTCATGGTAATTAAGGCACCTTGCTCTACAGGGAATGAGATACTTTGAAAAAAAATCCAATAAATTCTTTTAAGACTATGAAATAGTCTTGAAATAAATTTTCTGTAAAATAAATTGTACATGTAGAAGAAGTGATTGTGCCCTCGGTACTGCAGCAATCCCAAACTCAGCTGGAATGATGATTGCCTATTCTGTTCATTCCCTATATTCTTATGTAATTTTGTAAATCTTACATCACATATATGCTCTCGCAGCTATATATGACATAATACACAAACAAATGTGTGTGTTTGTGCACGCGCATGCAGGAACACACAATAAAATAGCCATTTGGGGGTTAATACTGTTTTCAGTTATTTCAAATTGTGTAAGTCTGAAACTTGGAGTATTACCACCATTTTAATAACAATATAAAAAGTGGCTCACATTTTTGACCAACTGAAGCATACTTTTGTTTTGCACAAGTCTTGCACAATATTCACAGACTATTTAAAAATTAGATAATTTTACAAAATATTGCATGAAAAATAGAAATCAAAGGGCAGAGCGAGGAAAGAGCTGTCATGCCTAACCAACAACTAGAGGGGGAAAATACACAGTGTGCCAAGACTGTTTGCTTGATTATTAGTACAGTTTAGATATATTTGATTTTTATTTTCTACTGGAAATGGTATGAAAACCATTCTGTATTCTATGTCCTTGTAAAAGCTTTTCTTAGAAGAAATAGAAAAAAGAGTTTGATTTTATGTAGTGCCTTTCATCCCAGAGGGCTTTACACAAACTAAGGAATTAGAAATTACTAGTGCAGTAATTGTTTAGGCAAACATGGCAGCCATTATGTGAACAATAGCTTACATAGAGCCTCAGGCATCAATCTGTTTTACTGAGAGAGATGGAATACTGGCTAGCATGCTGAGATTATTTCAAACTCCTTTCAGAAGGTACAATGGGGTGTTTAACTTCCACATGGACAGTCACTACACATGGGCTAAGAGAACGCCAATATGTCTCAATCTAAGGATGGCAGAGAAGCATTCTATAGCACTGCAGTGCAGTGTTAGCATTTGGGAGGCGTCTAATTAATCCTATTCAAAAGGATAGTTTTAACAAAGTATGCTGCAAACTGTCTTTTATAATGGGAGGGAATCCCAAAGATCTATCAAGTCAATCACATGCATGCTTTATACTGATTTTCCTGAAATGCTGGAAAACCAGGGTAGCAAAATATATTTCTAGAATTTTGTAGACAGAGGGCAGCATGATCCAACCAACAGCACTGGCACAGAACTATGTGCAGATTTAATTAAACTTTCACTCTCGCTAAGAGCACAAGATCTTTGTATGATGGTAATTCTTATTCCCCAGGATGCTAAGGAAAGGAATTTTAAAAGGAAGCAGACTGTACATAGGTACATGCTTTCAAAACCTTGCTTTTATTCTAGCTGACATTTCTTCTTGGCATAAAAGAAATTATGTGGTCCTAGTAAAATGTTAATCCTCTCAAGTCAATAAAAAATTCTGAACCAAAATGTCACTGCAGCTTTCCCAAAGGAACACATAGAAACAATACAAATTGTAGTATGGGGAAAACAGAGCATGCATTATAAATGACCCCTTGTGTTGTCAAGCCCAGGTATCTTGCAAACCCAAGAAATATATCGCCAGAATGATTCATATTCGTGGAGCTGAAAGAGTCTGAAAAATTGAGTAGAAAGAGTCTGAAGAATTAATCTTAAGAAGATCATTTTTTTAATTGACTCTATAGGCTGACTGTAGGAGTTCAGCATTTACTTATAACAATAATGCATATTAGCCAGTAATTATCAGGGACTTTTCTGTAATTATAACGGATAATGCATACTAATCTTATGTACCTAATTGATTAATGTAATTAAGTTTGAATAATTCTGTGGGGGAGAACACTGATTTAAAAAAATCTAAGAGAATGGCATACAGAAATTCTCCTCCTATTTTGGTTTGTGCCAAGACATAAGAAATTCATCTCCTTTGGCTGAAGAGAATTGATTAACCCTGCTTTGCCCCTGGACTGACAATACAAAGCACATTTCTAAGATAGCTTTTCCTAGGTCTTGAAAGGAGATTAGGAAGCTTTCCCAGGGAAGTACATCAGTGCATCCACCTCTAGGAAATCTAAACTTATTTAATTTTTTTTTTAAATTATTAGCCCTATGCTGTGAAGAGAGCAGTCCAAATGTGAACCAAATATAAGCCAATGCAGAACAATTTTTTGTGTTCCCTAGTCAGAGACAACCATGTAGGCAGAAGTGAAACTAGGAAGAATCACATAAGTTTCACACCAAGCTGAGGCAGGCACCAGAGTTACGCACTGGGGAGGAACATGCAAAAAGGGAGGTAAGGAAGGGGTAGAACAGTGGAGACAACCCACTTGAAGCAGCCAAAAAGCTGAGCAAGATGAAGAGAGGCGTGTCCGATGCAGCTGACGGGGAGTGCAGAGGAGGGCAAGAGAGAATATTTCTTCTTCCTTTCAGCAACTGGAGTACCTGGGGCCACTTCCAAAGTTTATCAAAAATCTACTAGCGGATATGTAAGATGAACCCAGATAGAATGCAGGGTCCTATTTAAGTGCTACTACAAGTGTTCTAGAATAACCTCTCAGTGAACTTATTTGCAAAACAGGGTGAATTCCTTGCTTTCTTCCCAAGGTTCCTGGTATAAGGCCCTGTTCAAAAGTAGGTAAATGCACAGAAATATAAACAACAGTGATTAGAACACGAGACCTTGGAACTCATGACCTTCTGGCTCCCAGCTCAATGCACATTCCCCTAAGGCAGAGATGGGCAAATTATGGCCCACGGGCCCGTCCTGCCCGGTCCTTGAGTTCCTGGCTGGGGAGGCTAGCCCCCAGCCCCTCCCCTACTGTCCCTCCTCCCCTGCAGTGACGTCGCCACGCGGGCAGTGTGGCTGGCTCTGGTCGGGTGGCGCGGCTTCCAGTCCCGCCGCTCTGAGCGGCATGGTAAGGGGGTGGGGAGTGGGGGGGGATTGGTTATGGGGCAGGGGGGTCCGGGGGCAGTCAGGGGACAGTTGGATAGGGAGTGTGGTCCCGGGCGGGGGGGTAGTTAGGGGCGGGAGTCCCGGGAGGGGGCGGGAGGGGGACAAGGAGCAGGGGGGGTTGGATGGAGTGGAGGTTCGGAGGAGCGGTCAGGGGACAGGGAACAGGGGGGGTTGGATAGGTGTGGGAGTCCTGGGGGGGCCTGTCAGGGGACAGGGAGCAGGGGGGTTGGATAGGGGGTGGGGTCCCGGGGGGGGCGGCTAGGAGCGGGGGATCCTGGGAGGTGGTGGTCAGGGGACAAGGAGTCAGTGGGGGGAGCGGACAGGGGTGGAGGACAGGTTGTTTGGGGAGGCACAGCCTTCCCTACCCGGCCCTCCATACACTTTCCCAACCCTGATGTGGCCCTCGAGCCAAAAAGTTTGCCAACCCCTGCCCTAAGGCTACATGGTGTTCTGTAGGGAGTGAATAGCTATGTCTCTGCCATATCCATGCACAACCCATGGCTTTACCATGCTGCAAAATAGAAAGGAGATTAACCTGAAATGGGGAATATTTTGTATAATATAGGATGAATGACAGATCTGGGCTCTTTATGTGGAAAAAAGGAAAATGGTAACTCCTCTGAAGTGGATACAGCACAGCAGAAACTGTTCCACCAACAGAAGAAGGATGCAAATAGATACGGAGAGAAAACAGATATTAAAGGACAATGAAAGCCATTTGGAATAACTACTGTGACAGACCCAGACCAGTGGGATACAGGAGACTGGCAGAAGGCAAATATATTGGCCACTGGATGAACAGTGTTCTGTTCCCTGAGTGACCAGAGCAGGGACCGCCCTAGAGCAATCAGGAACCTGCCAGAACCAATTAAGACAGGCAAGCTAATCAAGACACCTGGAGCCAATTAAGAACTTTCTAGATTCAATTACGGCAGGCAGGCTAATCAGGACACCTGGTTTAAAAAGGACCTTCCATCAGTTAGTAGGGGGGTGTGCCAGGAGCAGGGAGTGAGAAGGCATGCTGCTGGAGGAGTGAAGAGTTCAAACGTGATCAGGCTTCAGGAGGAAGATCCTGCAGTGAGGATAAAGAAGGTCCTGGGGGGAAGGCAGTGGAGAAGTAGCCCAGGGAGTTGTAGCTGGTGGACAGCTGCTATCCACAAGGCCCTGGGCTGGAACCTTGTGTGGAGGGTGAGACTGAGTTCCCCCGCATTCCCCCAACTCCTGATCAGACACAGGAGGAGTTGACCTGGTCTGTGAGAAACATCAGAAGGGAAGATCTAAATTGGAAAGGGATCTGCCCTGTCCTCGACCCACTAGGTGGGACACCGAGACTGCGGGGACTGTTTTCCATTTCCCCCATACTAGCCAGTGATGAGGTTAGCTGAGTGGACAGCAGGTTTGAGCCACTAGCAAGAGTGGCCAAACTGAGGGCTGCTGTGAATCTGAGGCAAGAAAATCTGCCAATAAGCGCAGGACCCACCAAGGCAGAGAAGGAATTTTGTCACACTACTAAGCAAAAAAGAAAATGAAATGGGAATGGGCTGTATTAATAGAGATAGAGATTTTGAAAGAAAAATCAAGACGTTTTGACACATCCACACCAAATATTGTAAAATCTCATAAGTCACCATCACCTATACCCAGCCCAAGGTAAAACAGGTCACTAAAGGGGTAGAGAAGGGGTTGGGTTGGGTTGTTTTGGGTGTCTAATAAGCTTCCCTAATTTAAACTTAGTTCAAGTGGACTGCTGCCTAAATCAGTACAATCTAATCTGTTGAAAAGAAATAAACACATTTTTAGACTTTAATAATTTAATATTACACAGACTCAGTCCAGGCTGCTACCCGTCTTTCACAGCAATACAAAGGGTTGTTCGTAAGGTCACAGAGATATTGTAGAATTATGTTATGAAAGTTCCTAGGTAAACTTAAGAGAAAAGAAAATATCAAATTCCTAAAAATCTTTAGTGGCAACCTGTGGGATAGGAGATCTCTGTAACAAGAACCAGAAAGAAATTCACTTAACTTTGGAAGTAGCTATCTATACCCAGACAGGAACTGACACACAAATGGAGTGAATTTTCAGCATTTTGAGCCACCCAGTTCCCAGCAGAAATTGCTAAAGCTTCAGAGTTCACCAACGTGATATTCTAGTAGAAAGTATCACAGGAATCTGAATTTTAAAGACGTCAAGCTCAGCACTTAGTACTGGCTGGTATTAGAAGAGATAAAGTCACAGTGATAAAGTTTTCAGTCTCTACAGATGGTTTGCTCCACAGTGCCAGTGGCCTTTTCTGCCCAGTTGTTTGGAGAAAGATTCAGTTCCATCACAATGAAGATGGAGGGAGAGGCCAAAGATGATTCTCCCGGAGGACCAGGCAGAAACCAAAAGCACTACTTAGTAGCAGGGGTGCTGAAACAATTTGGATAGAGGTGATGCTGAAAGCCATTGAACCTAACTGTAATGTCTGTATATAATGGAAACCACTACAAGCCAGGGGGTGCTCCCACACCCCCAGCACCTATGCTTAGTAGAAGTGGGCAGAAGAAGAGGGAGGGATTGTTATGAAGGCCTTAGGATGAGCTCTTGATCCTCTATAACCATACTCCAAGACTAAAAGTTAGTGGCCCAAAGTCAAGGCAATCTCAAGGTGGGCTAGAGCAGGAGTCGGCAACCTTTCAGAAGTGGTGTGCTGAGTCTTCATTTATTCACTCTAATTTAACGTTTCAAATGCCAGTAATACATTTTAACATTTTTAGAAGGTCTCTTTCTATAAGTCTTTAATATATAACTAAACTATTGTTGTATGTAAAGTAAATAAGGCTTTTAAAATGTTTAAGAAGCTTCATTTAAAATTAAATTAAAATGCAGAGCCCCCCGGACCGGTGGCCAGGACCCAGGCAGTATGAGTGCTACTGAAAATCAGTTCGCATGCCATAGGTTGCCTACCCCTGAGCTAGAGCGTGGGCTGGCTTCGTCCACACCAAAGAGAGTCTTGTCAAATTCTGTAATGCAAAGGGTGAATTTCATTGACAATTTACATACCCACTTTATTTTACAATAGTGTGCCCTTTAGAGTTACATACCTGGATAAAGATTCAAATTCAGACACATAGTTCATATGGACCACCACTGCAATTCTCCATTTAATAATCTGAATAACTATGAACCAGTGCGTAAAAGGAAAATCTGTACAATGTTGAAGTTTATCAGAAAACATTGGCACTGCCATTAGCTGTAATAAACCACACCAGTAAACCACTAAGACTTCAAGAGCAGCTTAAGCAGTAGAATACATTAGTCAAACGATATTTAACAAGAAGCTGTATTCTGAACATTGACTCTAAAATAGCATGATAGAGGTTCCATGTTTATTGTGTCTCAATAATTTGTGTCAGATATGCTAAGTTTATAAATTAAAAGGATGGGATTTTTTTTTTCACCTATCTCCCAGCCCTGGAAACTCAGCCTGGGCTTTGAGCAGCAGGCTGGGTTATTTCCGTCCCATACATTATCACCAGTAATAAAAGCACTGATAACAGCTGTTTAAGCCCTCTGCTGTCAGTGGGTTTGCACAGTGTAGCTGACTGGAATTTAGTAAACAATTGTGAAGGTTCACAAAATGGGAAAGGATCCAGTTCATACGATGCTGGCTTTGCAGTGCTTATGAAAAGTTCACTTCAAAGTAAATACTGTAGCCTTTTCTTCACAGGGCAAGAAAATTTGGGACAGTATAGCCTCACAGGCACAACTGCCGTGCAAGGAAACATACCTGACCTTACCTTAATGTCCATGGCAACCTGCAATTTAGATGAAAAGGGCAAGAGAGTCCCTACTTGCAAACAGTCAACTGATGCCATCTTCCCCTCTTTACTAATTCCATTTAGACCCTGAAATGCACTGACATTCGCTATCAGGAAAGCAACATTAAACAAGTTTACCCTACAGACTACAAGTGCTCCTGTGGGACCTGCCTCACATCATTAACGGACACAACAACATACTGTACAGCAGCAGCCTCATAACAGCTCTCAGAAAAAAAGACCAACTAACTTGTGTGCTGTTAAAGAAAAAGGGCTAGCTATCCTGAATAAAAGATCATCTCTTCCATTGTTTTTCCTAACCTGTTGCATGCTATAACAAAGAGGTCTCTAACTGCATAAACAAAAGATCAAGAGGTTCCTTATTTTTTGTGTACTCTTCTGCGGCCTGATCCCAAATCCACTGAAGTCAGTGACAGTCTTCAATGGGCTTTGGATCAGGCCCCACTGCATGTTCCTTTCAGCCCACACTGCCAGCTGGAAGTACCATGGGTTTGCACAAAACATAACAGTAGAGGCTTTGACAGCATGTGGTACGAGCTTGTGACAGGGTGAAGCAACAATACCCTAGTAAACAAGGGGTTAACCCAAACTTCCTTTGTCTCTTCCTTCTACAGGTGTTCAGGAGTAGCTGAAAGGACAAAAGGGGGAGAGTGCATTGGGAAGGAATTCCCCGCCCACCCCCACCCGTCTCTGATGGCTGAATTGATCTGCAGATACAGGAAGTTTTTGTTACTCTTTTTGCTTATGTTGCCTTGTTTTGATTTATGTTTATCTCCCTTGAAGAGACTTAACAGCGTGTTACTATGTCTCTGCTCAGTCATCCTGCCAGCTCACAATGCTCCATAGTTATTTCTCACACAGTATAGGTAAAGTTTGGAGTAAAATTAGTGCCAGCGTGAGCAGAATGAAACCTGCAGAACTAGGCTCTCTCTTAAAGACCTGCTGATTCTGCACAAAGTGCTGAAAAACACCTATTCTATTTCAGATATTATTTGCCTTATGTTTTCTACTTTTTGTCATTTTTCTTCCCACATCTTTCTTATTAGGCGTATTTGTAGCTTTTGGCTACTTATTCTTCAGCTTGTTATCTATTAGTACAATTAATTAATATTAATATAACTATTATTAATGTTAACTATTTATATTGTGGTAATAGCTAAAGTCCTCAACCAGCTCAGGTCCCTACCATGCCAGGCTTTGAACAAAGAAACATAGTAAATGACGGTCTCCTCCTCAAGAGCTCACAATTGAAAAGACATTACCTGGGGGCAGAGGGAAGGATGAGGGGAGGGGATAACAAAAATAATAACACAGACTAGATGGCTGCACAATCCCTAGCTGATTACCAACTATTACCGTATGATAGCAGTTTTCTATATGCATCATGGAAGACCTGAGTTCTAAGGAGGGACTTGAGAACAGGATCAGGTGGTAGTTTTGTGAATTTTGACTTGGAGTTTTTCCCACATGTAGGGACTGATGTAGGAGAAAGCCTCAAGATGTTTTGGGGAAGCAGGTGATCAAGGCTTGCACAGATGGCAGAGATAAGGCAGGAACTGACCTCGTGATAACAGCATGGATAAGTACGGTGGGCACTAAATCACAGAGGGGTTTGGAAATCAGTCACCTGGAGTGAAACTCTGTTTGTGACATCACAATTAGTGTAAATAATCATGATGATCAGAAGAGGACTCTTAGTTCCAGTGGGGAAGAAGCAGTAGGAGTATCAATAATGTGATTGAAATTCTGTTACTAACAAAATAAAATTTCTAGAAAATAATGTTTTTCTAAGCTTTTCCATCAGGTGCCAGCAGCTCTCTGAAGCAGAGTTACACCATAATTTTCTGCTCCTTTGTTCAGCCCTACAATCTAAGTTCAGATAGAGCCTCACCTTGACATGTACATAAGGTCCTGAATCCAGCAGATCTGGTATTCAGCAGATATGGTTCTACTGCATGGACTGAGGGGGCAGCTGTAAGGGCAGGATGTGGAGATCCCACACGGTGGTCTGCACCTCTGCACAGTGTGGAGCTATGCTCCATGGGGGGATGGGACTCTCTGCACTGGGTATTTGGAAGCAGGCTGACTGTGGTAATATAGATCCACCAGTCCAGCTATCCCAGGGGAGAGGCAAGCAGAAGTTACTGTAGCCCTAAGGCTGCAATACTAGCCATACTTTGGGTATAGGATTCCTTCCCCTCCATTGACTGAAGAGAAGACCCCCGCACCAAACCCTTTCACTCAGGTTCATCACAGGGATCAGGATTTGCAGCTTCTCACCCTGAACTGTGAATTTTATTTTATAACATATTTATTCCATCTTGCATTTATTAGCTGATTGCTGGTGGTATCGACCGTCTAAACTGTGATTTGTGGCAATGAGCCAGATTCATTCCTGTGGGCATACATGCCGTGTGAGCAGATTTCACCCTGTATCTGTGGAAGGAGCTGTCCTGGGAAAGGGGGGATTCATCCCTGGGGAAGGATGGCAGCAATACTGCTGCCATCTTCCCCTGAGTATTCTGGGAGCAGCCGTACGCTCTGAATGAGCACATCTCCCACTGGTCTGACCCAGGCACTTTGGGGCCTGTGCTGGCTGGTTCCGGAGGTCCAAGGGAGTGATCTAGCCCAATGGCAGTATGATTTAGGCCAAGGAACACTGTCCGAACACTAATATTGAAACAAGAAGAACGTTAATGTTTAAAAAGCAATTTCACATGTTGAATATGTAGTTTCACTATTAAATCAGTATCAAAGTAAGTTGCAAATTGATTTACAGTGCCAGATTCCCCTCTCATTTATGCTGTTTTAAATCAGGAATAACACCATTAAAGTCAATGAAGCTACAACTGAATAAAATTGGGGTCTTTTACATTGAGCTCTAATAAGGTCAGAATCACAAAACAATAATTAAAATTACCACCTTGTATTTGCCTTTTATCTTCAAGTAAATGAAATGTCAGAATCTGCTACTAGTGGGAGCCACATTCCTTTTATGATGTGTCAATTAGAAACTTTATTTCAAATACACCTCAGTTCATTCCTACCAATTACTCTAACCTTTTGAACCTTTAGACTGTTGAGCTAAGCAAAATGGATTCAACTTTCCTTTTAAATGAGAAAGGAAAAAAATGTATCTACATAATTAGAGTCCAGGATGGTCAAGGTGTGAGTAATTCTGAAGCCTACAAGATCTGTTGAGCCAGTGTGAAGCAATGGAAACAGCTACCAACATGGCTGAGAGCCCTCTTTGTTTAGATTACCACCACGTCGACTCATCACTGGGATTCGCGGACTGCCACCATCCAATTTTTAAGTTGTCAGCCATTTTGACTTTACGAATTACACCTGTGTAGTGTTACAGCTACAGTAAAAGGCATCTGCCATGCTAAGAATCAGATCACTGCGATTTCAGTGGTAACTTAAACTAACCACCACCTTTACTCTGTAGTTAATTTGCATGCAACAATTTAATTGGCCGTATGAGGGTGACTGCACAGAGGGAGAATGGAGTGGCTCAAGTGCCACACCTACGCAACAGCACAGGCTTTCAGCTACTAGTTCAATTATATGTGCCCCCATTCAGCTGAGGTCTTGCTCCTCAGATATGTACGGTTCTTAGGCTGAGCTAAATGGAGGCCTTTATTTAACTCTTCAACACTTGTAGGAAGCACTAAAACATTTCTCCACTATATAATCCTGCAGCTAGTTCCTAGAACAAAGTTTAGAGGAGCTGAATATTGTGTAAACTTGGGTTTACGAGGCAGTAACAAGGCTAAGAATTTAAAATTTGACCTCTATAAAAAAAAATTTTGTGAGGTTAATTCACCTGCTACTTATGTCTGGCAAAAAGAAAAAGTGCTGGTGCAGGTGCAGACTGGAGACACTCACTGGTGATAAACCTTCAGCAGGCAATTTAATCTCCTAGCACAGCAACTTAATGTTTCTTCAGCACTTCTGAAGGAAGACAAAGAGAATCATTAGACAGCAAATTATATGTCATCTAAAGAGCAATTACACTGGAAGCTGAAGGCCTTTCATCACTATTAAAAAGTGCACCGTAGGATTTTGATATGAAATATAAGGCAGCAGTGCTGGTTAATTTTTCTTAGGCCTTTGGGGCGAGGGGAAGGCCGGCGAAGAGGCTGAAAGTACTTAGAAGGAATGGGAAGGAAATGAGCACGCAAGAGTGATATACCATGAAGTAAAAAACAGCAGGAAGCCAGGACCCTGCATTGAAAGTACGGGGGAATGAAGACTATATCTGCTGGACTCCATAACATCGAGTGCAACAAAACCACTCAATTTTTTTTATTATACTAGCACATTCTCATTACCATCGTTAAAGTTGTGTCAGCACTTTCATTTTTATACCCCTATTTTCAGCAGATTATAACTCAACTGCAAAAAAGAGTGTGTGCTGAAAACTGGCACACAAGTCTCAGCCTGGAAGCAGCTGTTCATTTTTGATGAATAATTTATTTTTATTTATTTATTTATTTAACAAACTTGAAGGAAAACAAAATAGAAAGGGTTCTTAAATTATAGAATTTAAACCTCCAAGAATTTCCCCTCTTCCTCCAAAACCCTATATTTAAGTGTTGGGAACAGATTAATACAGGGCTTGAAAAATGTACCCAACACCCACTCTTCTGAGGACAAAGTCTGGGGTTATTAGCCAGGATAAAAAATACCTGGGCCATCAGGCCGTGCCCCAAAGCCATGCAATTTAAAGAAGTAAAACAATTCCATTGTGTACTACATTTAATTGCACCATGTGGCCCATCCACTGTTGTTTTTTTAATTTAACTTAGTACAACTTTTGCTTTTGTTATATTGTCTTCCTTTTCCTGTCTTTATTCTGTTCTCTATGAAAGATCACACTGTATCTTTTTCTGTTTCAGTGTCAGTTTCTCCTTTTAGTTCTCTTGCTCTCTCTCCATTCTATTCTACCCTTCCCGGCAATGTGTTCTCTATCTCCTCTCCCATCTTTTGTCTTTCTCATTTCTTCTCCTACTTCACTCCCCCCCCCTCAAATTACCCACATCTCACTCTATTACATAGTTTTACTTTCTCATTTATCCTATGAAACTCCCTCCTCACACCTCATCCCCTCAAACAACAGGGCTTGGAAATGTTATCAGACACATAGTAGCCAGAGGACTAACCCAAAATCCTATATAAATGGAGAGGAAAGAGTGTACCATCCAGGGGTAATGCCAATGTGAGAACCCAGCCTCTTTCCCCAGAGGTAAATAAGCTCAGCGACTCTACCCCACCCTCAGCTTCCTGGCTTCTATCTTTGCTACTCTCTCTCTCTTTCTCGTTCTCTGTTTATTAGTCCTCCACTCCAGCCAGGAGCTCAAGCATTTGGCACTGCTGATACTCAAAGCTTTCAAAACAGTATCAGCGTGAAAATGACTTGATTCTAGTCACTTTCACAGAAGCCCACAGGGACCTGAATAGCAGAATCTTTCACTTGGCTACAGCTTCGCAAACCTCTGAGCAGCAGCACAAGACACTGCAATTGGTGAGTTGCAAGCACTGCTACTGACCAGCTAAGAACTGAGCACATCCTATTATATTTGTAATCCTTTCGCCCCTGCCCCCATCCCAGCTTGCCTGTTTGTTTCACTTATCTCTTATGTACAGTACCATACCTAGCACCATAGGATTCCAACCTGCATATGGTCATAGGTTCCACCAAACTAAAATGTTAACTAATTAATAATGGTAATACTGAAACTGTCTGCAGACTCAGGCAGAAAGTACTCCGTTGGCTTTTTTTTACATTTGGAAAATTATTTGGGACAAGTGAGCAGAAAGGAAGACATGCCACTCCTGCAATTTCCCCACTGAGAATTATGTGGCTCCAACTTTTAGAGATCGCTGTCCTAACTTCACTTTTCAGTGAATAATTGAATAGCTACTTTTAAAAAACCTAGCAAGATCAGACATAGCGACATGTTAAAAAATGTGTCTGGAAAGCAGGGCCCCAGACCTCCTCAGTAATTCCTCATGCTGCTCACAATCGGAAGGCCCTGAGCTAGGCCCTTCCTTGAAATCCTGTGGGATACACTCAGAACCATTTTCATAACCTGTGTTGAAACGATCATACCTAGTAAAGGGAAGCTTCTGCCTCAGTATGAATCCTTATGAAAACAACAGTACTCCTCTAAGAGAACAGGAGGACTTGTGGCACCTTAGAGACTAACACATTTATCTGAGCATAAGCTTTCGTGGACTACAGCTCACTTCACCAGATGCTGTAGCTCACGAAAGCTTGTGCTCAAATAAATGTGTTAGTCTCTAAGGTGCCACAAGTCCTCCTTTTCTTTTCGCCGATACAGACTAACAGGGCTGCTACTCTGAAAGCTGTCATTATGCAAAATACTCCTCTAGTCATTCATTCACTGAGCTACATAGATTAGCCTAAATATTTGCACTTAAGCAGATATCTTATATTTAACCTCATTCAGCTCTATTTGAATGATGGTTGGCTATTTTCAGGTGAATTCTCAGATGGTATGCGCTACTATCCAAAATGGAGGAATCACAAGCACCGTGCAGACAAAAGGTATACTTGCCCCTTTATAGTCACTGCTCTACCCACCCACACCTCATAGGAGGTCTGGTTGATTAGGCTGCAATTTAGACATGACTGATTGTCTCTTCTTGCCTCTCTCCCGGGTCTTCCTGTTGTTTTTTTCCTTTCTTGCCTCTGATGCGTCCCTCTGCCCCCTTCTCTCACTTCTGCTCCTCACTTTTTAACTCTTCTCTGCCTTTTCTGTTTGGTTTGGTTTTTTTTTGCCTCTACTACTAAAACCAACTTTCATGGTTAACCAGCCTGGACTTCCCTCCTTTGTCTTCTCTCCTCTGCTTCCATTGTTTGCTCCAAAATTTGCCTTTTTCCTGCCTCTCTGCTTTTTTCCTGTCTCCATTTTGTAATACAAGCAAATATGGCCCTGCAGCTTAGGCACAGACTGGTTTTTGGGAGGCTTGAGCTCTATTCCTGCTTCCACCACTGCTTTCCTCTGTGACCCTTGGCAAGTCATTTACTCTCATTGCGCTTCACTTTCTCATCTGTAACCTGGAGATAGTGTTATGAGGTTAAAAGATAATGTTTGTAAAGCACACTGAGTTTCTTGGCATGGAAGGCACAGCTCTGCTCCCAGCCACAGCCCCACTCCCGGCTCTGTTCCCAGCACCGCTCCCAGCTGTGGCCTCAGCCCCTGCCTCCCAGCCCGGCCATAGCTCCACTCCTCGCCCCAGCCCCGCCCCCACCCTCAGGCCCCACTGCAGCTCCGCTCCTAGCCCAGCCCCTTCCCCAGCTGTGGCCCCAGCCTTGGACCCTGGCCCCGCTCCTGGATCCCAACAGCAGCTGTGGAGGGCAGGCACAGGGGTAAGGGAGGGCACGAGGTAGAAAGTTTTGGGAACACTGATTTAAACTAAGGAAAATATATTTTAAAAAGTTACAAATATTGGAGAGAATGAGGGGAAATAGGGACCTTTCTGCATACACAGTGGAAATGCCCTCAGATTAAAATTTTGGAGGAAAACAACAAATAGAATTTTAAGATAACCAGAGTTCTCTCACAAAACCCATAGCATTTTTATTAGGTTACAGTCCAAAGGAGGTTGTTGACTCAGGGACGGTCCCACTAGTAACACAACTACTAATAACCAGATGTATGTCAGTTCATTTTTGGAAAAGGACTGATCCCCCTAACATTAGTGGCATGGAGAAACACAGTATGAGAAATCATTCATGTATGTTAATGACAAAAAAAGACTTGGGATTATAATGCTATGATTTTCTTAAAATGAGAGAAGGGAAAGAAGGATTATAATGGAGAACTAAGCACAGTAAATCCAGGATATAGATGCATGACGTCTGTCTGTCCTACTGTACTAAGAATCCTGGTACAGTTGATGGTTATGCAGTCAGACGCTGTGGTGCACCTCATTGCTTTACAGTGTAATGCTAGCCTTTTTAAGCATTGCCTATTTCCAGGAGGAAACCAAATACATAAATATCTTAATTCTCTTTCCATCTTCTATATCAAATTCCAAGCAAGAACCTCACAGTAGTATCAGGTAAATTAAATAAAATATTCCACTCCAGAAACACTCTGGGGTTTTGGGACATATAAATGATCAATTTGTAGAAATGGTACGTTCTAGTTCATGCTAGCCTGTTGGCAGTGTACCTCCTGGTACTCACAGGCACACAGCCTCAGTGGGCATTTCAGCACCGAGTACAAGTGGGAATGGCACAATTCTGTACTAAGCCACAAACCTGAGCAACCTTCTGTGAGAAGGGTGGATAGCCACATGAAAGTACGCATCTTTCATGTGCAGAGCTGTGAAAAAACCTGTCTTTATCCAGGGACAGAATTACTTATGCTAAATGTGACCATGAAGATTCCCAATTTGCAAATAAACAGAGCTGATGGAGGTCAAGAATGGATTTCCATCCTCCATTTTTCTTGGGAATCAGGCAATATTTTGAATATGATCCTTTCCCCTGATTTTGCAGTCATATTCATTTTACTACTCTGTCTGAGAGGAGATTCCACTTTCTGCAGGAGGATCTCCTCATGAGAGTAGTTCCTGAAGAAGGATAAGGAGATGAACCCAATGGTATAGACAGCAAGAATGGTATCCAGAACCCACTTGTCTGTCGTCATCCTCCAGTGTATGAAAACTGTATTAGCTAAATGCCAAAATGGACATCAGTGTTGAGTGGAGATGGCATCAATACTGGTTTGCAGCTCCCGATCATCCTGTCAAAAGTATCTATTGGCTGGGAAGTGAGGTTGACTGGATGTGGATGAAATGATAGGAGCAGTTCATCTAGATTATTGCACCCTCTGTTGCTTCTGAGGCAGCTCATGAGACTGCTGGTGACAGAAGGGCTGTGGCAATGGCTTGTGCTTGTGGTATTCCCCCCTTTGGGGTTGGGGTATATACATACCCAGGGAGCAGAGAGTTGCTGTGGAGTCTTTGAGTGAATGTAAAGACTTGTATGTTTTTTTCACTGAAGAGGTTGGTTTCATCAAAGGGCATGTCCTCTATCATATTTTGGACCTCCCTTAAGAACCGCAAAGAGTGTAGCCAGGATTCACAGCCCATAACTGTGGCCATTACCATTGATCTCAATGCCATGTCAGCTGCATCGACAGCAGCCTGTAAAAAGGTTCTGGCTATCAATCTGCCTTCATCAATAAGGGCTTGAAGCTGAGCCCTATCTTCTTGAGGGAGCTTATCTTTATCAAAGTCCAACAACTTGGAATAGTTCAGATGATAGATTGGTTTAAACGTTTATTAAGGATTTTCATGTTTAACATTTATTTCTCATCAAACAACTCCATCTTTCCTTTTTATTATTATTGTTGTTCACAAACTCTTTTCAACATCCAACCATAAGTAAATTCTGTTCTAAGAAATCAATTTCAGCTGACAGTGTAGTGGTGCAACCACACACGAAGCTACTAACCACTTGAAAAAAGCATTGAACTAAACACTTGAAAAAGGCACTGAAAGGATTTATGTAATGGCAATGAGGTTATATTTTTGCACTCCACATACAATTCCTATTCTTCCATCAATACATAGGGGAACTTGCATAGTTTATACTAATGGAAGTATATTGGTGGCCACCTGCATAAATGAAGAGATTAACCTCTCCATAATAGTATTTATATGATCAATATTGTAACTCCTAATTGGATGGAAGATACATGTTTTAAATCGTTTAAACACTCTTGGCTGTGCCTGTGATAATTTGACTTTAAAATTTAATGTACAGTAAAAAACAAAAGTAAGAAAAATTTAAATTGACAATGTTTATGCGTGACCTAAAATGGATATTTAAAATCAAAAAAAGAAAGAAAAGGTAATCATGCCCTTTTTTCCTTCATCATGATATCTAAAGAACATCAGAAAAGACATTTCTAAGTACTTTTACTGCTTGCTTTGTATCTTAGACATATCACTGAGTATACTGAAACATCTGAGTGGGAGAAGACATGATACAGACACCTGAATTGGAGTCATTGACTTGCTGTCTGCCAAATGGTTAGAATGGGAAAAGGATACACAATCAGCTGCAGTCAATAGGTGGACTGCAGGCCAAATCTGGACTGCCAGACACTTTTAAATGGACCGAAAATGTTTTTATTTACTTATTATTACCATTATTGTTATTATTTTGTATTATTTTCTCTGGGGTGTAGACCTTGACTATAGCTTGACCAAGAAGTGTGGACCTTGACAAAAAATAATTGATTACCCTGCAGGTAATCCTTATTCTTCTGTAACTACAAGAATGATATCTATCCAGATTAGCATTTGCAGAGTGTAATATTTGATAGGCTACACATACTGTTTCTTTTGTTTTAATCTACTTTTCTTTGCCTACTCTTAATAAACACGGTTTTTAATGAGAGCATTTGAGCCTTAGATTGTTTTCATAATGCCACTGAGATACATCTTTGAAAAGAAGGAAACCCTTTGTCCTCTAATGAGCTATAGTCAGGGAGAAAACTGTACCAACCCTACACCCTTGAGATGAGTCAACCCATAAGAAATGCCACTGCAGCCTGTATCTGAGCCAACAGAGGCATGGGGAAAGCCCAGTGACCATGAAAGTGTGGTAGGAATAGGGGACAGTGGCATGTATCCCTCTGAGAGATTGTATTTTATTCTTTATCAATTATGTTAATAAAACAGAGGTATTAAAATAAAAGTAAGATTTTGGTTTAAACTGAGCCAAGAACTATTGTCAAAATTGTGAAAACTAGGTGCCTAAAATTAGGAACTGAAATATATAAGTGGTCTGATTTTCAAAGGAGCTGAAGACCTGCAGCTCACAGTGATTACTGTGAATGCCACATTTTTCTAGGCTGGATTTAGAATCAGGTTTGACAATGGTATGAAATGCTGCTGATACATGGAGAGAGAAAATATGGGCATGTGTTTTGATCACTGGGAGGGGATTGTCCATGAATACTACCAGTTAGACTTCTGTCCCCTTCCAATGCCTGCAGACAAGGAAATCTCAGGATGATACAGATGTTTCACTACAACTTGCTTAACAAGTTTTCCCCAAAATGAAAGATTTGATAAAGGCTGATGGTTGGCACAATTATAAATAATGACAGATAACTTCTTAAACAGAGTCTCTGCTATTGATTCTTTAAGAACACCGGTAACCTACCCTCCCAAATGCAGGCAGTGAAAGTCTCTGAAAAAACACATTTACAGCAGACCAGTAACCTGTGGATTGTAGTCAAAAACCTGAAACTCTTTGGCAGCAGGTAGGTATACCCGTGCTGTTATTTTATCATCCCTCCTGTTTTGTTTTTTTAACTCCATGTCCCATGTTATGTTAAGATTGTAATCTATTTAGGGCAAGGATTCTCTTTGAATTACATGTGTACACAGCACCTAGCACAGTGGGGCTCTGATCCTTGATTTGGGCCTAGACACTACTATAATAAAAACAACAACAAACAACACCACCTGGCTTTGAACTCCCACTGCGGACTCTCAGAACTAGCTCTTTTGCCTTTTGTATTTGTTGCACCTCTGCTTACATGACAGCTCCAAAGGGGTTCACACAGGCATAGTGGGAGGAATTAATGCAACTCAATCAGCATTTGTTTGTACAGCAAATTTCAGTGCAACTCCTCCCCCTTTATTAAGGGGAAATACTGCACACAGCATGTCTTCCCTGAAGACTCCTCAATACTCACTGCACCCTATTTTTCACAGATTTGGTACAGAGGGCCTGGTATATTTAAGTGGTGGTATGGACTATTCTATCATTAGAGCTTTTGCCTTTCCAGGGCATTCTTCACATTACAAGGCCTTCACAATGGGGACCATATGGCCCCAAGTTATTTTCTCCTGTTAGAGATTAACATGAGTTATTTTGTTATGTGTCAACAATGTGCTCAAGTGCTCTACAGACAAATGCCCCAAAGACAAGAGAGAGATTTTTTTTTCTCTTCTTTAATTTTCTGGTCAATCTGTGGGTGGCAATCCCCTTTGTTTACATGGGTTAGCATTTAGCCTCTTTGGAGGGAGAATTTGAAAGGAGAGCGGGCAGGCAGCTGACACACTGCAATACCTAAACTCCAAAGGGAAGCATGAGGGTAGTGACTCTCTTAGCAGGAATGTCACACAGATTGGTGTCCTTTATTTAGTGGCTGTATACTCATCAAGCCAAGCAACAGCATTCTTAGTGGCCAAATGGAGCTCTTGGAGCCCACTGCTGAATATGGTTAGTGGGCACTGCTCAACAATGTGTTTCCCTATATGCAGATCACATCAATAGCATGTTGATGAGCAAGAGCGCTGATTAAATTCTGCTTGGCTGTCAATAAACCCTCAACGCTGAGTTGTAAAACTCAGAGTGCAGGCCCCAATGGTATAGAAGCCATGGGATTGCACATTTTTAGGGTTACTGGAAGCGGCGATACCAGGCTTCTTCAAGTATGAGCTTGGGGAATTTGGCTGGCTAGGAGGATCACAAGCCTCCCCAGACAGTGCCGGGTACTGACAGGTGGCACGATGAGAACACTGATACATTGACACATATGTCCTTTCAACAGCCCCAACAGGTAAGCTTCAATAGCTTCCAGCACTGTCACAACAGCTGAGCTGCGGCAGTATAAGCAAGTCTCAAGAGTGCTAGGTGATTCCTTCCACCAGGCCCTGAAAGGGCAATTTGCAGGAGAGCAGCTTGGTGGATTTTGGTCATAAATGGATCTCCCATGGGCAACTCAGCTGGGATATAACCAGTGATGAGCTGCCAAAATCTTAACAACTGGTTCCCTCCTCACCCCACGAGGGGGTCGTTGCCCACCCCTCCCCCCCAGGACTCCTGCCCCATCCAACTCCCCGGGTTCCTTGATGCCTGCCCCCAGGACCTCTGCCCCATGCACCCCTCTCCCCTGACTGCCCTCAGAACTGGGCAGGAGGGTCTTGTGGGCCACCGTAGTGGGTGCCCACTCCACCCCTAAGAGCCAGAGGGACCTGCCAGGGGGCGAGGTGGGGAGTCCCAGTGGTGCTTACCTGGGGCAGCTCCCAGGAAGCATCCAGCAGGTCCCTCTGGCTCCTAGGGGTGGAGTAGCATAGCTGGGGGGGGGAGCAGGGACCTCCCCCCACTGATCACATCAAAAGTGGCGCCTTAGACGCCGACTCCTTGGGTGCTCTGGGGCTGGAGCACCCATGGGGAAAATTTCGTGGGTGCAGAGCACCCACCGGCAGCTCCCCGCCCTGCGCCCGGCCCCAGCACACCTCAGCTCCGCTCCACCTCCTCCCCTGAACGCACCACCCCGCTCTGCTTCAACTGTTCGGCGGGAAGCCTGGGAGGGCTGAGAAGCAGGCAGCAGCTTCACACTCAGGCCGAGGGTGGCGGAGGTGAGCTGGGGCGAGGAGCGGTTCCCCTGCGCCCCCTCCCCCCCAGGGTTACCTGCTGCAGTGTGGGCAGCCCCCTCGCGTCCAACCACCCCAGCTCACCTCCGCCTCCCTGGGCCCGAGTGCGAAACCGCCGCCTGCTTCTCAGCCCGCCCCAGCTTCCCGTGCAAACAGCTGATTCGTGGGAAGCCTGGGGGGGTGGAGAAGCAGAGCGGGGCGGTACGTTTAGGGGAGGGGGCGGAGGTGAGCTGGGGCCGGGGGTTGGGTTGGGAACTGCCAGTGGGTGCGCTGCACCCACCAAATTTTCCCCGTGGTGCTCCAGCCCCTGAGCACCCATGGAGTCGGTGCCTAAGGCACCACTTTTGGCCGGTTAAATTTAGAAGCCCTTTTAGAACCAGTTGTCCCTCGCGGAACAACCAGTTCTAAAAGGGCTTCTAAATTTAACAAGCAGTTCTAGCGAACCAGTGGGAACCGGCTCCAGCTCACCACTGGATATAACTGGTGAGGTTTCTTTACCCCTCCCTTGTGGCAAAGGCACTTTTCCAGGCACACTTGGTGATCAGCTGTTTATGGGGAGCTTTTGCCCTAATGGATTTACAACCTTTCTTCTTGGCCCAGGAAATTTGCTGTCACAAGGTCTCTTTCTCCTCTTTTATAGCCTTGATTTCACCTAATATTATGTTTGATTCCTATTTATTCTTCCCCATAAGTACTTCCTCTAGATAGCATCTACTTTACTTGCATACACAGAGACAGTACACTGACACACATTTTATGTATTAGGAGAAAGAACCCCTTCAGCGTAAATCCTCTTCTCTGACAATGTTTTCTGTACTGTTTGTAGACATTCAGAATGATGGTAAACAATTATGATCTGCTGTGATTTTTGAGAACAGCAGCATTATTCCTACTGACAGTCAGAATGGTGGATGTTTCTGTTAGTCATTCAAACAAATTTCGCAACAAACTGATGAAATGCTCTTTAAAACAACTGCCTAAATGTGACTATCAAAAAACTTTTATCTACAGTAGATCAAATGAATTTTAATCTACTGAGGTCATAATATAGTATATACAGTACTACTCCATACATTACAGTGTATAACCAGGACATTATGCCACCTTTATTTCTTTCACAGATGCATATTGTAAAAAAGTAGCAGTATTCTCACACCCTAATAAGCTATTAAACATTTTCTACAAACTATTTTTATTGCAGTAAACAAACTATTTATGCTTCCACAAATCCAATAATCATTTAAATAAAACAGCACACTAGTGATAAAAATATAGATAGTAATAGCTGCAGTAAAGATAGTAAAGACTGTAGTAATTGAGAATATATAATACCACAAGGGAATTTTTTTCCCCCTAGTATAACTATTGAAGTCAATGGAGTTACACCAGGGAAAAATTCAGTCCACAGTGTCAATTCCCTACATAGTCGCAGTATAAAAAGATGCCTATCACAGTTTTTAAACAATCATGTAATTCAGAATCCCCGAATAATTTAAGAGTGCTGAATAGTTAAGCACATGCCAAACAAGTAATTAAACTGGTTTACAACTTTAATGCAAACAAAGTAAAAGGGTTTTGTTCCCTCGGAGACAAGAAAAAAAGCTAGGCCATTTTATTACATTTGCATTCTGTGCTACGAAAATAAGGAACAACACTAAGAAGAATACATTTTTGCCTTCACAATGGGGGCTGGCCTAGACGAACTCTCAAGGTCCCTTCCAGCCCTACATTTCTCTGATTTTATGATTTTAATTTTCAATGCAACCAGGCCTCTAGGCATCTCACTCAAGAATTACTCAAACCAATCCATCACACATAGGAAAAATATACTGGGTGGCAGTTTCAAAAGTGCCTAAGTGACTTAGGAGCAACAAGTCCCACTGGTTTTCAATGGGACTTGTTCTCCTACCTCACTTAAACTCTTTGGAAAATCCCACACATTGTCTTCTCTGGGTGTAGATGAAGTCCCGTCCTCTATTTTCTTCAGTGAAGAGAAGGATACTTGGCTTGTTCCATTAGTATTGCATAATCTTTTACTGACTATACTTACACGTATACTAATTCTCAGGCCCAAGGAGAACTAGTTCATTAGTCATAAAGTAATCCCTCGGGGGAAATGCAGAAAGGATCCAATTCCAGATACAAGGTAGCTCTTTGGATTCTTTTTCTATTCAAAGCCCTTTGGCTATCACCTGAATGGTTAGTATCTAGAATTTCTTAAAGTGAGTCATTTTTGCTTTGTGGTTAGTAAGAGAAAGTAGTTCAGAAAACATTCCAAAATAATGGAGAAGGGTTATTTTTTCCCCAACCACTACAGATGACTTCCAAAGTGACTCACTTCAAAAGAATGAGGCTTTAGCTAAGGACTAAATTTCAAGTAGGTAAAATTGGAGGGGAACAGTGTAGTAAACAGAGTAAACAGGCCACAGGCAAAAGGCTTGTCTACACAGTAGGGCAATGCACACTACGGAGTATGATTTCTAAAGCAGTGGCTCTCAAGCTTTCCAGACTACTGTACCCCTTTCAGGAGTTTGATTTGTCTTGTGTACCCCCAAGTTACATTTCATTGAAAAACTACTTGCTTACAAAATCAGACATAAAAATACAAAAATGTGTCAGAGCATATATTACTGAAAAATTGCCTACTTTCTCATTTAATCATATAATTATAAAATAAATCAATTGGAATATAAATTTTGTACTTACATTTCAGTGTATAGTATATAGAGCAGTATAAACAAGTTGTTGTCTGTATGAAATTTTAGTTTGTACTGATTTCGGTAGTGCTTTTTACGTAGCCTGTTGTAAAACTAGGCAAATATCTAGATGAGTTGATGTGCCCCGGGGAAGGCCTCTGCATACGGGTACATGTACCCCTGGTTGAGAACCACTGTTCTAAAGTTGGGCATTTATTGGTCTATATAGACACTCCTGGTGAGCACTAAAGGTTCCCTAAAGCACTTTAACTTGGTACTAAACCATTACTATGTAAGGAATCACATCCCCATGGTACGCATTATCCTATAGGCGCCGACTCCATGGGTGCTCCAGGGCTGGAAAACCCATGGGGAAAAAAATATGTATGCTCAGCACCCACCAGCCACAGCTGTTCGGGGCTGCCATAGCCAATCAGCTGTTTTGCGGCACCCCTGATGAGTTAGGCAGAGTGAAGGCAGGGCCTCAGGGAATAGGGTAGAGTGGGGGTGGGGCCTTGGGCAGAGCAGGGATGGAGCACACCTGGGGAAAATTAGAAGTCGGTGCCTATGCATTATCCCACCATGTAGACAAGCCCAAAGAAAAAAAATAAAGAATTCCATGCTCTATTCTTTGATATTAATACCTTTACCTTTACTGGAGATATACTGTAACCTCATCTTCAAATATAGCACTTTTAAGTAGAAACAAGAGAAGGATAAAAAGTAAGGGCAGACAGGTCATTTACTAAAAAGTGAGAATTTTAACAGGTTGAGGTGAAACCCAACTGTCCTCCAGATAAACCATAATTCTGCTATTTTGTTTCATGCTATTAGAATCACAAATTAGAAAAATGTTACCAAATAGTATTTATTTTCAGTAGCTCCAACAACATTCTAGGCTTCTTCTAACTAGAGATAAAGGGCTGATCTCAACCCATAAAGCATTCGTATTGTAAAGACAGACAATGTGTAGAAGGAAGTGCAATACACCTTTGCGTTAGCAAACAGAAATACAGACATGCCAATTACCCAAATTTACTCCTCAAACATGACAACGTCAACTAGCGAGTTTTTTATAGGCATTCAGAAGGACAATACTTCTGAAAGACACCACCCTAGAGACTCCAGAGCAGTCATTCATTTTATCCACTCTTGTCCTGAAAGGAACATGGTGAAGCCATCTTAAGTTACCTGAAAGGTGAGTCAATCTTTATTGTCCCCAAATTATCTTCCACATTTCTACAATAAACTGTCAGAATGGTTGAAATGTTCCTATTAGAAACATAAGAAAACTTCCATTGGTACAATCTTTCAAGACACTCTTTAAAAGTAATTTATAAAATTTAATATTTGAGAAGACAATTACAAAGAACTATTTGTCTGCCTGTCCAATATTAAATGAGGATATACTCCAAAACATCTTGGCAAGAAGGCACAATGAAGTATTAAAAAACTAGTTGCTTTGCAGCATGACTGTTAAATGTTAGTTATTTTGGAGTATATCCCTATGTGATACATTTCCTTTGTACTGTGAGGACAATCTCAGAAAGCATGACAACATAATAATGCTAGGGAAGACAACCCTCTTATTATTTCTGCAGGAAATAAAACACAGCTTAATGTCACTAAAGCACATGTCAGAGGAGATAATGATGATGTGTTCAAATGAATCTTCTCATCATGAGCAAAGAACAAAGTACCACCTAAAACTGAATAATAATTATATACAAATCACAAATGGCATCACCATCTGCTAAGTGTGTATTATGCTCTCATGCTATCAGTGGGTTTGTTTTACATTTTTTGCCTAAAACTTGCTGAAAATCTTTCCTTTCTATTCAAGTGACATAAATTACAAAGTAGTGCAGCAAGCATTTAGACTGCCTAACAAGGGAAATGCTGGCTCCAATGGGTGGCTCACTACATAGCAATTCCCCAAACTACTCATTATGCCAAGATGATGGTGCAGATGTACACTGGAGAGCAACAATAGAGAAAGGCATTTTTGCCTTCCTAATTCAAAATATAGAAACTGAAATTTGAAAAACAAGCTCAGTTCTTGTTCATTATCTGGGATGAGGCATTTATTAATAATACATTAAAAATTAATGAAAAATCTTCTCCATTTCCTTTAAAATTTTCCTTTGGAACACATTCCAACATGCATTGTTGGTAAACTGACTTAGATTTTGGCTACAGAATATTTACATTAAATAAATACATATATTACTAATGATCTTCCAATGCAAATTGAGTTAATGATTTTTGATTCTTTGGAACTCCTGCCTCTGTCATTTTCCTTTGCTCATGAATGAGTTCCATTTAATTTTTTTTTTAATCTTATGAAGTACAAGTCTGAATTCTTCAAAAGACAGAATACAAAAAAGTCAAAATATTAATCATGCACGAATATACTTTTTTTAAAAAAAATACTTAATTCTGCTAGAAAGGCTGATACCACAGACACAGTTAAGTGTAGAAAAAATATTGGGCCATCTTTTAATGAGCAACTGTCAAAAAGAGTAATTTAGAGACTTTTGGCAAAAAATAAAATCTAGAAATATACAGAAAAATAAAGCATTACAGATATTAACATTTATTTAACAAAGATGTACTTTATCAGAGATTTCAACATCTGCATCCAGTTCTTCACCTACATGAAGGAAGTTATGTTTTCTTACTGAACCGATACAACAGAAAAGGCTTTTTGTTATTACAATCAAGATAACAGGAAACGGTAGGCCACAGTACGCAGCTGTGGATTTAACAGAGAACTGTTTTCCTCCCTACAACGTTTGTCTAAAAATTGCTTCATGACCTCTGTCAGAAATATAAAGGGAAGGGTAAACCCCTTTAAAATCCCTCCTGGGCAGAGGAAAAATCCTCTCACCTGTAAAGGGTTAAGAAGCTAAAGGTAATCTCACTGGCACCTGACCAAAAAGACCAATGAGGAGACAAGATACTTTCAAAAGGTGGGAGGAGGGAGAAAAACAAAGGGTCTGTGTCTGTCTGTATGCTGCTTTTGCCGGGGACAGAACAGGAATGGAGTCTTAGAACTTTTAGTAAGTAATCCAGCTAGGTATGTGTTAGATTATGATTTCTTTAAATGGCTGAGAAAAGAGCTGTGCTGAACAGAATGACTATTCCTGTCTGTGTGTCTTTTTTGTAACTTAAGGTTTTGCCTAGAGGGACTCTCTATGTTTTGAATCTAATTACCCTGTAAGGTATCTACCATCCTCATTTTACAGAGGTGATTCCTTTACTTCTATTAAAAGTCTTCTTGTAAGAAAACGGAATGCTTTTTCATTGTTCTAAGATCCAAGGGTTTGGGTCTGTGGTCACCTATGCAAATTGGTGAGGATTTTTACCAAACCTTCCCCAGGAAGTGGGGTGCAAGGGTTGGGAGGACTTTGGGGGGAAAGACGTGTCCAAACTATGTTTCCTAGTAAACCCAGATAAAGTTTGGTGGTGGCAGTGGAAATCCAAGGGCAAAGGGTAAAATTAATTTGTACCTTGGGGAAGTTTTAACCTAAGCTGGTAAAAGTAAGCTTAGGAGGTTTTCATGCAGGTCCCCACATCTGTACCCTAGAGTTCAGAGTGGGGAAGGAACCTTGACAACCTCACATGAACTAGTTTCAGAATACTGTACATAGGGAACTATGTTATCTTTCCTTCTTTATGCCATACAATTATACTGTGGTTGTAGATAGCCTAAACTTTTTCTTCTCTCTATCATACAAGTAATTGTCTTCTTACCTATATGATGCAATCATAACTTTTATATACAGATTAATATATGCTATTTACCAGATAAGCGGCTGTCAATTCTTGCTGGACTTAGGACAAGTTTATGATATGGCACTTGGGAAAGAGAAAGTAGCTTTAGGTTTTCAGATATTACACATGTAGTCGACAAGAAGGAAGGCAAGCTCCTTTAAAAAGAGATGGCAGCTTACTTGCCAGAAGATCTGACTTCTAGACAAAAGAGGTGGGATTCTTCTTCCTGACATTGTCCTTCAATGTCACTGCAGCTGCATAAAGGGACCTTAGAAACCTTCAAACTGATCAGGGCAGAATTCATCCACCATATAAACTGAGTAAGGTAGTCAAGAGCTCTGGCTTAAGGTGCATATCAGAGTAAGTCTACAGTGCAATGAAAGACCTGCAGCACACCACAGCTGACCTGGGCCAGCTGACTTGGGCTCAGGGGCTATAAAACTGCAGTGTAGATGTTTGGGCTTGGGCTGGGGCCTGAGCTCTGACACCCCGTGAGAGGGGAAGGTCTCAGAGGCCAGGGTCCAGCCCAAGCTCAAGCCCAAATGTCTACACTGCTACTTTTAGTTGCACAGCCTATGTCCTATGAGCCTGAGTCAGACATACCTTCAGAGGCCACCTTAGGCCCTTAGCACCTGGGCTGCTAGTTTTTTGCTGCTCCTCCAGGGGTGCAGCACAAAATTGTACCCAAGAAAGGATGGTCAAATACAGCACAGCAATACACCTCAGAACATGTAGCTTTGTGGAATCCATGCTCCGGGTATTCTCTGGTTCCCTGCTGGGATCATCTGAATTTACTCACAAAGGACTATCTGCCATTAAAGACATACCCCCCCCCTCCCCAATGCACAGAGCCTCACTGACTTCAAAGGGTCCATGGCAAGGAACAGCTTGCGGGATCAGGGCCTTGTTCAATAAAATTATTATAGTCTGCTCATTCCAACAACACTGAAATCTGTCCCCATCTGAATGTGTCCATAGCACCTGGTATTTCAGGCACTAACAAATGGACCATTTAATTGTGTGTTCTCACTTCCATTATTAAGATGTGATAAGTGCTTGTAATTTATAATTGTAACATGAACTATAACGCCACTATAAACACTGGATTTAAGCTATCAATCTGGAAAAAATTGTTTTTGTTCATTTAGAGATTTTATGTTGACAGTTCTCAAATAAATTGACTTGTCATCTTTAGGTAATACAAGTGTTTAAGAAGAAAAATGTATAATTTTTATCACTGAGTAAAATTCTGAGGTTTAAAAACTGGCTACTGCTTATATGCAAATAACTTTTCTCAACAAAATTCTCATGGGCTGATGTGAAGGCCATTATGGCACACAAAAAAGTAGCATTTTATTAGGTTAATGATATAGGAACTAATAAATACTTAAATGTAAAACCAGAAAAATAGCTGAACAAGGGGTCCACTAAGTCAAACACCAAGCAAAACTAAGCAAAACCAACAAAACTATCTACTTGTATTATATTATGCCATGAATTAGTCTTGGCTGAATAACCAATTAATCTTATAACCTCTTTCTCCTCTCCTTCCCATTGCCTTGTTTCCCCTTGTTACATCATAGTTAAGCTGCACCACAAACACTGCAATTAGATCTGTGTGGGCAGAACCTTGCATCTGCACCGAATTCTACTGAAGCCTATGGAGGTCCCTGTAGAGGCAAGCATCTTCCTGTCTGGGCCCAAATGCAGGATCAGGGTAATTAGCCCAACCCTGTAAGGGTTTATCACATGCGTAACTGTAAGAACACAAGTTATTGCACTGAAAATAATGAGCTACTCACATGCTTAAAGTTAAATAAACACACAGGTTTTTGCTAGATTATGGCACGTGTGTTCCTATGTCTTTCTCTAGCACAATGAGACCTCAATCCTGATTTTGTTAAAGCGCGTAGTTAGAGAAAAGCTGTTGAAGAAGCATGTTTTAGACTAGAACTGCACAAGCAGCTATAATTTGATCTAACTGCCCTTTGGTGGGAATAGCAGCAAAAAACAAAACAAAACAAAACAAAAAACACTACCATAGAGGAAAATTAACCATAGGACCAGAAGACAAGCATATATAATTTATACGCCAGTCAACCGAGAAGCAGCAGTGCTGGCTTAATGTTCGTTTCCCCCTCTCCCAGCTACACAAACAGATGCTCTGTACCTCAACCATTTCAAACAAGAGCACACTGAATTTTATAACCTTCCTGGCTGCATTTAGGATGCAATCATGTCTTTGTGACAAACACTGATAGCACTCTTAGAAATCACAACAGCTGAGAAGTGAAGGTCACAAAATCAACAGAATTTTCTGTCCAACATTTATATTTAATTTGTTTGTGTGTAAAACCAAGATCAATTTGCCTCAGCAACGATGCACAAGTTCTCTGTCTTTGATGATGCACTCCATGAAATGCTACAGTCACAACAATGTACAGTGATACTATTAAGGAGTTTTCTTAACTGTACATTTTATTGCAGCTGTCAGGTTAACATTGCCTTTATGTTCCTGGGGGTCTTGTGTTGGAAAGCTAAAATGGGAACTTTCATCATTACTGGACCCCATTGAAATAACCACTATTTCAAACAGTAACTTTACAAAAATGAATATTCTATCAAACCTGTATTTAGCACTTTCCTGTATTCCTGTTCCAACCCTTGACAGAGATATTTGATTAGAAGAGTCATTTGTGTTTATATACAGCCTTCTCCTCCTGGCATGTTACAATGCAGTGTTTGTGACTGCAAAATCACTTCTGCAGTGATAAATTCAATACTAGGGAGTGTTTAGTAAATTGGCATTTATTGGTGGCTCTGATGTCCAGAGGAGCCTCTGATTCTAGGGACAGATTCATATCTACTGGGCCGTACAAACACCTACAGGAACAAATATCCCAGGAACAGAATCACAATGTGAATGATTAGCAAAAGAAAGTTTAATCCCCTAAAGGAGGAGCTGCTTCCCCACTCCATGTCAGCAAAAGAAGAGACAGAACATGGTAATGAGGCAAGACAGAAATTTAAGCTATTTGGCAAGTAGTGAAGGTGAAAATACACTCAGTGATAATTGAAGGCTAATAGTCTTTGCCTAGCAATTTAATTAACAGCTGATCTGATTCACATAAAAAGGAGAGATTGAGCAAGTAAGAATGGAGGGTTGAGTGTTACTTTGAATTGGGCAAAAGCACTTGGCCTATACTGTGACTCAAGATCACCATGGTAAAGTTTATATATGGGAGCAGACTTCTGATCTGGCTGTAAAATGCCCACATTGTTTCCTCCAAGTATTATCCTCCTCAATCTGAGCTGTACTTTTGTGTTGTTAACTTGACCTATATGAAGAACATAACAGACATTAGAACTTGTGTGAAAGGAAGTCCCACATAGAAAACTTACTGCTGCACATCACTACCTGTTTGTTTCCTTAAATGCAGTTTCCCTTTTCTATATGCATATATTCAGATCTTTGTGAGGAGATTTAGACCCTTCTTTCATTAAAAATATTCAAAATAGTTTTAATCTGTTGACCTTCAGGGAACACTGCAAATCCCATCTATTTGCTCATTCTATTGGGGAAGAATGAGTTTTGGAAACTCTGGGGCTTTAAGTAGGCAGTAAATAATGATGCAATATGCCCACTGTGGCCAAAACCTAGAATGCACTTAATCTTCCTCCTCTAGTGACTGGTGAGTGTGTCTGTGTGTGCTGAACAGGTTGTTGTGCTAAAATTAGTTCAGCTGTAAATTACTATTTGCATATTTAACTCTTACAATCACAACAATACTTTGCATATGGTCCCTTGGTAGGACAACCACTTCAAATCTCAAATGAAACTGGTCCCTGAAGCTTAAATAGCTTACTTGATTTAACCACCTGACATTAAATATTAGCTAATATAACTCTTTTTAAGATAAATTTAGTGCTTTCTTTAAATTATTTCATTAAAAGAATCTCCATGGGGTAGTAATAGCAGCTTCAGGTCTTGAACCACACATGGTGTGGTGTATGGAGGGTTGCTCATAGGGTTTCTCTCTACAGCATAGGGTACATTGATTGCACTGCATTCCATTGCCCTGTGGTAGTGATTATGATAGCGGGACGAACCCTAAGCACATACAATGTATAGCCACTAATGGCCCTGTGTTTTGTGGTTTCTTGTTTTGAAGCACATTCCCTGAGTGCATGCCCAGACCCAGACAATTCAATTTGGATAGACCAGAAGAGCTGCATCCCCCCTCCCTACCACATAATTGATGTTGGACTCGTCATTCAGAATGGGCAGGCAATTTTACCAGACTACATAAGAGTGCTGCTTAAGATGAGAGAGCAGAAGTCTTCGAATAAAAGTTTGCCCATTCTAACAAATTGAGCTGGGAGAAGCTCCTGTCTGATCAGTTCACTGATTCATCTTCTTGATAGTAAAGTCAAAAACAAGAGCCATTTCTGTTTAGCTAGATGGTGGAACCACTGAATGGGCAGTGAGGGAAAGAAGGGAAGCCACCACAGTGCAACTAGAAACCCACCAATCCACATGGGGGAAACTACAATGGAAATTGTACAAATCCACTTTTAGGATTAATTGTACCATTATGGACAGCATCAAATATATTGCTTGTTAAGCAAGATATACCAGAGAGTTGCAGTATCCAACAACATACTTTTCAGAGGGGCTGTTACAGGAATTCACTCACACACACTAAAGAAAAGGAGTACTTGTGGCACCTTAAAGACTAACCAATTTATTTGAGCATGAGCTTTCGTGAGCTACAGCTCACTTCATCGGATGCATACCGTGGAAACTTTCCGATGAAGTGAGCTGTAGCTCACGAAAGCTCATGCTCAAATAAATTGGTTAGTCTCTAAGGTGCCACAAGTACTCCTTTTCTTTTTGCGAATACAGACTAACACGGCTGTTACTCTGAAACACACTAAAGAGACGAGTTTGAGACACTTAAGAATTCCCACCTCCACTTCATGCACATAGTGGAATGGCTTCTTGCTGCAGTCATCGGTGAGTGTGTGGACAAAGCTTGCTGCAAGCAAAGCTGATTCATCAGCTGTGTCAAGTAGGAGGAAGGAGTTCTGGCAAACCTGTTTAAGCCAGATGCATTACAGGACACAAGGATTTTTGGTGGTTGAGGTCAGTAGGAGAGGAAGCAGCAGTGAAAGAAGTGGTTATTGTTGAAAAGGGTGAAAGTTGTAAGAAGATAGCAAGAGTTCTTGTCCAGTCCTACTTCCATGACCCCATACCAACCCTATTGGGAGTTGGCGTTTCATTGAAAGAGCCCTAACTAAATTCCTCCATCCTCTTCCTTAGCCTCTTTTGTCCTCTCCTCGAGTCCTTTTTTCATTCCTTGGGTCATTCTACTTCATTCTATTTTTCTGTTGGCATCCTCTACATCTTCTGTTGAAATACACTCTCTTCCTTTCTTTCACTCTTGCTGACCACTTCTGCTTTCCTTATGACAAAGCCCATACACTGTTGTGCATTCAAGGTCCTGAGAGAGATTGAGGACCCCTAGAGTAAGGGATAGAAAAGGGGGGCTGGAAAAGGAAGATATGGAGATCCCCCAAGGGACAAAGATAGGAAGGAAATACTCTTGTGTGAGAGAACACTATTTCTCAATCCCTTCAATCCACAGTTTCTCTTATTCTCTCCTTCTGCACTCCATCTTCTTATGTGGTGTCTCCATTACTGGAGTTTTGCAACCATGGTAGCCCATTCTGTATGATCTGCTGCTAATCTCTTTGTGGATGAATAGTCCACTTGATCAACACAGGATACCACATCATTCATCCAAGATCTTCCTGTTCTGCCTTGTGTTCTTCTGCCATCAACTTTTCCATCCAGTGCTCATAAACATGTATTGCCCACTGAACCTCTTAAAAAGTACTACTCAGAGAACTGAGTGGCATTTGAGTTTCAATCTTCTCCAGTTTTTTTGGTTGGTTATGCAGTCTGTCCACGATATTTTCAGAATTCTATTGTCACACAATATGGCAATTAATTGAATGTTAAATATTCATGGTAAATAGGCCCAATGGCCTGTGGTGGAATGTTAGATGGGGTGGGATCTGAGTTACTACAGAGAATTCTTTCCTGGGTATCTGGCTGGTGAGTCTTGCCCACATGCTCAGGGTTCAGCTGATTGCCATATTTGGGGTCGGGAAGGAATTTTCCTCCAAGGCAGATTGGAAGAGGCCCTGGGGTTTCTTTTTTTTTTTGCCTTCCTCTGCAGCATGGGGCACGGGTCACTTGCTGGAGGATTCTCTGCACCTTGAAGTCTTTAAACCATGATTTGAGGACTTCAATAACTCAGACATAGGTGAAAGGTTTATTGCAGGAGTGAGCGGGTGAGATTCAGTGGCCTGCATTGTGCAGGAGGTCAGACTAGATGATCATAATGGTCCCTTCTGACCTTAATATCTATGAGTCTATTTCAAATTAATGTAATTTCTTTATTTTCGATTATTTGGATGCCTATACTTCATAGCTGTAATTTAACACAGACCAAAGGTAAGTTTTTAAAGTCAGAACTTAGTTTTCAGATTTATATTCCTCCTCATCCAATGTTTGTTCTTCCAGAAAGTTTCTTTCACTTTTACTATTCTGGAGCAGACTTCAATATCCAATTTTCCATCTTCTGTAATGATGCTTCCTAGATAGCAATTTCTCACCTGCTCTATGGCTGTCATTCACTGGAAAAGATGGTTACCTTTCATAACTATTGTTCTTCGAGATGTGTTGCTCATGTCCATTCCATTGTAGGTGTATGTGCTCACCACATGCACCGGTGCTGGAAGTTTTTCCCCTCGGTGGTATCCGTAGGGGACCAGCTCTAGTGGCCTCTGGAGTGGCATGCATATACACTGGTATAAAGGGCGCCGCCGGCTCCCCCTCCCTCACTTGCTTCTTGCCAGAACTCCGACAGAAAGGAAGAAGGGTGGGTCATGGAATGGACATGAGCAACACATCTCGAAGAACAACAGTTACAAAAGGCAACCATCTTTTGGTCTTCAAGTGCTTGCTCATGTCCATTGCATTATAGGGGACTCCCAAGTAGTACCACGGGAGGCAGGTAGGAGTTCATGAATGTGTCATTTGCAACACAGCTCTGCCAAATCCAGCATCATCTCTGGCTCGCTGGGTGATGGCGTAATGCGTCATGAACATGTGTACCAAAGCCCACATTGTGATCCTGCAGATGTCCTGGATAGGGAGGGCCATGTGCCAGGAAGGCACTGAAGATGCCTGAGCCCTAGTCGAGTGACCCTTCACTATCGATGGAGGCACAGCCTGTGCGAACTCATAACAAGTACAGATGCAGGTGGTCATCCAATTTGAAATCCTCTGCAAGGACACCATAAGGCCCTTCATCCTGTCAGCTATCACAATAAAGAGCTAGGTCGATCTGCGAAAGGGCTTGGTGCACTCCAGGCAGAAAGTCAGGGCGCATCCGACATCTAGAGTGTCCAGATGCCTCTCCTCTTTGGTCATGTGCAGCTTTGGACAGAACACCGGGAAGAAAATATCCTGGTTGACATCCAAGTGTGACACCATCTTTGGCAGGAAGACCGGATGAGGCTGCAGCTGGACCTTGTCCTTGTAAAATACCTTCTACGGGGGCTCCAAAGTGAGGGCTTTAATCTCAGAGACACGTCTCACTAACATAATAGCTGCAAGGAATGCAACCTTCCATGACAAGTGGAAAAGGGAACAAGAAGCCACAGGCTCAAAGGGTGGACCTGTGAGCATGGAGAGGACCAGGCTGAGGTCCCGTTGGGTCCCAGATTGGCAGAAAAAGTCTTTCAAAGTCCTTCAGGAACTTGATCGACATCTCATGCGAGAATACCGATCTCCCTTGGATGCGAGGATGGAAAGCCGATGTGGTTGCCAGGTGCACCTTGATCGAAGAGAAGGTAAGGCCCTGGTGCTTTAAGTGAAGCGGGTAATCCAGGATGGACTGCAGAGACGACTGGGTCAGGGAGATATTCTGCTCCAGTGCCCAGCAGGAGAAATGCTTCCACTTTGTAGGCTGCTCTGGCTGATGGCTTTCTGCTTTCCAAGAGAACCTGCTGTACCTGACTAGAGCAGACTTGTTCCTCTGGATTCAGCCATGCAGCATCCAAGCCATGAGGTGGAGTGAGGTGAGGTTCAAGTGAAGGAGCTGACTGTGATCCTGCGAGAGTAGGTCCAGGTGGCTGGGAAGTGGCCACGGAGCTGCTATGGCCAGGTCCATGAGCATGCTGAACCAATGCTGGCGAGGCCATGCTGGGGCAATCATAATGACCTGTGCCCTGCCCATCTTGATTTTTGGGAGGGCTTTGCTGATGAGCAGAATTGGTGGGAAAGCATACATCAGGTCTCCTGAACAAGACAGGTGAAAGGCCTCGGAAAGTGAGCCTCTGCTGAGGCTGTGTAGAGAGCAGAACTGATGACACTTTCTGTTCTGTCTGGTGGTGAACAGGTCCACCCAGGGAGCTCCCCATTTCCTGAAGAGCATTCTGACGACCTCCGAGTGAAGGGACCACTCGTGGTGAGAGAAGAAGCACCCGCTGAGGTGATCCACCAGCATGTTTTGAATGCCGGGGAGGTGCAAGGCTTCCAGGTGGATCACATGCTGAACGCAGAAGACCCAAAGACGGAGTGCCTCCTGGTACAGAAGCGACAAACGAGCTCCCCCCGCCTGCTGACATAGAAAATGGAGGCCGTGTTGTCCTGCACCACCTGACTGGACAGCTAGGGAAGGAAGACACTGCAAGCCAGACAGATGGGTCTGAGCTCCCTGACTTATATATGTAACGCGAGCTCCTCTCAAGACCATAACCCCTGAGTCCGCAGTATACCAAGATGTGCTCCCCAACCGAGGTCAGACACATCTGAAACCACAGAGACCATGAGTTGCAGGCTCGCAAACAGCACACCTTCCAACATCAGAATCAGGTCGGACCATCACTGCAAAGAGGTAAGTACCTGCGGCGGGGTTGTGATGACCTTGTCCAGGTGATGTCTGCCTGGGGAGTTGACCAATGCCAGCCACATCTGGAGGGGATGCAGTCTGAGTCTCACATGTTGGACAATGTACCCACATGCTGCCATGTGCCCCAATATTCTGAGACAGACCCGGGCAGTGGTGAGCGGACAGGCAGTAACGCTGGCAATCAGATCTGACATTGCCCTGAATCTGGCTGTGACAGGTTGCCCCCCGGTTAAGATGCAACCTGATGTGCTGAGATGATAGACTTTAAGATCAGAAGGGACCATTCTGATCATATAGTCTGACCTCCTGCACAATGCAGAGATACCACTGAGCCCACCTGTTCTGCTAGCCTGGGCACCTTTTTTACCTGTCTTGCTGAGCCAGGCTCTCCAGCACACACACAGGCAGGGCCACAACCAACTGCAGAATGACACAGACATTGAGATCAGCTCTGGGAAGACTCAGCTTAAGGGACTTGCCCCAGCACTCAGGTGTCCACCTCCCTTGGAGTGCAGACCCAAAGGTATATTATGAAATCCGCCTCCTCCCTCAATGTGGAAGAAGGTATGCACTATTCCCCTCCCTCCCCCCAATTATGAATTGCACAAACTGGGTTATATTATAACAAGAAATAAGTTTTATTAACTACAAAAGGTGAATTTTAAGTGAATATAACAGATAACAGACAGAACAAAGAAGATTACTAAGCAAATAAAACAAAATACGCAAGCTAAGCTCAATATACTTAAGAAAGAGGTTACAAAATATAATTTCTTACCCTAAATGTTATTTTAGTCAGATTGCAAAGTTTCAGTAGCTTAGAGTTCCAGTTATATTTCTTTTCAGACTGGATCCCTATCTCAGTCTGGACTCCCCCCTTGCCTGCCCTTCTGGTGTCTGTAGCAGTCTTTCTTCTTGGGCAGACAGGCCATGGAGTAGAGTCCCGTTTACCTTCCTCCCCATGGTTTATGGTTTACATAAGGCGGGAATCCTTTGTTTCCCAAACTTGACCACCCTCCCCTTTTAGTGGAAAGTTACAAGAAGCCCAAGATAATGTTTAGTATCAGGAGACAAGACCACCTGACCTAGTAGTGTCACAGTTATATTCCATGACACCTTCTAGAAGGGAGAGAGATTAGTATCTTCAGAGTCTTGTTGTTCCTTCCTAATGGCCCATCAAATCTGATGGCTGGTCGTCTGGTGGGTATTTTCCCAATACACACCCAGTTGTAATGGTTACATACTCCATGTTCCTAACTTTAGATACAGAAAGGATACATGCCCACAAATTGGATAATCAGATTCAGTAAATCATAACCTTTCCAATAATATCTTATATGAGCCATCTTGCATAAAGTAAATCTCAGTTATGTCATATCCATATCATAAGCATATTTTCATAAAGAATATGGAGTGTAATGTCACACTGGCTTCTGGCAGGAATGCTCGGGTAGAGTTGAGTACCACTCCGATTAACTCTATCTGTTGGCCTGGGATCAACATTGAGTTTTGTTTATCAACAGGCCCAGAACTTGACAAATGGCTCGCAACATCTCGATGCTGCACTGGACCTGGACCGGCCCTTCATGAGCCAATCATCGAAGTACAGGTAGATCAGGATACCCCGGCATCTGAGGTAGGCTGCCACCACCGATATGTACTTCATAAACACCACTGGCACCATTGCTAGGCCAAAAGGGAACACTGCAAATTGATAGTGGATGGTCCCAGCCACGAAACGTAGCAACTGTGACCATGAAATATCAATGTGTGAAAGTAAGCATCTTTCAGGTCGAGGGCAGCGTACAGTCACAGGCATAAATCACAGAAGACTCAAACTCACTTGCTTCTAATACATGACCTAGTAATAAATAGACAGTTTACAGAATTAATATTCTAGCAGTGCAGCAAACAGAAAAGGATAAATCAGTGATCTTGTTGCTCTGCTCAACAACTCTGAGTATCAACTTGAAATGTAAACTAAGGTCAGTGGGGTCTTTCTAAAATATTCATTTTGATTTATTTATTCATAAAATCTTGTTAAGGCTCTGGCTTGCCATAATTACATACATTAGGATGGCAAAAATAAAAATAAAATTTCAGGTGGTATTTTGATCTCTTAAACATAATAAATAATTATTCTCATCCTCATGATTATAGTAGTTTACAGGATGTAATTTAAGGTCCCTCTAAATGAAAATTATTGTGGAGAGCTCCTGAATAGATACTGCTGAGACAAACTATTGTATTGTATGACCCAGTATTCAATGCAACCCTGAGTAAGAGCTGCTGGGATTTTGGTACAGCATAAGCTATAGACTGTCTTTACAAAAGTGAGTGGATGGTCATGGTTAACTGTTTCTCATATGTTGGGAAGTTACGGAGGATGTTTATTACCTTTGGGGAAATTATGAAAAAGTAGGTCAGGTACCACAACTATAAGCAGTCAGGCTGCTTGAGGGGGAAGGAGGATGCACAAGAGGAAATTCAATTCTTCCAGGCACAGGCAAATTGAGGCTTTGGCAGCTGCAATGTGTTCAGATCCCAAAAATGCTTCCCAAAGGCTACAGAAAATAAACCTTGTTACTGTAGCAGAATCCATCTGTGTTATTCTCCAGCCACCATTAACAATATTTGTATTTTAAAAGTAATTTGTATATGTTTAGCAGCCACTTTCCTTAACTTTTTTTCTTCTTTTACTGCATGTCCCAATACTGTGCAACTTTTAGGATGATGCAGTCTATAGATCACATGGGATTTTGCATAATATGACTAATATTTCTGTAATAAGGAATAATTACTATTTTAGCTAACACTAGTAGCATAAAATATAATGAGTTTTATACTGCCTATACAACAAACAACTGGTCACTGCAAATCCCAGAGCTGTAATTCCACCGGGGTGTTCTGGTGATGTAAAACTACATAAGCAACACTTGAATGAGTCGAGAACATTTTGAAAATTATTTCAACTTGCTATCATTAGAACCTCCATCTACTTTTTTTAAAATTTATCTTGTGGGGTTTTTTCCCCACTGTTGCAGCAGCTCCCCAGCACTGCACTTCCCTGGTCCAGGAAGCTGCAGCAGTCACAGGGCAGACAGCATGCTGTACAAAGAACCACCTCTCTGAAGTTTTTTACTAAGCTAGAACATTTCTAGGGCTGCCCCTCTTCAGGAATAGGATCAAGGGAGGTGAAGTTCAGAGAGCACTTTTTTAGGTGTTGAAAGCTGCTTACAGGCAGGGGAAAGGAGTGTCACAGGGTTGGGAATTTGTTTTTTCTTTTTGAGATTTGTTGTAAAAGTTTACAGTGTAAGTGAAAAAGGGGGCCTGATAGGAGCTGGAGCTGCTGCTGCATTAGAAGGTCTCTTTGTGGGGAGAAAACTGCTCTTCTAGCCAGCTGGTGAACTCTGCACTCTCTTTTAGCCTTGGCAACCCTGGCAACTCAGTCCATCTCTCACAGCCACTCTACCATTATGGCAAGGAACAGGATTTAAAGGGGCTCATGGTAGCAGTGCTGGAAAGGATGTGGAGAGGGAGTACTGATGGGAGCTGAAATCATCAATGATGGATTTGCTGCTGTACTATTACCCATCATGGAGGCCAGACAACATCCAGGACCACAGGGCAAGAGCATCCTGGTTGTTGCACAGGATGGAAGTAACATTTCCCCCACTGTTCTCAGCAGTGCAACCTCCCACTTTGCTGCCCCAGCACTAGGGTTATGTGCAATGGCTCATTGAGGTTGGTTGAGGGCAGACACTTGCCAGTGGCAGCTTCAACGTCTCTCACCTCCCTCCTGGCACTGAGCAAGTGACGCGAGACTAAGTCCAAGATCTTAGGTTTATATATTTGAAAAAGGAAAAGTAAGAACAGGAAGGGTAAGATTGAAAGTCAGTTATTTAAAAAACAGTTAAAAGTAATTTCAGGTTCTAAACCCACTTCTAGTTCCCCGTAGCAAACCTTTGAGCTTTACAGTCAAGTTGTCCTGTTTTTACTACGATCATCAATTAATCGCAGTTAATTCAAGAGATTAACTCAAAACAAATTAACTCGATTAAAATATTAATCATAATTAATTGCAGAATTGCACTGTTAAACAACAATAGAATACCAACTGAAATTTATTATAAATATTCTGATTCTTTTTACATTTTCAAATATATTGATTTCAATTACAACACAGAATACAAAGTGCACAGTGCTCACTTTATATTATTTTTTATTACAAATATTTGCACTGTAAAAAAAACAAACAAAAGAAATAGTATTTTTCAATTCACCTCATACAAGTACTGTAGTGCAATCTCTTTAGTGAAAGTGCAATTTACAAATGTAGATTTTTTTTTTTGGTTACATAACTGCACTCAAAAACAAAACAATGTAAAAATTTGGAGCCTACAGGTCCACTTAGTCCTACTTCTTGTTCAGCCAATCGCTAAGACAAACAAATTTTTCTACATTTACGGGAGATAATGCTGCCTGCTTCTTATTTATGTCACATGAAAGTGAGAACAGTCATTCGCATGGCACTGTTGCAGCCAGTTTTGAATAATACTTACATGCCAGGTGTGCTAACATTCCACTACAGTACTTGTCTGAGGTGAATTGAAAAAATACGGTTTCTTTTGATTATCTTTTTTACAGTGCAAATATTTGTAATCAAACAAAGTGAGCAGTGTACACTTTGTATTCTGTGTTGTAATTGAATGAAATCAATATATTTGATCTCATGATTAATCGTGATTAATTTTTTTTACTCGTTTGAAAGCCCTATTTCTCCTCCTGCTATATGGAAGACCCAAACAGACAACAAGGAAAACTGGATTAATGGACTACAAAGAGGAACTACCCAAAACAGATATATGGAAAAAACAGGAAAATATTTTCCCTCTATTCACTTTTGGTTCTAATAGTTTTAGGCGTTGCTTCTAACAAAAGTAGTACAGAACTGCGATTGTTTTCAGATTATGATGATGCTCCTTGAATCAACACAAATATTCAAGTTAAAGCTTTCAGAGGGTCTTCATTCATATTTGTGCATCTGTGTTTTGTATGTATGCTGTAGGGCCATATCTTAATCTCTGCTGCACAATTTTAAAAGTCCACACCCAAAGTGACATTTCTTTTTCCAATTATGAGATGGTTAAAATCTGGTCCATGACATGTAACATGACAATCTGAGACTTCAGCACAACAGGTGAGTTACAGACTTGGAAGATGGAAAAATACAAAACGTCACAGCTTTTCCTTCAAACCAGACCCTTAACATTATTTAAGGCTTGAGATTTGATTTGCTTTTACCTTAGCACAGCATTTTTAACCCTGACCCTTGCACTTGTTTTAAAATGGTCTATGAAAAATCTGGATATTTAACTGACTGAAGCTGAAGTTCAGATAATGACATCCAACCATACAAACAAGAAAACCTTGGTTTCCATGGCTCCAGTATCTCAAGATAACAACAACAACAACAACATGGGAGTAAGGAGAGGGAGGGGAGAAGGAATGCAGACTTGTAGTAATATTCTCCAAAAGGCAGAAAAAATTGTTTAAACAATTTAGCTAATCCTGGACAAATCTGGAAGGGGCTTTGCAAAGCCTTCCAGAAATAGGATAACTAGTGAATGTGGTATCAAATGAATTAGAGGGGGGAATTAATATATGGTGACTTTATTATATGGTCCTTTATACAGCTGGTATATTCTATGATATCCTTTAAAAATAATCTGTGATTGAACATGGTTTAAGATTTTTTTAAATTTATCTGTGTTTGTAAATTCTAGCTTCTCTAGGTTCTTGGTATGCACAGTTTGCTTTGCAAAGTGTATGAAGCAATGTCCTGTTTTAATATGCACTTGTTTTTCCATTTCAATTTATTGATGAAACTGGATAAGACTAGGATAGCTAGAAAAAGACAGTCAAAAGAACTAATTTAGGTTATACATTTTTTTCTTGAGCCTCATCCACAAAGGTTAACTTATTCCAGAGACACTACATCTAACTGCTACCCAATTTAATTAAAACACATCTGTGATGGGGTTTACACACCCCACACTATGGCAGAGACAGGGGAAGTGCTGGAGCAGTATGGGACCAAGAAGGCCCCACCCCTCAGGCACTGGCAAGCATGCTCGTGCAAGAAGACCAGGATAAAGGACATTTCAGCAGCCCAAGGCGGGTGAGGGGAGAAAGGAGACCATTTCCTGGAGGAGCACCAGTCTGCAGCAATAGGAAAGAAAATTTCCACAAACTTCCGCCGCCTGCCACCAGGCGCTCCCCAAGAGGGAGGGAGAACTGTGGACAAGGACTTGAGAAGGCATTGTAGGCATTGGCCCTAGACTGTGGGGGACTGGAAAGAAAGACCCTAAGTCCAATGTGACTGCACCGCAAACTGAGACACTGTGGTGGTAGGAACTGGCCCAGGGGAAGGTGAGCAAGTGGACCGGCCAATCTTAGGCTGGTTCATGCTGCTTCACTTACTGAGCTCCCTACCCATCATAGAGCTATGCCCCTGGCCCCAAGCAGGGAAGGGCTAAGGATTACCATCGAAGAGGCCAGTCCAGCTAAGACATCATCCAGAGGGCGGACACACCATGAACTAACAGAAAGGCTGGAGTCGGAGGCCTAGACCAATAGGTCTGCTGACTAAACAAATCACCCCATGATGATATCACATCTGTAAGGCAAGTAATACTAATTCAGAATCCTATAGAGCAGTCTACACTTTAAAATATTTTCTGTATTCAGTCCAGTTGTGATTCTGAATATACAAGTAGCTTAATAACTAAGAAAGTCCTATTTTTACACAGACACTTTTCAGAGTAGAACCATCGTGTAAAAATAGATAAAATGCAAACATATGATTTTATAGTGAAATTTTAGCAGAGGAAAATGAAAAGGTAGTTGAGATTCTGAATATCATTCCTTTTATTTGAGATTTTATCAGAGTAAGGAGGTCTCACAAAAAGCAATAATTTCCAACTTTATTCTCAGTTTAATATATCCTGCATTGTTTTATTTCTTTTTCTAGATATGTGTTATGCTACATCCAGAGTTGTGAATTGTTTTCTGTCTATAAAACAGGAATATTTTCCCATCTTTGTAATGCACTTTGATATCTTCAAATTAAAAAAAAAATTACATCATAAAATAGTATTATTTTGTAGCATACAACTCCTTTCTGCTGTGCTTTATTAATTCTTCCCAACTGACCCTTCTTTTAATCACATTTTCCATTTTGTCTATTTTATAAACCTTTCCAGACTCCATTTTTAGTTAGATAGTTATATTCATGTACCAACTTTTGGTTCTTCATCTTTATTGGATGTTTTAAAAACATTTATTTAAATAAGTATTCAGTAAGTATCAGAGATTTCTGCTACATCTAGCAAGATTTCAAGGTTACAAACATAGGCCCTCATCCTGAAAACCAGCACATATGTTTCCATAATTCACATGTGACTTATGTGTTTGTGGGCCATATGGAGTACATTAAAAAGAATAGTTTATCTCATTGTAACTAGCCAAGGATTCCAACTTTTTGAGAAGTATTATTTCTCCCTGTATAAACCAGTTCATCATCATTGGTACACTGTGAAAGTTCTGAAATCCATTCAGTGGTTCAGACCTTTTCTAATGTCTATTGTTATGGGATGCATAAAAATTTCACATGAAGAAATAATGTGCGAAAAAAACTCTATTTATAAATAAGTGGAAAAGAGCTATGTTTGAATCCAGTGGAGAACTTTCCTTTGTTTCAATAGCACATTCTCTGTTACATATTTTCCCATTACTTTTATAGTTTACACAATTATACGTATGCTCAGCATATTCTATATTACATTAAATCTCCAACACTAGTTATCTCTGATATGTTTCAATTTCAATTTTTTAGTCCAATAAATAGTAAGAAATAATCTTGTATTCTCGTATAGATAATGTTGATGATTTTCCAGGCATGTTGCAAAAGCCATTTATGAAACACGTTTTTTCAGAGAAGGTATGTTCCTGGTGGGGTAAAGGGACTGTTTTGCTGCTTTGATTTATTGGCTAGTTGGGTTAATTAATTATGGGCCTGATTCAAAGTTGAAGGATTTTGGAACAACTCACTGACTTCACTGGGCTCTGGATCTGGCCCTATTTATATATGATCAGTTTTACTATTGAGTGGTCATCATACATCAAACTTTTTGTATTATAGTGGGGTTTTAGTGATTTAAATATAAAGAAATTAGATTTACTTTTACTACTAGTGTTTCAAAATTTATGTTTGTTTTTATCTTCTGGTATTTTATATGCTGCATCCCATGACTTGGGCTGTTTTCACAATGTCCATGTCTGTATAATTTATTCATATATTTTCCCTTAACTAGATGCCCCTTATTTTGTGCTACATGCAAACTTTCACATATACATTGTTCCTTAAGGTGGATTTCAAATAAAATCTACACAAGCTGCATAAGGTCAAACATCTGCTTCCCGAGTTTGACTTTATTGGTAATTCAGATAACAGTAAAAGAAGATTAAAACTAGCCTTCATTTTCTTCCCAAAGCCCAGCCATTTGTAGGATCACCTGTAAGATGTCCCTTCTTTCCTCTGACCAGAGCGTGGGGAGGCATCCCTCACATTCTGGTAGAATTAATATGCTATATCTACCATTTTGAATCAGCAGAACATACCCACTAGCAGCAGTTAGAACCCTGCATTAAAAGTAATGGAGTGGTTCAACAGAAGAGCCCAGCATTCCTGCAGAGTCATAAGTCCTGCCACACACTCTCAACAATGTTAGTTTTTATTTGTTTGCTGTGTCTACACAGAGTTGATGCTTTTAAAAAAAAAAACTTATTTAGAACTTCAAGTTCTGTTTTTCCAGACTCTTTTTCCAAAATATAAGAAACTGGCTCTCACATTAGAGAGCAAGATAAATAACAAATTAGCAAGACAGAGTCAACTATCTCTATTCAGCTATTGAAATCCTTGAGAAGGCCTTACTTCTATGCTGTCTGTAACGGGGTCACTCATTAGCTAGCTATTGACATGGAGCTTTGTGACACTGTACTGTTACTCCCCAGTGCATCTTCTGGCTACCTAATCTTTCACAGGGTGACAGAGTGCACCTTTACACTGTCATTACACTGTCACATTTTCATAAACACACCAAATGCTTGCCTCTCTCAAAAGATGGTACTGTATAATAAAAAAGGCAGAGCAAATTAACATTGATTTACAATTAGCCCCTTAGAGACCATCGGTAACACATATCTGGTCATGGCTCCAATACTGGAATAGGAAATTACATTCTACTGTGCATCTGTGCTCAGCTTTAACAGCAGACAGTGCGATGTTTTTTCAGAAGAGTGAGTCTCCATTAGTCCACGTGCATGCACGCATGCATATAAACACACACACACACGCAGCAAATAGATTGAAATACATAGCTGCCATCAGCAGAGCACAGCTACAAAGAAGCCTGTATCAGTACGAAAGATTTGTCACTTCTTGTGCTCACTGTGAAGTAAGTGAACATGGACACGAAGAGCCATGCTAAAGGAGACAAGTTAAGGTGCAGCATTAACATGTGAAGTCACATACAATTTGAAATGTTGTATAGTCTACGGCGCTCTGCCCAGCACCGCTGAGAGGCATGTACTTGTGCAAGCAAAGGTGGCAGTATGTCACTTTTATGCCCTCTTCCCCTCCTGCAGCCTTGGGGCTCACCAGAGGCCGGTTTAGCCTCAGCACAACTTGGAACAACCTCAGAGATGCTCTAATATGCACCCATCTACAACAGCCCCTAATAGGCCAGTCCAGCAACTGGAGACCATCAGGCTGCAGCCCGAGCTGTGGGACCCTCCCACCTCGCAGGGTCCTAGAGCTCAGGCTCCAGCCTAAGCCCAAACGTCTACACCGCAGCTAAACAGCCCTTTAGCCTGAGCCCTGCGAGCACAAGTCAGCTCACGAGGGCCAGCCACAGATGTCTAATTGCACTGCACTGAGTGACCTGGGGATTTTCCTTACAATAGGAGAATCCCCAGGTAGCTGATGACCTGCCTTTCCAGCATCTCTGTTCCACTAGAGCAGCACAAAGTAGCCCTGGGGGATGGTAGGTGGCTTGAAGATCTGACGCTATATATTCAGGGGGATTAATTCTCTAGTCAAGTTATTAAATTGGCTATGCTGTAATTTGTTTTAAAAAAGTCTTTATAAATATTCTTTACAAATATATTCCAAGCACAAGAAACTGGAAAAAGAATTATTCTGTTCTTCAAAGAGGATACATTTATATTACTATTACCTTACAGTTCTCTGCGTTCCAGTATGAGCTGGAACTTAGTGTTGAGAAGTAAAACAGGAAAGCAAAGGCATATTCTACTGAAAATAGCTGCTTTGATTAATTATTAAACCACTGATATATACTTGGTACTTGAAATGGCTTTTCAAAGGGTCCAGTGTTCCCATTAGCAAATTAACTGCTACTCTTGGCAGTTGGCAACCATTACTTGCAACAATGACATGCTTAAAGTATGTGAATAGCCTCCACTTAGGCTACCTAATTTACTTGGGTTTTTTCAATACCGATTTCCTCTAAAGCTTTAAGTGTGTTTTCTCTGTGTTACAACAGATCTCCACCCCTCCGCACCCAATACTTTGCCTATCTTAAATTATCAAAAAAAAAAAATTTGTCTCAATTTTCCACATCCATTTACTCCTGGGGAAATTCTGCACCACTGTGCATGTGCAGAATTTATGTCCCCCACAAATTTCTTTGCTTCCCTGCAGAAAACTGACTTTCTGACAGGGAAACAAAAAGAAACAACAAGAGTGGTCATGCGACCCTCCCCAGCAGTATGTTTTGGTTGCCCAGGGCAGCCGGCAGAGAGGTAAATCACTGTAGGGCATGGGGCGGGTCTGGAGAAGACCCAGCTGGTGGCTTCTACCCTGCACAGGGCTCAGCTGCTAGTCCTAGCTTGGCTGCGGAGGATGGGACTTCCTCTTCCCCTGCACGGCATCCAGGGCCATGTCAGACCCACCCCCAGATGTCTCCCCCAGCTGTAAGAAGCTCTACAAACTCCCCCTCCCTGCACTTCGCGCACGCATCGCTCCTCTGCTGCAGGGGGAGGGGTCACTGTAGGGGGAGCTGCTCCCGCATCTGCCCAGCCCCTGTGCATCCAGACCCCCTCATACCCAGACTCTCCTGCTGAGCCTTTCCCCGCACCTGCACCCAGAATCTCACAACGAGCACCACTATCCCGTACCTGAATCACACCAATGAGTCACCCACAACCAGATCTCCACCCTACCAAGCCCCAACCAATCGCACCCAGATTCCCATCTCACTCCCCCAGCATCTGCCCCCCCCACTAAGCCCCCCATACCCAGACCCACATGCCGAGCTCTATCCCCCTATATCCAGACCCCCCCTCCACTGAGCCCCAACAATCTTCACCTGGACCCTGCTGCAGAGTCCCATTAGTGTTGCACCCACAACCCCGCAACAAGCCCCTGTGCACCCAGATTTCCCCCGCACCCAGATACCCCACTGAGCTGCCCGCACCCAGATTGCTCCACACATAACCCTCTCAACTGACATCTGGATCCCCCCACACTAAGCCCCTCCACATTTGGATCCTGCCTTGCTGAGCCTGCCTGCCCACATCTGGTGCACCCGGCATGGAGGGGCAGGGCCTTGGGGTGTTTCTGGGGTAGGCCCTGTCCTTGCACTGTGTCAGGGTTGGGTGCAGCTTCACCGCTTGGTCTGTAGTCCCAGGTGGGAGCTGCACAGTGATCTCCCACCTCTGTGCAGCCAGTGGCCTGTACTCCCCAATGACATGCTGGAGTCTCCACATTTATTTGGCACATAAAATTTTCAGAATTTTAATACATTATTCACAACAATTTTTTTTTGGTGCAGAATTCCCTCAGGAGTAATCCACTGCATCCACAGTTAATTTCATGCAATACACCCAACCACTTTATCACATTTTAAAGTATCCAGGAGTCAATTAAAAATATTAGACACAAACAAAAATTCTATTCAGGCACAAATACACCCAAGAGAACACAATTCATGATGGCCAGTTAGTCAATGAAGTATAATATCATGGAAAAGCTAAAGAATCAGTGTAAATATATAATTGCAGTGAAAATACTAAATATTTGTTTCCTTTAGACAATAGGTTTCCCATGGAAGAACAAATCAAAATGACTTCATAAAGATTACAGATATCAAAATATGAGCAGTTTTGTTGTAGCCATGTTGGTTCCAGGATATTAGCGAGACTAAGTGGGTCAGGTAATACCTTTTATTGGACCAACTTCGACTGGTGATAGAGACACGCTTTCAAGCCACACAGAACTCTTCTTCAGGACACTCTGTGTAGCTTGAAAGCATGTCTTTCTCACCAATCAAAGTTGCTTCAATAAAAAAAAAAAATTACCTCACCCCCTTCTCTCTTTGTTATGAGCATTATTTAGATTTGGACCAAAAAAAGGGGGGGAGGTCAAAAGACAAAATAATTTCATCCAAAATTTTCTGTGAAAGTTTTTATTTTTTCTACAATAAATTTCAAAATAATTTTCAAAATTATTACTTTAATTTTAGTGGGAGGGGAAAATACACATTTTCCACCTTTTCTCCAGTGAAAAAGAGAAAATAAAGGGGAGAAAGACATTTCCAACCACCACCAAAATAAATTTTTTTTTTAAAACAAACTGAAAATTCTTCTTAAAAATTCTTTGCTTTGGTTAAAAAAGAATTTTCCATCAAAAAAGAACTTTGATGGAAATTTTTAAATTAGCTTTTAAGCATTAGAAATGTCTGACAGTTCAAAAAACTTACATAGACTTGCCATTTTCAAATCACTACACAATTAATTATATCTGAATTCCTTCTAGGCTATTGTCCAGATGTCATTCAAATGGGACTTTATCCTAGATTCGACCTATGAACTTGAGGTCAAGAGGTTCTGTTCTCCAGATAGAAAGTTTCATATTTGCAACATTCAGCAAGATTATGAACCTCAGTAATAAAAGTCTCAGCTGTTGCCCCTTGTTCCTGGTATCTCCTATTAAATTTGGCCCTTTCATATATAATATGCTGTCTCGCTATAAAATGGCCATCAAAAGCCTCTGTCAGTTTGGTATATTCATTCTTTTCCTCATCAGTAATGAGTAGGCACATAGCATATCATCAGCAGCATCACTCATGGCAAATATTAAAGCATTTACCTGGTATTCTTGTGGTTTCTCTGTTAAATCAGAAGTCATATGGATTAGCTTAAATCTATGGATCCAGCAAGGCCAGCTGCGGAGTTGCCAAAAATCAAACTTCTCTAACAAAAGGCTTTTGTGCTACGGTCTCCATTGCTGCACTGCCACAAGGCTGCGCCTTCCTCTTGCTACAGCTTTCACAGGTATCCTCCCTGATTTTTAACTTTCTCCACTCACTCACCTGAGCTAGGGTTGCCAACTTTCTAATAGCACAAAACTGAACACCCTTGCCCTGCCCCTTCTCCAAAGCCTGCCTCCGCTCACTCCATCCCCCCTCCCTCTGTCGTTCACTTTCCCCCACCCTCACTCACTTTCACCAAGCTGGGGCAGGGAGTTGGGGTGAGGGCTCCAGGTGGGGGTGTGAGCTCTGGGTTGGGGCCAAAAATGAGGGGTTCAGGGTGTCGGAGGGGGCTCCAGGATGGGGCAGGGCACGGGGGTATGAGAGGGGGTGAGGGCTCCGGGTGGGAGTGCAGGCTCTGGGGTAGAGCCAGGATGAGGGGTTTGGGGTGTACGAGGGGGCTCCAGGCTGGGGCCAAGGGGTTCAGAGTGCAGGAGGAGACTCAGGGCTGGGACAGGGGGTTGGGGGTGCAGGCTCCAGGAGGGAATTTGGATGTGGGAGCTCAGGGCTGGGGGTTGGGGCGCAGGATGTGGTGCAGGGTGTGAGCTCTGAGAGGGAGTTTGGGTGTGGGAGGGGACTCAGGGCTGGGGCAGGGGGTTGGTGTCCAGGCTCCAGCCAGGCAGCACTTACCTTAGGCAGCTCCCAGAAGTGGTTGCCATGTCTGGCTCCTAGGCGGAGGGGCCAGGGTCTCTGCACGCTGCCTGCAGGCTCCACCCCCACAGCTTCCATTGGCCACAGTTCCCAGCCAATGGGAGCTGCAGAGCTGGCGCCTGGGGTGGGGGAAGTCCACAGAGTCCCTGTAGCTGCCCCTGCGCCTAGGAGCCGGATGTGCTGGCTGCTTCCAGGAGTTGCGTGGAGCCAGGGCAGGCAGGAAGCCTGCCCTAGGCCCACTGTACCACCAACCAGACTTTTAGCAGCCTGGTCAGCAGTGCTGACCAGAGCCACCAAGGTCCCTTTTTGAAAACTGGATGCCTGGCAACCCTACTCACCTCTCTGGCAGTTTGACAGAGGGGTGTCTCTTTTCTTCCCTTTACTCCTTTAGAGAGAGGGATTCACTCACTGTTGACATCATGTAGAGTGAGGACATAAACACAAAGAGCTATGCCTTAAACAGCAACCAGAGAACTTCCCAAGCAGGACATTCCTACATTTATTAAGCTCCCCGCTGCAATACATCCTGATAACTCTATAACTACTTGACATGTTCCATCACCTCAGCCTACACCTCTGCTTCCACCTAATCCTCAGGGGAAGGGACCAAGGTCGGGCTAATTCTCAGTCAAATAAGCTCACTACTTTGGTCTAACATGCAAAATGAATATAGTGATCTAACTCAGTAGCCACTTTCGCATGCAGAGTTCTTGAGCAGGCACTGACTTCAAAGGGAAATTTTCTGAGTCAGAACTGACGATGTGGCCTTAATAGTTTCTACACTATTGACTTTGCTTTCACATACTTTCTCCCACAATATAAACTTATTTAGTGACTGATTATCACTGGAAGCAAAGATGAACACTTTCCTTTCAGAATGACTACGACTATCACACTGAAATTTTCTTAATTTAGGGGATAAGTTAGTCTGGGGAGTCTAAGTATAACTGGTGACATGGAAACAAAGTAGGTGCATTAATGTGGCATACTGAGCTTTTGCTGAAATCTTAAAGAGCTAAAGTCCTGTTTTACACCTACTTCACTTCACACGTCCACCTTGTTGCAACCTATCTAGGTCTTACTTTGCACAGACCTGAAGAAATAAAGCCAAGCTGCCATAACATAAAATATTCACGATATAATTCCAGCCACTGTTCATACTGAAACAGCATCTTGTTCACCCTTTCCATTCTTCTGAGTACAATTGACAAACCATGCCCCATTGTGAGCCCCATTGTGTGTTCACTGAATGGGACCTGTGCATGTAGTGCTCCCACTTGTTTTTGTGTGTGCTTATAAATGCGTTTAATCTCTGTCCAAGAGAACTAGGTGTAATATCAAACTGCTGTTTCAGTATGATCAGTGGCTGCAATTTTATCTCGAACATTTTAAGAACAGGTAGCTCTCATACATTAAAACAGGTAGAAGTTGTGTTTGATCTTATTTTTTACCGAAAATTATTTTATTCTGAGTAAAAAAAATATTTCCTGCTTACTGCATTTGGCAGTCCCTCCAACTTAACTTTTTCCATTGCAAGGCTGCTCTCTTTTCTTCATATTTCAATAGATCAACATTTTGGAGACAGAGCTAAATATGCTTTACTTTACTTAACTTAATTTTTTTTTTTTTTTAGTTTTATGCTATTTATTTAAAAACAACATTATTTAATTTCTATAGGCAGGCTCATGCATAAAACTATATTGGCAAGAATAACTGAATTTTTCAAAGAAAAGAACTTAAGAGTAAATTGCACTGGACTGGGTAATCAATTATTATTGAATTTTGTGCTCCAGGCTAGTGTTTCTGTCAACAGAGATCCTTCAGACCCAGGTTTTCTACTTCAGCTTTAATGAATATGGTTGAAATCATGAATTGAAATGAAATAATGCAGAATAAACTCTTTGTTTTTCAACTCTGAAAGAGTCCACCTGCAGTTCATAATTAAAATACTACACTATAGCAAATACTTACAAAATTATATTAAAAACAAACACTTTTTCAATCCAAGTAAAATCCATCTCCCTAACAGAGAGTGAAACAATGTATAAATATTTAAAGTGTCATTGTGACATATATATAAAAATACATAAATTTGTAATAAACAACAAACCTTTATGATTTAAAATTGTCATTCTACCCATGTGTTATTTGTAACCAGGCATGCACTTTCCCCATAATTTTCTTAAGGATCCAGTGGTACAAACACTTACTGACATGAGTAACCCATTACAGTCAATGGGACTACTCGCGTGAGTGAAGTTACTCACATGCACAAGCATTTGGGGGATCAAGTCTTTAGCTATGCTATGGCAGCGCAGTTTAGCATATCCAAAGCAAGAATTTAAAAAAAGAAAAAAACCCTACCGATCTTCTAGATCATAAAAGAGTCATACAAACAGACCACTTAATTCAGATATTTTTTGGAGATAGCTAATTTAACTTTTTGCATGGTAGTTTTTTTTTTGGTTTTTTTTTAATCTTCATACGCATTTGGAGACACACTGAAGAACCTATTAAAATTACAGACTAAATATAAAGAGCTGAATTTGCAGATCAGAAGACTGTTTAAATTTCACTTCCTGTGCTTATTCTCTGTGTAGTTCACCATTTACATTTTTTGCCTTGGCCTTGAATTAAGACATTCCCAGCTGTCGCCTGGCAAGCCCAATGACAGGTCGTCTATACGTTTCAAACTCTGGACTCACCTGTCAAATCAATTAACTGTCATCTTTACACTTTGCTGAATACCACAGAAATTCAGTTCAATAAAAAAATAGCAAAGACAGTCATGACGCTGACAGCTCACACTTCTTAAAACAAAAGCTCAGACACTGTAAATGAGAGAAAGCCCATAGTTTACAATCTACTTTTACATGTTTTGTTGAGGTTCAAATGCAAACCTATCCATTTACTATTTTCAATCAGTAAATAGAAAAATAAAAAACCTCAATTTATCAAGGAAGTGAGTGAGTGTGTATGGGATATGTTCAGCTTTTTTTCTCCGCAGACGATTGTTATGTGGCTGTAGGCCACAGACGTGCAGGAAAAATGCTGGCTGTTACTGTTTCTTGGGACAGGGATTCGTGTGGTTCCCTTGTCCCATACACCTAGTTTTACTGCACCTCACCTATTTGCTCCTGTACACACACACACACACACACACACACACACACACACACACACACACAGATTGATAATTCTTAATGCATAAAAATTATACTTGGGAAAAACAAGCAGGGTCATTCCGTTCCCCAAGGCCAAAAAATAATATTTTTAAAAATTGAAGTCAAACAATTACCTGCAATACAAAAAATAAAAAAGAAAAGTGACATACAGCAAGACAAATCTAGCTGAATCTAACATCAAAATGTATGTATTATCATCTTGGTATTCTGTTACTTTGCCATTTTCCCCACATTGTGATCTGTATTACATTAAACCAGACCTCCACCTTGTAAGTGCTGCAAACTGAAAGTATAGGCCTGGCAGGGAGATAAACAAGATAATTAGTGCTTCTCGGAAACTCACTATTTACCAACACCTCTCCTACGGTAATAAAAAAAGAACAATTCAGCATAGCTCATCCATTTATTTTAGTTTTCTGAATGCCTGAGAGTTACAGGGATTTTTTTTTTATTTTGGTTTTAGACATCATATGATGGCCGGTCACTTTAAAAAGCCAATTACAAATTAACAATGAATAGCAATTACAGATTAACACATTTTAACTTGTTAAATAATAGGTGATGATTAAAAATAAAATTATTCTTAGAAAAGTTTTTTTTTATAAGCTCTGCATTTTACACAGACAAACTATACTGCAAATTTGTACATAATTTGAAATTCCTCTTATTTGTGTGAATCCCATTTCCAGCTGGTGGTGTTATACATCTACCTATGGCTAGAAAGCTGTAACTGTTTTGTCTCCCATTACTAGTTATCAGATAAGACATGCCTCAATTTATCTTTAAATAAAAGATCACTAATCAAACTGCATTTGCTCCCATGCAAATCCACTAACAATTTGCCATAGTTAGTAAAAATACCAACGTAGTCAAACTATATTTAAGTAGCCCAGCAGCCATTACAGATAAATCTTTTCACACAAGACCCTGTAACACTATCTTAGTGAAATGTCGGAAATATATAGGGTTTACACGTTTCCTGGAAACACAGTATAAATGATTTTTCATACAACTGAATGGTGTCTTTTTTCACCACTTTTTTCTTATTAATACTGATGTAAATCTGAGTTATATTAATCATACTAACAGCACTAATGTAGAAATATGCTTAAGAGTCTAATAGAATTCACTGATTATCTGTTATTCAAGAAAATAATCCATCATGCCTGGAAAAGTGGTTGTAAAAAGTCCAATTATCTGTAAAACACAATGGACCACCAATCCTTTGGGCTGTAACTAGAATGACCTTCTACTGTTTTGCTCAGTCTCCGGAAACAATTTTTGTGACACACAATCTATCCTATGAAATCCACGAACCATTAAGGTTCTTTATAATAGGCTGACTTTAAAGGAGTAGTTGAAAAAGGCATTGTTTTCTAGCTGCCCAATAATACAAGCACAGATCAATTAATGAATTACAAATCAAACCTGACGTTGTTACTTTGAGGACCAATAGCAGTCTAAAAGAACAACTGGAAACCTTTCAATAGGCAAATCCTCTCACATTGCTGCCCCTCCCCCCCCCACACATAGTTGCTTTCAACATACTGTCCATTATTCCATGCCTGAATAAAGTTATATTAAGACAAGGAAATTATCTTTAACTGTGTCATAAATATAAAGGGAAGGGTAAACCCCTTTGAAATCCCTCCTGGCCAGGGGAAAGCTCCTCTCACCTGTAAAGGGTTAAGAAGCTAAAGGTAACCTCGCTGGCACCTGACCAAAATGACCAATGAGGAGACAAGATACTTTCAAAAGCTGGGAGGAGGGAGACAAACAAAGGGCTTGGGTCTGTCTGTGTGCTGCTCTTGCCAGAGACAGAACAGGAATGGAGTCTTAGAACTTTTAGTAAGTAATCTAGCTAGGTATGTGTTAGATTATGATTTCTTTAAATGGCTGAGAAAAGAATTGTGCTGAATAGAATAACTATTTCTGTCTGTGTATCTTTTTTGTAACTTAAGGTTTTGCCTAGAGGGGTTCTCTATGTTTTTGAATCTAATTACCCTGTAAGATATCTACCATCCTGATTTTACAGGGGGGATTTCTTTATTTCTATTTACTGCTATTTTTATTAAAAGTCTTCTTGTAAAACACTGAATGCTTTTTCATTGTTCTCAGATCCAAGGGTTTGGGTCTGTGGTCACCTATGCAAATTGGTGAGGCTTTTTATCCAACATTTCCCAGGAAAGGGGGGGTGCAAGTGTTGGGAGGATTGTTCATTGTTCTTAAGATCCAAGGGTCTGGGTCTGTAGTCACCTAGGCAAATTGGTGAGGCTTTTTACCAAACCTTGTCCAGGAAGTGGGGTGCAAGGTTTTGGGAAGTATTTTGGGGGGACAGACGCGTCCAAACAGCTCTTCCCCAGTAACCAGTAATTGTTTGGTGGTGGTAGCGGCCATTCCAAGGATAACGGGTGTAATATTTTGTACCTTGGGGAAGTTTTGACCTAAGCTGGTAAAGATAAGCTTAGGGGGTTTTTTCATGCAGGTCCCCACATCTGTACCCTAGAGTTCAGAGTGGGGGAGGAACCTTGACAAACTGTAACAAAAATAAGAAGGAAAAAAATCTTTACACTGATGTGTCAACAATATTTTTAAAGATTTTTGAGAAATGATTGAAAGTTTATGGAGAATCAAGAAAAGGTTCAACAGAATATCAGTATTCTAATATCAAAAAGATTCTTTACAAAATTACTGTCCTTGCATTGAGGAGGTGTGGGGAAGAGTAAAGTTCATAAGAGGACCTCCAATAACACAAATGCTAGGAACTCTGAATAACTTTTGTGGATATCTTCCTGGGGCTGTGCTAGGCACAGCATGTCAGACTATCAAACTGTCACTATATCCAGAGGTGTTTCAAAGAGCCCAGTGATTCCACAATCCTACTACACATTCCACTGGATTTAATGATTAATGCACAGTTATAACCATTGGCCTCAACAGCTTTGGTCTCAATGTTTCAGAACTCACCCACCCCTCTCCCTTCAGCACTGAACCTAGCCTGCAATTAAAAGTAGTAAAACACTTGTATACTATTTACAGTATATTTTATTGATTTGTAATATATTGTCAATCAATTTCGTTTGTAAACACAACTTACTACAAAAACTGATAGAACAGCAGAATTTTGGTAATGTATGTTATCCAGAGAATTTCATTGGTGTTTGTCAAATAACATTCAGCAAATGGTGTTTGACCAACTATAGGCCTAGATGAATACAGAGTGGGGAGGAGCGTTTTTGAACAAATTGGACCCCAGCTATTTCTCAATGCTATTTGGCCATCCCTTCACTTTTGGTATCAACTTTTTCCCTTTCCTAACATCTTTTCCTGTCATCTTCAGTTTCTTTCTCTTTTCATTTTTCCTCTCTCCCCCCAGCCTATTATCATTCTCTCTTCCCCCTTTACCTACATTCTACCTCCTTTCAACCTCTCCTCCTATATTTTCGCTCACCTCCCTCCAAAATTCACTTTTTTCTAAACTTATGCTACCAATCCCTCTCTTCCCTCTCTCATGCCTTTCTTGCCTCGAAAGCCCTGCCCCGATATATGAGTATTGGAAATTTTACCCAATACCTAAAAGCATGAGGACTAGAGCTACAAGCCACATTCTGCTACTAAAGATGCATCCAGTGTCCCGGGGCAACACCCAATTGAGAAACCAGTTCCATCCAGGTGCTTGTCCCTGAACTTGCTCAGCAGCTCTATCTTTTTTATCAGTATTTGGAAACTAAGTATCTGACAAAACTGAAGTGCCTATGTTCACATCAATTCCTCGGTGACTGCTAGCTAGTAGAAATAAGGAGCGTATTTTGTCTCACACATTCTGTTTCCCAATTCTCACACCACAGCCTTCAGATTGCTACCAGGGTTGGTTGAGATTTCCACTACTTTACACCTCCTTCAGCCTCCTGGCTGCTGCATTTCAGCAGCCAACAACCTACCTTCCTAATGAATATCAGCAGTGCCTACCTTTGCTGCTGCTCAGCATTCTCCTAGGCAGCAGCAGAGTGAAACTGATGTGATTCTTGTCTGTTTCACTGTTCCCCACAGTATTCTGATTGGTAGCAGTGACAATAGAAGCTGAAGCAAGGGAAAGCACTGCAAAAGCACTAGAACTGTCAGTTTGCACTCAGGTCGCATGATCACATTTGAAATATTACTTTCAGAACCATAAGAGCTAGAACTTTTTCTAGTTTTAAATTGTTTTAAATGAAAGCTGAGATGCTGCATATATTGGCAGTAATTGTCCAAAAAGGCTTCCTTCTTACCCTCGATGTACAGACTTTTCATAACACATTATAGAATATGAAATTTCATATTTCATATTTCTTAGTCAAGAATTCTATATTCTTTCTATTACAAAAAACAGTACACTAAAAAAAAAAATTAAGGTTGCAAAATTAAGTACACCAAGTTAGGAGAAGCCAGAATTAAGATGGACTCTTCAACCCTAATTTGTCCCTCCCCCCTTTGAACATATGCATTTCTGATACAGTTTTTAATTACATGATCACATACTTTTTCTAAATCACAGGACCGTGTCTCCGTCAATGACCAGGACTGAATGGATATTCAATATTTTGTTTTATTATTATTGTTCAATATGTGGCCCCCATGCCTTGCTTACTGCACACTATTCAAGTCCTGTTCTAAAGAGAGAATAATTAATTTCCTTATCAACTTCTCTATGGCTCTCATCATTGTAATATCTGAGTGTTTTATAAACAATTAATTTTCACAATACATCTCTGAGATTAGAGGCTATTACCATCCTCATGCTCCTGATGGGAAACTAAGGCAGAGAGCGATTAATGTCAAAGGGCTCCATTAATTTTGGGTGCCCCATTTGACATGCATAGGACCTGATTTTTTCAGAGTATATAGCATTATATAGCACTTTATATGTGCAAAGCACAGCTCCCATTGACCTCAGTTGCAGTTGTGAGTGCTCTGCACTCAGACAATGAGAATACACCATTAATGACCACTAGCAAAAAGTTTGTTTTGAAGATATATATACACTGCTATATGATGGCTGCACACGTAGGCATACCCAAGCTAGCTTTGATCGAGCTACTCACTAAAAATATACTCCTAGGAGAGTTCTGTGCCACTGTGTGCACACAGAATTCATGTCCCAGGCAGATTTCTTTGCTTCCCTGCAGAAAAATGACTTCTAATAGTGAAGAAAAGGTAAGCCACAAGAGCAGTCACATCCCCCTCCCCAGCAGCATGAGCTAGCCACCCAAGTAACTTGGGTGGTTAATCTGTGCCGCTGCTGCTTCACTGCTATTTTTAGTGAAATAGCTCAATTAAAACTAATCAGATATGCCTACACGAGTTGCAACCACACCTCCCAAATACAGTGTAGACATACCCTATAAATGATTAGCCTAGCACCACATAGGAACTGGCAGAGGCAGGGACAGAATCCAGCTCTCTAGGGCAGTAATCAAGTGTCTTAACCATTCTTTCTCTTCCTGCAATTCTCTGCCTCATTCATACAGACATTCCAACTTCTGCAACAAATGAGGTAGGGCTTCTACAGACAACACCCTCCTTCACTACACAACCCCAATTAATCCCCAGAGCACAATATATCCTGTGCACTGAATAATGCAGGGTCCTGTGGGAAAAGATAGCATATAATCATGTAATTAAAGGATGTATCATAATGCATATGCAAATGGTTTCCTAACTTTTAGGTGCTTGACTTTGCAACCTTAATGTTTTAAGGTAGTTTTGTGTGTGTAATTTCCTAGGTTTCTAAAAAAGGAAACTAAAAATCAGAAAATGTAATCACGTGGCACCATAAGGACACCCAAATGGTTCATAATCCAGACTGTAACATTTAGAGCTACAGCAGACTACTTCCACTTGAGCTCGTGGAGTAACTGACAGCAGTACTAGGTTGCTATCCTCTATGTGGACCTGCACTAGAGGGAGATGAGACACACACTTTGCCAGTGGAATCAGAATCACAGCATTAGAGAATCGTAGGACTGGAAGGGACCTCGAGCAGTCATCTAGTCCAGTCCCCTGCACTCATGGCAGGACTAAGTATTATCTATACCATACCTGACAGGTGTTTGTCTAACTTGCTCTTAAAAATCCCCAATGTTGGAGATTCCACAACCTCCCTAGGCAATTTATTTCAGTGCTTAACCACCCTGACAGTTTGGAAGTTTTCCTAATGTCCAACCTAAACCACCCTTGCTGCAATTTAAGCCCATTGCTTCTTGTCCTGTCCTCAGAGGTTAAGGAGAATAGTTTCTAGCCCTCCTGCTTATAGAGAAATGCTTCAAAATATGACAATAGTACTGTACTTTTACCTATATGGCCCACTTTATCATAGAATCTAAGTACCTCACAATCTTTAATATGTTTATTCTCACAGCAGCCTGTGACAGTGGTGCTCAAAACTTTTCCAGTAATGCCCCGCCTTAGCAGTAACGGAATCTGCCCATGCCCTCCTCCATTACTGCACAGCCAAGGCTTCCTCAGCAGTGGAGCTTGGGCTGAAGGCAGAGCTGGGGATGGGGTGGAGCTGGGGCTAGAGGCACAGATGGAATAAGGGCAGAGCTGGGCTGGCGCTGGAGAAAGGGCTGCGGTCGGAGCTGCAGCTGGGATCACAGCTGCTCTGGGGGCGGAGCAGGCAGCAGAGTGAAGCTGCAGCTGGGGTTGGAACTGGTCTGTGGGTGGAGCTCGTGGTGAAGAGGATAGGAGGGTGGAGCTGGTCCTGGGGGCAGAGCAGGACTGGGGATTGAATGGGGTTGGAGGCTGAGCTAGTCTGTGGGTGGAGTGGGGCTGGAAACATGCCGCTCTCTCCCTGCCCCCCGTGGGGGCTGGCCCTGGCCCTGCTGTCTACCCCCCTGAACATTCCTCTGTGCCCCCCTAGGAAGCATGCCCCACAGTTTGAGGGCCATTGCCCTATGAGTTAGGCAAGTACTATTATCCTCATTTACAGATAGAGATTGTTAGGAGGCTGTCATAAAAGGAAAAGGAGTACTTGTGGCACCTTAGAGACTAACCAATTTATTTGAGCATGAGCTTTCGTGAGCTACAGCTCACTTCATCGGATGCATACCGTGGAAACTGCAGCAGACTTTATATACACACAGAGAATATGAAACAATACCTCCTCCCACCCCACTGTCCTGCTGGTAATAGCTTATCTAAAGTGATCATCAGGTTGGGCCATTTCCAGCACAAATCCAGGTTTTCTCACCCTCCACCCCCCCACACACACACACACAAATTCACTCTCCTGCTGGTGATAGCCCATCCAAAGTGACAACTCTTTACACAATGTGCATGATAATCAAGTTGGGCCATTTCCTGCACAAATCCAGGTTCTCTCACCCACTCACCCCCCTCCCAAAAACCACACACACAAACTCACTATCCTGCTGGTAACAGCTCATCCAAAGTGACCACTCTCCCTACAATGTGCATGATAATCAAGGTGGGCCATTTCCAGCACAAATCCAGGTTCTCTCACACACACCCCCACCCCCATACACAGACAAACTCACTCTCCTGCTGGTAATAGCTCATCCAGGGAAAGTCTTAGAAACTTAGGAGTCTTTTTAAAAGATTCTGTAAAACATTTTCTATGTTCCAAACAGTAAAGAATTGTGGAGAAAATGTGCTATTTTATTTCTTCATTTATGTTTATCAAAATGTCTAGCCAAGAGGATTTTGTCTTCTGTTGTGCTCACAGATGTGTATGAATGTTTGAATAGTAACTACAGATGAATTATGTAGTTTAATTAAATATGAATTTATATAGAGTCCTTGCTTAAGCAATGCAGTTTTATAATACAATTTGGTCAGTGAGATACTGTAACATGTATAGTTCTCTGCAGGTAGGAAAACAATACTTCTTGTTAAAAGAACAGGAGGACTTGTGGCACCTTAGAGACTAACAAATTTAAGGCGCCACAAGTACGCCTGTTCTTTTTGCGGATACAGACTAACACAGCTGCTACTCTGAAACCTGTCAGTACTTCTGTTGTGCTAGGAGTAGAGTCAAGTCTTGAAGGTCACTTGGGGGAACAAAAGTGTAATCTTTCCTGTACTGCATGTTTAACAGAACTTTGGATTTATGCTATTATAGTTATTCTATATAGTTATTTAAAGGAGACTGGTTTATTTATGTAGTTTTAAGAAGCCTACAATGGTAACAGGCTGAGACATCAGTACTTCAATTTTTTGCACCAGCTATTGGAACTTCTTTCTGCTGACAATTAGGAATGTAGACGATTAGTACTATTGTTCTTTCTTTCACCCTCAATTCCAATTCTTGTTCCTTGTCTGTTAAAATAAAGATTTTCATATGCCTTAGCTCAAGAAACATATTTTTATAAGAAATGTCACCCTGTTGCTACTCTTCTCTTTAAATTACTTTGCTGCTATGACACTGCACATCTAATCATTTAGAATGGTGAGCGGCCAATGTGTTGCTACTGTCCAATATATTTACATCAGCTTTTTCTGATAACCCAATTTCAAAGAAAGGAATTTAGAGATGTGGGCAGCCACTGAACTTTCCGTTTCCTGCGGTGAATGTGTAAGTGCAAGTATTTATCATCGATATGTGAACTTACATCATGCATATAAAATGACAGGATTATTTTTCTCTTTGGATACTCTGAATTGATTTTGACATTGAGTTATATGAACTAAAGTTAAGCTGATAGACACTTACCTACTGCTTTTTATCTATTCTGCTACAGCTATCCCGCTCTGAAATTCTAAAGATTGAATGGATTTTTACTATTTTCTTCAATAGGGTACAACTGCCATGTATAGTACATTATCAAAAAGAATAGACAGCTGTTTGTCTTAAAAATATTTTGTCATTTACCTTATATAGACATTGTTTACCCACTAAAATATATTATAAGCAAAGCTGATAGTGCTATCTATCTTTAAAGTTCTTCAATAATTTATATTACAGGATCTTGTTTTCATTTGCTTAGAATATTGCCAAACTTAAAATGTTTTAGGCTGAAATTCTCCTTGTTGAGTGTCCGTCTCAGGCTTTTTGGGGTAAGTTTCAGTGAAAACGGTTCATCTGTTACAGACGGGGGGGAGAATGTTTCTTTCCATGTGAAAAAATGCTTACAGCCATTCCACTGAGACCCTCTAGTGCCTCCATGCTTGGGGGACAGGGACTTGAGATTTGTTGGGGGGCGGGGGGGGGGGGGGGGAATATCATCCTGATAGCAGGGATGTGCCTTTTGCTTTCCCCATGAAAAACAGTGCAAATCTGGCCAAATTATAAGCCTCTGCGGGGGGGGGGGGACGGGGGGGGACGACGACGACACGACACAGTTTGCACATGCCAAATTAATTTGTTGGCTAAACGATCTAAGGATGCCATTTGCCATCATGGGGCTGCAGAGGCACAGTGGATTTTCCCTATAATTATTGTTATGGGTTGTTGTGGGCCACTGTTAACACCTGGCACAGAAAATGAGACCAAGGAAGCCTGTCTCCCCCGTACTCTCAATGCTTTTGGTGCTCAAGCAATGTGGAGGCAGAAGTGGCCTGATTGGATGCAGAGGTCTCAAGAGACAGACTTAAGGTGGGGGATGTGGCAGAGGAAGTAGATTGGGACAAGAAGCTTCAGGGAGGAAGAGTGGAATTGGGATCGGGGTGTGAGGTGGGGAGCAGAAAGATCAGATGAGGAGCCAGAGTCAGTGGGGACAGGGACTGACTGGAAAAGGAGATTGTGGGAGAAGGAGAAGAGGGAGATTGGGAGCTGGGATGGGGGAAGACTGGGACTTACATGGGGAGTCCTGAGGAATGACTTAATATTGGCTAGGCAAGGAGACTGGGACTGGAACAAGATGCTGCATGGGGGATGGCAGGATGTAGAATAGGAGAAGCTGATGGAGAGAAAAGACAGGATTGGTATAGGGACAGACACCATTACTCAGCAAATGTCTGTGAATTGGGAAGGGGTTGCAAGTGCTTTAGAAGACTGGATTAAAATTTGAAATTATCTGGACAAACTGGAGAAATGGTTTGAAGTAAATAGGATGAAATTCAATAAGGACAAATGCAAAGTACTCCACTTAGGAAGGAACAATCAGTTGCACAAATACAAAATGGGAAATGACTGCCTAGGAAGGAGTACTGGAGAAAGGGATCTGGGGGTCACAGTGGATCACAAGCTAAATATGAGTCAACAGTGTAACACTTGCAAAAAAAAGTGAACATCATTCTGGGATTGTCTATTAGCAAGACACAAGAAATAATTCTTCTGTTTTATTCTGCACTGATTAGGCCTCAACTGGAATACTGTGTCCAGTTCTGGGTGCCACATTTCAGGAAAGATGTGGACAAATTGGAGAAAGTCCAGAGAGGAGCAACAAAAATGATTAAAGGTCTAGAAAACATGACCTATGAGGGAAGATTGAAAAAATTGGGTTTGTTTAGTCTGGAGAAGAACAGACTGAGAGGGGACATGATAACAGTTTTCAAGTACATAATAGGTTGTTACAAGGAGGAGGGAGAAAAAATATTTTTAAAAATGGAAGCTGAGATTCATTCAACTACTCACTTGACTCCAGACACTAGGACTTTAGGGGGGAAAAAATCAAGTACCACAAGACTTGCAATGAAATCACAAAAGTTGGCAATGCTGCTATTTGCATAATGAAAAATAGATACCTTAACCTCAATACATACAACCTGAGCTATCGATGTACAACCCCTTAATTATCACACAAAATGACAAAGTCAAACTTTTTAGAACCACAAACAAGACCAAAATAAAACAATGACAAACCCACCTATGTAATGCAAACAAGAATTCTTTACACCCTTCGTGTAATGAAGGTGGGAGAATCTTCCATGCAGGGAAGAACTAGGCTGTTTCTGACCACAGCCTGATTTTTAAAAAGTCCCTGATAATCCAAACTCCCAACAGAGTCAGGTGGGATTGGCCCATGGCAACTTGACCAGCAAGAGAGGCAGACAGCTACAGCTATCCAGAAACAGCACCAGCATCACTGCACCTCCCAGAAAGACACTTGCAAGGCAGTCTGACTTACAGTACATACACTGCACCATAGGTCACCACCACCATTATCATCATAACAGAACTCAGTAGCACTACCATAACTGCGAAGTTTTAGGCATTCCCTTTATTAAGTCTGTCTTGCAGTGCAAAGCAACACAATTTGGGTTTCCAGCACAACTTGGCAGTTAGAAGTAACTGCTTCCATTGAAGTCCAAAACAAAGTTCCCCCATTGACTTCTGTAGGAGCAGAGCGAGGTCGACACTGAGTGATTGAACATTTAATCTGTGAAGTTATACAAGTCAAAAAAACAGATCTGTAGTAGTTTGGGGTTCTTTCTTGTCATTGTTTAGCTTCATTTTTAAAGTAAACTAGTTCGGATTTTTTCCCTTTAATTTTATAATATAAAAAAACAAGATCTAAAGCAAAACAAAAATGCTTTAATTCCTAGATATAGAGGTAATGTGTACTGATAACTCTAAACCAGTGTCTCAGTCTTTCCAGACTACTGTACCACTTTCAGGATTCTTCTGATTTGTCTTGCGTACCTCCAAGTTTCACCTCACTTAAAAACTATTTACTTATATAATCAGACATAAAAATACAAAAGGGACACAGTACTCTATTACTGCAAAATTGCTTAATTTCTTATTTTTAACATATAATTATAAAATAAATTGACTGGAATATAAATATTGTACTTACATTTCAGTGTATGGTATATAGAGCAGTATAAAGTCATTGTCTGTATGAAATTTTAGTTTGTACTTACTTCACCAGTGCTTTTTTATGTAGTCTGTTGTAAAACTAGGCAATTATCTAGATGAATTGATGTACCCCCTGGAAAATCTCTGCGTACCCACAAGGGTATGCGTACCCCAGTTGACAACCACTGCTCTAAAACTATACAGCCTTCCTCTGCACAATATATATAAGGGCTGTCAAGTGATTAAAAAAATTAATCACAATTAATCGTGCAATTAAAAATATTAATTGCACTGTTAAACAATAATAGAATATCATTTAAATATTTTTGGATGTTTTCTACATTTTCAAATATAATGATTTCAATTACAACACAGAACACAAAGTGTACAGTGGTCACTGTATATTTATTTTTGATTACAAATATTTGCACTCTAAAAACAAAAGAAATAGTATTTTTCAATTCACCTAATGCAAGTACTGTAGTGCAATCTTTTTATGATGAAAGTTGAACTTACAAATGCAGAATTATGTATAAAAATAACTGCATTCAAAAATAAAACAATGTAAAACTTCAGAGCCTACAAGTCCACTCAGTCCTATTTCTTGCTCAGTCAATCACTCAGACAAACAAGCTTGTTTACATTTGTAGGAGATAATGCTGCTGCTTCTTGTTCACAATGTCACCTGGAAATGAGAACAGGAGTTCGAATGGCACTGTTCCAGCCGGCATCACAAGATATTTACATGCCAGATGCACTGAAGATTCATTCGTATGTCCCTTCATGCTTCATCCACCGTTTCAGAGGACATGCGTCCATGCTGATGACAGGTTCTGTTCAACAACAATCCAAAGCAGTGTGGACCAACACATGTTCAGTTTCATCATCTGAGTCAGATGCCACCAGCAGAAGGTGGATTTTCTTTTTTGGTGGTTTGAGTTTTGTAGTTTCTGCGTTGGAGTGTTGCTCTTTTAAGACTTCTGAAAGCATGCTCCATAGCTCGTCCCTCTCAGATTTTGGAAGGCACTTCAGAACTCCAAAACGTGGGTTGAGTGCTGTAGCTATCTTTAGAAATCTCACATTAGTACCTTCTTTGCCTTTTGTCAAATCTGCAGTGAAAGTGTACTTAAAATGAACATGTTCTGAGTCATCATCTGAAACTCCTATAACATGAAATATATAGCAGAATGTGGGTAAAACAGAGCAGGAGACATACAGTTCTCCCCCAAGGAGTTCAGTCACAAATTTCATTAATGCATTATTTTTTAATGAGTGTCATCAGCATGGAAGCATGTCCTCTGGAATTATAGCCGAAGCATGAAGGGGCATATGAATGTTTAGCATATCTGGCATGTAAATACCTTGCAATGCCAACTACAAAAGTCGCATCTGAATGCCTGTTCTCACTTTCTGGTGACATTGTAAATAAAAAGTGGGCAGCATTATCTCCCATAAATGTAAACAAACTTGTTTGTCTTAGCAATTCGTTGAATAAGAAGTAGGACTGAGTGGACTTGTAGGCTCTAAAGTTTTGTATTGTTTTGGTTTTGAGTGCAGTTATGTAACAAAAAAAAATCTACATTTGTAAGTTGCATTTCATGATAAAGAAATTGTAATACAGTAATTACAGAAATTGTAATACAGTTCCTGATCCTGCAAACAGATGTGTGTGTAACTTTACCCACTCAAATAATTCTATTGACCGTACTCATGTGAGTAAAATTACTTATATGGATTTGTACTAATGAGGCAAAAATATGTAAATTGGTTAAATGAGGTGAACTGAAAAATACTATTTCTTTTGTTTATCATTTTTACAGTGCAAATATCTGTAATCAAAAACAACAATGTAAAATGAGCAGTGTATATTTTGTATTCTGTGTTGTAATTGAAATCAATATATTTGAAAATGTAGAAAAACATCCAAAAAATTTTAACTTTCAATTAGTATTCTATTATTTAACAGTGCAATTAAAACTTCAATTAATTGTAATTAATTTTTTGAGTTAATTGCATGAGTTAACTGCAGTTAATCGACAGCACTAATATATATTTGTGTGGATTTGCTAACATTTAGAAACAGATTGGTGATAAATAACTGCCTATGTGGATGAAAGCTGACTAACCTTTGTCATTAGCAAATAGTATGTGATTTAACTAATAAGAATTTTTTTAAAAAATCAGAACACATAACTTGAGGTATGTCATTTTCTCTAAAGAAAAGGAGTACTTGTGGCACCCTAGAGACTAACCAATTTATTTGAGCATAAGCTTTCGTGAGCTACAGCTCACTTCATCGGGTGCGCATCCGATGAAGTGAGCTGTAGCTCACGAAAGCTTATGCTCAAATAAATTGGTTAGTCTCTAAGGTGCCACAAGCACTCCTTTTCTTTTTGCGAATACAAACTAACACGGCTGTTACTCTGAAACCTGTCACTTTCCTTAGTACAGGTTTAGGGTTAGAGTTATTTTGATAACAGGTCTGGTCTACAATTTGACCTGATTAGCATTATCAGCACAAAGTTATTTTTCAAGCAAGTCAAGTTAGGGAATGCAAAGACATTTCCATATAAGATTTTCCTAGTGGCAGGAGTTCAAGCCATAGTCTTGCACATTATTCTCTGAGAAGACTACCTTAACTTGTGCAGTTTTTCTGCAGAGGGTCTCTCCCTGACCTCCCAAAGTGTACATTCCAAGGGGGTTATCACAAGTTTAATATTAGGGTGACCATACATCCCATTTTGGACGGAAAAGTCCCTTTTTTAAGCCCTGTCTCAGCCGTCCCGACTCCCCCCCTCCCCCCGCCCCCAAAGAGGCATTTCTCGCATTTGCTCTTGCTAACTTGATCAGCTGGCAAGAGCAAACAGGACAAATGCCCACCTTTGTTAAAAAGGTCAGGTGTAGTGCAGGGGAACATGTGGTGGACAAGCGAAGATGTCAACCCCTTGCAAGGGGGGAGGGAGGCAGGGCTGGGGTGGGGAGACAACATTCCAGCATGCAGGGGCCCCCACAGGGTTCCAGTGAGGGGCAACAGCCTTGTGGGGGGGAGGAAGCAGGGTTCCAGCAACCAGCAAGAGCATGGGGGGTGGGGCCCTCAGGCAAGTGGCTGGGGGTGTCTCGTTTTCTCTTTGGGAAATATGGTCACCCTATTTAATATTAATTCCGCCTCGTCTCACTGTATGCGTGTTTTGTTGTTGGCAAGGGCTGCTCTTCTCTCACTGCACATACTTCCCTGTTGCTTCATTCCCGTCTCCCCTCAATAGTTGTCTCCATCTGGGGGCTACCATCCCACAGCTGACTCTGAGAGCAGCTCTTGTAGCAGCGGTAGCTAGTAAAGACAGCTAAACTGGGTCCTCATTTCCAGGTGCCTTTAGAGGTGTCCAAGCTCCTCTTTGCCAGACAAAGAGCCCACTGAAGCAGTTGGAAACAAGGAGAACAGTCAGCACCAAGTGGCCCTCCAGATAGCCTGAGAACTGCTACTTCTGACTCAATCTCAAATTTATTCATTTTGCATCTATATCCCCTGGAAAGGCCTTTAGGTCTTCTTTTTCACCATAGATTTGCTCTAGCATGGCTTGGAGGGAGTTCTCCAATTCAGAACTGGGGCCTGAGTTTCCGCTACAAGTAGCTGATGCCAGCTTTAGGCAGATTTCAGCTTGAAAACATCTAACTGATCCAATTAATTTTTGTACACATAATAGTCAAGTTGCCTCTGAATTAATTCTGTACATTTCAGATCATCAGGTTTGGCAAACTGTTGCAATATTAGCATTTTTATGGTTCCCTAAGTGAGTGCTTAGCTAGACATGGATTTAGCATAGCACTTAAGCACATACTTATCTTTAAGCACAAAAACTCATGTATGACCATTCTGTACATTAGCAATTTCCCCCACACACCTATTTGATGTTCTTTGGTGTTTTTGAATATTGAATGATATTCTGAAACTACCAAATAATTTAAATTTTAATAGTCGCTATTAAGTATATACAACAAAATCTTTACATAATATGTTTATACTACTCATTTAGAATTCTTAACTTTCGGTGTTAAATATCTTAACCGTTACAAGCGACAGCAGGCTAAAATTTGACCTACAGATTGCCACTTGGATGTGACATTTTCTACCAAATAAGTTCCTGATCCTGCAAACAGATGTGTGTGTAACTTTACCCACTCAAATAATTCTATTGACCGTACTCATGTGAGTAAAATTACTTATATGGATTTGTACTAATGAGGCAAAAATATGTAAATTGGTTAAATCACTGACATAGCAAACAATCCATTATCATTTCTGCTCTATCACTTAAAAATGGCTTTGGGGGGGGGGGGGGATGACCAAAGGGTCTCTCTAAAATATTTTATTGTTCCAAAAAACAGTATTAAGGCATCAAAAGAAATATTACATATCTTTATATAATTATACATGCTATGCTGTGAGATTTCTGGTAATCCAGTGGCCTAATCTTTAATAAATGTAAATTTTATACTCTGGACATGTGCAAGAATTGAGACAAAACAAAATATAACAAAACATGCACACAACGTCTTTTGTCTTAAAATGAGACCTTATAGTTATACATTTACTTTCTATAAACTAGAGCCTTTTGAGTTTACATTGAGAAATAGCTAAGCACATGCCTACGTACTTTTCAAAGTACTTTAGCTCTAAAAGTGCACCATGCAATAATGCCACATAATTTTTACTAACTGTTTATTGTATATCCTGTAGTAGTTTCCTCTGCATCTGAGATAAGGATGTGATATTCTTCTAAAATTCCCGCCCTTTAAAACCATCATCTCCACAAAGACCTAATATCATGGCCACCAGCAGATGCTTTTTGGAGGCTAACAAAACTGTAGCATAGGCTAGTTATATACTCACTTCTGGTATTACCCTGTCCTGAGTACTGAGCATACAAACAATAAATAGCATCCCATAACCCATCTGCAATGAAAGTCACAGCCCAGTTCAGAAAACAAATTGTGATCCTTTTATATTGCAAATGCCACTAGGGCATTGTTACGACAAATACAAATACTCTGTAAAAGTTTTATGTTTCACAATTTATTATCAGCCATTTCAAACTGTAATCTGTTGAAACTTGCTGGTTAACAGAGGCAAAAATCATGGATCATTCAGGATTTTGAGTAGCTATTTTTAAAAAAAAAAGTAAAACAAAATGGTGCCTCCGTATTGACTATGTAACAGAGAAGGTTAGAGCATGCCAACTCCATTAAGGGGTAAACAGTGAGGTGACAAAATTTGCAGATGATACAAAACTACTCAAGATACTTAAACCAAACAAAAGGAAGTATTTTTTCACACAACGCACAGTCAACCTGTGGAACTCCTTACCAGAGGATGCTGTGAAGGCCAAGACTATCACAGGGTTCAAAAAAGGACTAGATAAATTCATGGAGCATAAATCCATCAGTGGCTATTAGCCAGATGGGCAGGAATGAAAAATTATGCTCTGAAGTGTCCCCAGCTTATGGTTTGCCAGAAGTTGGGAATGGGAGACAGAGGATGGATCACTTCATGATTACCTGTTCTGTTCATTCCCTCTGATGCACCTGGCATTGGCCACGGTCGGAAGACAGGATACTGGGCTAGATGGACCATTGTTCTGATCCAGTATGGCAGTTCTTACGTTATTTTCATTCTGCATTGGAATGAAAATAAAACCTTTTGTATTTTTTTTACAAAACGGAAAGGTGTGGAACCCTCCATTTTCAGATTGGAAAGATTAAGTTCCTGATTAGTGTCTACACCTCTCTGGTCAGAAGTGAATAGAGCACCTTGGAACTCAGAAATCTTCCCATCAGAAATTTCATCAAACCAATATGTCTTTGTGAAAGGTTTTGGTTTTGGCAAAACAATGTATTTCAATGTCAAAAATGTTCCAAGAAGCTCTACTATGTAACATTCTTACTGTTCAGAAGCAGTCTAGATAATGTAATAAGTATTTTTATTATGCAAAGCTTCATTAAAAGGAACAAGTTGAGTGGTGGCGTTTTAATGGTGCACAAGATGAATATAACACTTGCTCAGGCATCTTATGTAATAATCACCAAGTTTTCTGAGTACGTAGGGCAGTAATTTCATTATCCATTATTGTCATGTTACATCTCATTTAAATGAATGTGACACCTGCAATATCATTATGAATGTGTGTAACAAGAATACCACTCAGCAATACTAATAGTATGTAACACTGTGAAGTCAGAGAATCTCAATAAAAATAATGTAGCTGATGCGGCATCTCAAAATAAGGCTAGCCGTTTATGAATAAAGCTTAAAGGAAATGAAATTAAATAGAGCTGTAGTAAAAACTTGATAAAAAGGGGGAAATTCAAAGTTGGGACCATCCTTTTACCAGGAGAGCTTTCGCTATTACTACCCTTCGTTCACCCTATTGTGCCAAAGCAGTATAGCTCATCTAATTTTCCACGAAGAGGGCTTCAGAAGAGTGGCTATGCTATATACCATCTAGCTTGAGCTACAATACCAGGCACAAAAGGGGAAGTTAAGGACAGAATAAGGTCAACTTTTATCCAAAATCCCCAGAGGCCTATTCCATTTTTAACTCGATTTTCTTGCTTTTTGTTTGGCTGTTTGATCCTGGAGTTATTTTAATACAGTTTTTGCATTTCATCAAGTAAGAACATGAGAGATATTACTGCACATGTGAAATGACTGTTTGAATGAATCCTCAGCTCCACTAGGTAAATTTAAATGGAATTAAAATGTTTACATTTCTTTGGTCATAAAAATCCAAATACATAATATTATTGGGGGGAAGAGGGGAGGAAGAGGGCATACCAAAAATGCTTAAGCTATTTGAGTGAACAACAGGTCCTTGATTCCATTAGCTCTGAGCTGTTGACATTTGTATCAGTAAATACACTAGAAGATCATTTCAACAATGCAAAGAATTTTCTAAACATAAAGGAATGCCAGAGGAATCATTATTAAAAGGCTTGTCATTCCTCTTAACCTGCACTGTAAACAGTGAATTGCTGGTGCATAGTTAAGTAATATTTAAACATGGAATGTACATTTAATTTTATAAATTACATGAAATGCAGGTTAAAGAGCAAAAGTTTTAGCAACAGCAGGAGCATGCCTTGACATTTTGTACAACATAATTTAAGTGAATATCACACCTATCCACCAAAACTGTGACACACAACCTACTTGAAAGAGTAGACAAAAGAAGCATTAAGAAGCAATTATATTCGATGAGATATCTTAATAAAAGACGCTGGTGTTTGATGACTGATGAATAGTCAAATCTCTAGAGTTTGAGTATCTTGTAATACATTTTATTAAGTAGCTGTTTGAAGTTGCAAGCCCCATGTGCATCCAACGGCAGAATTATGCATTATGTTTTAGGTGGTTATTTAACTCTGGATTATGAGCACTGATGAAAGTGGCAGAGAACATGCCTACCTATCCACTTGAAAATATTTATTGTGTACATGAGCTTGGCAAGTTAAAGTGTGTAGAAAAAATGTTTATCATTTTATTCTATTAGGGGAGTCAAAATGAAAGGAGTACTCACTATTAAGCATTTGGTCCAGTCACACAGTTGTCTCATGCTAATTTTTTTTAAAAAAAGCTAATAAAATCATAGGTACATACATTTGATGTTGGTTTGCTTGGTTGTTTTTGTTAAAATATGTTCTATTACAATCTGTTAGGGAAACACTAGCTTAACACTTCTAATTTGATATATAGCCATGTGATTTGCGTGACACGAATAAAGCTGAAGAAAGCAAAAAAGTTGCATGTTTTCATTAACTTATTTCATTTTAAAATTCTACAATGTTTTGTAGTTTTAAATTTGATGTTCCTGATGTAAGAAGGTACCATCTTACAATTGTAAGATGGTACCTTGCCATGATAATCTTTTTAAAAAAGAAAGTGCTTTGCTTAACAGATCTCAAATCAGTTGCACATAAATCATCCACATTACTTTAATGTAATTTGCATAACAATAAGCACTTATAAAAAAAAGCTCAGAGAATATTACTAAGGACGGCCCCATTAAACCCCCAAACAAAATATACACATCATATATTCAACAAATATTAGACCTATCCCCAAAAGTGAGCCATCTTGTTTGACCAGCATAAAAAGTTTGATGCAGTTGATCAGAACTATGTCTAAGACATGTTTACTACTTGCATTTCCATAAAATCCACTTTTTCAGCATTTAACCCTAAAAAGATTATATTATGAAAAAACTACACTTCACTCAGACAGAAACAAGAGGAAGTGATGGAAAAGAAGCTGACAGCTACATGAATGGTACATACACATAAGAGTACATTTAACCTTTATGTTGCCAGGAAAAGGCAGAATACAAACTCTTTGCAGAAAAGCTCCCAAATCACAAGTCAAAAGAATAGCAACCCTATTTAAAAATATTTTTTGTGCATGACTGATTATACTGTCAACACCTTCCATTAGAGAATGGCATAATAAACTCAGATGTCTGTGAGTAGCTTCTTTCCCATTATCCCCTCAGGCATTTCTGGGCATTTCCAATCCATTGGGATAAGTCAGAGAGCGACCAGGAACTCAGAACACTGACAGGTAGAGAGAATTTTTCAAGTGCATTGCAGTTTATAATACAGATTTTGCAGGGGTCTTAAAAACAGCCATTCTATTTTGACGTATAGCTACTACTGCAGATGTCTGACAGCAAATTGAGGGGGGGTGGGGAACCCTGATTACTTAATTCCTGAAGCAATTCTGAACATACAGCAGCAAAGAAGCCCACTTGAGTTACTTTCTACTGTAAAGATCAGGGCACAGTTCAGACACAAAGGACTTTCAATCAACAAATATTAATCGTCAACTTGAACTTATGCAGGAGCAATTATTTTTTAAAAGCCATGTAGTAGAAATATGAATGTAGTTACATTTATATATAAAAGTGTTCTAAAAAGGCTATCATATCACTTTACAACACAAAGTCGTCTAACAAAAGGCTTGCAACAGTAAGAATCAATTAACTGCACCTGAAATATTAACCACTGCTACAGACCCTGCTTGATTTGAAAGCTAAGATAGCTTTTCTTTCTAATTTCCTACCAGAAAATTTAAACAAATAAATAATAGTAGTCTAATGCTTGTAATACCTGCATGAGGCTCACATGTAGATATCTATCCAGTGTTAGCATTTTGTAATAAAAACAATATTGAATATTTATCACAACAGGAAAACATTAGGTTATACAGTGCTTACTTCGAAAATGCTCTGAAGCATAATAATAGACATCCTCATAGCCCTCATGGTAATCCTCCTCAGGTCGGTACTTTTTGCCTTTTCTTCTTCTCGATCTTCTTATCTGCTTCACAAAGCCCAAGAAACGTTCCATCTCTTTCACCAGCACACAGTTAACAGCCCAGTTTACCTTTTGCTGGTCTTAGCAGCTAAGCTTCACAAAAAGCTGATTGAGCATGAATGAACAGCAAATATAGATGGAGAGCTGCACCCTTTGACAGCCACTCTGATACCATTAAAAAAACAAAAAAAAAAACAAACACCAACAGTTTCAATTATGACAAAGCATTTTGTTTTACCTTTAAGAGGACCTTTATCAAATCCATTGTTTTTATGTTGAAAAATTGCAATCAAGGTAAAGAAGGAAATAAAGAGAAGTGTTTGATCACAATCAGCCTTTAAACAAAACAGAACAAAGTTCAGAAGATCTGCCTGACAGCAAGAGGAATCCCAGCACTAGAATTTCACTATCCTATGTCTCCATCATTTGAAGAGGAGCTGGGGGGCGGGGATACATGTTAGTCAATGGACTCAACCATATCTGAAGGCAAAACAGGTTTTCTGTAGCCTGTTAATAACTACCCTGATGTTTACTGTGGCACATGCTCAAGACCTCATTTCATTTCATTTGTTTTAAAAATGTTAACCGTGCTGATCCATTTCCGATACCTCACATGGTGGATGAATAAACAACAAAGTGGTTTAATCCATATAGATAGCCTACTCACCGATAAGAGTGCATGCTGAATGTGTTAATTGGAGCAGCAGGGAGAAAGCTCGTCAGCTGCTTAAAAATGACACGTTTACCCACAGGGCATTCATGTATTCCAATCATTGTTTGATCTAAATATTAAAATGCACTTCACAGACAAGCTCCTTATAGATCCAGCACGGCTATACAGTAATGCAAACAAAGAAAGCTATATCATGACCACACCGTACTGCCTACCCTATACTGTACTCATCTAAAATCCTAGCTGAGTTGTAAAACTTGAAAAATAACCCAGAGCAAACCAACCAGGCAGCAGAACTGTTCTGTTAGCAAAAAGCCTGAAAAGGTGCCCACATTCTTCTGACTACTTGTTTCTGCACTCCACAAGCATTCTCTAAGATAAGTCAGGAATTTCACAAGCATTTTTGACAAAATTCCCCTCCTTTAATAGGGAACAAAAGCAAATGTCCATTCAAATCCAATCAGTTGAACATTTACCAGTTTGTTTTTTAACCTCACCACCCCAGTAAACTGAGTGAGCTCTTTGTACAAGTAGGAAACCTCCAGTCTGCTGACACCTGTTTGGAATGCAATTAATCACATCAGTCAAATTATCTTGTACCTACTTAAGTACCACCCCGACATATCCTGTTCCTCCTTACTCTACGAGAGGATTACTTTGAAAGCCTGGTCACTAGAGTTACTTGATGAACAAGTCACTAATTCAATTCATTTTAGGTTATGTCTATACTCCGAGCTAGGGGTGTGATTCTCCTGCTTGCATACATATACTCATGGTAGTTCAATTACAACTAGCGTGAGTATCAGTAGCAGTGTAGCTGCAATAGCCGGGGCAGCGGAGGTGCAACTGAACCCTGCCCAGTACAAACACTCCTGAAATCAGAGGGTACCTACTTGGCACAGCTAAACCATGTCTTTGCTGCCACTGCCCATGCATGCTACTGCTGCTACACTACTCTTTATACTTATGCTAGCTCTTGTCAAGCTACTGGGAGTATTTGTACACAAGCTAGGGAATCATCACACCCTTAGTTCGTAGTACAGACATAGCCAGGTATCACAGCTCTCACATGGAAGTTACTTTTTGTTACATTCCTGAGCACTGAGATTGTGTGATAAAATGATCGAAAACAACATGACTGATTTTTTAAAAAGTAATAAAACTTCGTATAGGCATTTTTATGAACAGATCATGGCACCCTCCAGAATTTTAGTTACTCTCTCTTTTTGCTATTCTGCTTCCAAACAGTACAAAACATATTAAATGAAAATTGTGACACTTTTTATGCAAATATTTAGAGTATTATAGCAGGAGAGGCAGAGCCCCCTGAAGAGTTAAGTCTTATTATTATTATTGCTTACGTGCTCCCAGTCTATAACTCTCTCCCCAGCCCCTTTTTCAATTAGATATTAACAACATTCACCTTTTAGACCAAGGGTGGGCAAAATATGCCCCACGGGCTGGATCCAGCCCATCTAACATTTCTGTCCGGCCCGTCGGGCTCTTTGGCTGTCCCCTTGTGATCTCTGGACTGCCTGCCTGCCATGGCCCCACGCTGCTCCCAGAAGTGGCCGGCTGCTGCTGGCGTATCTCTGCACGCCCCTGGCGGGGGAGGTGAGGGGCGGGGGGAGGCAGCTCCGCGCACTACCCCTGCCCCCAGCACCGTCCTCAGAGCTCCCATTGGCTGGAAATCAGCCAATGGGAGCTGCAGGGGCAGTGCTTGCGGGCGCAGGCAGCGCACGGAGACCTACTGCTCCCCTCCCCCCAGGTGGCACGCAGAGACTTGCCAGCAGCAGCCGGCCGCAGCCACTTCTGGGAGTGGCGTGGGGCCACAGCACGCAGGCAGCCTTCCTGAGCCCTACTGCACCACCGGTCGGGAGCCACCTGTGGTAAGCACTCTCGGCCAGAGCCTGCATCTCACACCCCCTCCTGCACCTCAACCCTCTGCCCCAGGTCAGAACTCCCTCCTGCACCCAAACTTCCTCCCAGACCCCACACCCCATTCTGCACCCTAATCCCCTGCCCCAGCCAAGAGCTCCCTCCTGCACCCAAACTCCCTCCCAGACCCTGCACCCCCTCCACTAATATAGTAGAAATCTGCAGCCCATGATGATTTACCAAAATTCATGGAGTGGCCCCCCCTGCAAAAATTATTGCCCACCCCTGTTTTAGACTGAAATTTTCCAGACTCGGGCTCTACCTAAAGGTGATTTTTTTTTTAAGCAACTAAGTAAAAATGGTTCAGCCATTTTTAAATATGAGAGGGTGAAGAAAACTTTCCCCAATATAAAACAAACTTTGAGACTTTTTAACTGCCCTACTGTACGAGTGGCTAAGGGATGAAAATTGAAATTTGGCATGGATATGGCCTTCACTGAGGAAATGGGCCTCTCTTTATTATTATTATTAGTTCTGTTGTAACAGTGAGCCTCACTCTGGGATGAGGGTCCCATTGTCCTAGGCACTGTACACCCATGGACAGTCTACCCCTAAAGAGCTTGAAGTCAATCCCATGACTAGAGATAACAGATTGAGAAAACAAATATGAGGAGACAAGGTAACAACAAAACAATCATGACTAGTGTAATAAGCGAGACAAAGTGGCTGGCTTTAGAGAACAGATTTCTTGGTGCATTTGGGATGGTAACTAGATCTATGAAGGTAGATGTGGGGATCTGTGGATTTCTTGGATAGGGCTGTCGGTAGGATTCCACTAGTGAAACTGATCATGGTGTCCAGAAAGTAGATGCTAGTGTGGGAGTGTTCCAGAGAGAGTTCAATGAATGGGCTATAGTTGTTGAATTTGTGGTGGAAATCTGAGGGAGTTTAAGTGGTCTTGCCAGAAGATGAAAATATCTTTGATGTATCTCAGGTATATCATTGGTTTCATGGTGTGTTTGTACAGAAATCCTTCCTCAAGGTGGCCCATGAAGAAGTTGGCATCATCATGCCTACCTCCATAGATCCAGTAACCATCCCAATACACTAAGGAATCTGTTATCTACAGCCCATCACTCAGAAGCCACAAAATATGCTCCAAGGGAAAATTCCAGGATATGCACCTTAACACACTCAAAACCGCCCTCACTAAAACAAGGACACTGCACCAGAGAAGTAGATCACATCATGGAATGGGACATCCAAATACCCAAAGAGAACCAGCTTCAATACAGAAATAAACCCCTCCAACAGCACACCCTGAGCTGTCATCTACCATCCCACACAGAGACCCATATCATCAAACTACAGCCCATATTCCATGGGGACCCAATCTTAAAAGAAATCTTTCCTGAACCCCGGCTTCTGGCCTTCAAACAACCCCCCAACCTCTCCAAACTCATCATCAGAAGCAAGCTTCCCACAGACCAGAACTAGGGTTGCCAACTTTATAATTGCACAAAACCGAACACCCTAGTCCCGCCTCTTCCATGAGGCCCCGCCCCCCAGTCCCTGCATTCCTCCTCCTTTGGTGGCTCACTCTCCCCCACCCTCACTCACTTTCACTGGCCTGGGGCAGGGGGTTAGGGTGCAAGAGGGGGTGACGGATCTAACTGGGGGTGAAGGCTCTGGAGTGGGCCTGGAGATGAGGGGTTCAGGGTGTGGGAGGGTGCCCTGGGCTGGGGCAGGGGGTTGGGGTGCAGGGGCGTGAGAGCTCTGGCTGGGTGCAGGTTCTGGAGTGGGCCTGGGGTTAGGGGGCTCCATGTTTGTGGGGGGCTCAGGCCTGGGGGCTGGAGCTCAGGCTTACCTTGGGCGGCTCCTGGTCAGTGGTGCAGCGGGACTAATGGCTCTGCACTGCGCCCCGGAAATGGCCATCAGGTCCAGTTCCTAGGTGTGAGGGCCAGGAGGTTCTGCACACTGCTCTCACACACAGGCACCGACCCCCAGCTCCCACTGGCCACGATTCCCGGCCAATGGGAGTGTGGAGCCAATGCTCAGGGTGGAGACAGCACGTGGAGCCCCATGGCCCCCCGTCTAGGAGTCCGACCTGCTGGCTGCTTCCAGGGTTCAGCATGGTGCCAGGACAGCTAGGGACTAGCTTGCCTTAGACCCGCAGCGCCGCCAACCAGACTTTTAATGGTCCAGTTAGCAGTGCTGACCATAGCTGCCAGGGTCCCTTCTCGATTGGGTGTTCTGGTCAAAAACCAGATACCTGGCAACCTTAACCAGAACACACCTACTCAAAGTAGCACCAACCCCTGTCAGAACAAAGATCCAAAACCTGCGGACATATCTCCACTGCTACAATGATCAACACCCTCGTAACACACCTTTCAAGATCCATAGGTCCTACAAGCGCCAAGTTTCTTATCTGCGGGGTGTGCTCCCCCTAGCTCCACCCAGGCCCTGCCCCCACCCTGCTTCTTCTCCCAGGCCCCACCCCCACCCTGCTTCTTCCCACCCCCACTCCGCCCTGCCTCTTTCTGCCGCCATCCCTTCCCAGTTTCCCGCCCCATCTCCTGAGCACACTGCACCCTCGCTCTTCCCCTCAGCGCCTCCTGACACCATGAAACAGCTGATCCGCAGCAGGCAGTAGGCGCTGGGAGGGAGGGGGAGGCACTGATCTGTAGGGCCCACCAGTGGGCAGGAGGCACTGGGGACGTTCTGGTAGGGGGGCTGCCAATGGGTGCTCAGCACCCACAGAATAAGCGCCTATGATGGGTTCTACACATGCCTATCACAATATGTGGTGTACCTCATCCAGTGCACTGAATGCCTCCACAACAACTGTGTGTGTGAAACCAGTCACTAAGCTCTCAAATGAATTCACACAGGAAAATGTTAAAAGAGAAAAACACCCTATCACCTCTGGGTGAGCACTTTTCACAAAGCAATCACTATATCTGTTCTATCAGGCCTCATCCTCAAAGGAAACCTAAACATTTTCAAAAGATGAGCTGGGAGCTTAAATTCATCGCTTTGCCAAACACTAAAAATCAGGGTCTTAATCAAGACACTGCATTTATGACTTATTTCAACACTCTGTAACCCACTAGCCTCCCTTTTTGTCCTGTGACTACAGCAGTGTTAACGGGCCACTTCACCTTGAATGGTCCCTTAAAATATGTGCAAAAAGAAAAGGAGTACTTGTGGCACCTTAGAGACTAACCAATTTATTTGAGCATGAGCTTTCGTGAGCCACAGCTCACGAAAGCTCTGTGGCTCACGAAAGCTCATGCTCAAATAAATTGGTTAGTCTCTAAGGTGCCACAAGTACTCCTTTTCTTTTTGCGAATACAGACTAACACGGCTGTTCCTCTGAAACCTTAAAATATGTGCTAACTGCTTATGCTAAACTATCTGTTTGATCTTGTATTTAGCTGTGGTTTTCCCCTGAATGCATCCGATGAAGTGAGCTGTAGCTCAAGAAAGCTTACGCTCAAATAAATTGGTTAGTCTCTAAGGTGCCACTAGTACTCCTTTTCTTTTTGTGAATACAGACTAACACGGCTGCTACTCTGAAACCTGTATTTAGCTGTGACACTCTTAAATGTTTGTGTTCCTGTAAAGTGCTACAGTTCCCATACAGTGCTTTAGTGAAGAGGATTCACCCATTCACATAGTTAATCCACCTCTCCGAGAGGTGGTAGCTATGTCAGCGGGAGAAGCGCTCCCGAGTCAACGTAGCGCTGTCTACAAGAGGGTTAGGTTGCTATAACGAGGTCACTCAGGAGTGTGGGTTTTTAACCCCCCTGAGTGATGCAGTTGTACTGATTTAGGTCCGTAGAACTTTCCCAGACCTGAAGAAGAGCTCAGGGTAGCCCAAAAGCTTTTCTCTGTCACCAACAGCAGTTGATCCAAGAAAAGATATTACCTCACCCACCGTGTTTAATACTTTGGGACTTACACAGCTACACCACCACTGAATCGTGTAATAAGCACAGTTCTAGCACACCAACTGCCTGCCGATTTTCTAAAGAAAACTGGTTTTACTTGAAGTTTTGAGCTTTTGAAAACTGCATACTGAGCTTCCACAGTAGATTTTTTCCTCACAAAGCTTGTAAAGCACATAGCTAAGAAAGGGTTCATTGTGCACAAGTGTATGGCTAACTTAGCAAGGTAGTGAAAAAAATATACTAAAATACATCCCTGAAAATTGAGAGGGAGACCACCAGCTGGGAAGAGGTTTTTGCATTCCTTGTAAGGCATGAGAAGATTGAGGGCAGGTACCTGTGCAATTTCTAAGATGGGCAGGAGAGAGCCCATACCCTGATACGTAGTGCCCATTTTGGTCAATTTCACAGTCACAAGATTTTAAAAATCATAAATTTCATGGTTTCAGATCTTTAAATCTGAAATTTCACACTATTGTAACTGTGGGTGGTACCAACCCAAAATAGGGTCATGGGGGGTCGCAAGGCTATTGTAGAGGGGTCGCGGTATTGCCACCCTTATTCTGTGCTGCTGTCTTCAGAGCCGGGCAGCTGGAGGGCAGCTGCTGGTCAGGTACCCAGCTCTGAAGGCACCGCCACCACCAGCAGCAGCTCAAAAGTAAGGGTAGAAATACCACATCATGCCATGCCACACTCACTTCTGCACTGCTGTGGAGGCCACACTGTCTTCAGAGCTGGACTCCCAGACAGCAGCCGCTATGTTTCCTGCAGCCAGGGGAGGTTCCTGGAGATGGGTCTAACCTGACCTTGGGAGTGGCTCATGTAGAGGAAGAGGAAGTCCTGTCCCTGCTCAGCCTGTTCAGGACTAGCACCTGGAGCCTGGCGCTTGGGAGTTAAAGTGACCTTGCGGGGGGAGGGAGGTGAGTGACCACAGCGCTCTCCCTCCCCCCCACGCCCGAGTATGAGGCCCTGGGCGGTTGCCCACTCGCCCACCTGTAAGGCTAGTCCTGCCTTCCCCAAAAAGTGACCAAACCCTCCCACCCCCATACCCTGCCACCTCACTTCTATGCTGCTGTTGTCCACAGCGCTGCTTTCAGACCTGAGCTCCCGCCCAGCAGCTGCTGCTCTCCGGCCGCCCAACTCTGTAAAATCTGGTCTCCCCTATAATAGTCAGATTTCATGGTCCGTGACATGTTTTTCATGGCCATGAATTTGGTAGGGCCCTACGGATACACCTTAGTGTATCACTACAACAACTATTCATATCTAAGGTGCATAAATAGGGCTTTCCAGTGGACTCTAGCCAAAGAGCTAGTTGATTTGCTGACAAGTACTTTATTCATCTGTTCCCCTTTGTATAAATACCAATAGCAATGACTAATATTGCCAGTATCCTTATTTTAATTATTTTTTACTAGACCATGTATGTTTTTTGTGGGGGACTTCCACACAGCTAAAGCTTCAAGTATTAAAACCAAGCTACAGCAATCCAAAAATGATGTAAGTTACCAGCCCTCCAATTTCACACAGCTGTTATTTTTAAACCACTGAACAGATTTACTGTTATTTCTAACTTTCCAGAAAACTGTATATTTAGAGGCAGTGGTGTAATATCGTTAGAGATACATACCAATTTTTGTATCTAACTTCTACCCCCCAAGTTATAACTGCAAGTCTCACCAGAGCTTTAACTATGGAGCTATTAACAGTTACTGCCAAATACAACAGTTCAGAGTTATGGGAGTCTCAGCCTGTGCGTCATAACCTCCAGGTGGGCTGCAAAAAGCAACAAGGGGTCATGACCACTTTGTTCTTCTCATAGGCTAAATGGGATGACATCTCAGCTAGATGACAGGGGGGAGAAAGTCCTGTAATGGAAAAGATTGAGAACCTCCTTAAAGAACAGAAAATAATATTAAAAATTATCTAATAAAATATATACTGGACCAATGTGAAATGAAGTTATTTTAAATATGTAAAATAAACATGAGATGCTTCACCTATGCCTGTACATTTGAGGGGGAATTGCATTATTTGAGAAATATTACAAAATGAAGACTATTTCAAAACATATAGGCACAAAGGGGGTAGAGCTAAAAGTTCTGTAACAATTCCTGACTACTGAGTGCTTCACTGTGTAACTTTAGCAATATATTAGAACCATAAAATCATAGAATATCAGGGTTGGAAGGGACCTCAGGAGGTCATCTAGTCCAACCCCCTGCTCAAAGCAGGACCTAATCCACAACTAAATCATCCCAGCTAGGGCTTTGTCAAGCCTGACCTTAAAAACCTCAAAGGAAGCTTTGCATATGAAATATATATTTGATACATAGCATATGAAATATATATTTAATACATAGCCCATACTATATTTAATGTTTTTAATGTCTTCAATGTGTTTTACAAATATTAAGACTCAGAATATACCTGTGAAGTAAATGTTATTACCATCCCATTTTCAAATGAATAAGTACTGCATCTTGAATCAAATGTTACAAATACAGCATCCTAAAGTGAAAAATTGTCATTTCTTTTTCCATATCTATCCACCAATCTGTAGCCCACTCTTGGGAATATTTCATTTCTCACCGACAACACCGGGAACTCTTTTCAAAGTTTTGGCACCATGGGGTTTTTATAATCCCCACATAAAATCCTTCTAGAGTTTTAGCTAGAAAAAAAAAGGACTGAGGTAAAATTTTCAAAAGTGCCACAGTGACTTAGAAGTCTAAGTCCCATTGACATTAGCTCCTAAATGACTTCGTTTTTGAAAGTGTAATTCTGAGTAAGATGTGACAGGTTAAATGTGGCATACACTCTGGGCTGTGTTGACACTAGAATTTTTGGACCCATAATTCCCAACAGGTGCAAAGCCACAGCTGGAAGTTGTAATGTAGACAAGTCAGGCTTTTTGGATGATCACATTTCCAAAAGACTTAGCCAAAAATCTTTACATGTGTTGTACTCTCTTGGTCCTGATTAGAAGTAGTGTCTTTGATTAGCTTGGGGTGGGGGGAAGCCATGAAAGTTCAGGCATTTAGTTGTTTAGATGTTAACTGTAATTTCCATGAATACAATACAGTTCACAATTCAATTTTTGGCCCTTATGAAACTCTGGTGATGACAGCATTTCGTAATGTAGATATATGTCTGCTCTGACAATTAACTCATTTCATATAGGTTACCAAGACCCACACAGTGATACCTTTCAGATAATATCAAACCTGGGCCTGATTCAAATCAGTGACCTGCTGGCCAAAGGCTTCATGACAACAATAAAGTAAACATGACATTAAGATACTATGCTCTTGAGAGAGCTGAATTAAGACCTCTGCAGATATGTAGCATGAGATCCATATAATCAGGATCAGAGAATGCTACTGCTTCAAAATATGGGTTAAGATGTATAAGCTTCACCTCCCCATCTGTGGTAGCCATAGCAAATATTAGTTGTTACTATCAGTAAAAGCTCTACATTTAACACCCCTGTTTGCATACAATTATTGTTCACCACTCACGGAAGCATAAGCAAATATTTGGTTCTGAATGGAATGTGGTATAATAAAATCAATATATTCATAGATGCCCAGAGGAAAACTGTTCTGTAAAGTCTCACATTTCATAGTGAGTGAATGAGAATGAACCGGCTTGACAAGTTAGATACCAGAAAACAGCCTGTAGAACCTTGATCTGACTAGCATAAAGAAAGTTTATAGATGCCCAGGAGAGAAACTCGTCACCGAGCTCTACCTATTTTTTTTTAGAGTTAAACATTCCTGATGAAAGTTCATTAGAAGTGTAATAATGTATATAACATTTCATGAATGATAGACTTGTTTACTAAAGCATAAATCCACTTTTAAAAAGGTATTTGGGGAAAGAATGGGAGGAGGGTTAGATTGGTATTTCTGTCCATAATAAAATAGGCATGGCATTAAGATATTATGCATTTAAGAGAGGTTGACACCTCATTGGGCTTAAAGACGTGGACCTTGAGACCATCAGGACGCAAGGGAGAGAAGCAGACCTGCATAATGCTTCACTCCTCACCTACAGTATATAGTTCACAGCAAAAAAAGTCAAAGCTTTAAACAGGTGAGCTCCACATACCTGATCAAGCCAGTATATAACATTTCTGCTATTGAGAGGGAACACTGGGTTTGCCTCACTGAGTTCTGACTGGAGAACACACAAGCAAGAGAATGCAACAAGTTGGCACAAGAGTCCTGCTTAATATTACCCCTCTTGGGACAAAAATAAAGCTGCATTTAAATGGTTTCTGGAATTCGACTGAACACAGAAAATCTCCAAAGTACAAATCTCTTGAGTTACAGCATAGATTTTCCATGTGAAAAACTTAAATGTATTGCAGAGATCCAAGAGACAGGAGGGGAGGGCTTATCTTTTCCAGCCCTCTTGCAATTGTGGGATGAACATCTGATAATCTACAGTTTTTCAATGCCGAGACCAAAAATCACAGACATCCTGATTTCCAGAAGTTGTTTCCCTGTAAGAGCCTTGTCTTTCCTGACATTCTAGTTTCTCAGTTGCAGATGTGGAATTACATATTCTCAGGAGAGACTGTGGGTGATCACGTACCCTGAGCTAATAGCCTCTAGAACCAGTCCATCTGAAGCAGGCTTCTGAATACAGGTTCAATCTTCTTCCAACATTTGCCTGCTGAGACCATCATAAAAGTGTTGACTATTTGAAATATTATATTAACCTACCCTATCATTCAATATTAGATCAACTTCAAGATCCTGGTCGGTCCTCACCTTCGAAGTCCTTAATGGCCTAAGCAGTATTACAGGAAGAGCCTCCTCTATGCTACAGCTTCCCTAGCAATGGCACCAATTCAGACATTCTTGTGGGGGGAAAAGAAGGAGAAAATTCCAGTCCCCATCCACCTCATCACCCAGCAGAGACCCCATTCCAGTCCTTACTTCTCCCCTCCTCTTCCCTCCCGTTGGGACCCTGGGTCTCCCATGCCAGGGAGTCTCCCCCCTCTCTTACCTCTACAGTGCATAAGCCGGGGCTGCCAGGAATCAAGCAATCGGTGGACTCCCCTGCACTCCAGAAACAGACTCCTCATGCATCTGGTCAGCCCACCATTTGGCTCAACCACACCTCCATCTGGACAGAGGGGTGGCTGGGCCAAATTTTAGTGGCATTCCGTCTGCGCCACAGGAGCAGTGCACCAGACCACTCTGGCATTAGCCATACTGATTTAGTAGGGGCCCAATGCCTAAACATGGTCGGGCCACTGCCTCTCCAGCTCTGCAGCCTATGGACCTTTCAGCAAGTATTTTGTGCCAATTTTAGCCTACTTTACTTCAGTTCATGACTGGTCACTTTAAGTATTTACTATTAATTATTCACTCAAAGTCACACACTGTTGTTTGTTTCTGTTTCCTGATTAGAGGATACAAACTTTATAAACCTTTTCTGTTAATAAATTATCCATAACCATTCATAATTATTTGACAGATCTATTGTGCAAATAACCAGTTTTTCAAAATCGCTGTGCAAGCACTTCCAACATATACTCCGAGTTATTCATAAATGTTAGCATTCCTGATTGCTTTTGCTCTCTGCAAGCTTTCTAGCAAACAAATACACACTCACAAATCAGCGTATGACCAATGCTAATGCTGTGGAATGAGGAAAGGTAGTGGAGAAGGGATTAACTCACAAAAATACTGGTTAATTTTGTGAGAGAGAGAGAAAGAGCACGCAAGAGCAAGTGAGCCTATACATAGCTCGTAGATGTGCTGCAAACTGCTGTGAAATCTTCATAACCCTATTTAAAAGGGTCACTGTCAACTAGAATTGGTGAAAAATGTATGTTCTGAGGGAAAAGAATTCTAAGCCTTTTTTTTTTCTCCATTTAAAAAAGTTTCAGTGGAAATACAATTTATACATTCTATCCCGGGGTGGCCAACCTGTGGCTCTGGAGCCACTTGCGGCTCTTCAGAAGTGAATATGCGGCTCCTTGTATAGGCACCGACGCCGGGGCTGGAGCTACAGGCTCCAACTTTCCAACGTGCCGGGGGGTGCTCACTGCTCAACCCCCTCTCTCTGCCACAGGCCCTGCCCCCACTCCACCCCTTCCCGTCCCCTCCCCTCAGCCTGCCATGCCCTCGCTCCCCCCCTTTCCCCCAGAGCCTCCTGCATGCTATGAAACAGCTGATCGGGAGGTGCGGGGAGGAAGGGGGAGGCATTGATTGGCGTGGCTGCCGGTGGGCAGGAGGTGCTGTGAGTGGGAGCTGCTGATGTATTACTGTGGCTCTTTGGCAGTGTACATTGGTAAATTCTGGCTCCTTCTCAGGCTCAGGCTGGCAACCCCTATTCTATCCCTTTATCTGTTTTTTCTGTACCTGCTAGATGAACTGTCTCAAGACCAGGTCGCGGGTGGTCCAGCCTAGTGGGTGGAGCAGGAGTCAGAACAAGAGTCATAGTCTCAATGCCAGAGCCCAGGGTCAAGAGAGGGTCAGACTGAGGAATTGGAGCCAAAGGTCAGAATCGAAGTCTGTCCAAATGCCAGAGCTACAGATCAAGGCAGAGGGAGGAATCAGTGCAAAGGGTCAGAACTGGATTACCTGGAGTTGGGGAAGGCAGGAGCAACAGTGGTTCCTGTGCAGGAGCAAGGCGGGGGGGATAGCTCAGTGGTTTGAGCATTGGCCTGTTAAACCCAGGGTTGTGAGTTCAATCCTTGAGGGGGGCCATTTGGGGCAAAAATTGGGGACTGGTCCTGCTTTCAGCAGGGGGTTGGTCTAGATGACCTCCTGAGGTCCCTTCCATGATTCTAGGACTGGAACAAGATCCAGTGCAAGGATTAGGTGGGAGCAGGACAGAAGCAAGGCAAGCACAGGGAGACAGAATCCATCAGTCTGTGTCTTGAGCAGCCAGAGAGCTACTGCTGGGCTTAAAAACAAGCTAGCTAGCTTCCTCAGGCAATAGGTGGGGCGGTCTTTTAGCCTGCCTGGCTGATGTGCCCCAGCTTTGCTCATTAGGCCATCAGGCGACTGAGCAGGTTCAGCTACAGGGCCTGATTCCTGACACTAATAGCTGAAACACACAAAAGTGGATAAACAGAATCTAACCTGACACTACCACAGAGACACCCATTGCCATGATAAACACCAGAAAAGTCTGGATTTGCTTAGTGTTTCGAGTTTACTGACAGTGGCTCTACTGTTAAGAATTAACTAGGTTTTGTCTCTGACAGGACTTTAGAAATTCTCTAGAGCTGAAACAGTAGATTGCTTTTATTTAAAAAAAACCCTAAAAGTGAAAAATACTCTTTGAGGGGTCTGAATTGAGGGTATTTTGATCCCTGGCAAGTGTTTCTGGGAAAAGAAATAAATGGTCAAAAAGAACACTTCTGAAATCTTTCTTGGTATGTCTCACTCAATTTTGTACCCCTTTTGCACATAAAGTGTACATTGTACCAACTTCTAAGTTCATACAGAAGTAAATATGTCCCTCATTTGAACTATGAACTTCCATTTCCAACAAATCTTTTAGCCCTTTTCTTGAAAAATTGTTTTTCCCCCACTTAATTAAAAATAAAAACACCAAAACAAAGTTGAAGTTCAACATGAAGGTGGGAAGCAAGGAAGAAGAAAGGGAAAAAATGCATTAGACATTTCACTGGCACATGAATGCCTAACAGATATGTAAATTGATGATGTTGAGGTCAGAATTAAGGTTTTGCATCATACCATAATCCTGAGGGCATGTGCATTGTGTTACTTTATATCTGGAAGGTGACAGGGATTTAGCTGAATAAAGTTTAAGTGAAATTGACAAATGTGGTGTGTGTATGTTAAAGTATGTTACAGAAGAATACCTTAATTGGACATTTCTTTCCTTTTAAAGGTTTGTGTAGGATACTGTTCCTCTTATGCAACATTAGCTGGCTTTTAAAGAATTTTTTTCTTTGTGGAAATAGCAGAAATGGTTATGGAAAAGTAGTAGATGGATGCATTCACTTAGTCATCCTGTGTATCTTTCTACCACAAGCATTTCCTGCCCAATAAACCAATGTCCTCCCTGATCCTGTTCTATGCCCTGATCGTGCAATAAACACCAACTGGGTGTTGGGGTCTGCCCACATGAAACTCACTGCAGGATCCAGGCCACTACTTCCATAGTCTCTCACCTCACCTCTCCCATATAAAATCTAGAATAATTTTAAAATGAAGAGAGCTAGCATAATGTGTTGCACAAATACCTTCCAGATGTTATTTGATGTAACCCTTCTTCCCCGCCTCCCCATTGTCTGATGTCGACTCTCTGTATCATATCAAGACCAGATTATAAACTCTTCTGCACAAGGCCCATGTCTCTATTCTTTTTTAAAGCATCATGTGCACCTCAGATGCAATATAATCCTGCTTAATGTTTACTAACAATAACAGTAATTACCTGACAGCAGTGAAAATCTAATTGATATGTCCTTCTATGGAAAACATCCACCAAATTACACTGCGTGGTTAACCACAGAGAGGAATACGTGCTGTGACAAGAGGCCTTTGTCATTTGTTTAAAAATAATGAAGGAATGGCTAAAAGGGATAGAGGATAGGTAAAGGTGAGGAGTCTGACCACAAGACAGGGAAGCCAACAATCAGAAACTAAAGCACTGGAAAAAGCTCTCTAGATCCTGAAGGCAAAATGCAACCTGTAGAGTCATAAACTGCTGATGAACAGAAGGATTTTACTGTTGTGGAACTCAAACAAGCAATTTCTGTTCAATGATCAAAAAAGAGAAGTGCAAGCAAACACACTATTATGACCGAGTGCATTTGTGACTAAAAATATGTTAATATTTATCCAAATTAGGTAATCTGTCTACAATCTCCTGCCCCAGAGGCATAGACCAACAAAATGAGTAATAAAGAATACAGTTGAGGCAGGTTAACCCATCTCATCCACTCCCAAATCCCAATCTTTCCTTTCTTTTTTAAATATCTGAATGTACCTAATAATCCTTCTAAATAAGTAAGTGTATTTTTAACAGATTGTTGTCCTCGCATGGACATCAATGGTGAGAAACAATTTGGGTAAAAAAAATACAGATTAGATGGGCAACTTGAAAGGTATAAGGAGAAATAAAAAGATGTAAAATCACAATAAGGAGAACCCAGTAGGAAGCATCTCAGTTAATCTCATATCACAAAACCATGGACAATGACCACATGACACTCGCACAATAAAAGGGCCCAATGACTAGCTCCCACACTTCAGAGAAGGAATTTGTAGAATGGAGGTTTCTACACATCTTTATAGAGAATCTTTGGCTTCCTTTTGGTCTCTACTCCAGAGCCACAGAAGTAACACCATATTTAAGGTTGTAATTTACATCCAATCATAACCCCTTTTTTTAAAACTTCATTTGAGAGAGAGAAAAAAAACAAAAATGTCTCTGAAATTTCAGTGTGATCTTCTGCATAGGAGAATATTTGAGAAAGTTAGAAAGAAAATGGCCAAGGCATTCAAGAGATATCAGAGCTTGAAAAACTTGGAGCTAGTTCATGTTTGAAATGTTTCCAAGGATTTATTTGGAACCTCAAGCTCTACAAGGATCAGAATGGTTTCTTCAGTTCTCCTCTGTAGGAATTAGAGCCTTTGAGTACTACCTTGAAGAGGTAAATAGTATAATGTTTTGAACATCTGAAACTCCATCACCTCAACTTTATATGCCTGGGAGATTCCCTTCTCAGAGTGCTTTCTGCTCTCAGCTCCCTCTATCATCATAATACTTGCATAATTTAAGATTATGGATTTATATGTGAGTCAATGATTTGTACATATTTTACACATAAATATAGTAGCGATACAAGATAAAAATATCTCTTTATTCTTTTCTATACAAGCTTTTAAGAACATTATCCTTAAAGTAATATTTATCCTTGAAATCATAGTAATAATAACTCTTAGATATTCCGTGTTTCCTCTTTCTTTTTTTAAAAAAACAATAATTCCCAGACAAGACTATTTTGACTGGGAATTTCCTTGGATTTTATAAAATATTTAACATTTTTTCCTGTTGAGCTTGCAAGTTATGCAGAATGTTCTCTTCACCCCATGCTTCCCCTCCATTTTGCTTCCAACCTCATAATCCTCGCTATTTCCCCATTGTCACTCCCTGCATCATTGGCAAAGAAATATGCATATTATGTGGATTTATTTGGGAAGTTCTAGGCAGGTAGATGAGCAATCTCTCCTGTTCAGAATAGTCACTTTATCATCCTATATTGTTCTCTCTTCTCCTGATCCCCCAGAGCAGCCAGCCTGCCATCAAATGTGGTTCTCTGCCAGCCATTGTGGCTGTCTGCATTGGGACTACTTGAGGTAGGTGCTTTCTAAGCCCTATTCAGGCCATAAGTCACAACCAACAGTTTTGGAAGCACACAGCATTCAGCTGTGTGCATTCTGAAGGGTGTAAAAGATTCATATGTTGTTTAGGAAGCCCACAGAGAGCAAGTATATAACATTCAAAAGCTCAAAACTGGTCTAGGGCTCCAGTTCTCACCAAGACCAGCAAACCAAAATGAATTGAAAGTTTTTACAACAAACCATTTGAGTTGTGATGAGCCAATGTCCAAGAGGAAAGAGCAGATTTTGAAACCTCAAACATCCCAAATACTTTGTCCAGCTTGCTTCAACCTTTCCAAATCAGATGCATCGTTACCATTTTGCAGGCCCAATATATAAAGATACAAAATTTAAAAAATATGAAATTTTGTATTAGGAGAGGACTTTGTAAGCTGATCTGCTTAAACATGCTTGGGTCCTCAAATTTGATGAGCAGTGATAATTGTACTCTAGAATTCTATAATTCTAAATTGGAATGAACTATTAAAAACTACATGAGAAATTTACAAAAAAAACAAACAAAAAAAAAAAAACATTTCCCCCAGTTTTATATAGTCCTACTGCACAAGGTGTCAGACTACTGAGGGAGAGTTAACGCCATTCATAAAAGTCTGAATTTCTACACTTTCTACTTTTTTTTCCCCAAACCTTTTCACCTTAGCTTAACCTTTCAAATATAACTTTTGAATTATTATTGCAACATTCTAAAGAAGGCTTTTCAGGAGTATTTACAAACTTAACTGTGCATTCAATTTTTTTTGTCTGAAAGTTGTTCTTTACATTCCCTGCTATACTTCATTATTCATATGGAGGCTATTACCTTTACACTCTCATAATATAAGGCCTGATTATGCAAATACTGATAACTGCTCACCACTGTACACAGTCCCACTGAATTAAATAAGACTGCTCAGGGCAGTATGTACTACGCTAGTTAGTGTTTGCAACATCAAGCCCTAATTCTACGCTGGTGTTGCCAGGTCCTATTTTCAGACATGTTCACACCATAAGTTGTAGGTTTATATGGGGAAAAAATATATACTGATGAAGTAGAAATAATCTTATGTTGGTAGAAAGACTGAGCTCAGGTGTGAGGACTTACAATACAGTGCATTTTGGAAGCTAAGGGTGACTGTTTGACATTTAATATTCCAAGATGTCTAAACAACCACAATAAATTTACAAATGTAGACTTGCCACACTGTTAAATTTCATTTCACGCTCAGTAAGCAAACATTACCAAACTATAAGCACTGTCATCCTTTGTCTTTTTAGCTAGAAATCTTGTAGCCAATAAAGGTTCGACCTTGAAATATTTCACAGATGGATGAGTTGGCTTGGGTTTGCTAGTCACTCTGTTATGAAATTTACAGACCAGGACAGTTAGGTCACATTTACTGTTGTAATTTCTGGCAGGTGACTATAGGCCACGTTTTAGAATACTGTCACTGGAATACAGCAGCAAAATGTCAGAAAATTAGTGTATATTAATCCTGATAGAGAAATCCTGATAGAGATTTAGAATGTGAAAATCATGTTCTTTGTATATAATATTCTTAGCAATACTTTTAGAGGTTTCTATTTTTTCATAATAAATTTCTTTGCAGGGTTTCTAATAATTTCACAAAACTACAAGAATATCTTATTAAACTATGGAAAATACATGGTTGTGTGGGAAAGGATGATTAATTGATATGGCAGGCTGACATAAGACACTGTTCATCCATTTTTTGCATGGATTGCACCTACACATCAAAAAGAAAAATTACAAGCCTTATTTACCCAAGGGATTATTTATGGTTTTCAGATACTGCCACTCCATTTGAAACACAGGACTAATCAGCTAAGCAAATTAAACAAGCAAACATACAAGTATTAATATGTGCCAACTCTCATGATCTATATATATCTTACATATTTGGAGAGCTATATATTCATTTTCAATGGTATAAACTGCAATACATTTTCAATGGTATAAGCTGCAATACTTAAGGCTGCAGCATATTTCAGTATCACTTCAATTTCCACCCTATAGTAAATACACTTAATCACATTTGAAGGACAATAAATATTCAGTTCACTCTATTAAGTATTAAGTCTTCAATCAAAGTATTAAGACTGATTTAATATGAATTGCAAAACTGTGAAAAATAATTTAAGATTCAAAATAAGTGGCAAAATACTGCACCTGGACAGTTTTAAAATATGCACTGTACACGTTTTAAAATAAAAAAGGTAACAAAAAGTAAATTAAAAGATAATTAAAAATCTTCATTGTTACCTTTTAGACAAGTGTATTAGTCTCCCCAGTGTCTGCATACTGGCCCCAATCCAGCAAAAACTTACGCACATGCTTCATGCACATGCACTCAGCGGAGTTCCCCAAGGGTCAGTCCTGGGGCCGGTTTTGTTCAATATATTCATTAATGATCTGGAGGATGGTGTGGATTGCACCCTCAGCAAGTTTGCAGATGACACTAAACTGGGAGGAGTGGTAGATACTCTGGAGGGTAGGGATAGGATAGAGGGACCTTGACAAATTAAAGGATTGGGCCAAAAGAAATCTGATGAGGTTCAATAAGGACAAGTGCAGAGTCCTGCACTTAGGACAGGAGAATCCCATGCAATGCTGCAGGCTGGGGTCTGACTAGCTAAGCAGCAGTTCTGCAGAAAAGGACCTAGGGCTTATGGTGGACAAGAAGCTGGATATGAGTCAACAGTGTGCCCTTCTTGCCAAGAAGGCTAACTGCAATTTGGGTTGTATAAGTAGGAGCATTGCCAGCAATCGAGGGATGTGATCATTCCCCTCTATTTGGCATTGGTGAGGCCTCATCTGGAGTACTGTGTCCAGTTTTGGGCCCCACACTGCAAGAAGGATGTGGAAAAATTGGGAAGAGTCCAGCGGAGGGCAACAAAAATGATTAAGGGGCTGGAGCACATAACTTGTGAGGAGAGGCTGAGGGAACTGGGATTATTTAGTCTGCAGAAGAGAAGAATGAGAGGGGATTTGATAGCTGCTTTCAACTACCTGAAAGGGGGTTCCAAAGAGGATGGATCTAGACTCTTCACTGTGGTACCAGATGATAGAACAAGGAGTAATGGTCTCAAGTTGCAGTGGGGGAGGTTTAGGTTGGATATTAGGAAAAACTTTTTCACTAGGAGGGTGGTGAAGCACTGGAATGGATTACCAAAGAAGGTGGTGGAATCTCCTTCCTTAGAGGTTTTTGAGGTCAGGCTTGACAAAGCCCTGGCTGGGATGATTTAATTGGGGATTGGTCCTGCTTTGAGCAGGGGGTTGGACTACATGACCTCCTGAGGTCCCTTCCAACCCTGATATTCTATGATTCTATGATTCATTTCACATAGTGTGTTGTTACACTGAAATCACTGGAAATATTTGGACTGCGTAAAGTGAAGCATATGCTTAAATCCACACAGGATTGGGAACACTGTTCTCTCTCCCATCCTTCCCTTTCCCATCTCTATGTCTCTTGTTATTCTTATCTAAATTAGGACCTCACGCTGGTGTGCTGATGCCACTACCTATCATGCTGGCACTACTGTCTCATTGTACTCGCCCGTGGGTCCATCTTATCCATCTGTTGTTTCTTGATTTATACTTAGATTGTGAATATTTTGGGGATGGGGACCATCTTTTCTGGTCCATGATTAGGACTCCTCGGCACTACAGTAATAATAAAGCTACATACAATTATTCTTCTCAGTGCTGTTATTCCTTCCTGAAGTCCTATCAAAATCAATGGGAAACTATATATACAGGAATAACTGTATGTAGGGTTTCCAACTGTCTAATCGCACAAACCCAAACACCCTTGCCCCAACCCCTGCCCCACCCCTGCTCCGAGGCCACACCCCAGCCCCACCCCTTCTCTGAGGCCACCCCCCCACTCACTCCATCCCCCCTCCCTCCATCACTCACTTTCCACCACCCTCACTCACTTTCACCAGGTTGGGGCAGGGGTTGGGGTGCGGAAGGGGATGAGGGGTGCAGGCTCTGGGAGGGAGTTTGAGTGCATGAGGGGGCTCCGGGCTGGGTCAGGGGGTTGGGGTGTGGGATCTGGGCTGTGGATGTGGGCTCTGGGGTGAGGCTGGGGATGAGGGATTTGGGGTGCAGAAAAGGGCTCAGGGCAAGGGCACAGGGCTGGGGTGCAGAAGGGGATGTATGAGGGGGTGGGCTCTGGGAGGAAGTTTGGGTGTGGGAGGGGGCTTTGGGCTGGGGCAGGAGTTTAGGGTGCCAGGCGGGGATGAGGACCTTGGCTGGCAGTGTGGGCTTTAGGGTGGGGCTGGGGATGAGGATGAGGGGTTTGGAGTGCAGGAGCGGGCCCAACGCTGGGGCAGGGGGTTGGGTGCAGGAGGGAGTTTGGCTGTAGGAGAGGGCTCAGGGCTGGGGCAGGGGGTTGGGGTTCTGGGAGGGAGTTTGGGTACAGGAGGGGGCTCAGGCTTGGGGCAGGGGATTGGGGTACTGGAGGGGTTTTGGGTAACTTTAGCCTACTGAAGTCAATAGAAAGATTTACATGGACTTCAATGAGACTAAGTGGGTTACATAATCGTTTCTTGGACAAACTTTTAAGCTACAGAGAGCTCTTTTTCAGGTCTGTTCTTCAGGATCTGAAGAAAAGCTCTGTGTAACTCAAAATCTTGTCTCTTTCACCAAGAGAAATTTGTCCAATTAAAGATAATTACCTCACCCTCCTTGTCTCTCTAACATCCTGGGACCAACACACCTACAACAACACTTCAGTGGACTTCAATGAGCTCTTAATCAGATCCTGAGTTCTGAATTCAGGATTGTGTGGTTCCCCTGCAACATTTTAATGATATCAAAAATAGTAGTGCAGAGAGTGTCGCAGGGGAAAATCCCTAGCATGTTTATTGAGTTTGCAATTCCAGCTCTTCCAAGGGAAACGTGGAATCTTGATGTTGAGACTTCTGACTGCTAAAAGCTGGGACTGGATGACAGGGAATGGATCACTTGATAAATACCCTGTTCTGTTTGCTCCCTCTGAAGCATCTGGCACCAGTCACTGTCAGAAGACAGAATAGTGGACAAGATGGACCATTGGTCCCACCCAGTATGGCCGTTCTTTTGTTTCTATGACATGGCAGGTAAATGAAAGAGAAATCTTAAGACAGTTGGAGGAAAACTGCCACTTTGTGCTTCCGACTTTAAGATTCACCAATTTTGTAATACAATGAATATGTATTACAGCACTGATGAGTGTCAAGATGCCATTTTTGCAACAAAAACATATTCTGGAATTAAAATAGTTCTGTCACTAATCATGGAGGAGGACAGACCATCTGTTTTTGGAAAATTATGCTATATTCCTTAATATTATGTATGCTGATTAGGTTAAAAAAACTTAAATTGTATATTAATGATGTATAAATGATTCATGGGCAATCTTGTCTTTTATTTTGCATAGCATATTAAGAAATGTCTTGAGGGAGAGAGAGAGAATTATGAGTCATATTTAAGTGCATCAAATAAGGATTTAAATTAGATTTAATATGACAGTTAATTTATGTCAATGCAGACCATCTTCTCAGAGACCCTTCTGGTGCCCCACACACACAAGAGAAGAAAGGAACACACCAATACTGGATACCAACCAGCAGATGGTTGTTGCCAATTTTACTGTGAGGCTCATGGTAGTTGCTTTATTTCTTAAAGACCCAACTCAGAGTCAAATGAGTAAATGAGAATCTGAGGTTTTAAGTTTCTAGCCCTCATGATTGCACAGAAAAGCTTGAAAATGTGACTTGAGCATATTCTATAGGCTCAGAAACCAGAAGACAAAAAGAACCCTATTTTTTCTTTTAATCTCCTGGTTTTTAAGACCAAACTCATGTTTTTTGGTGCCTACATCATGATTTTTGAACTCTTGGACTTAACAATCAAGAGGTGACTGGTTTAGGTTTAAACTTCTATAATCCCAATGTGACGAGAAGCAAATCTTTGGATCAGGCTGCCTTTTTAAAAGAACGATTTTAACCAGCCCTCCCCCGGCCCCAACCCACCACCGGCAGGGACCTAGAGCAGTTGGGGGAGAGGCTCCCTTCCCCTCCAGCTGAGGTGCTGCTGCAGGGAGTCCTCTCTCCCCACTGTAACCCCCGGGCAGCTTGCATCTCAAACCCCTCATCCCCAGCCCCAGCCCTACCCCAGAGCCCGCAGAACCCTCTGCCCCAGCCCTGAGCCCCCCTCTCACACTCCCATCCTCTCGGCCCAACCCCCACCACATTAATTTTGTTATGTGCAATAATATGGAGGTGATGTGTGACACATCATTTCCACATTGGTGCACATAACAAAATTCATTCCGCACATGCAGGGGAAAAATTAGAGGGACCAGTGACCCAATAACCTAAACATGATTGAGGAGGGTAGTTGGGTACCTTCCTTTTGTAACTTTGTTAGGGCTTATCACAATCTAGGCCTTAGAAAGTAAATTTAATGATCTCTCTCATATATATGTGTGTCTCCTACAGGTCTATATATGTAGGTGGGTAGGAATGTTTATTTAGTAGTAGCACTCCACTTAATGGTTACTCACCGGTGGAAGACCTCAATTGTAAGTTTCGCCAGACTGTTAGCAAGTTAACTTCTGAGGAATAATCTATCAAGTGAGACGCAAATACCTATCTGCTGTGTTTTTCAACATAAAATTTTTAAGTTGGCAGCATATTAGTACTCACGGGAGGTTGTTTGATGAAAGAGACTATGTTTATGCCTATGTACATTTACTTAAAAATGGAATGCAAAACAATGTTTAAATAATGTTAACTGTCTGATTTCAAGGGAAGAGACTGAATAGCCAAAGCAGAGGCTGACCCCCTTCTAATTTCATGCGGATGTATTTTTTAAAAGGCACATCAATATGCATTAAAGATAGAGAGCTGTACTTAATTTTGCATTCTTCCAATTATGGTTAGTATAATTCAGACTCTTACATTAGTTATAATGAGACCCAAAACCAAGGCCTAGACCACTTATGATTATAAAAGTCCATGGAACTTTTGTACAAGACAGGTTGCTAATCATGGTGTCTTGGCCAAAAATCCAATTTACTGTGGGAAATTACATTATATTTTTGCTAAATAAAAGTTTTCTATTGTTTCAATTGGAGAAGTTATTCTTCATCTTCCTTCCTGGGTTAAAAAATTTTGTGTACAACTGGTAACTGGTGCACAATAGCTGCAATGTTTCACCCTAGAGGGTTCTGCACTTCATTGGTGAACAAATAATCCCTTTATACAGAGTCCATGAAGAGCTTGGTGATACAACAAGATGAAAGCACTTGCCTTCCTCTTTATTTGTACCATGTCTAGCACATGGTGGACATAATGCCATAATAAGGAAGTGTAGGTTATTATATACTTAATTTTTTTCTGTATTGCTGGTCATTTTAAAAATTGGTTTTTCATGAAAGGTTATTCAAACACATGCTAGTATTCACTCAAGAGAACAGCAAGGTTATCTGGTAAACAAATATCATACCATTTCCCATAAACATACACAGAATGGGTAAATGACTGAGCACCTTCAATTCTAGTGATTGGTTTACATTTTGTTATTTAACTTTTATATTGCTGTAGTGCCTAAAGACCAAGCAGGTAAGAGGCTCTATTGTGCTATCTGCTATACAAAGATACAGTACATGATTTTGAAGCATAGCTTCAAAATGGAAAGATCTAGATATTAAACGTGCCGGGGGGGGGGGGGCGGGAATAGCTTTGAGAATAAAATGATTCCAAATATCAGGGAACCCAGGGTCACAGGCTCTATGATACAGTGTTTAATACATGATCACAGAGTATTTTTTCCACAGGACCCCAGCCTCATTCAGTCATAGAATCATAGAAGATTAGGGTTGCAAGAGACCTCAGGAGGTCATCTAGTCCAATCCCCTGCTCAAAGCAGGATCAACCCCAACTAAATCATCCCAGTCAGGGCTTTGTCAAGACAGGCCTTAAAAACCTCTACGGATGGAGATTCCATCATCTCCCTAGGTAACCCATTCCAGTTCTTCCCCACTCTCCTACTGAAATAGTGTTTCCTAATATCCAACCTAAACCTCCCCCACTGCAACTTGAGACCATTACTCCTTGTTCTGTCATCTGCCACCATGGAGAACAGCCAAGCTCCATCCTCTTTGGAACCCCACTTAAGATAGTTGAAGGGTTCTATCAAATCCCTCCTTACTCTTCTCTTCTGCAGACTAAATAAGCCCAGTTCCCTCTCCTCAAAAGTCATGTGCCCCAGCCCCCTAATCATTTTCGTTGCCCTCCACTGGACTCTCTCCAATTTGTCCACATCCTTTCTGTAGTGGGGGGGCCCAAAACTGGATGCAATACTCCAAATGTGGCCTCACCAGTGCCAAATAGAGGGGAATAATCATTTCCCTTGAGCTGCTGGCAATGCTCCTACTAATGCAGCCCAATATGCTGTTAGCCTTCTTGGCAACAAGGACACACTGCTGACTCATATCCAGCTTCTCATCAACTGTAATCCCCAGGTCCTTTTCTGCAGAACTGCTGCTTAGCCAGTTGGTCCCCTGCCTGTAGCACTGCATGGGATTCTTCTGTCCTAAGTGCAGGACTCTGCACTTGTCCTTGTTGAACCTCATCAGATTTCTTTTAGCCCAATCCTCCAGTTTGACTAAGTCACTCTGCACCCTATCCCTACCCTCCAGCATATCTACCTCTCATCACAGCTTAGTTTCATCCATGAACTTACTGAGGGTGCAAATCCATCCTATCATCCAGATCATTAATAAAGATGCTGAACAAAAATGGCCGCAGGGCAGACCCTTGGGCACTCTGCTTGATACCAGCTGCCAACTAGACTTCAAGCCATTGATCACTATCCGTTGAACCTGACGATCTAGCCAGCTTTCTCTCCACCTTATAGTCCATTCATACAATCCATACTTTTTAACTTGCTGGCAAGAATACTGTGGGAGACCGCATCAAAAGCTTTGCTAAAATCAAGGTATATCACGTCCACGGCTTTCCCCATATCCACAGAGCCAGTTATCTCATCATAGAAGGCAATCAGGTTGGTCAGACATGACTGGCCCTTGGTGAATCCATGTTGACTGTTTCTGATCACTTTTCTCTCTTCCAAGTGCTTCAAAATGGATTCCTTGAGGACCTGCTCCATGATTTTTCCAGGGACTGAGCTGAAGCTGATTGTTCCCCGGGTTCTCCTTCTTCCCTTTTTAAAAGATGGGCACTATATTTGCTTTTTTCCAATCATCCGGGACCTCCCCATATTGCCATGAGTTTTCAAAGATAATGGCCAATGGCTCTGCAAATCACATCAGCCAACTCCCTCAGCACCCTTGGATGCATTAGATCCGGCCCCATGGACTTTTGCATGTCCAGCTTTTCTAAATACTCCTTACCTGGTCTTTCACCACTGAGGGCTTCTCATCTCCTCCCCATACTGTGCTGCCCAGTGCAGCAGTCTGGGAGCTGACCTTGTCTGTGAAGACCGAGGCAAAAGAGTACTTCAGCTTTTTCCACATTATCTGTCACTAAATTGCCTCCCCCATTCAGTAAGGGTCCTACACTTTCCCTGACCTTCTTCTTGTTGCTAACATACCTGTAGAAACCCTTCTTGTTACCCTTCACATCCGTTGCTAGCTGCAACTCCAATTGTGCTTTGGCCTTCCTGATTACACCCCTTCATTCTAGAGCAATATTTTTATACTCCTGCTCATCAGTTCCCAGAGGGAGTCAAAGTCTGCTTTTCTGAAGTCCAGGGTCCGTATTCCATTGCTCTCTTTTCTTCTTTTTGTCAGGATTCTGAACGTGACCATCTCATGGTCACTGCTGCCCAGGTTGCCACCCACTTCTACTTCCCCTACCAGTTCTTCCCTGTTTGTGAGCAGCCGGTCAAGAGGACCACAGCCCCTACTTGATTCTTCCAGCACAGTGTACAGGATGGACCTGCTCTCAGGATGTGAAGGATACTTGTCTGCGGGGTCCCTGCTTCGTTTGTTGCAGAAGTTGGAAGGTGTGTAGTAAATGAGGCAGCATATGGTAGGAAGAAAAGGATGGGCTCATGGTTAATGCAGTTGATTTGCTGCCCTGGGGAATTTAATTCTTCCCCGGCTCTGTCAAATCTGATGCTAGACAAGTCACTTAACCTAAACTTTTCACAAGTGGTCACTAAATGTGTTCTCTTCAGTTTCTGCGTGCTCAACTTGGGATCCTGGGGTTTCCTAATTTGTGATCACATAATTAAAGCCTGTATCATAATGCATACCCACAAGATGGGCAAATTAAGGTTGCAAAAGCAACCTTAATTCAGTTATTTCTTAACTTCTGAGTGCTTGACTTTGAAACCAACAATGTTCTTTTAACAGTGTGTGTGATAGGTTTTATATTTATGTTGGTATTGCACCCAGTTCTACAAGGAACACAGTTTTCCTTCCAACTTCATCTTCCCATTTAACATTTCCTTTAGATGGTAAAACCTGTGTGCCAGCTTTGGAGCAGCAAGAGATGGTGATGAAAATGGGGGTGGACAGACCCTGCGGCTAGATCTCCAGCTCCTGAAATAGTGGTATTGTAGTGAGGTAAAAAAAATTACCTTGCTTCATCCAGTGCCCCCTCTCATTCTTCATGCTCTTCAGTTTAACTTTTTAAGTCAACTTCCCCATCCATTATGGCCACTAATTTGCAAGTCACTGTCAACCAATAAAGACTCGAACAAAAAAACTGGTGTAACTCAAACCAATTGCTTTTGGGGTCACAAAGAAAAGTGTGCACAGGAGAAGTGGATTTACTCATACTTTAATTTTTTTTTCTTTTTTTTTAAGTTCATGATCTGAGCAAGCATTTTTTGAGGACTATAGTAGAGCTTAGCTTCTATTATTAGTTTGTTTATTTGTGTTTTGTAATTTATAGTCAAAAAATTTTAGAGTACTAGAAAACTTTTTTGTTTACTTTTATAAACAAAGAAAAAATAACAAAAAATATTATGATGGAAAAATATTTACAATCCCATTGTGTACCCAACTTGGCAAGCTTCACAAGGCCTAGCAGTACTGCAGATTAATTGGGACTACTATTAGATAGAAGTGCACCACACAGATGCTTCATTCCTATAGTTTAATCATAATGTGACAGGTGGAATTTATTACTGTAATTACTGATGACTCAGGCTACGAGTCTGTCACGGAGGTCACGGATTCTGTGACCTCCATGACTTCTGCAGTGACCGGTGCTGACTTAGGGGCTGCCTGAGCCGGGCAGCCCTGGGCCAACAGCAGCAGTTCGGGTGTGTGGGAGGGGACATGGGGCAGGGAGGTTGTAGGGGGGCGCTTACCTCGGGGTGGGGGGCTCTTCATCTCCCACTGGCATGGGAGCTCCTAGGCGGCAGAGGGGCCAGGGGCTCTGGTCATGCAGCTCCTAGATGGCGGAGGGGCCGGGGGCTCTGCACACTGCCCATGCCCGTAGGACCCGCCCCCACAGCTCCCATTGGATGGGATTCCCGGCCAAGGAGAGCTGCACAGCTCATGCTTGTGACCCCTCCAATGCCTAGGAGCTGCAGGGACTCACGGAGCCAGAAAGGGAGCCCCTGCCAGCCCCACCAACCCTCCCCCCCAGCACCAGTGGGGGTCCTGGGCCGCATGCTGCTGCCCGCCCCCTCCTCCCCAGCACCAGTGGGGGTCCCAGGCTGCGCACCACTGCCTGCCCCATCCCCAGAGGGGCCCCAGGCCACCTCCCCCAACACCTGAGGTGTCACCATACCGCACTCCCCCAGAGCACCTGTGGCCCCCCCACCCAAGTTTTAGTTAGGGGTATATAGTAAAAGTCGTGGACAGGTCACAGGCCATGAATTTTTGTTTACTGCCCTTGACCTCTCCATGACTTTTACTAAAAATACCCATGACTAAAAAGGTAGCCTTACTGATGACCAATTTGGGCAATGGAGTGCCATTTCAGCATCCCAGCAAAAACAAACTGGGTTCTAAACCAGCATGTATGATTGAATTTCTTACATTGTCTCAGCCATAAGATTTCTAGCATGAAGTCTGAAATATTTGAATGCTCCATGTAGAAACCCAAATATTACCTTTCTTTTGTTACATCTTAAGACCTATTCTGTGTCTTGTCATGGCATATAGCATCCCATTGCTAGCAAAAGGACCTTGCTATGTTCCTCATTCATAGGGCCCTACCAAATTCATGGCAATGAAAAACACATCACACACCAGGAAACGTGGTTCCCCCCATGATACCTGGTCTTTTGTGTGCTTTTACCCTATACTGTACTGATTTAATGGGGGAGACCAGAGTTTCTCATATTGGGGGTCCAGACCCAAAAAAGGGAGTTTCAGGGGGTCACAAGGTTATTTTAGGGGGATCGCGGTATTGCCACCCTTTCTTCTGCGCTGCCTTCAGAGCTGAGCGGCCAGAGAGCGGTGGCTGTTGGCCAGGATCCCAGCTCTGAAGGCAGCACCCCACCAGCAGCAGCACAGAAGTAAGGGCGGCAATGCCATACCAGGCCATCCTTACTTCTGCGCTGCTGCTGACCATGGCTCTGCCTTCAGAACTGGGCTCCCAGCCAGCAGCCGCTGCTCTCCAACTGCCCAGCTCTGAAGGCAGCACCACCACCTGCAGCAGCGCAGAAGTAAGGGTAACAGTACTGCAACCCACACACACACTAACCTTGTGCCCCCTCCACCCTTTTTGGGTCAGGACTCATATAAGTACAACACCCTGACATTTCAGATTTAAATAGCTGAAATCATGAAATTTACAATTTTTAAAATCCTATGACCGTGAAATTGACCAAAATGGACCTGAATTTGGTAGGGCCCTACGCATTAATTTCAGAAACAGAAGAATCACACCTGTTTCAGGTAACATCTTTGTACACTGTACATCATAAATTAGTGCTTTTCTACATCTTTATGAATTTATACACATTTGCTACTTTTAGAGCTCATGTGGCTCCCAAACGGAATATCTCAAAGGCTCATCAGTTACAGTGGTCAAATAGTTGCTAAACTGTACACAAAATTTAATTCCTCCTATGTATCCAGACAAAATGTTCTGTACCTTCCAGAGTGAACTAGAAAAAAAATCTATTTCTTTGTCCCTTATGACCAATGAAGTGACACATGGATTAAATGTATGCAGTGTTGTTGTATCAGTGTTGGCCCCAGGATATTAGAGAGACAACGTGGGTGAGGTAATATTTTTTATTGGACCAGCTTCTGCTGGTGTGTGTGTGAGAGAGAGACAGAGACAAGCTTTCGAGCTTACACAGAGCTTGTCTCTCTCATCAACAGAAGCTGGTCCAATAAAAGATATTACTTCCCCCACCATGTCTCTCTACTGTGGACTAAAGACAAGAACAAAACATGTTTTGCTTTATGTATTCCCCATCTGTTCAGATAATAAACCATTTTAGGCTTCAACTGTTTTAGGGTTTACAAAAATTAAGACATTCTGAAAAAACCACAGTGCTGTTCAGACTTACACCTCTTCAGAGTCAATTCCAAAACTATTTACTAATTAAGCGTCCTGTTATTCTGATTCTGTTATTAGCTATGTCCTTTCCAATAGGGCTACATAAGAAAAATTCAGAATAAGCCTCTAGAAATTATTTTTCACCAAGGATTTGCATCAGTGTTTTGTTTTATTGCATACTTATAATAAACAGATGTTTATATGTTTAAAAAAATCCTCATTACTTTAAACAAAAAGCCATTTTGGGGAGGTGGGGTGAGAGTCTGAGGAAAAACTAAATCCTGTGTAACCAAGGTCATTCTTCGATAAAGTAACATTTTCCATACTTCTTTATTCTAGCTGAATCTGTGTATGGAACTCACAAGCACTTGGCTAGCAGAAAAAGCTGTGAATTTCACTGACTTGTCGTTAGTTCCATTTATACTCCTTATACACAACAGCTGCACTGAAGGAATATAGTATGTAATACCCAAAATCCATTTAAAATTCTTACCAAAGGATCAATGACTAGTCCTCACTAAAGACAGAAGAAGAATGGATGCACTGGACAGGAGGATTTACAATACTGGCTTCTCAGACATAACTATATTAAATGAGTACTTCTGAAGAATTGTTCCCCTGATCCCCTATGAGTAACAGCAAGTAGGATTGTGTACCCCTGTACGCTGTCCCCTTTTACTGTCTAAAGTCTTAGTTCCCATTCAAAAGTGAGGTTGTGAACCCTATATGCTGCCCCAGTTTACTAGTTGTCAGAAAGCCTAGTTCCCATTGGAAGAAGCATCTAGAAATGGCATATACAATGAAAAGCATGGAGGGAACTAATCAGTCTTCTATATTAAGCTCCTGTTTTCTACTGAGGGAATGGCTGGTGGATATATTTTATCGCCAGATGTTATACAAGGATCTTTTTCCTCATATTTGGATGTAGTTTTGAATGCCCAGAAGTGTAGCAGCCCTTTCTTATGATAAACATAAAAATAGTCTCTGCTGAACCTCCTTATGGTCAGGAAATGGATTATTTACGTTGAGGACCAGATGCTTCACCCTCACTTATTTAAAGAAATTGGCAATAATGTTAATAACATTTTAAAGTAATTCACCTGAATAAGCATGAAGCAATCTGGAGCCCATCTGTATGTATTCTTACTCATGTGAATAGCCCTCCTGGAAACGGTAACCCAATGTGACTGGTTTCAATAGGAGTTATATAAGTAGTGACTGCAGGGTCAGGTCCTTACTCTTTATGTCTCGATACCAAAAAGATTAATAATCAGCTTGCAACTCTACTTGTGTAAAAATCAGAGAAGAAAGAAAAAGTTTAAACTTCTATGATGGCATGAGCAAACCTATTACATGTTTCCATTTTGGTTGTACAGTTCTCCACAATGGATGAGTAGATGCTAACAAACTAGACATACACAGAATTTATAGATTTTTAATCATTATAAAGATTAAGTGTCCCTTCAAAAAGAAAAAGATATTCCATCTCCCCCCAGCTACGCTCCTAAAAAACAACACCCCCCCAAAAAACCCAACCAACCAACCCACCGACGGCAATCAAATCATACATTAAAAGACATCTTAGATTGAAGTCAATATAGGTATAAAATCTAATTGTTATGTAAGCAGAAAACAAAACAAAACTAATAAAATATCCATATTTTCCAAGAGAATTTGAGGACCAAAACTATTACAATTGAACTGCAGAGATAAGAACACCATGGGAATGGAGGTTGTTCGTAACTCTGAAACGTTTGTAACTCAGCCCTGGTCAACACTAGGAGTTGAGGTCGAATTTAGCAGCGTTAAATCGATTTAACCTTACACCCGTCCACACAACGAAGCCCCTCCCCTTTTTTTTTAACTTAAAGGGCTCTTAAAATCGATTTCTTTACTCCACCCCCAAGACGATTAGTGCTGAAAACGGCCTTGTGAGGTCGAATTTGGGGTACTGTGGACACAATTTGACGGTATTGGCCTCCGGGAGCTGTCCCAGAGTGCTCCATTGTGACCGCTCTGGACATCACTCTCAACTCAAATGCACTGGCCAGGTAGACAGGAAAAGGCCCGCGAACTTTTGAATTTCATTTCCTGTTTGGCCAGCCTGGCAAGCTGCAGGTGAGTGCAGAGCTCATCAGCAGAGGTGACCATGCAGAGCTCATCAGCAGAGATGACCATGATGGAGTCCCAGAATTGCAAAAGAGTTCCAGCATGGACCGAACGGGAGGTACGGGATCTGATCGCTGTATGGAGAGAGGAATCTGTGCTATCAGAACTCTGTTCCAGTTTTCGAAATGCCAAAACATTTGTCAAAATCTCCCAGGGCATGACAGACAGAGGCCATAACAGGGACCCAAAGCAGTGCCCTGTGAATTTTAAGGAGCTGAGGCAAGCCTACCAGAAAACCAGAGAGGCAAATGGTCGCTCTGGGTCAGAGCCCCGAACATGCCGCTTCTATGACGAGCTCCTTGCCACTACCCCAACCGTCTGCTTTGACTCCTTCACTGGAGAGGGAGGCAACAAGGAAGCAGGTTTTGGAGAAGAGTTTCCTCTAAGGTGCCACAAGTACTCCTGTTCTTCTTACCTTGTCAAATCTTTTTTAAAAATTTTCCCTTTATTTTTTGTAGTAGTTTACATTTAACACAGTACTGTACTGTATTTGCTTTTTTAAATTTTTTTGGTCTCTGCTGCTGCCTGATTGCATATTTCTGGTCCCAAATGAGGTGTGTGGTTGATCGGTCAGTTCATAACTCTGAGGTTCTACTGTCTTTAAACAATAAATGTTCCTATTTCAGCTTCCAAATTTCAATCCAAATATTTTTAAAAAAACTATTGTAGTTAGTTACGTCTCCTTTATCCATTGATTACATCAAATTTTATTGATTTCAGATATGTAAAACATGCAAGTATACCCTCAAACTCAGAATAAGGCTGATAAACAGCCTAAGCCTCAGTTCTGCAAAAACGTAAGGACTGGCTTAAATTTAAGCAAGTGAGCAGTTCCAAAGAATGCAAGTTAACTTAAACAAATATATAAGTCTTTGCAAGGTCAGGGCCCTCGTGGGTGTGTTTACTTCTCTACATACCCACCTACAAGATAGCTATTGTATAAAAATAACAAACCCAGTTTTTAAAAGTTTAACAAGCTGACAACATGATGCTGGTATTTCAGGGTTTTTCCAAGGTTAACTTTTTAACTTCTAGATTATGCAAAAGATTTGTTTATGTAGAACATGAATAATTGTTTGTTGCCTAGGAGTCAAGTCAAGAACGCATGTACAATTCACATCAAATATTCAAAAAGTTTTGGCTGAAACTACATGTTCTAAAATTAGGTTATATTTTTCAAGTCCCCTATATTTTAAGCACAAAAAATAAAAATCAGCATTTCTATAAATAATTTATTTCCATCGCTATTTCATGACAAACGGGTAGGGGGGAGTAAACATTATCTAGTATAAATCTGATTGTTATGGAATCAAGTATTTTATTATTTTAGGCTTAAAACACAACAATCATAATTTGGTAAAAATTACTTTTTTCTTTCACCAGTCAGGGCTGGAACTTTCAGGGTATGTCTACGTAGCAACTAGACACTTGTGGCTAGCCTGTGCCAGCTGACCTGGGCTCGCAGGGCTCGGCTGCAGAGCTGTTTCACTGCTGTGCTTGGGCTGATGCATGGGCTCTAGGACCCTGCAAGGTGGAAGGGTCCGAGAGCTCGAACATGGAAGTCTACACAGCAGTAAAAGAGCCCTGCAGCCTGAGCCTGAGTCAGCTGGCAAAGGCCAGCCATGGGTTTTTCTTTGCTGTGTCAATGTATCCTTAGGGTAAGTCTACACTGCGATAAAGACACACGTGACACAGCCATGGCTGGCCCAGATTGGCTAATTCGGGCTACCGGGGTTCAGGCTGCAGGGCTACAGAATTGCAACGCAGATGTTCAGGCTCAGGCTCTGAGACTTTCCCCTCTCGAGAGGGGTCTCAGAGGCCAGGCTCCAGTCCAAGCCCGAATGTCTACACTGCAATTCTACAGTCCCACAGCCCAAGCCCTGTAAGCCTGAGTCAGCTGACCTGGGCTCTGAGACTCAGAGCAGGATTGGGGTTTTTTTGTTTATTTTTGCAGCGTACATATAACCTGCACCGTAACCCCAAAATTGGCTGAACTCAGGTTAGCAGATCCTGGGTTTCTTAACCAAGGGCTTGAGAGTCCACACTGATTTGTAACCCCAGGTTAGAAATTGTTGAACCCTGGGTCTCGACCTGCGGCTCCAGCATCTACATAGCATTATGCAGGCCCAATTCTAATCACCCATATCCCAAACTTCCCAGCGCTTTCGCAAAATGTAGTTGCTCTAGTCCTTTGTTCACAGTACACAGAAAACTTGACTGTCCACCAAACTTGACTGTTCAGAGGACAAAGAAAGTCAGTCTGTGGGATACTTCTGGTGGACTCCTAGAGTACGTGTCCAGTGGGGCTGCATCTACACAGCAAAGCAATAGGGCTTGAACTCTGGGTCCTGGCTAAACTCACGCTCCACCCCCGGGGGAGAGAAGGGGGATCCTGGCATCCTGGGTGCAAGCCCAGGATCAGTGCAATTTATGCATAGACAAAAGGGGGGTTAGTCTTGAGCCTGAGTTCAAACCCTGGGCTCACATTGCAGTGTCTTCAGTTAAACACTGCTTATCCTGAAACAGCTTCCTTCTTTTAAATATTTCATCTGATCATCCACCGAGCAGTTTATAAAATTTTTAAGCAAATGGTATTACAAACTCAAAGAAGGATACAGCAGTCAGAAGTTCATGCAAGAATAAATTATGAGAGTCAGAGAGCATTACACTTTCAGGAGTATGGAAGAATGCCTGGAAGAGGATATCTGCAGCATTGACACTTGACTAAAGGAAAACGAATTTCTGCTTAAGCTCAACAGTAAGACTACTATTTCCAGATGTAAAACTCCCTTGTTTTCCTTGCTGCTATGGATTCCCCACAAATCAGAAGAACCTTTCACATATTTTTCTCTACCACCTCAATACATTTGTTCAGCACTCAACCTTTGGACACAGCCTGAAATCTTAACCCCAAAGTGTGTGAGAAATCCTGCCTTATCTTGAATTTAGAACAAAGGGATCCCACTTCCCTCTTAGGCAAGGAGACTGTGATGTGGCCTCGTCTTCTCTGACGATATAAAAATGTACATACAACCCATTGAAACTTACAATCTACTATCTTAATTTAGATTGCCATATTTTAGACCACAGCCACAGGATCTGGCTTTTTATACTCTCAAGCCTGTTCTACATACAAAGCTGCGCCAGTTTAGCAAAAGGTATGATTTTTTTTGACTGATTTAAATTGTTGCAAACCTCTGTGGGGATGCACTCATATTGGTTTAAAACTAACACACATCAATTAAGCGTGAAACTCATGGGAACAAGAGAAAGTGCTTTCCTGATGTCTGGTCTAGAGTTATGGACCCCAATCAGCACAAAAGTTTATTGCTTTCAGAACAAAATATAAAACTCACTTCTTTGACTTCATTTCCTCACACCAGTGAGTAAGACAGAAGTTGGGGTGGGGGCAATTATTGATTTGGCAGAAGACGGGAGAGAATTGGAAATTTGTTTTTTGTGTATTGGATTTTGTAATTTTGTTAGGTGCTCAGATACTATGCTTATGAGCTTGGGTCAAATGAGATAGCTACAGATCCTTATGTAGGCATTTCCAGTAGACTAAAATCTGATGTGTGGGAATTAAAGGGCTGTGGCCACGGTTCCAGCCTCTAAGACTGCAACAATGGCCACGAAGGAAGTCACTGATGCCCCAGTCTCTGACCCTAGGTTAGAGAAGTGTGTTCCATTGGCCCCAGTAAGCCCCAAGAAGTTTCTTGCCAGGAGCGGGTCTATGTATTTCTCCTATCATACAGCTGCTGTTCTTGTTTATTTTTGCTTAACTTTTGCACATCAATAAACTGTTGTGTAGGTGGTATGATGAACAGTTAATCTTTTCATTGCACAGCGATATGTCTGTTTGCCAGAAGGAGCCAGCTGGAACAATGATACACGGCACAGCACCCAATATCTGTTGAGCCCAATTTTTCCCAACCCCCAGTTTGAGAACCCCTGCACAAGACCCTCCAGCAACAATAGCTATTATGCATTACAAGCTCTTACACTTGAACCAAAGCATAGCAATGTATGTTAAACGGAAACTTATTGGAGTCACAGGGCTCAGTGCCAACAGACATATCATTGTATACATAAAGATAAAGCTATCAACTTGAAATTAATTAAGGCCTAGCCTACATTAGAAAAGTTTCCAGTTTAGATACATTAGCAAACCTTCCTACTGTAGATGCAGTTTACACCAGTTCCCAGAACAAAAGCCCTTGTTTTACACCCCTATGTTTACACTAGCACTTTTGCTGATAGAGATGTCATTAACAAAAAAGAATCAGGCCCCTAGCTAACGTTAATATACTGACTAAAGTTTCTATTATAGACCTAACCTAAGAACCCATAGCACTAATTTAAAAAAAAAAAAAGAAAAAGAAAAGTGAACAGTGTGTTAATACCATGTTCTCCATTGTTTCTTTCATGATGGAACCTTCACAATAGAAAAAAATACACACTAGTGCAGAGGTGGGCAAACTATGGCCCGCGGGACTGTCCTGCTTGGCCCCTGAGCTCCTGGCCCGGGAGGCTAGCCCCCTCCCCCACAGCCTCACCTCACCGTGCTGCTGGCGCAAGACTTTGGGTGGCAAGCTCCTCAGGCAGCGCAGCTACAGAGCCCGGCCTGACCCGGTGCTCTGTGCTGCATGGCGCGGCTGCCTCTCCTGGTGCAGCCACGCTGCCAACCACTGGTGCTCCTGGCAGTGCGGTAAGGGGGCAGGGAGCTGGGGAGGGGGGGTTGGATAGAGGGCAGGAGAGTTCAGGCGGTGGTCAGGGGCATGGATAAGGATCAGGGCGGTCAGAGGGCGGGGAACAAGGGGATTGAATGGGGGCAGGGGTCCTGGGGGGGGCAGTCAGGAAGGAGAGGAGGGGTTGGATGGGGCAGCAGGGGGTGGTCATGGAGCGGAGGGGGGGATGGGGTGGGGAGGCAGTTAGGGTCAAGGGGTCCGGGGGCGGTCAGGGAGAAGGGGTGGTTGGATGGGGCAGGGGTCCCAGAGGGGCAGTCAGGAAGGAGGGGGGGAGTTGGATGGGGTGGCGGGGGGCAGTTAGGGGTGGGGGGTCCGGGGACAGTCAGGAGACCGAGAGTGGGGGGGTGGATGGGGCAAGGGTCCCCGGTGGGCCATCAGGGACTGGGTGGGGGGTGGGTGGGTTGGACGGGGCAGGAGTCACAGGGTGGCCGTCGGGGGGGGAGAAGGAGGTGGGGTTGGATAGGGGGTGGGAGCTGGGCCATGCCTGGCTGTTTGGGGAGGCACAGCCTCCCCTAACCGGCCCTCCATACAATTTCAGAAACCCGATACGGCCCTCAGGCCAAAAAGTTTGCCCACCCCTGCACTAGTGGCTACTGTATTAGCACCTCGATGGAAAGAAACATAGTGAATGTCCATTTTAGAAAGTAAAATAGTTGATTTATGATTTTGAGAAGAGGAGGTTAAAGAAATGGTTGATTGTGAGACGGAACTGAGGAATACAGGCATTAATTGTGCTATTAAAATAATGCTGGGGAAGTCTGAGGTCACTTAATATTCTCAGGTAATTTAGGACCCTCCTGTTCACCCAGTTATACCAGTAGGTGCTGCTTTGGAGGACTGACCACAGCATTCCTCACACCTATGACTGTCTGACATACAGGTTGTCACTTGCACCTTTTCCTCCTATCTTGAAAAGACAAATACATTCCCTAGCCAGTATGCACAACACACAAACTTCGTGTAACTAAAAAACAAAACATAATTCTGGAAGTTTACAGTACCAGAATCATAATTAAAATGTTTGGTATTACATAGCAAATATGGGCATTACTGAAAGCTCCTTCAAGCTAGCCTTTCCACTTAAATACTGAATATTTGTATATTTTCTTGGTTCACCATATAACAAGCACTCCAAAACTATGCTAGTCCCAATACAGTGTGAGTCATCCTCTTGGATGAGAGAGAGAGGTTTTCTCCCTAGAAACTAAGACAGACTGTCTATCCTACCTGCTATTTAAAGATGGCAATTACCAAAAAATACTTGCTTAGAATATTGTTAAAATAAAAACCAGCTTTCAATCAAGACACTCTCTTCCATTTGACATCAGGGAAACAGACAAAAAAGAACATTGTATGAAGTCATTTTCCAGATTATACCAACAATTTGTCTTTATTTCAAATATTTATTTGATCAAGTGGTTGGCAATTGTATCACTGCTGGAGATATATTCACTCCCAGTAATCACTAATCTTTTGCATAGATTCCAATTACAGGTTTTTTTGCATGGTTAAAGATTGCACAAGACACCCTACTTTGGCAGTCTTCATTAACATATGACTCCCAAGAGACACTACAGCAGCCCAAGCAGTTGCAGTTCAATGCTGAACTGACCCAAAGTAAAACATTTCAATACAGTTTGAGAAACCAAAATGTTTTGTCAGGTCAACCCAACCTGAAAAAAAATATTTCATTTTGATTTGCCTGATGGAAAATTTAAAAAACAAAAACCCCCACAAAATCAGAATTTCAATTTTGTGGAAACCATTTTCCACACAAAATCATTGAGGAAAAATGCCTTACAACATCTAATAAAAATGTTGTAAGTCAGCTAACACACAAAATTCAGGAGGATTGTTTAAGTATGAGAAACAGAAAAAGAGCAAATTGAACCCCAGAATGGGAAAGGATCAGCTACAGCAAAAAGACTACAATTTTGTTATGTAATTATTATATTGTCTTCAAAGCGGATAGTTAAAGTAGGACGTTAACAGTAGCATAAATCTCCTTTAATATATGTCAGACATTCATAGATTTGAAGGCAACAAGGGACCATTATGATTATCCAAGTCTGTCCTCCTGCTTAACACAGGCCACAGATTTTCAAAGCAATTTCTGCCCTAAGCCCACTATCCTGTGGTTGAACTAGAAAGACATCCAATCTTTAAAGACTTCAAATGATAGGGGATTTGCCACATCCCTTGGTAAGATGTTCAAATGGATAATAACCCTCACTGTATAACCTCTGCATTTTATTTCCAGTTCGAAATTTTCAAAGCTCAGCTACCATCCACTAACTGCAGGGCATTGTTTTTTAATTTTTAGTAAAACGTCACACTAGATTTAAACTCAGATTTATATACTTCACATACTCTCTCGCTCTCTTATTTGCTTTTTTAACAGAAAGAAATGAAATGATAAAACAAAATAGCGTAAGAATGACACTAACACCGTTGAAGAAAGGACATTCCTAGTGCTTTGTTACATTAACACAGCAACCAGCAGCTGTTACCTGCCCAACTGTAGTTAAGTTGATCTGGTTTGGATGGGCAGAAGGTGGTGAAATGTGTTGTTAGATGGGTTATCACAGTTTGTTTCTTTGAGTATTAGTGCTGCAAATCTCATGGTGTTTTATGGGATATGCCCAGAGTGTTCAGTTTGTCAATTTGGTTAGACATCTATTCTGTGAGTAATATAGAACTTCCAGGATAACAAGACAGTAATGAAAACGCAGCTTAGAAAAGCTAAGGAGGATTTCCTTCAGAACTGGAAGTCAGGTAATGGAACAGGCATGGTAGAATGCAAACAGAAATACTGGGGGGATGGGAGTGAGTATCTGGGATAGAATGTCTGAATCAGTAATTCTCACGTACCAGCATTAATATTATATGCTTGGTCTGCCTCATCTTGGCTATGTTCCATTACAGCCAGTACTTACCCTGACTAATTTGGAATTTTGCTTATATATAAAAAACATCCAACTTCTCATTTGGACAAACATTTTGCTCACATCTCTTTTACACCATCTATTCCCCACCCAAAAAAAAAATCTAGCTCCTTGGTTTTCTGCATCTACTTAATGGTGAAAGGCACTGGATGACAAACTCAGCACAAATGTTGGTAGCTGATTGCCAAGTCACATTTTGTCAACTCTGACAAGTCATGTGACCAGCAGCCTAAGGAGAAGCACGTTGCTGCCACAGTGTTCACAGTTCCTGTCTGCTCAGAAAGCAGGAGACTAAGATACTGTATCATATATGAGTCTCCTGTGTACAGCATCTTCCATTAGGTTCTTCATGGCAGGATTTTTATTCATAAACCATTTGAAAAAATCATGTTAAGTGCTGTTATCACTTTACCACCCTGCAGAATAGAAAGGTCCATAATTTCCTGCCCTCTTTGCTCCTCTTCAGACCCACCATAAGGCCTGTATGGGCCAGAACTATCCCAAGGATTTTAAATGTATACTCAGTGAAAGTCACAGCAGCTAGCTCAGTTTAAAAACTGGGAGAAAAACAAACACACACACACCTGTCACCACTAGGGCCACTGTGCAGAGCAGGCAGGAGCTTTCGCCTGATAGTTCTCCTTTCCCCTCCTTGACTCAGCCACTTGGCACACTGGTGAAGTCTATTGGCTGCAGAGCAGGAAGAGGAGAAACAAAGGGCTTGTCTACTCTACTGCTTAAGTCTATGTAACTTAGGTCACTCAGGGGGTGTGAAAAAAACACACACTCTGCGTAACATAAGTTACATCAACTTAAAGCAGTGACTACACCGCTTTAAGACGTTCTCCCACCAACATAGATTCTGCCACTCACTGAGGTGGAGTAATTATGCCGATGAGAGAGCGCTCTCCCATCAGCGTAGCGCAATAGTGAAGACAAGCCCAAAGAGTGACTGGGGAATAAGCAGTACCTGCCCATTTACAAAACACTAGCCCCCACTACCACCAGGGGACCCAAAGGGAGGAAGGAGAGGTTAACACAGACAGGGAAAGGAGACAGAGATGTAGGTATGGGAGAATATGGGAAGGAGGAGGGACATATCGTAAAGGGACACATGGGGATGTGGGAGCCCTGAACCTCCCCAATGCTTGAAAGGAGAAAAAAGAAAGAAGAAGCCCCACATGATCTTTTTTCTCCTCAAAGAAAGAGGGAAGGTACTGTCTGAAGATGCAAGGTGTGTGTGTAAGGACAACAGACCTGTCCTGTTACCACTTATTTGTCATACAGTAGCATCCACAATGGGGTAGGCACTATTCAAACACATAGTAAGACACAAGTCCCCCAAAAGTTACCAGAGGATCTGAAGATTCTAGAAAGGGGCAGTAGACCACTGGGCTTTCGTATCAAGATAAAAGCTGAAGGAAGAAATCTGTCAGGATACTTGGGTTGTTTGGGTTTGAAGGATCACAGGTCCTTATACGAAGGCTTTCATAGCTGCAGATCAGCATCCAAACATCTGGCTACACATCTGAAACCCTGACCTTTAGAGGCCTTCATATTTAGAGTACATTAAAAATAACCTGAATATCAGATTTCAGAGTAACAGCCGTGTTAGTCTGTATTCGCAAAAAGAAAAGGAGTACTTGTGGCACCTTAGAGACTAACCAATTTATTTGAGCATAAGCTTTCGTGAGCTACAGCTCACTTCATCGGATGCATACATGCATACATACACACAGAGTATGCATCCGATGAAGTGAGCTGTAGCTCACGAAAGCTTATGCTCAAATAAATTGGTTAGTCTCTAAGGTGCCACAAGTACTTCTGAATATCAGAGTGCACAGGCTACCCTCCAGTGGCTATAGAGCTTCAGCCCATTGGGCATATTTGCAGAATTGTCCATGTAGATGTAAGCAGAGTCAGGATGAGCTCTACCCTGACATCTGGTGGCGAGTCGTGGTGGGTTGTGGAAAAGAACTTCAGGGGCTGATCTCATTTGCATAGGCACACCCACCCCGTCTAGCTGGTCACTTTGGCTGCTGTAGGAGCCCCAGTTTCTCTGTTATTGGGGCAGGAATAAACTGTTATTATCCTGATTATGTGAATCAAGGTTAGTGGAACTGTACTTGGCCTTTTGTTATGATGGAGGGACTCACCATCAACTAAGCAGCACTCGCTAGGCAAGGGTCATGGGTTCCAAAACCCAGTGAATATAGAGAGGCAGGGGATAGGTATTAATGCCTGGTGGTATGGGCCCCTGGTGAGGGTCCTACATGCCAATTGCACTGTCTCCTCTCTCTACTGTGGAATATCAGAGCTAGTTTTGATTCCAATAGGAGTCTAGTTACAGACTGCTAATCTGAAATCACTTTGGGCCAATGGTACACCAGCACTGAGGCTCTCCTACTACAAGCTGAAATCACTAAAGAGCTAAAATTACTAAGAGCTGAAATCACTGAGCATTGTGTTAAGTAGTGGGGAGGCCCGAAGCTATATTGCAGAGCAGTTTGCGGGACGGCTGGAGCAGCTCATGGGATGGCTGGTGGAGCGGAGCGGAGCAGGTTGCGAGACGGCTAGAGCTGCTCACGGGATGGTTGGTGGAGTGGAGCGGCTGCCAGAGCAGAGCAACTCGTGGGATGGCCGGTGGAGCAGAGCCCCACAAAGAGGTGGAGCAATTGGCTTCGGCCCACGTAAGGTGCCCCTTACCCTCCCCCTCCTCCCATTTCCACCCAGGTTGGGAGGTAAAACTCTGCAGATAAACTTTTGAACTCTGGGGCTGCACTGACCAGGGACAGAGACTTTTGGGTTGTTGGATTTTTGGGACTTTGGGTGACTTTTGGGTTGCTGGACTCAAGAACCAAAGGCCCAATTTGCTTGGGGTGGGTTTCTGCTCATTGGTTGTGTTATGAATCCTGTTTGTGGTGTTTCCCCACATTGTTTCTCTGTTATTAAAAGGCTTTTGCTACACTCAGACTCTGTGCCTGCGAGAGGGAAAGTATTGCCTCTTAGAGGCACCCAGAGGGGGAGGTATATATTTGTCCCAGGTCACTGGATGGGGGCTCGAGCCGGTTTTGCATCGCGTTATTGGAATGGAACCCCTAGATACTGAACCTGGCCCTTGTTGCTGCCAACTCTGACGGGCAGAAGGGTTACATAAAATATCATTTTAAGATGTTCCAGCTCTGCCTTATTTTTCACTCTCGGACACCAACATGTTGACCCACAAAACTTTATAATATTAGAAATCTGAATTTATTCCAATATTTTTTCCCATTTGTTATCAAACAACCTCCTGAAGGAATAGTTTTAGGAGGGAATTTGTCTGTTTTAGAAGTCAAATAAGGCTATTTAATATAAGCAAGAAAATGCTTTTACACATTGCTGACACATGGATCTCTAAAACTAGAGATTTCAATTAAACCAGAGACTGAACCTTCAGAATAAATTGGAAGCTAATCATAGTAAAATACAGGACGCAGAAATTAGAATAGTCAACCTCTGTCCAAGATGACTTGTCAAACACTATTATAGAAAATAAGGCAGCACAAACAAGACAATGTAAGGCTAATCCTGCACCACTGAAATAATGGGCATGTTGTCATCAGAGTCAATGGGAACAGGACCTTAATGGCCAAAGCTAAATTAACTTGCAGGATTTCTTGAGTAACTGAATATTTTATTTTTTAATTTTGAGTAGATAAAGCTACAGAGCTGTCAGCTTACCCTCCTTCTGACACATGCACATACACAAAGCAGGTCTCTCTTTTTTCCCTGCAGACTAGGTAGGTCTGAGAATGCCTGTGTGATAACAGCAACTCTCAGATTGGCTCATTTATTTCCATTTTATTGCTTATTAACAAAAAGGGAAAAACTGCTTGCTTATTTTTCCTAATTTCTCACATATTATTATAATACATATTAACATCATGGTTATGTAAAGAGTTATGTAAAGAGTTATGTAAAGAGTTATGTAAAGAGTTGTCACTTTGGATGGGCTAGCACCAGCAGGAGAGTGAATTTGTGTGGGGGGGTGGAGGGTGAGAAAACCTGGATTTGTGCTGGAAATGGCCCACCTGTTGATCACTTTAGATAAGCTATTACCAGCAGGACAGTGGGGTGGGAGGAGGTATTGTTTCATATTCTCTGTGTGTATATAAAGTCTGCTGCAGTTTCCACGGTATACATCTGATGAAGTGAGCTGTAGCTCACGAAAGCTCATGCTCAAATAAATTGGTTAGTCTCTAAGGTGCCACAAGTACTCCTTTTCTTTTTGCGAATACAGACTAACACGGCTGTTCCTCTGAAACCTATCATGGCTTATGTCTCTTTGTTTCTTCCTTAAGCCTGGCATATTTCTTAAGGTATGTATTTAGAGCATGTGTCATTTTCTCAGCAATTTTTGAACTGTATGTTACAGACCTGACCAATTCCCTTTACTGGATGGTAACCAGTCCATTGAAACTGGACCCAATCTTTGAATCTTAGGAGTATCGCTTCTGTCTTGCGAGAGTTGTTAAATTGATAAAAATAAACCACCAAAAATGACATTTAGTTTTATGTAGATGTCCAAAAATCAGGGGTTTTCAGGGCTCTCTCTTTGTATGCACTGTAATAAGTAATGTATACTATATATAACGTAACGTTATAGATGTATATATTATGTAAATTCATAATTACAGTAGTATATACGTTAATGAGTAATCTCTTTGTAATGTTCCCTAGTGCTCAGTTCCTAGTTCTCAGCTCTTTAACACAGTACTGATTCAAAGAGCACGAAGCTAAAATGCACTAGGGAACCTTTAGGGCGCACCAGTAGGGTCTACTTGGACCAATTAATGCACGTTAGTGCACTTTAGAAATCACACTCACATAGTTTGCACTACTGCTCCGTGTAGACAAGCCCTTAGATAGAAGTAACCTTTCTGGGGTTTATTGGATAAACACCAGTTTAATTTTTTTCTTGTATAGGGGGTGTTTTATCCATGTTTATCAGTTAAAACTGAAAATCAGAAGCCATACTCATGTGCTTCCAAGCCAGCTGGGTCAAGGCAGTGTCTAACTCTGGACCTCTGTAACCGAAGAGCCTCTAGATGCCAACTGGCAGAGGGGTACAAGGATCCCCCAGATTTACCAAAAGACTGTCATGTAAGGTCTCTAATGAAACCATTGTCTCAATGGTCATCATAATCACTGCAAACCATATGTATGGCTGTTGTGAGGGGAGTTATGTATATGTACTGAAAATTATGTTCTTAAGGTCTGTGACTTGGGACGGCTCAGCAGAAAGGTGAAAAGAAGATATTCTTTCTTGTAAGAAATGTTTGTCTGTCTGTTTACATGTAAATTAAGTACTGTATGTTTCACAATGGGCCTTTACCTACAGTCTGAGCCAAATGTTAATGAAGGATTGTGAAATCTTCAAAGAGAGGATATTTACTGGAAGAATTAAACTAGCAAGGGAGACCCTATTTACAAGTAAGGACAATGAACTTTTGGAGGCATAACTAAGGGCTATGGAGGTATATCCTCATTCCTACCCTTTGTGAGGCGAAGCCACCAGCAGGCTTGATCTTATGATACAGGATCTCAGCCAAAGTGGCTGAAAACACTGGAGCAAGCTACTTTGTAGGAGATAGGGGAATGACTTGTTAGTTCAGTTTAGGCTCTAGAAAGCATGCTATCACTTTGTTTTATATGTAACCATTTGTTTCCAATATTTTCACTCTCTCTCACTTAAATCTCTGTTTTTGATAATAAAATTAGTTGTGTTTCCACAAGCTTTCTCTCTCTCCCCCTCTAAGTATAGTGTGTTCAACAGAGTGTGGATTATGAGCTAAATCTTTAATCTGGTACTTATAGATTCCTTTGGGAGTACTGAATCAGAGTTCTGTGAGTGTTCAGTGGAGGAGAGCGTGCTCAGAGGACTCAGGGGTAGTGTGTGCCTATTTCTAACCCATACAGAGACAACAAGGCTGATGGAGGGCCTGGATGGTCGAACTTGTGTTGTCAGAGGCTGGGGGTTACAGGGAGCTGATCCACAGCAGGCACAGACAAGACTTCTTCATGTTAAGGGCAAGTGGTGACAGAGTGCCTCGCATCCTTGGGGGCCCCTGGGAAGCATCACAGCCTCCAGGATACACTGACAATATACAGACCTCCTTTCTGGCCCCTTCCCTGGGATGTGGGATTCTGCAGTCCAACTGCCCTAGTCCCTGACTAGTGCTCTCATCTCCCATGCCTGCCCAGTCCCTTACGCAGACTCCCCCAGAGTTCCACCGCACTGCGAAGCACTCCAGTTTATAGTTTAACTCCTCTGGGACTACGTGGGTGGTAAACTAACAAAGACTTTTCACAGAAGTTCTTAAAACGACAAAGTCACTTTTATTCTCAAAGTATACAGGAGTTACACATCATTAAGTAAACAACTACAGCCTAAATGCTCTCTCTGCAGAGCCTAATACTTACCCACTTTGTGTGAGTTCTGAGCCCTGTGCGTACATCAGGTGAGTAGACTCATCCTGTCCTCTGCCTCTTGCAGTCCTGTTGCCTGACAGTTTTCAACCAGCGAGTGAGTAAGAGACTCAAGCCTTTCAGTAAGATTTCTGTCCCCACCCATCAGGGGACCAGTCCTTCTAGAGCCCAAACTGGGAAAACCAGCTTCCTTAGCCTGGCCACTGTATGTAACATTGTTAAGACAATCATAGCTGATGACTCTTGTGTTATCCGCACAGGGAGGTGTTATCCGCACAGGGAGGTGTCAGACTTTACAATAGGGGTGGGCAAACTTTTTGGCCCGAGGGCCACATTGGGGTGCAAAACTGTATGGAGGGCTGGGTAGGGAAGGCTGTACATCCCCAAACAGCCTGGGCCTTGCCCCCTATCTGCCCCCCTCAGAACCCCTGACCTATCCAACCCCCCTGCTCCTTGTCCCCTGACCGCCCCCTCACCAACCCCCGGGACCCCACCCCCTATCCAACCACCCCCTGATCCCTGTCCCCTGACCAACCCCCACCTGCAACCTCCACCCCATCCAACTGCCCCCTGCTCCCTGGCCCCTAACTGCCCCCCGGGACCCCTTGCCCCTTATCCAACCCCACTTATCAAGTCCCGGCCCCCTTACCATGCCACTCAGAGCAGCATGTCTGGCAGCCAAGCCGCCTGGCTGGAGCCAGATTCGCTGCCGCGCTGCCCTGCATGAGTGTGCTGCCAGCGTGGCTGCCGGGGAGGGGGCACAGCAGGGGAGGAGCTGGGGGCTAGCCTCCTGGGCTAGGAGCTCAGGGTCCGAGCAGGACGGTCCCGCGGGCCAGATGTGGCTCGCGGGCCATAGTTTGCCCACCTCTGCATTACAATAAGCTGCTCTTACTTTGTCGCTGACATCTCTAGGCAGCTGCAGTTACATACTAAAAATGTAAGTTTCTTCAAAATGGTGCTAACGCTGTTGGGTTTAAGTAAAGGTCACTGTAACGGGGTCACACTCACCTCTCGCAAGTGCCCTCTGGCTGCGTACATGTGACTGCACTCTCTCTCTACCTGTTTGTGGTGGGTCTTCGGTAACTCAGCCCAAGCCACACGTGGTCTGTGTGACAAAAGCAAAGCAAACCCCTTTCAGGGTATAAGTCCAACTGCGGGCCTATTTCAGTGCCCTCTGTAAGGTCCTTTGATCTGCAGCCCTATCCTGGGGCTCACTCTTCAATTAGTCCAGCACGGCCTATCACAGTACCCTGGCCAAACTGTTTCTCAGCCCCTTCTGGGCTCCCTCAAATTATCCCTGCACTTTGAGCAGTCCCGGCTTGGTGTGAGGCCACGTCCCCCGGGGCTCCCTCCCTAGAAGAGGCTCTTCACCTCTCTATGCCTTTCTGGCCCCATCTCTTCAGCTGGGCCACTTAAAGAGTTCAGTTCCCCCTTCTGTGGCGCATCAAAGTCCAGGCCACTTTCCCAGTGGCTGGTGGGAGTGACCTAGGCCCGCGCTCTAGTCTGGGTCCCAGCCCTGGGACCTTATACCCAACAGCTGTCAGCCATGTCCCTTTAAATAAATTGTGCTGCTGCTACAATTCCCTTGGTCACTTCCCCACGGCTCCAGCATGTTATTCACCCTTACCTCAGGGCCTTATCCTGGTGGAGTCCCAGCCATCGGCGCTGACTCCACAGGTGCTCCAAGGCTGGAGCACTCATGGGGAAAAAATGGTAGGTGCTCAGCACCCACCAGCAGCCTCCCCGATCAGCACCTCTTCCTCCCCCCAGCGCCTCCCGCCCACCAGTGGCCCCACCGATCAGCACCTCTCCCTCCCTCCCAGCACCTCCTGCCCGCAGCGATCAGCTGTTCTGCAGTGTGCAGGAGGTGCTGGGGGGAGAGAGGGAGAAGTGGGGGCAGGAAGAGGTGGGGGAGGGGAATTTAAGGGAAGGGATTGAGAGAGGGCGGGGGCCCAGGTTGGAGCAGGGGTTGAGCACCTCCCAAGAACCAAAAAGTTGGTGCCTACAGTCCCAGCAGCCAGCCCAGAGCACCATCCACTCTCCTCCAGCTCTAGCAGGGAACTGAACTTGCTCTGGCCCTGCAGCTCTTATACTAGCCTACCAGGCCCTGATTGGCTGCTTCCCACACAGCTGCTCTAGGCAGCTTGGAGGACCTCTCTACTGCCCTTTTCTGGGGTGGAGTGTAACAGGGCCACAAGACCTCCAGCAGGGGGCCTCAGGACGTAGTCCACCCCATCACAGTCACTATCTGTAAACAGATGTATACAGACCTACACCTTCCCAATGGTGCAGCTCAATGTACATGCTGGTATTCATGAAAGCTTGACAGACCCATGACTACAGCAATCTTGCCTGTCTCTCTTGCTTGTTTATTTTTTAGGTTCAGAAGATAAATGTTTCCACACAACTCAGCGTGCACGCACATCATTTAATAGAACTTAGACTGCAAACTTAGACTGCTCCTTTGGTTTTAATGCCTCTTCCCTATTTAATTTGTATTATATAAGACTCAACCAACTGCCAGCTCAGCAATGGTTCCTTTCATTCACATTATTACGTGAAGATAAATCCAGTCTCAATCAACTACGAGAGTTGAATTCTGGTTATATATTAGTCAATAGCATGTGAACAGGTGGCATCAACTATGCATAGCCATGTTTCTACCTGCATTTTTCAGAGTTTATGGATATTAAATCTCTACCCATTTTGTAATTTTTACACACACCTTGCATCAGGACAGTTAAGAGCTACTTGATAAATGGTCAGAACTCCAGATGGACAGAAGCTCTAGAAGGATGGGGCTCTCTACCAGCATCTATTGGCGAACAAGGAAAAGTATGGGTATAGAGCGTTTATTTACATAATCTGTCTACCTAAAAATTCTCCAGTGACACTTTGGAGAGTCAGAAGAACTGTGCACAAACTCCAAATTGATGGGGTAATGGGACTGAACTCCAAGAGGAAGTAGTAAGGAGCTCCTACTCGTGGCAAGGAATGGCTTCCTGGTGGCAAGCACTCTGCTCAGGTATCCAGGAACCCCTGAAGACTTTATGAGATACTGCAGTCTCATTTCTGCACCAAGAATTAACATAGAGGCATCTTTTGTTGAAGCCACAGAAGGCATCAACAAAGCACCTACCCAACACCAATAAAGCTGAAATGACTATTGCTGGGTTAGGAGTTGGAGCCTCAAGACCAGATCAGGCAGCACTTTTCCTAGGGACTGGAGACAGGCTTGCCTGAATGCACTCCCAGGTTCTGGGACTAAACTACCCACTGACACCAAACCATGAGTGGGGTTTAGTGGAGGCAGCAGGGGGGGACAATTACAGGTTAAAGGACATTTGCTTATCAGACACTGACTAGCATATATAGGGATCTGAATTAAAGATCTACTGCCAAAGATAGCATGTAAGTGTGTGTTTTATGTATTATCAATTTATATATATAGCAGATGTTTTTCCCAAGTTGATTTGGTGTTCCTGTGCCCCTAATAAAGTTTTGCCCTGTTTTATAAGCAGACTCAGGGAGAAAGGCTGGGTATTAATACTTGGTGGCATGGGTCCCCTGGTGAGGGCCTTACATGCTATATGGGGGGGAGGGATAGCTCAGTGGTTTGAGCATTGGACTGCTAAACCCAGGGTTGTGAGTTCAATCCTTGAGGGGGCCATTTAGGGATCTGGGGCAAAAATTGGGGATTGGTCCTGCTTTGAGCAGGGGGTTGGACTAGATGACCTCCTGAGGTCCCTTCCAACCCTGATATTCTATGATTCAGTGCTTGCAAGGAGGGATGTATTGCCTGTTAAGGGTGTCTACGGAAGGTATTTAGTGATCCAATAAATATTGGATGGGGGCATATGCCAGTGGTGTTCGTTAATTTTAAGAGGAACATCTAGACATTTGAACCTGGCCCTTGTTGCTGCTGACACCTGGCAGGATGGTTACATGCCAATCCCTTACTACTTTACACTGCATCTACAACAGAGATCAACAGAAAGATAGAGAAGCAATGCCAGCCCCTTCACTTTTTCATCCTCTTCCCTCCACAAGAATTCAAGACAGATCAAAGGCCTTCTCCACCTCTGTAGCAATAATACCACATTTTCCTCTCGTCTTATTGGTTAAGTATGTTTCAAAGTTTAGTTACAGTCATAAAACAGAAACTTAGGGCCAAAATGGACAAGAAATATGAAGGGCAGTGGTCAGGACGCACTCTTCCTAGCCTCTATGATATATTAATATATCCACAAGAGAAAAGTCTAGCAGTCAGCAGTGCTGAAGTAATGATGCTGGGATCATTACAGAAACAATTAGATACCAGCTTGGGGAAAAAGTATTAAAGTACACTGCCCAAATGGATGCTCTACAACTTGCATGTCAGGCCAAATAATAATGAAGACTCACTCTAGATGACAGTATCCATAGGCATTTTGTTCTGCCAATAAGCAGCAGCCTAATAAATGTCAGTGCCACTTGATTAAGGTATGTTAATATTATGAAGACAAAGTGTGTTCACCTTCATAAAGAGAGTGAAAGGCAAAATACAATGATGTCAGCCTGGAGGTTTGGCAACTGTGCTAAACATTGCAGTATGTGAGAGACCTTGAGAAATGTCAAGAATGAGACATTCAGACTCCTGGAGGGTCTTCAAAAAAGTTAATGGTTTTTTTAATGGTAAATAAAAATAGAACATAGTAGTGAAATCAATGGGACTACTCACATGTGGAAAGTTTAGCATACGCATATGTGTTTGCAGAATCAGTTTGCAGAAACCCTATCTTAAAGGGTTCAGGAAGTCTCTTCTCTATTGATATGCTGGGATTCGAACCACCTATCTTGTAAGATGATTTTAATAGGACTCTGCATGAGCATATGGGTCCACTCACACAGATCAACTTGCAGGACTGAGGCCTAAATTAGTTAAGGACTTGATGGAAGAATCACTTGGTGAAGTTTTATGATCTGTGTTATACAGAAAGTCAAATTAAATTATCATAATGGTCCATTTTGGTCTTAGAACTCTATAAATCAATGAGTTTCATAAACTATATGCATAAGTGCCCCAATCACTGAAAGGAGGACAAACTCCCTCAACAGGTAAGAAAAAGATAATCTCCATTTCTTTACAACACACAAAAAACAAAACAACAACAACAAAAAAACAGCTGCCAAGAACTAGCACCTTTGAAGCAAAACAGACGTTAATTCCCAAAAGCTATTCATTTCACATACATAACAAAACAAGAGAAATTATTTCCATTATATTATAAACTATAACTTAAGATAGGTCAAAAACAAAACCGTGTATCAGAAGACTCTCAAACTTGTGGAAAACTGGATCCAGCTGTACATCCAAACTTTTAGGCTGGCTCCCTATCTCTGGGCTGAACTGAAATTCTAAACACCCCTGGACTTTGAGGAGCTCAGATACAGATCTGAAATTTATAATTTAAGTCCATATCTAGCTATGACACAGAACATGTTTTGATTGGTGCTCAAATTAGAAAAACTTGTTGGCTCTTCATTGCTTTCCAGAGTAAAAATTTATTTTTTTGTCACCCATATCAGTAGAATATACACTCAGAGCATTTCTGATTCATAAGATGGGAGTCCTTTGGTATGTAACCATCTTTCAAAATACAACTGCGGTGTAAGCTGCTATTTGTGCTCAGATGGCGTGAGTGTTCTACGGACATGTTTTTCATATCTTCCTGACTCACTGGCTTACATTTAATCTTTATTTGACCAAGGCTTAAGAACTGCTCTCTAACCTTAAGATTGATTTTAGGAGCAATTCACAAGTCTCAATTAATAAGCAAATTTAGATCCATTATTCTGGATGTATAGTTTGGATTATTTTTTTCCAATGTGCATTACTTTGCACTTATCAGCGTTGAATTTCATCTGCCATTTTGTCACCCAGTTAAGTGAGATCCCTTTGTAATTCTTCACAGTCATCTTTGGCTTTAACTATCTTAAGTAATTTTTTATCATCTGCAAATTTTGCCACCTCACAGTTCACCCCTTTTTTCAGATCATTTATGAATACAATGAACAGCACTGGTCCCAGTACACATCCTTGGGGGACCCAGATACTTACCTCTCTTAATTGTGAAAACTGACTATTTACTCCTACCCCTCATGTCTTATCTTTTAATGAGGTATTGGTCCATGACAGAACCTTCCCTCTTATCTTAGGACTCCTTACTTTGCTTTGGTGAAGGACCTTGTTAAAGGCTTTCTGAAAGCCCAAGTGCACTATATTGAGTGCATCACCTTTGTCCACATACTTGCTGTCAACCTCAAAGAATTCTAACAGACTGGTGAGGCATGATTTCCCTTTACAAAGTCCCTGTTGATTCTTCCCCCATGTATCATGTTCATCTATGTGTCTGATAATTCTGTTTGCTATAGTTTCAACTAATTTGCCAGGAACTGAAATTAGATTTACTGGCCTGTAATAATCATAGAATATCAGGGTTGGAAGGGACCTCAGGAGGTCATGTAGTCCAACCCCCTGCTCAAAGCAGGACCAATCCCCAATTAAATCATCCCAGCCACGGCTTTCTCAAGCCTGACCTTAAAAACTTCTAAGGAAGGAGATTCCACCACCTCCCTAGGTAACGCATTCCACTGTTTCACCACCCTCTGAGTGAAAAAGTTTTTCCTAATATCCAATCTAAATCTCCCCCACTGCAACTTGAGACCTTTACTCCTTGTTCTGTCATCTGCTACCACTGAGAACAGTCTAGAGCCATCCTCTTTGGAACCCCCTTTCAGGTAGTTGAAAGCAGCTATCAAATCCCCCCTCACTCTTCTCTTCCGTAGACTAAACATCCCCAGTTCCCTCAGCCTCTCCTCATAAGTCATGTGTTCCAGTCCCCTAATCATTTTTGTTGCCCTCCCCTGGACTCTCTCCAATTTTTCCACATCCTTCTTGTAGTGTGAGGCCCAAAACTGGACACAGTACTCCAGATGAGGCATCACCAGTGTCGAACAGAGGGGAACGATCACGTCCCTCAATCTGCTGGCAATGCCCCCTACTTATACAGCCCAAAATGCCATTGGCCTTCTTGGCAACAATGGCACACTGTTGACTTGTACCCAGCTTCTCGTCCACTGTAACCCCTAGGTCCTTTTCTGCAGAACTGCTGCCGAGCCATTCGGTCCCTAGTCTGTAGCGTGCATTGGATTCTTCTGTCGTAAGTGCAGGACTCTGCACTTGTCCTTGTTGAACCTCATCAGATTTCTTTTGCCCCAATCCCCCAATTTGTCTAGGGCCCTCTGTATCCTATCCCTACCCTCCAGCGTATCTACCTCTCCTCCCAGTTTACTGTCATCTGCAAATTTGCTGAGGTGCAATCCACACCATTCTCCAGATCATTTATGAAGATATTGAACAAAACCAGCCCCAGGACCGACCCTTGGGGCACTCCACTTGATACCGGCTGCCAACTAGACATGGAGCCATTGATCACTACCCGTTGAGCCTGACAATCTAGCCAGCTTTCTATCCACCTTATAGTCCATTCATCCAGCCCATATTTCCATAAAGTCAAGGAACAACATGTCCACTGCTTTCCCTTCATCCACAGAACCAGTTATCTCATCATAGAAGGCAATTAGATTAGTCAGGCATGACTTGCCCTTGGTGAATCCATGCTGACTGTTCCTGATCACTTTCCTCTCCTCTAAGTGCTTCAGAATTGATTCCTTGAGGACCTGCTCCATGATTTTTCCAGGGACTGAGGTGAGGCTGACTGGCCTGTAGTTCCCAGGATCCTCCTTCTTCCCATTTTTAAAGATGGGCACTACATTAGCCTTTTTCCAGTCGTCCGGGACTTCCCCCGATCGCCATGAGTTTTCAAAGATAATGGCCAATGGCTCTGCAATCACATCAGCCAACTCCTTTAGCACTCTCGGATGCAACACATCCGGCCCCATGGACTTGTGCACGTCCAGCTTTTTTAAAAATAGATTTAGTCATGTTATTTTCTAAATAATAGTCATGATTGCCTCTGGAGCCTTTTTTAAAAATAGGCATTACAGTATCTACCCTCTTGTCATCTGTTACAGAGGCTGATTTAAGTGATAGGTTACATACTGCAGTTAGTAGCTCTGCTATTTCACATTAGAGTTCCTTCAGAACTGTAGGGTGAATACCATCTGATCTTGGTGATTCATAATTGTTTAATTTATCAATTTGTTCCAAAACTTGCTCTACTGACACCTCAAATCAGGGACAGGTTCTCAGATTTGTCACCTAAAAAGAATGGTTAGCATGTGAGAATCTCCCCAATCTCTGCAGTGAAGATGGATGCAAAGAATTCATTTAGCTTTTCTACAAAGGCCTACTCTTCTTTGAGAGCTCCTTTAGCACATTGATGGTCCAGTGGCCCCACTGACTGTTTGGCAGGCCTCCTACTTTTGATGTACTTAATTTTTTGTTAGTTTTTGTGTCCTTAGCTAGTTGCTCTTCAATATTTTTCTTGGCCTGCCTTATTATACTTTTACATTTGACCAACTAGAGTTTATGCTCCTTTCTATCTTCCTCACTAAAATTTCACTTCCAATTTTTAAAGGATGCCAAACAATCCCCCAGCCTCCCCAGAACACACCAACTCAAAGCAGCACCAGACCCTGCCAGAACAAGAGATGCAAGACTTATAGACATTTTCCACTGCTACGATGATCAGCACCACACACAACACACCTTTGAAGATTCATGGGTCCTACACATGAGGTACAACATCTGGTGTACCTTGTCCAGTGCACTAAATGCCCCAAGAACAACTATGTGGGTGAAACTATACAACTCCTATGCTCTCAAATGAACTCTCACAGAAAAATGATAAAAAGATAAAACCACCATATTACCAGTGGGTGAATATTTTTCACAAAGCGATCACTCTATAGCTGATCTCTCATCCCTCATCCTCAAAGAAAAACTGCACAACTCCCTTGAAAGACAAGCCTGGGAGCTTAAATTCATAACTTTGCAAGATACTAAAATTCACCGACTGAATAGAGACACTGGATTTAGGACTTATTACAACAACCTGTAACCCACTAAGCTCCCCTACCACCCTCCTCCCACCATAACTGGAGATATGTTAACTCATCACTTCACCTTGAATGGTGCTTTGAAATACATGTTAACTACTCATATTAAACAATCTGTTCCACCTTGTATTTAGCCATGATACTGTGAGCACATTTCCCAGATCTGAAGAAGAGCTATGTGTAAACTCAAAAGCTTGTCTCTCTCACCAACAGAACTTGGTCCAGTAAAAGATATTACCTCACCCAATTTGTCCATTTAGACTTCTAGTATTTATATATAAGCCCTTACACATTTTATTACTATTCTGTTGCTTGCCTTCATGTGTTACAGTTAAATGGGACTCTTTTACATTTGACTGTTCTTCAATAGCACCTATCTGTACTTTATCAATTTCTTTCCTTTTTATGACAGGTTTCAGAGTAGCAGCAGTGTTAGCCCTGGTCTACACTAGGACTTTAGGTCGAATTTAGCAGCGTTAAATCGATTTAAACCTGCACCCGTCCACACAATGAAGCCTTTTATTTCAACTTAAAGGGCTTTTAAAATCGATTTCCTTACTCCACCCCTGACAAGTGGATTAGTGCTTAAATCGACGTTGCTGGCTCGAATTTGGGGTACTGTGGACACAATTCGATGGTATTGGCCTCCGGGAGCTATCCCAGAGTGTTCCATTCTGACCACTCTGGACAGCACTCTCAACTCAGATGCACTGGCCAGGTAGACAGGAAAAGAACCGCGAACTTTTGAATCTCATTTCCTGTTTGGCCAGCGTGGCAAGCTGCAGGTGACCATGCAGAGCTCATCAGCACAGGTGACCATGATGGAGTCCCAGAATCGCAAAAGAGCTCCAGCATGGACCGAATGGGAGGTACGGGATCTGATCGCTGTTTGGGGAGAGGAATCCGTGCTATCAGAACTCCGTTCCAGTTTTCAAAATGCCAAAACCTTTCTGAAAATCTCCCAGGGCATGAAGGACAGAGGCCATAACAGGGATCTGAAGCAGTGCCGCGTGAAACTGAAGGAGCTGAGGCAAGCCTACCAGAAAACCAGAGAGGCGAACAGCCGCTCTGGGTCAGAGCCCCAAACATGCCGCTTCTATGATGAGCTGCATGCCATTTTACGGGGTTCAGCCACCACTACCCCAGCCGTGTTGTTTGACTCCTTCAATGGAGATGGAGGCAATACGGAAGTAGGTTTTGGGGACGAAGAAGATGATGATGAGGAGGAGGTTGTAGATAGCTCACAGCAAGCAAGCGGAGAAACCGGTTTTCCCGACAGCCAGGAACTGTTTCTCACCCTAGAGCTGGAGCCAGTACCCCCCGAACCCACCCAAGGCTGCCTCCTGGACCCAGCAGGCAAAAAAGGGACCTCTGGTGAGTGTACCTTTTAAAATGCTATACATGGTTTAAAAGCAAGCATGTGAAAGGATTACTTTGCCCTGGCATTTGCGGTTCTCCTAGATGTAGTCCTAAAGCCTTTGCAAAAGGTTTCTGGGGAGGGCAGCCTTATTTCGTCCTTCATGGTAGGACACTTTACCACTCCAGGCCAGTAACACGTACTCGGGAATCACTGTAGAACAAAGCATTGCAGTGTATGTTTGCTGGCATTCAACCAAAATCCTTTCTTTATCTCTCTGTGTTATCCTCAGGGGAGTGAGATATAATTCACGGTCACCTGGTTGAAAAAGAGTGCTTTTCTTCAGGGGACACTCAGAGGAGCCCATTCCTGCTGGGCTGTTTGCCTGTGGCTAAACAGAAATGTTCCCCGCTGTTAGCCACAGGGAGGGGGGAAGGTTGAGGGGGTAGTCACGCGGTGGGAGGAGGCAAAATGCGACCTTGTAACGAAAGCACATGTGCTATGTATGTAATGTTAACAGCAAGGTTTACCCTGAAAGAGTGTAGCCACTGTTTTATAAAATGTGTCTTTTTAAATACCGCTTTCCCTTTTTTTTTCTCCACCAGCTGCATGTGTTTCAATGATCACAGGATCTTCTCCTTCCCAGAGGTGAGTGAAGCTTAGAAAGAAAAAAAAATGCACTCGCGATGAAATGTTCTCCGAGCTCATGCTGTCCTCCCACACTGACAGAGCACAGACGAATGTGTGGAGGCAAATAATGTCAGAGTGCAGGAAAGCACAAAATGACCGGGAGGAGAGGTGGAGGGCTGAAGAGAGTAAGTGGCGGGCTGAAGACAGGGCTGAAGCTCAAATGTGGCGGCAGCGTGATGAGAGGAGGCAGGATTCAATGCTGATGCTGCTGCAGGACCAAACCAGTATGCTCCAGTGTATGGTTGAGCTGCAGCAAAGGCAGCTGGAGCACAGACTGCCACTGCTGCCCCTCTGTAACCAACCGCCCTCCTCCCCAAGTTCCATAGCCTCCACACCCAGACGCCCAAGAACGCGGTGGGGGGGCCTCCGGCCAACCAGCCACTCCACCACAGAGGACTGCCCAAAAAAAAGAAGGCTGGCATTCAATAAATTTTAAAGTTGTAAACTTTTAAAGTGCTGTGCTTAAAGTGCTGTGTGGCATTTTCCTTCCCTCCTCCACCACCCCTCCTGGGATACCTTGGTAGTCATCTCCCTGTTTGTGTGATGAATGAATAACGAATGCATGACTGTGAAGCAGCAATGACTTTATTGCCTCTGCAAGCAATGATTAAAGATGGCCAGGATCCCCTGGGGGACTAACTTGAAGGGGAAAGGAGTCCAGGAGAGCTGGCTGTATTTCAAGGAATCCCTGTTGAGGTTACAGGGACAAACCATCCCGATGAGTCGTAAGAATAGTAAATATGGCAGGCGACCAGCTTGGCTTAATGGTGAAATCTTAGCGGATCTTAAACATAAAAAAGAAGCTTACAAGAAGTGGAAGGTTGGACATATGACCAGGGAAGAGTATAAAAATATTGCTAGGGCATGTAGGAATGTTATCAGGAGGGCCAAATCGCACCTGGAGCTGCAGCTAGCCAGAGATGTCAAGAGTAACAAGAAGGGTTTCTTCAGGTATGTTGGCAACAAGAAGAAAGCCAAGGAATGTGTGGGCCCCTTACTGAATGAGGGAGGCAAACTAGTGACAGAGGATGTGGAAAAAGCTAATGTACTCAATGCTTTTTTTGCCTCTGTTTTCACTAACAAGGTCATCTCCCAGACTGCTACGCTGGGCATCACAAAATGGGGAAGAGATGGCCAGCACTCTGTGGAGATAGAGGTGGTTAGGGACTTTTTAGAAAAGCTGGACGTGCACAAGTCCATGGGGCCGGACGAGTTGCATCCGAGAGTGCTGAAGGAACTGGCGGCTGTGATTGCAGAGCCATTGGCCATTATCTTTGAAAACTCGTGGCGAACCGGGGAAGTCCCGGATGACTGGAAAAAGGCTAATGTAGTGCCAATCTTTAAAAAAGGGAAGGAGGAGGATCCTGGGAACTACAGGCCAGTCAGCCTCACTTCAGTCCCTGGAAAAATCATGGAGCAGGTCCTCAAAGAATCAATCCTGAAGCACTTGCATGAGAGGAAAGTGAGCAGGAACAGCCAGCATGGATTCACCAAGGGAAGGTCATGCCTGACTAATCTAATCGCCTTCTATGATGAGATTACTGGTTCTGTGGATGAAGGGAAAGCAGTGGATGTATTGTTTCTTGACTTTAGCAAAGCTTTTGACACGGTCTCCCACAGTATTCTTGTCAGCAAGTTAAGGAAGTATGGACTGGATGAATGCACTATAAGGTGGGTAGAAAGCTGGCTAGATTGTCGGGCTCAACGGGTAGTGATCAATGGCTCCATGTCTAGTTGGCAGCCGGTATCAAGTGGAGTGCCCCAAGGGTCGGTCCTGGGGCCGGTTTTGTTCAATATCTTCATAAATGATCTGGAGGATGGTGTGGATTGCACTCTCAGCAAATTTGCGGATGATACTAAACTGGGAGGAGTGGTAGATACGCTGGAGGGGAGGGATAGGATACAGAAGGACCTAGACAAATTGGAGGATTGGGCCAAAAGAAATCTGATGAGGTTCAATAAGGATAAGTGCAGGGTCCTGCACTTAGGACGGAAGAACCCAATGCACAGCTACAGACTAGGGACCGAATGGCTAGGCAGCAGTTCTGCGGAAAAGGACCTAGGGGTGACAGTGGACGAGAAGCTGGATATGAGTCAGCAGTGTGCCCTTGTTGCCAAGAAGGCCAATGGCATTTTGGGATGTATAAGTAGGGGCATAGCGAGCAGATCGAGGGACGTGATCGTTCCCCTCTATTCGACATTGGTGAGGCCTCATCTGGAGTACTGTGTCCAGTTTTGGGCCCCACACTTCAAGAAGGATGTGGATAAATTGGAGAGAGTCCAGCGAAGGGCAACAAAAATGATTAGGGGTCTGGAACATATGAGTTATGAGGAGAGGCTGAGGGAGCTGGGATTGTTTAGCCTGCAGAAGAGAAGAATGAGGGGGGATTTGATAGCTGTTTTCAACTACCTGAAAGGGGGTTCCAAAGAGGATGGCTCTAGACTGTTCTCAATGGTAGCAGATGACAGAACGAGGAGTAATGGTCTCAAGTTACAGTGGGGGAGGTTTAGATTGGATATTAGGAAAAACTTTTTCACTATGAGGCTGGTGAAACACTGGAATGCGTTACCTAGGGAGGTGGTAGAATCTCCTTCCTTAGAGGTTTTTAAGGTCAGGCTTGACAAAGCCCTGGCTGGGATGATTTAACTGGGAATTGGTCCTGCTTTGAGCAGGGGGTTGGACTAGATGACCTTCTGGGGTCCCTTCCAACCCTTATATTCTATGATTCTATGATTCTATGAAAGGGAGGAGGGGAGGGTGGTTAGCTTACAGGGAAGTAGAGTGAACCAAGGGGCGGGGGGTTTCATCAAGGAGAAACAAACAGAACTTTCACACCGTAGCCTGGCCAGTCATGAAACTGGTTTTCAAAGCTTCTCTGATGCGTACCGCGCCCTCCTGTGCTCTTCTAACCGCCCTGGTGTCTGGCTGCGCGTAACCAGCAGCCAGGCGATTTGCCTCAACCTCCCACCCCACCATAAACGTCTCCCCCTTACTCTCACAGATATTGTGGAGCACACAGCAAGCAGTAATAACAGTGGGAATATTGGTTTCGCTGAGGTCTAAGCGAGTCAGTAAACTGCGCCAGCGCGCCTTTAAACGTCCAAATGCACATTCTACCACCATTCTGCACTTGCTCAGCCTGTAGTTGAACAGCTCCTGACTACTGTCCAGGCTGCCTGTGTACGGCTTCATGAGCCATGGCATTAAGGGGTAGGCTGGGTCCCCAAGGATACATATAGGCATTTCAACATCCCCAACAGTTATTTTCTGGTCTGGGAAGTAAGTCCCTTCCTGCAGCTTTTGAAACAGACCAGAGTTCCTGAAGATGCGAGCATCATGCACCTTTCCCGGCCATCCCACGTTGATGTTGGTGAAACGTCCCTTGTGATCCACCAGAGCTTGCAGCACTATCGAAAAGTACCCCTTGCGGTTTATGTACTCGGCGGCTTGGTGCTCCGGTGCCAAGATAGGGATATGGGTTCCGTCTATGGTCCCAACACAGTTATGGAATCCCATTGCAGCAAAGCCATCCACTATGACCTGCACATTTCCCAGGGTCACTACCCTTGATATCAGCAGATCTTTGATTGCGTGGGCTACTTGCATCCCAGCAGCCCCCACAGTAGATTTGCCCACTCCAAATTGATTCCCAACTGACCGGTAGCTGTCTGGCGTTGCAAGCTTCCACAGGGCTATCGCCACTCGCTTCTCAACTGTGAGAGCTGCTCTCATCTTGGTATTCATGCGCTTCAGGGCAGGGGAAAGCAAGTCACAAAGTTCCATGAAAGTGCCCCTACGCATGCGAAAGTTTCGCAGCCACTGGGAATCGTCCCAGACTCGCAACACTATGCGGTCCCACCAGTCTGTGCTTGTTTCCCGAGCCCAGAATCGGCGTTCCACAGCATGAACCTGCCCCATTAGCACCATGATGCATGCATTGGCAGGGCCCATGCTTTCAGAGAAATCTGTGTCCATGTCCTGATCACTCACGGGACCGCGCTGACGTCGCCTCCTCGCCCGGTATCGCGTTGCCATGTTCTGGTGCTGCATATACTGCTGGATAATGCGTGTGGTGGTTAATGTGCTCCTAATTGCCAAAGTGAGCTGAGCGGCCTCCATGCTTGCCTTGGTATGGCGTCCGCACAGAAAAAAGGCGCGGAACGATTGTCTGCCGTTGCTCTGATGGAGGGAGGGGCGACTGACGACACAGCTTACAGGGTTGGCTTCAGGGAGCTAAAATCAACAAAGGGTGTGCCTGTACATCAAGGAGTATTTCAGGCAGGACTGCACGGAGGGTTCCAATAAGAAATGGTGCACCTAAGTTATCGTTGTTATTGGAACAAGGAGGTTAGCCTGGCCTCTGATTGATAAATGGCTAGATTTACCTCGCTGCACCTTCTCTGTGAGTGACTGCAGTGTGATCTAGACAGGGGAGGAGGCAAATGAGTACAAAACAAATCTGGTCTATTTCTTGTTCTGACCCACTCCATCTATCTTTTACATCTTTGGCTGGCAGCAGACGGTGCAGAAGGACTGCATGCCATCCACATCTCATGGCTGCTCGGCAGAAGATGGTACAGTACGACTGCTAGCCATCTTCATCTCTTGCCTGCCTGGCATAAGATGGTACAATACGACTGCTAGCAATCCTCATCTCTTGCCTGCCTGGCAGAAGATGGTACAGTACGACTGCTAGCAGTCCGTATCACCTGCCCGCTCACCATAAGACGGTTCAATAGGACTGACTGCAGGACTAAAGAGAATGACCTGGTCAAGTCACTCCAAATTTAGTCCCTGCGCCCATGTCTGCCCAGGCGCTCCCAGCCGACGTGGCCAGGAGCACCTCGGACACGACGAGAACGACTACCAATCGTATTGCACCGTCTGCTGCCAGAAGGCAATGGGTTGCTGCTACTGTGCAGCAAAGCCGTACCGCGTCTGCCAGCACCCAGGAGACATAGGGTGACGGTTACCTGAGCTGGCTCCATGCTTGCCGTGGTATGGCGTCTGCACAGGTAACTCAGGAAAAAAGGCGCGAAATGATTGTCTGCCTTTGCTTTCACGGAGGGAGGGAGGGAATGGGGGCCTGACGACACGTACCCAGAACCACCCGCGACAATGTTTTAGCCCCATCAGAGTGCTCCATTGTGACTGCTCTGGACAGCACTCTCAGATGCCCGATTGTTTGCCATTGCTCTGACGCTGGGAGGGGCGCTTACAGGGTTGGCTTCAGGGAGCTAAAATCAACAAAGGGGGTGGCTTTACATCAAGGAGTATTTCAGGCAGGACTTCACGGAGGGTTCCAATAAGAAATGGTGCACCTAAGTTATTGTCCTTATTGGAACAAGAAGGTTAGCCTGGCCTCTGATTGATACATGGCTAGATTTACCTCGCTGCACCTTCTCTGTAAGTGACTGCAGTGTGATCTAGAAGAATGAGTCCCCTAGACAGGGGAGGGGGGAAAGCAAATGAGTACAAAACAAATCTGGTCTATTTCTTGTTTTGATCCACTCCATCTATCTTTTACATCTTTGGCTGGCAGCAGACGGTGCAGAAGGACTGCATGCCATCCACATCTCATGGCTGCTCGGCAGAAGATGGTACAGTACGACTGCTAGCAGTCCGTATCGCCTGCCCGCTCACCATAAGACGGTTCAATAGGACTGACTGCAGGACTGAAGAGAATGACCTGCTCAAGTCACTCCAAATTTAGTCCCTGCGCCCATGTCTGCCCAGGCGCTCCTGATCGACCTCACAGAGGCGACCAGGAGCACCTCAGACATGACGATGACGGCTACCAGTCGTACTGTACCGTCTGCTGTCACAAGGCAAGGGGTTGCTGCTACTGTGTAGCAATGCCGTACCGCGTCTGCCAGCACCCAGGAGACATAGGGTGACGGTTACCTGAGCGGGCTCCATGCTTGCCGTGGTATGGCGTCTGCACAGGTAACTCAGGAAAAAAGGCGCGAAATGATTGTCTGCCCTTGCTTTCATGGGGGGAGGGAGGGAACGGGGGCCTGACAATATGTACCCAGAACCACCCGCGACAATGTTTTAGCCCCATCAGGCATTGGGATCTCAACCCAGAATTCCAATGGGCAGCGGAGACTGCGGGAACTGTGGGATAGCTACCCACAGTGCAACGCTCCGGAAGTCGACGCTTGCCTCGGTACTGTGGAAGCGCTCCGCCGAGTTAATGCACTTAATGCACTGAGAGCATTTTCTGTGGGGACACACACACTCGAATATATAAAACCGATTTCTAAAAAACCGACTTCTATAAATTCGACCTAATTTCGTAGTGTAGACATACCCTTAGGCTGTATTCGCAAAAAGAAAAGGAGTACTTGTGGAACCTTAGAGACTAACAAATTTATTTGAGCATAAGGCATTTTCCACTGAATGCATCCGATGAAGTGAGCTGTAGCTCATGAAAGCTAATGCTCAAATGAATGTGTTAGTCTCTAAGGTGCCACAAGTACTCCTTTTCTTTTTCCTTTTCATGAGGATATACAGTTCCGCCCTTAATAAATTCATCCATAGGGGATATGTCTGCTCAAATTGTGTGCTCCTCCACACCTTGCCCATTTAAAATATAGGCAGAACTTTCTTGCAATGACCTTTAGGGCGAAAGACACAAGGAGTTTCCTGGTATTTTACACAGGGGTGTTATTTAGATGCTTTTCATAATCTAAGAACCCTTCCACCCAGGTCGTGGATAGTGGAACCATGCTTGTGTCATTCGAACTTGTCAAGAAGCTTTTGTAGAGCTAAAGTCCTGTGTGGTCATTTTTCCCGTGTTAGCTTATTTGGAACCAAACAGTAAGAGGAATGGGAGTGAGAGGTGGATGGCAGGTCCTACTTGTCCCAAGTGATACAAGGCAAAGAAAAGATATATGTTTATATCACAAAGCTTCTATCTGTCCAGAGAAGTACAGCATATACCCCCCCACACACACACAAACATGCAAAATAAACTGCTAGCTGTACTGACCTTTATGAGACACTTCATGCATTATCTCTTGGGGAAATGGTTTACCCTGAGGATGTAGCACACATCCCTGAGGAGACTGCAGAATTTTCAGCATCCACAAGGACAGCTGGCTTCATGGTTAGCGCAGCTATCTCATTTGAATTATAAAATTGTGTATTGCCCAGGGAAAGCATATCATCATATTAATCAATTCACAGGAGAAATCCAGGTGTGACAGATCACTCTGGCCAGATATACGAGTTATAATCTTATGAGCCAATACGTTATAAAAAATTTGTTTTTAATTTCTGTATGGCTTCTATCTAAAGAGCTGTCATACTATAAGGGCTCAGCAAAATCTTAGCTCTTTGTTAAATTTTCAATAGTAAGTAAAGTATTGCAATTGTGCAGCGGTGGTTAGCCATGTTGGACCCAGGATATTGTATTGTATGTGCACTTTGCAAGCTTTTCAAACATGGTTTACCAGAAGTTTGTCACGTTTGAAGATATCTGATTTAGAAGTAACAGACACTTGTCCTCACTGAGAACGAAGTCATTGAGAAGTAGGACATTTTTAAAATTAGCTGCTTTGGAGTTATCTGATCACAAAGAGCTTCTGAAAAAAACACTTATTTAGAATACTGAGATATGGGATCACTGAAAAAACCGCCAAACAGAGTTTTATAAAACTTCCCTGAAACATCCATCTTTGGATTCAGAACAGTGATGAGACACTTGAGCCCAAAGCGTAAATACCTCCCACCCCCCACAAAAATTATGCCTGTGTTTTCAGGTCAACTATAACAAAAGTATCACCAACAACATAATATTTCCACAGAACAGAAGAATACCATGTACAATACTAAAAACTCCAAATCAGAAAGGTATGAATAACTTTCCTATATTAAACTTTTACCAGAAATAATTTCATCTGAGCAGCAAGTTAAAAATATAGCAATCCCTGTAGCTCTGTGTGAACAGAGGACCCTATTCTTACTTATTGAGAAATTAAATAATAATACTAATAGTAGCCAAGAGTGCTCTCTCTCTCTGTCTCTCTCATGATAAATGGCATAGGAGGGAGCTTTACATGAGGAAGTCTCTAAAAGGATTTCTTCCTGGAGATTACCTCAGTTTGTTTCAGAGAAAACTGCCACAAACATCAAAGACATCTATGGGATCCACAGTAGGCCAGACCCATCCACACGTAGTCCTGTACCCCGGCACCTGTCTCCCCACTCCTTTGTATCATGGCTCCAGAGAAGAGCCACCAGAATGATTAAAGGATTAAAAAACATGCCTTATAGTGACAGACTCAAGGAGCTCAAGCTATTTAATTTATCAAAGAAAACATTTAGGGGTAACTTGATTACAATCTATAAGTAAGTACAAGGGGAACTAATATTTAATAACAGGCTCTTCAATCTAGCAGAGAAAGGTATAACACAACCCAATGGCTGGAAAATGAAGCTAGACAAATTCAGACTGGAAATAAGGCATACATTTTTAATGGTGAGAGTAATTAGCCATTCAAACAATTTACCAAGGGTTGTGGTGGATTCTTCATCACTGACACATATTAAAATCGTGATGGAATGTTTTTCTAAAAGATGCGCCATAAGAACTATTTTGGGGAACTTCTATGGACTGTGTTATACAGGAAGTCAGACTAGATCAGGGGTTGACATCAGGATTGCAAAACTGTATGGAGGGCCGGGTAGGGAAGGCTGTGCCTCCCCAGACAGCCTGGCCCCCACCCCCAATCCACCCCCTCCCACTTCCCGCCCCCTGACTGCCCCCCTCAGAATCCCTGACCCATCCAACTCCCCCTGCTCCTTGTCCCCTGACCGCCTCTTCCCGGGACCCTACCCCATCCCCTGTCCCCTGACCTCCCCGACCCCTATCCACACCCCCGCCCCCTGACACACACACACCCAGACTCCCATGCCTATCCAATCCCCCTCATTCCTGGTCCCCTGACCGCCCCATCCAACACCCCCCTGCTCCTTATCCAAGCCTCCTGCCACCTTACCATGCCGCTCAGAGCATCAGGAGCTCGCAGCCGCGCAGCCCAGCCAGAGGCAGCTACGCTGCCCAGAGCACTGGCGACACACCAAGCTGAGGCTGTGGGGGAGGGAGGGACACCGGGGGAGAGGCCGGGGCTAGCCTCCCCGGCCTAGAGCTCAGGGGCCAGGCAGGACAGTCTCGCAGGCTGGATGTGGCCTGCGGGCCGTAGGTTGCCCTTCTCTGGACTAGATGATCACAATGGTCCTGTCTGGCCTTTTAATCTAGACTACCAGGGGCTTTCAAACCTCCCCACCCAGGTGCAGTAGTTCCTGAGTACCCTGGGAAGGTATATGGAGAGATCTAGAGAAAAAGTTAATAGAGCTACAGCTGTATTTACTTTTCTGTGTATCTTCCAAAGAGCCAGAGTGGGGACAATTTGCATCCCCTATGTCTTGTCCACAGCTTGACCCCAATTCAAGCTCAGACCACACAGAGAGCCCTCCAAATGATACAGGAAGAGGGGAGGGCATATTGTCCTAGAGGTGGCAGAGCTCCCCTTCTTCATGGAGGGGATCCATATATGGATGATCTTTCCATGTTCAGATCAAAGGGGGAAATGATCTGGCCACTGCTGCTTTTGTTATAAAAGTATATAATGCCAAAATATTTAATGTGGTGACACATGAAGTTACTATTTTTAAAAGGTTCTAACTCTCAAACTCAGAGAGAGTCCAGTAAAAAGAGAGTACACCTGAACAGTAATTTGTGAAAATGGGGAATAAATGCCTTGTAGGCAATCCCGGAAAACTTTGCCCTTATGAAATACCATTTATACACATGCAATTCAGAGTCATCTAGTGCATTCCAAACACTAAAGTATTGCTTTTCAAAAGTACGTTTGTATCGGAATAACTCCCATTAGAGGCAGAGAAAAACACCCCTACCCCATCCTTCAGAACTTGAACAATGATAAGAGAGAATGTACAACTCTCTACAGGCAGAAGCCTGCACTACTGAAGTCAGTTGCAAAACTCCCATTGCCTTAAGTGGTACAGAGTCAGGTCCTATTCTAGATTGAAACGAAAAAGCAGTACCAATTAAAATTTCATCACAAAAAACAAATATGCTCTAAACACTTCTCTAGTACAGTTTTTTAAAAGTCCAAGATAAAATAAAAAGTTGGAACAAATATTTCTTCAAAAATAACAATGCTTTTTATTTTAAACCTTTTAATCCTTCAGAACTGCTTCAGAACTGCTTTTAATCCTTCAGAAAAGTATATCCAAAGAGTAGTATATTTTTTTCAGTAGAACTGAATACAGAAATCACCTGATTTCTATTATTCTGAAACCTGCAATGTTTTAAAATCTATACTAATTTTCCTGTGCATTTCTGCTAGTGCCAAAAAACTTTATATAATTCAATTTATAATGAAAGTAAAACAGTTTTACTGTTACACTATTGCATATCATTAGTGTTATCAGCATGTATTTGTCTAAAGTATCAGGACCATTCCGAACATAGACTACCTTCATTTATTGCAAGGAACAGTGTGTATAAAAGTGTGCTGAGCTAGCAAAATGTTATTTAACTCTGTCTCTGACAAATCTGCAAGCACCAGCTCTCACAGCAATGTATTTAAAAGATCTCCAATAATCAATCAAATGAACAGGAATCCAATAAAGCACTTTACCGTCCCTTCTCAGGGTCAGTTAGTTAATTTAGTAATAGATTTGCACATAAGAAGTTGCCTTTCTATATAACTGTCATTTCTTAATGGAAATCCTCACAAGTGCTTCATGATTTATGTCATGCATACAATTAATTTCAATCAATGAAACAGGCCATCAACTGTACTGAAAATATGGTCTAGTTCAATCAGTTTAGGAGCATTCAGAAGCCTCCACAAGATGAGGCATGTATTTTCCAATCAGCACCCCTACCTAATTATTGATTGTGAGCAGTTAATTCACTTTTTTCACATTCCTGGAAGCTTTTCCACCCCAAAGCACTACGTCTGGTAATGACATGGCAATGTGGCTATGGAACCTCACACATACTTAAGAGCTCAAGAAGCTCAAATTATCGTCCTTTGAAATTAATAATTCTTCTCATAAATGGTAAATAAAAATACTGAAAAACATAGAAAGGTTTGTGTTTTTGTAAATTTAATTTAAATTCCCATCCGAGTGTTCATCTGAAGCACTACCACTACTGGTAGCAAATAGGTTTAACTTTATAACCCAGCACATCAGACTCCCTTTGTCAGAAATAAGGTGACAGGGCCTGCTTGGTTACACCAGCATGATCCATACATATTCAATTCTGGGAATAGGGAAAATGATCCTTTTCGAGCTGGATTGCCTGTTTCCACATGGGGAAGATCAGTATCTGAAGTGGACAAATGACAATCTCTGGGTAGGTCTATACTGTGATAAAATACCGTGTGAATCAGCTGACCTGGGCTCCAAGACTTGGTGCTGTGGGTATGTCTACTCTGCAATTAAAAACTCATTCATGGGGTTGGGCTACAGGGCTAAAAACTGCCATGTAGATGTTCGGGAACCCAGGTTCTGAGAACCTCCCCCTTCGCAGAGTAGACATACCCTGTGATTTCAATTTCACTTACTAAGTTCTTGGATATGTTGGGGTTTGTACTAGCATATTGGGCCTAGACCCCTTACAGAAAATGGTAAATCCGGTAAGCAACTGCTGCAGACACAGTTGAATGAGATCATTCGTGCCTCCCTCAGCAGAGGCAAGAAACCAGTTTCTCTCAAACGACAAGTTGTTAGGCTTTGGCTAAAGACATCATCTCCTGATATTATTCCTAACTTGCTCTTTCTGGTAGAGGGTACTGAAGTAAGTCTAGCACCCCTGAGAGGCGGGGCTCAGGCTTCGGCTTCAGCCCTGGGCAACTTCAAGTTACAGCCCCCGCTCAGGACAGTGGGGCTCGGACTTCGGCTTTGGCCCCCCCGTCCAGGTCAGTGGGGCTTGGGTGGGCTCAGGCTTCGGTCCTTCCCCCTGGGGTCATGTAGTAATTTTTGTTGTCAGAAGGGGGTCGCAGTGCAATGAAGTTTGAGAATCGCTGACTTAGGTGGACCAGACATGTCATCAGAATGGAAGACCACTGCCTCCAAAACAGACCCTGTATGGGGAGCTGAGTCAGGGCAAAAGAAAGAAGGGTCGTCCGTAGGAGCGCTTCAAAGAGAACTTGAAGAGCAATCTCCAGTGAGTTAGCATCAAAGAACTTGAGCAAATGGCTCAGAAAAGGACTCACTGGCGGTCTCTGACAAGATTAGCATGCAACAGGTTCGAGTGGGATTGAAGAAATTGTTTCCAGGCTGCACATGAAAGGCACCACAGAGCTGCATCATCAAATATGACGGATATGGACTTCCCATGTCCTCAGTTAGGCTGACTCTGTGCATCAGTGTTCGGACTTCAGAGCCACCAGCATAGCCACAGAGGAGAATTGAAACAATATAATCAGCAGCAGCAACAATGGCCTACTACTACTGCTATCTGGAGGTCAAACACACAACACATGGTTCTTGCATTTCAGATTATTTGGAAGCGACAGCTGATGCATAATATGGTTGGTATTTGCTCAAAAGCAATAGCAGAAGACAGCGTATTATACCCTTTAAAGTCTCTCAGTGCTTTCCATGCGTTTCTGGGTGTGATTCAAGTTACTGATACAATGTTTAAAGTTCTCCATGGTTCTGGTCCTAGCTACATGAGAAACTGCCTTTCCCCTCCACATCACAACAACAGTCCCTCGATCTGAATGTCCAGGAGGTGGACACAAAGTATTTTCAAGTGGAAGACTCTGGCGACGAACAGCAGAGAGGCTAACAGAGGGAGTTTGCCTGGGATCTGTCTGAGAGGAGGTACACTAAGGGCTGCATTAGGGAGACTGTGTTGGTGAGTATCTGAGAGTCTGTTGTGCGGACAGTTTGACAGTGTGCTTGATTGGTTGTCTGTTTGAAAAGTGTGAATTGGGAGTGCTTTGTTCCAGGTGAGCCTTGAGTGGGCCTGACAGTTATAAAAAGCCAGTCAGCTGCGAACCAGCTGAGCGGCAAACAGCAGAGAGGCTAAAAGAGAGAGTTTGCCTGGAGAGAGCCCACCGAGGCTTACATCTTGCCGGCTTCTCTGAGTAGTTACTACAACTCCTGAGGAAGCTCGTAGAAGGAAGGTAATATGGATGGGGATCGTTCAGCTGTTGTGACCTGCACTGGATGTGTCATGTTTGTCTTTCTTCCACAGGACAGAAGCGACTTTGTCTGTACAAAGTGCAAGCTGGTCTCCATATTGGAAGAGAAGGTTCAAGGTCTGGAGAAACAAGTATCGACCCTGCGTTGCATAAGAGAAACTGAAGATTTCCTGGACAGACGTCAGGATATGATTCTACGGGCACAATGTTCTGAAGATTCAGAGCAAGCTGCACAGTGGGGACAGGAGGATGGTGAAGAAATTTGGCAGCATGTGACCTCCAGAAGAAGAAAGAGGAGCGTCCATGTACCAGCAGCGCAGATTCAGTTAAGCAACCGTTTTCATGTTCTTGCCACAAGTACTAATGCGGAGAGTGGACTAGACGATACATCTGAGGAAAGGGAACAGAAGGAGACTCCACCGATTGGAAGGCATGAGATGCACTGTCCTAGGGATGGGGGTTCCACAACCACCACTCCGAAGAGGAGGAGGCGGGTGGTAGTGGTCAGGGACTCTCTCCTCAGGAGGACTAAGTCATCTATCTGCCGCCCCGACAGGGAAAACCGAGAAGTCTGCTGCTTGCCAGGAGCTAGGATTTACGATGTGACGGAGAGACTGCCGAGACTCATCAAGCCCTCTGATTGCTACCCTTCCTGCTTCTCCACATGGGCACCAATGATACTGTCAAGAATGACCTTGAGCGGATCACTGCAGACTACGTGGCTCTGGGAAGAAGGATAAAGGAGTTTGAGGCGCAAGTGATGTTCTCGTCCATCCTCCCCGTGGAAGGAAAAGGCCTGGGTAGAGACCGTCGAATCGTGGAAGTCAACGAATGGCTATGCAGGTGGTGTCGGAGAGAAGGCTTTTGATTCTTTGACCATGGGATGGTGTTCCAAGAAGGAGGAGTGCTAGGCAGAGACGGGCTCCACCTAACGAAGACAGGGAAGAGCATCTTTGCAAGCAGGCTAGCTAACCTAGTGACGAGGGCTTTAAACTAGGTTCACAGGGGGAGGGAGATCAAAGCCCTGAGGTAAGTGGGGATGTGGGATACCGGGAGGAAGCACGAGCAGGAGAACATGAAAGGGGAGGGCTCCTGCCGCATACTAAGAAAGCGGGAGAAACAGCAAGTTATCTCAAGTGCCTATACACAAATGCAAGAAGCCTGGGAAACAAGCAGGGAGAACTGGAAGTCCTGGCACAGTCAAGGAATTATGATGTGATTCGAATAACAGAGACTTGGTGGGATAACTCACATGACTGGAGTACTGTCATGGATGGATGTAAACTGTTCAGGAAGGACAGGCAGGGCAGAAAAGGTGGGGGAGTTGCATTGTATGTAAGAGAGCAGTATGACTGCTCAGAGCTCCGGTATGAAACTGCAGAAAAACCTGAATGTCTCTGGATTAAGTTTAGAAGCATGAGCAACAATGGTGATGTCGTGGTGGGACTCTGCTATAGACCACTGGATCAGGGGGATGAGGTGGACGAGGCTTTCTTCCAGCAACTAATGGAAGTTTCTAGATTGCAAGCTGTGGTTCTCATGGGAGACTTCAATCACTCTGATATCTGCTGGGAGAGCAATACAGTGGTGCACAGACAATCCAGGAAGTTTTTGGAAAGTGTAGGGGACAATTTCCTGGTGCAAGTGCTGGAGGAACCAACTAGAGGCAGAGCTCTTCTTGACCTGCTGCTCACAAACCGGGAAGAATTAGTAGGGGAAGCAAAAGTGGACGGGAACCTGGGAGGCAGTGACCATGACATGGTCGAGTTCAGGATCCTGACACAAGGAAGAAAGGAGAGCAGCAGAATACGGACCCTGGACTTCAGAAAAGCAGATTTTGACAACCTCAGGGAACTGGTAGGCAAGATCCCCTGGGAGAATAACATGAGGGGGAAAGGAGTCCAGGAGACCTGGCTGTATTTTAAAGAATCCTTATTGAGGTTACAGGGACAAACCATCCCGGTGTGTAGAAAAAATAGTAAATATAGCAGGCGACCAGCTTGGTTTAACAGTGAAACCCTTGCTGATCTTAAACACAAAAAAGAAGCTTACAAGAAGTGGAAGATTAGACAAATGACTAGGGAAGAGTATAAAAATATTGCTCGAGCATGCAGGAGTGAAATCAGGAAGGCCAAATCACACTTGGAGTTGCAGCTAGCAAGAGATGTTAAGAGTAACAAGAAGGGTTTCTTCACGCATCTTAGCAACAAGAAGAAAGTCAAGGAAAGTGTGGGCCCCTTACTGAATGAGGGAGGCAACCTAGTGACAGAGGATGTGGAAAAAGCTAATGAACTCAGTGCTTTTTTTGCCTCTGTCTTCACGAACAACATCAGCTCCCAGACTGCTGCACTGGGCAGCACAGCATGGGGAGGAGGTGACCAGCCCTCTGTGAAGAAAGAAGTGGTTTGGGACTATTTAGAAAAGCTGGACGAGCACAAGTCCATGGGGCCGGATGCACTGCATCCGAGAGTGCTAAAGGAGCCGGCGGATGTGATTGCAGAGCCATTGGCCATTATCTTTGAAAACTCATGGCGATCGGGGGAGGTCCCGGACAACTGGAAAAAGGCTAATGTAGTGCCCACCTTTAAAAATGGGAAGAAGGAGGATCCAGGGAACTACAGGCCAGTCAGCATCACCTCAGTCCCTGGAAAAATCATGGAGCAGGTCCTCAAGGAATCAATTCTGAAGCACTTAGAGGAGAGGAAAATGATCAGGAACAGTCAGCATGGATTCACCAAGGGCAAGTCATGCCTGACTAATCTAATTGCCTTCTATGACGAGATAACTGGCTCTGTGGATGAGGGGAAAGCAGTGGACATGTTGTTCCTTGACTTTAGCAAAGCTTTTGACACGGTCTCCCACAGTATTCTTGTCAGCAAGTTAAAGAAATATGGGCTGGATGAATGGACTATAAGGTGGATAGAAAGCTGGCTAGATTGTCAGGCTCAACGGGTAGTGATCAATGGCTCCATGTCTAGTTGGCAACCAGTATCAAGTGGAGTGCCCCAAGGGTCGGTCCTGGAGCTGGTTTTGTTCAATATCCTCATAAATGATCTGGAGGATGGTGTGGATTTCACCCTCAGCAAGTTTGCAGATGACACTAAACTGGGAGGAGAGGTAGATATGCTGGAGGGTAGGGATAGGATACAGAGGGACCTAGACAAATTAGAGGATTGGGGCAAAAGAAATCTGATGAGGTTCAACAAGGACAAGTGCAGAGTCCTGCACTTAGGACGGAAGAATCCCATGCACCGCTACAGACTAGGGACCGAATGGCTAGACAGCAGTTCCACAGAAAAGGACCTAGGGGTTATAGTGGACAAGAAGCTGGATATGAGTCAACAGTGTGCCCTTGTTGCCAAGAAGGCCAATGGCATTTTGGGCTGTATAAGTAGGGGGCATTGCCAGCAGATTGAGGGACGTGATTGTTCCCCTCTATTCGACATTGGTGAGGCCTCATCTGGAGTACTGTGTCCAGTTTTGGGCCCCATACTACAAGAAGGATGTGGAAAAATTGGAAAACATCCAGCGGAGGGCAACAAAAATGATCAGGGGACTGGAACACATGACTTATGAAGAGACGCTGAGGGAACTGGGATTGTTTAGTCTGCGGAAGAGAAGAATGAGGGGGGATTTGATAGCTGCTTTCAGCTACCTGAAAGGGGGTTCCAAAGAGGATAGATTTATACTGTTCTCAGTGGTAGCAGATGACAGAACGAGGAGTAAAGGTCTCAAGTTGCAGTAGTAGCTGAAGCTGGGGTAGTACAGATAGTGCAGTGGGGGAGGTTTAGATTGGATATTAGGAACAACTTTTTCACTCAGAGGGTGGTGAAACAGTGGAATGCGTTACCTAGGGAGGTGGTGGAATCTCCTTCCTTAGAAGTTTTTAAGGTTAGGCTTGAGAAAGCCGTGGCTGGGATGATTCAGTTGGGGATTGGTCCTGCTTTGAGCAGGGGGTTGGACTAGATGACCTCCTGAGATCCCTTCCAACCCTGATATTCTATGATTTCTCATATTGATCTGACATAGCCCATGTCTTGACCTTCAGGGATGGTGAATCTCTACTTATTTCTCTTTGTGGAGATTCAGTCTATATCTACACTAGTACTTTTGCTGGTCAAGGGTGTGAAAAACACACACTCCGTGACCGACATAAGTTCACCGACAGAAGCACCGGTGTGGACTGAGCTATGTAGGAGGGAGATGCTCTCCTGCCGACATAGCTACTCACTGAGGGTGATTTTATTATGTCGATGGCGGAGCTCTCTCCTGTCGGCATAGGAGCAGCTACAAGGGAGACCTTATAGCAGTGCAGCTGCATTGGTACCGTTGTGCCACGGTAAGGTCTCTTGTGTAGACATAGCCTCAGTCTCTTTAGGTTTTGTTTGATTTACCTAATCTTGAATTAAGTTAATGTGTATGTGCACCCCGAGACCCTGAGAGGTGTGCATTTTTAAAAATCAGCCAACACCACTTAATCACAATAGTTAATCTAAACAATAATCTCGCAAAAACCTTATAAGCAGTTTATGATCTGATTTCCACTTGGTAAGCTAATGATTTAGACAGTTACTAAAGTCTAACTACACAGCTTTTAGATGTGGCGCTCTAAAGAGTCAGATTCCTCCTTACGTTAGGGTAGCTTTGTGCTGATCTGCTGGCACATAACTACCCTCATGCCTGCTAATGTGGTAAGTAGGAGCAGTTGACCACATTTTAGAGGCTCCTCCAGTGATAAAGAGCTACCTCAGTGGAGCTTATCACTCCTCCTGCTCCCTGCAGCATGATTTAAAGCCACCTTTGCACATATTCTTAAGTATTCCTTGGACACCACCAAGAATCTAAGCCAAGAGAGAAGCAATTGGAGTTCATCTAAAAACAGTACTAATTAATTTACCTAATTTAAGGGGAAAAAAATTTCCATCAGAAAGACAGGACACTAGTTACTTAAAAATGCAAAACCATTTATTATTGTAATTCTAACCCAGACAAGCATCAATACATTTTATACATGGAGTGGGAAGAGGTCACACTGCTTCCACATTTGAGATAATGATTTCTAAATGGGGTTATGATTCATAATTGAAATGTACTATCAGTACTGAGATAACACATATGGTGAAATGTTTTTGGTTATAGTTTCAGGGCACTGAAAAGTAACAGAGGAATTTGCCAACCACAATAGTGACAACAACAAAAGAGATAAAATGCTACTAATGAATGTTTTTGCTACTAAAACAATATCTGAAATATCTCCAGTTACAGGCCATTAAAAGATAGCTTTGCATTAGCATGTAATTTATTAACCATTTAAAATTGAACAAGCCATACCTGCTCCCTGCCTGACCATCTAGTTAAACTAGTTCATGTAGAAATTCTCTTAAACACTCCAACAGGTCGTCTTTCACTAAAACAACTAATATGCTTCAGAAATCAAAATACAGCTGATGTATGATGGGTTTTTTTTTAAAAAAAAGAAATAACACAACACACCTAAACTGGGATCAGTACAATGCTCCCAATAGACAGTAAAATGAATACATTCTGAAGCTGGGGTAGTACAGATAAGTACCGTACTATAAAAGGATTTACTCTCTACCCAATATTTACACCACATAGAATCATAGAAGTGTAGGACTGGAAGGGACCTCAATTGTGATCTAGTCCAGTCCCCTGCACTCAAGGCAGGACAAAAGGTATTTGTCTAACCTATTCTTAAACACCTCCAATGACCGAGATTCTACAACCTCCCCAGGCAATCTGTTCCAGTCCTTCACTACCCTGACAGTGAGGAAGTTTTTCCTACATCCAACCTAAACTGCCCTTGCTTCAATTTAAGTCCATTGCTTCTTGTCCTGTCCTCAGAGGTTAACAAGAAGATTTTTTCACCCTCCTCCTTGTAACAGCTAGGGTTGCCAGACATCTGGTTTTTGACTGGAATGCCTGGTCGAAAAGGGACTCTGGCGGCTCGCTGACCAGGCTGTTAAAATTCCGGTCGGCGGCACAGCGGGGCTAAGATAGGCTCCCCCTGCCTTGCCTGGCTCTGCACAGTTCCCCAGAAGTGGCCGGCATGTGCAGCCCCAAGGTGCAGGGACGATCAGGGAAGCTCACCCTACCAGCGCTGGCTCCGCAGCTCCCATTGGCAGGTAACAGCGGTGAATGGGAGCTGTGGGGTGGCACCTTGCAGGCGTGGGCAGCGCGCAGAGACCTCTGGTCCCTCCGCCTAGGGGCCAGACATGCCGCCCACTTCCGAGAGCAGCACGGAGCCAGGGCAGGTAGGGTGCCTGCTACAGCCCCACCACAATGCCAACCAGGAGCTGCCTGAGGTAAGCGCCGCTCGGACGGAGCCCACACCCCAAACCCTCTGCCCCAGTTCGGAACACCCTCCCGTACCTTTACTCCCTCCCAGACCCTGCACCCAAACTCCCTCCGAGAGCCTGCACCCCACATCCCCTCCTGCACCCCAACCCCCTACCCCGGCCCTGAGCACCCTTCCAGAGCCTGCACCTCACAACCCTTCCCACACCCCAACCCCCTACCCCAGCCCTGAGACTCCTCCTGCACCCCGAACTCCTGCCCCAGATCGGAGCCCCGTCTCTCACCCTGAACCCCTCATTTCTGGCCCCACCCTGGAGCACACACCCCCAGCTGAAGCCCTCACCCCCTCCTGTACCCCAACCCCCTGCCCCAGCCCAGTGAGAGTGAGTGAGTGACGGGGCTGGAGTGAGAGGGGGTGGGACCTCAGGGAAGGGAAGGGAAGGGGCAGGGGTGGGGCAAGGGTGTTCTGTCTTGTGCAATTAGAAAGTTGGCAACCCTAGTAACAACTCTATGTATTTGAAAACTTATGTTCCCTGTCAGTCTTCTTTTCTCCAAACTAAACAAACTCAATTTTTTCAATCTTCCCTCATAAGTCATGTTTTCTAGACCTTTAATCATTTTTATTGCTCTTCTCTGGACTTTCTCCAATTTGTCCACCTCTTTCCTGAAATGTGGCACCCAGAACTGGACACAGTATTCCAGTTGAGGCCTTATCAGCGCGGAGTAAAGTGGAAGAATTACTTCTCGTGTCTTGCTTACAACACTCCTGCTGATACATCCCAGAATGATGTTTGCTTTTTTTGCAGCAGTGTTACACTGTTGACTCATATTTAGTTTGTAATCCACTATAACCCCCAGATCCCTTTCTATAGTACTGTACTCCTTCCTAGGCAGTCATTTCCCATTTTGTATGTGTGCAACTGATTGTTCCTTCCTAAGTGGAGTACTTTGTATTTGTCTTTTCTGAATTTCATTTCTCCAGTTTGTCCAGATCATTTTGAATTTTAATCTTATCCTCGAAAGCATTTGCAACCCCTCCCAGCTTGGTACTGTACACAAATTTTATACGTATACTTTCTATGACATCTAAATCATTAGATATGAAGGAGGGACATTGAGGATAAAATATACTTGTATTTGTTTTTTAACATATTATACTACATAGATCCATAAGTCTGCATCAAAAATTAGACCTTTCAAACCTTGTATTTAGACAGTATAAGGTCTCGTTCTACAAGTAGAAAGAAATTCAGTATACATGTTATGTGAACTCAGAATGAACACATTTTCTATCAAAAATTCCATCATACAGTTATAACACAGTGCCATCTGCTGTACATTTGTTGCTGTACAAATGACAAAACTTCCAACCCAAAATATAAAACAAAAACACTCATATGTAGGTTTTCAAAATACTTAACACACAGGCTACCCTACAGTAATTTCGCCACTGATGTTTTACATGAGAATAAGACTGAGCACTACATATTCAATTCTGCAAATATACAAAAAGCTCTATGTATGCTAGCACAAGGGTGGCTGCTGAACACAGAAATCAAATGAGACCATGGGCACCATTGCTTCTATTTCCCAAAGAAAAACTGATTGTTTTGGTCACAGCTGGAATTTACATGAGCCTTCTTCAATAAAATACTAATATGCACATTTTGCTACATTCCCTCATTAACAATGAATTATGCCAAAGATGGCAAGAAAGCTGCCAGTTTTCGTGCAGCTTTTTCTTGCTTACAAATTCTCTCATAAACACATACTGATTTTTTAAAATATCTTTTAGAGAAAATGGAGAAGAAAAAAATGGGGTAAGCACTATTAGGAAGTTGGAAGACCTCACTGAAATATGATTCCATGTTACATCTTAGAGGTAATACTGTGCAATATAACCGCTTTATCACTGGTTTTGATGAACATGAAGAGTAAATAGGGAGTTCAACCTGAATTATTTACTGATATTCATGCTATTGATATTCCTGTTATCAAAAGGATCCTTACAGGCTCTCAAGGATCCCTTACCCTTTTCTCCAACAATTTCATTCTTCCTGTTAAACTCTAAATTCACTTTCCTTCTCAATGGCCAAAAAAGGCTCTCTTTAGCTAGGAGAACAGAGGAGTTACCTCTCCAGAGTTTGATATCAAGAACGTTCCCATAGATTAGCCAACAAGAGATGTTAAAACAGCAAATAGCCACAAGATACCACTTGCTCACGTGAGCACACATTGAAGCAACTGAGGTCCACTATTGTGAGAAGCAAAAGACTTGAGACAGTTCAAACCTAGCATCACCACACATGTAAAGTCAAAACAGTCACCTCTTAGAATGATCTATAATGACCCAGTATGGTTTTGCAAACAACTGAAGATCCCCCTGTAGTTGGCGAGAGGGCACAGTCCCCTGCAGGATGCAGAGGCATGCTAAGATGCACTAATCAGATATTAAATTCTACTGCCATGCTGCCAAAATGAAATAATTTCTGGAAATGTTTTGCATTTCTTATCTCTAAAGAAGAATGGTGTATGTTGGGTATTTGACTCAAGTAAGGGTCTTATTGCTGTAATTCAGTGTGTTACAGTAATAACTTAAAATACAAAATATAAATCACATGTACATTGTCATTTTGAGGAGCATTTGGGCTCCCCAAACCCCAATTTCCTACTTTACATTAGACTAGAATAAACTCAGAATGTATCAATACATTGCTTTATGCTTTAAAAACTGGTCTTAAGATCCTTTGTATGTCTATAGGAACTGAAATGTTCTGGTTAGATGTAACATTTCAAGGAGGCTACTGCTGGGTTTGCAATGGTTTTTTGTTTGTTTTTTAGTATTTCAGATATTGCCAACTCTTGCAATTTTATCATGAGTCTTATGATATTATCTTTTTTAATGTCCCAGATCCTGGAATTATATGATTAGGTGAGCATGACAGGGTTTATCAGGCCTTCTCTGCCCCCTGTTGGAGGTGTTGGCCCCTTGACAGCCCCCTATTCAAGAAAAACCCACTGCAGCCAGGCTACTAACAAGACTTACTCCTTCAGCGTAGACAAGCCACTTGTCTGGTTTTAAGTCAGACTGTCCTGTTTTAAAATGTTTTTTCCCAGTCCAGTACTAAAACAAAATCGGACTTGGTTTTGTCTAGTACAGGGGTCAGCAACCTTTCAGACGTGGTGTGCCGAGTCTTCATTTATTCACTCTAATTTAAGGTTTCACGTGCCAGTAATACATTTTAATGTTTTTAGAAGGTCTCTTTCTATAAGTCTGTAATATATAACTGAACTATTGTTAGGTTTCAGAGTAGCAGCCGTGTTAGCCTGTATTCGCAAAAAGAAAAGGAGTACTTGTGGCATCTTAGAGACTAACCAATTTATTTGAGCATAAGCTTCCATGAGCTACAGCTCATTTCATCGGATGCATTCAGTGGAAAATATAGTGGGGAGATTTATATACATAGAGAACATGAAACAATGGGTGTTACCATACACACTGTAACCAGAGTGATCACTTCAGGTGAGCTATTACCAGAAGGAGAGTCGGGGGGGGGACTCAACCGTTCGTAGTGATAATCAAGGTGGGCCATTTCCAGCAGTTGACAAGAACATCTGAGGAACAGTGGGGGTGGGGATAAACATGGGGAAATAGTTTTACTTTGTATAATGACCCATCCACTCCCAGTCTCTATTCAAGCCTAAGTTAATTGTATTCAGTTTGCAAATTAATTCCAATTCAGCAGTCTCTCGTTGGAGTCTGTATGTAAAGTAAATAAAGTTTTTAAAATGTTTAAGAAGCTTCATTTAAAATTAAATTAAAATGCAGAGTCCCCCTGACCGGTGGCCAGGACCCGGGCAGTATGAGTGCCACTGAAAATCAGCTTGCATGCCGCCTTTGGCATGTGTGGCATAGGTTGCCTACTCTTGGTCTAGTATCACAGACGGGGGATGCCATTTTGAAGAGCGTGCCATTCCACCCCCACTAGCACAGTGTGTGAAGTCACAATGGTGGGGGTGGGCTGCCACAATTTTCAAAATGGCATCCTCCATGTGGTGTGACCTTGCATGCAGTCACCCCAGTGGCGGTGGGAGTCACACAGGCGGGGGCAGAGTCACGCTATTGCTAGAAGTACCAGAATCTCTGGTATTTGGGAGATGGATGAGTGGTCACCCTACTTCAGGGTATGTTGACAGAACCCACAGAATTGAGCCTCCCAGCCTGGGTTGACAGACTGAGTGGTGGGGTTCATGCTAGCACTCTAAAAATAATGGCTGTGTAGTCAGCACTTTGAAGTGGTTCTGGCTGGACCTCGGGCTGTGAAGCCTCGGGAGAGGGATGGGCATCCAAGACTGAGGTCCAGCCCAAGCTGCAACTTCAAAGCACTTTCTACACCAGGGGTGGGCAAACTTTTTGGCTCGAAGGCCACATTGAGGTTGCAAAACTATATGGAGGGCCGGGTAGGGAAGGCTGTCCCTCCCGAAATAGCCTGACCCCCACCCCCATCCGCCCCTTCCCACTTCCCGCCCCCTGACTGCTACCCTCAGAACTCCCGACCCATCCAACCCCCCCACTCCTTGTCCCCTGACCGCCCCCTCCCGGGACCCCCTGCGACCCAACCCCAATCCAATCCCAGTGCTCACAGTCCCCCGACCCCTATCCACACACCCCACCCCACCCCCTGGCAGGCCCCCTGGGACCCCATGCCTATCCAAACTCCCTTGTTCCCCCTCCCCCGACCTCTATCCACACCCCCACCCCCTGACAGGCCCCCCAGGATCCCACGCCTATCCAACCTCCGCCCCCGGTTCCCCATCCCTTGACCACCCCCACAAAACCTCCACCCCCTTCCACTGCCCCCTGCTCCCTGTCCCCTGACTGCCCCCAGAACCCCCCACCCCTTATCCAACACCCCGGCCCCAGCCCCCTTACCATGCCGCTCAGAGCGGCATGTCTGGCAGCCACGCCACCTGGCCGGAGCTAGGCACGCTGCCGCTCTGCTCGGCAGGAGCGCACAGCCCGCCGCCCAAAGTGCTGCCAGCGCGACAGCGTTACTACAAGGGAGCAGGTACAGCAGGGGCAGAGCCGGGGGCCAGGCAGGACGGTCCCGCGGGCCGCAGTTTTCCCACCTCTGTTCTACACAGATATTTTTAGAACACTAGCATGAACCCCACCACCTCATGCCTGTCAAACCAAACTGGGAGGCTCAATTCTGTGGGCTGTGTAGACATACCCTCAGAGGTCTAGAAGGGCCAGGCATAGGCTTGGCAAGCCGGTACATTGAACTAGTCCAATAATACCAAGTGACCACCGACTATTTGACCACGATCAAATACTGTCAAATATTCCATCAAGAACACCTTGATGTAAGAGGTGACCTGCCTTTTTGCATGGTGCCCTCTATTAACAAGACTACTTCAACGTCTTGATCATTCACTTTACTACATACCGCGAAAAAGCTGAACTAACTGAAAATTGCACATCTTGATTGGCTGGAATTTTCTAGAACAAACATTGTATGTATATCTTTATTTGTATACCAGGCCATCAAGGTACACGACCGTTTACAAATCACATTAAACAAGCTAAAAGACACAGTCCCTGCACCTAACTGATCACAACACTATGAAGAATAACAGTGCCAATTCATGACTCTCAAGTTTGCAAGGAAGATGATGATGGGAGTTCTAATCTCCACTGCCTGAGCAACGGGCATGAGGAAGAACTTTTCCAAAGTGACAAAAGATGCTTAAGTTAAAATATCACAGCAAGAAAGATAATTGATTTGCTACAAACTGAACACGTGCAGAAAAAGCAATAGGAGGGTGAAATTCTCCTGGGCCACAGTAAGCCTGCCAACCATGAAATATATGCAGTTACGTTATTGAAGTCACTTACAAATCAACATTCTCTTTACAGAGAATTTGAAAGCTTTGAAAGAGTCACAGAGGCTAAATGTTTGTCTTAACCCAAGAAAGTGAGGAAAGCAGTTCTGCTGAAAAAATGTTAATGGTGAATCTTGGTTCCTTAAGCCTTAGCATCTATTTTCCCAACCGTATGCATACCCTTTACATGTGTAATTCACATTAGCATTAATTGAAGTTACTTACACAAATCCCTTGTGAATCAACAGTAGATTAAACCCCAGTGTCGAAGTAATCCGAAAATTAGTAATACTAAAAAGAGAATATAGGGCGTTTCATTTGCTCAATAAAATCAGAAACAAAAAATAATGAAGAACAGGATAAGTTTAGCAAGGATTTATGGAATCTTTCCATCTATTACAGGCCTCGGAATTCAAATTTCCCCAAGAGAAACAGCTCTCCCTGAAATGTTATGTGTCACAACTCATCTAAGGGTAAGGTTTGTCTGGGAAGTTTGGTAAAAATCAGACCCTAGTTAAGATGTTTTGAAAAAGTAACTATTTACATTTATTCTAAAAATGTCTAAAGATATTTTGGTGAATAATCTAAAATTGCTTGGTGGAATTCCTGACATAGTAAGGGTTTTTTTTAAACAAACAATTCATTCTGTCTTCCAAGCTCTTGAATTCAACAGTTTATTTTGATTTGTTTGAGCCGAGAGGCTAGTCAAAGATTGGGTCCTGGGGATGTTTCAGTTGGGGATGGAAATTGACAAAAGAGTCTGGTATTTTCTTTGATGCAATCTTGTTTATTTACAAGGAATGTATAAAGTTCTGCTTCTCCAAATGCAGGAGGGACTAGAAAAACAAGAATAGTTTCTTAGCTTACAGTCCCCAAGCCTTGTTAACCAACACCAGACCTCCCCCCCGCAAAAAAAAATCTCTGTAGCTTTTCCCTGGGTCATATACTGTGCTCACAGGCTGCTGGTTGGCTTTCTTGCTTTTTGTCTCTGTTCTAACTTATTTTCTGTCTCTGTACTCTAGTTTTTCTCCCCCCGCCACCCCCCCACTACACACAAACACACACACTCCTGGTCACAATACCAAGTGGAACCCTCCACCCACAAGATGTTAGTTTCTGGGCAGACTATATTAGCCCTTGTTTTAAGCGTGGCCCCTTAAAGTGTTTCTTGTTTCTTACAATTATTTTAAGTGCCTTCCTGTCTGCTTTTGCTCTTCATTTAATGTCTCCCCACTTCCCATATGATCTGCATCTCTCAGCTCAAAACAAGGAGAGATAGCACTATGGGAGCAGCCAGGTCTCTGAGGCAGGGAACATACTGGGAACCCCTGGTTAAAGTATGTAAATCACTGTTTTCCTATTGGTGGGAAAAGCTGCATTAAGAATTGCTCCTGATCAGGGGAGAACTATCTGGAAGTTGGTTGGACTGCTGTTTTGATCCTTCATTCTTTGGAATCTCTTACTTCAGTGTTTACTAAAATAATCCAAATGGAAGTTTTGTGATTCTTCAGTACACAATACTGTACTTTGCCTAAGTATAGAATCTTGACAAAATTGCAAAAAGAGAAAAAAATAAAACTAAAATAAAAATCAGTTATTCACAGGGTTTTTCTAATCCCACAACTTAATCCATACAGTCCCATTTCAGTTAACCAAGACAGTTTTTCCTTCACCAAAATACTTAGTGAAAATTTTAATTGGAAACTCCCATATTTTAAGGTCAAATCCATTTGATGTTTCTACAATATTATTTAGGCAAAATAATTCCACATCTAAAGGGTCGTTTTGCAAAGAAACACTGAAAACCAAATACCTTGAATATGGTGATTGCTTATACACCAGAATGTTGTTATTTTTCAGGCTTAATCTCCAAAGTGACATCTTCACAGGAAATTAACTACTGAGCTGCTTTGTCACTGATCCAGAGGCCCCAAACCCCCACTGCAGAGGGCATAGTGATGCACTGGCTACTATTCTAATCTGCAGGCTAGGACAAGGAGGGGCTAGGTAAAAGCTGCTGTGAAGGAGCTGTGCTGCAGCCTTGCGGCATGCTGATGGGTTAGGATGGACTTTCATCCCAACTAAATCCAACAGGTTTCCTGATTAAAACCGGTTCACTCAAACTTTGTGCAGGTAGGAACGATATTCACTCTTAATGAACAGCCTGCTGATCATGGTTGGAAAAGAGTTTCGTCTGGAAAACCTAAAGCTTTCCCACCTTCATAATTACTACTAAAAAACAGAAAGACTATGGAAAAAGTCTATCACCTGTTATTTCCCAGTTATAACACAGTGCATATTAAGAAGTAATTTGAGTTTCTTATCACATACTTTCACTGCATTGGAGCTGAGATATAAAACACTAACAGAAAAGAAAACAGTAATTTCTAATTATAAGCAGGTTTCAGAGTAGCAGCCGTGTTAGTCTCTATCCGTAAAAAGAAAAGGAGTACTTGTGGCACCTTAGAGACTAACACATTTATTAGAGCATAAGCTTTCGTGAGCTACAGCTCACTTCATCGGATGCATACCTGCTGTAGCTCACGAAAGCGTATGCTCTAATAAATTTGTTAGTCTCTAAGATGCCACAAGTACTCCTTTTCTTTTAATTATAAGTAGTAAGCAGAATACTTCATTTTAATCAGTATTTATCTAACACTTGAAATATACCAGACAAGAAATTTGCAACACTAATTACTACCGGAGAACTGCAAAAATGTTCACTACTGCATTTATAGGGATTATTTACTTTTGCCCACTTTTAAAGATGTTGTATTGTTTAGGCGATCAAAAAAATTAATAACGAACCATCGAGATTTGATTTCTCTCTCTTTTTAAAATCTGTTTTTATGCATTTATACAGGAATGGGAGACTTATGGTCTGACAGAGATTACCAAGATCAATCCTTCAAACACTAGAGAAATCACACTGAGTTGGACAATAAAAAGGTTGTAACTTTACACACTATTAACTGCTCGCCTGTGTGCCATTATGGTCCCTGCAGAAATAACTGCCGTGTGGTGCAGCAAAGTTTCCTACAGTGGAAGGAGAAACAAGGCAGCTCTCCCAAGGAACCTTCAGCAGAGGATTGCAGAATATCTGCAGGAAAATTTCCTAGAGATCACTAGGGAGGTTTCCTGGGACATCCTGGTGTACATTAACAAACTTTTCTTCCGTGGCCCCACTGCGTAGATGGACAGGCTCTGTTAATTTCTGTTTGTTATCCCGCCTCGACCATATAACAAAGTACATGAGAGCTCAATCTGCTCTTACCGTGCAGCCTGAAAGCAAAATGAGCACTTGCCGGAGCTCCCCTTTCCTGCATTCTGCGCGCCAGCGCAGGAGTGCTGTGACTGGCTAGACCCTCCAGAGCGGAAAAGAGGTCCTGACTTGCCACACCACCGGACGACTCTGCCATGTGCTCCACTTCATCCCCTAGCTCCACCTCCTCATCCACCACTTCCTCATCAGGGCTGAGTCCACTGGCTGCTGCCTCCAGTCTCCCAGAAGAGTCCCTGGGGCTCTTGGCAGTGCAGGTGGGGTCACCACCAAAGATGGCGTGCAGCTCCTTATAGAAGCGGCACAGCACCAGAGTGACGGTTGGCCTCCCTTGCCTTCTGATACGCCTGCCTCAGCTTCTTGATTTTAGCACAACACTGGTGCGTATCCCTTTCATGCCCCTTCTCCTGCATGCCACCAGCAATCAGACCAGGGGTAGGCAACCTATGGCATGTGAGGTGATTTTCAGTGGCACTCACACTGCCCGGGTCCTGGCCACCGGTCCGGGGGGGGCTCTGCATTTTAATTTAATTTTAAAGGAAGCTTCTTAAACATTTTAAAAACCTTATTTACTTTACATACAACAATAGTTTAGTTATATATTATAGACTTCTAGAAAGAGACCTTCTAAAAACATTAAAATGTATTACTAGCACGTGAAATCTTTAATTAAAGTGAATAAATGAAGACTCGGCACACCACTTCTGAAAGGCTGCCGACCCCTGAATCAGACCAGAGGTATCAAAATTCCTACGGCTGGTGCGAAGCTGCAACTGCACAGTCTCCTCTCCCCATGGACTCAGCAGATCCCACAGCTCTGGTGTACTCCATTGAAGAGAGCATCTGCTGCAGAAAGCTGGCATGGTCAACTGGGAAGATGCTGTGTGAACTATGCATGCCACCGAGCAAACAGGAAGAGGCATTTCAAAAATTCCCAGGCCTTTAAATGGGGGAGGGATGCATACCTATGTACCTTCAGGGCAGCCGAGTTCAAACTGCTGACCAGAACGGTCAGGACGGGATTGTGGGACACCTCCTTGAGGCCAATAAGGGCAACATAACCAGGCTATGTCACTATGTCACAAATAGTTCAATGCCACTCGTCAAGGTGGCTTTATTATGTCAGCATAGCAGGGGAGTTACATGAGCAGGAGGAATTTCAGTGTTCCACTGTTTTGTCAATGAAAGCTGACTTTTGTCAACAAAACTGTGCAACGTACACAAGGCCTGAGTAAACCCTGATCCCTTCTCTAGTTGTGTATTTATTTGACAAATAGCCATAAGGTGGCTGACTCTATAATAATTTCATTAGCCTGTTGGATTGGAGACTTGGGTCCTAACTTGACAATGGATTATGTTAAATGGACTGACACTGATCTCTATCATCACATTATTGGGGGGGAGTTGTCACATTTGCTTTCATAGAGTGACAAGAGCAGATGGGAAAATGGAAGTTCTGTCCCGTGGGAAATTCTGGTATTTCAATATTTGGTCTTACACAGAATTGAGACGAAAATCTAAATACCTGAGATTTTTCACAGAATGACACTCCCGAGTTGAATCATTCTGACTTTCTCAAAACAAAACATTTAGTTTTGGGTTAATAAACTGAACATTTTGCTTCAATCTTCCCAATGGAATGTAACTTTAGCACCCTCGTAGCCAAGACGGAGTCTGCTCTGCAGACAGCTCTGGCCAAGAGAAGGTGCGTGCAGGAATGCAGCAGGAAAAATCCCTTCCACCCCAGGGGCACCTGTTCCAAACCCCGCAGAGTGAACACACACCCCCCACTGGAAAAGTACAATGGATATAAGAAAGGGAAATATTTATTTCCAGAGAGATCGGAGGAGAAAAACGGGGCGGAAAATATAGGGTGAACAGTAAAACAGGGTTGCATCCAAACCAAGAGCCCACAGGCCCAGTCGTAGCACAGTCTGGAAGGGCAGACACCGAGCAATGTGTCTGCACACAGAGTGTAGGAGTCCTGAGCAAAGTTCCAGTCCAGTGGTGAGTCTTGGGTGCTCCTGGTCCTCTTCAGCGCCAGTAAACTTTCCCCAGCAAACCCCTCTGGTGCTCTCTTCTGCCACTCTCTGCAAAGCCACACAGAGCGAGAACCTCCCCACTTAACTAGTTACAGCCTCCCTCCTTATTCCCAATGCAAAGTCACAAGCCCCAGGACTCACAGCCCCATGCAGCTCTGGGCAGCAGTGATAGTGGGTCCAGCTCCAGCCTGTCCTTCTCGGACGATTCCTCCCTGGCACAGTGCTCCTCCTGTCCTGGGGTGTCCCCGATCAGCTGCCCTGTCCTTCTCAGGCTTCAGGCAGGTTCTCCGCTGCTTCACTTTGTAAGCTCCTGCTTGTTGCAGCCCTGCTCTCTGGAGCTCCAGAGCCACGCCCTGAACTTTCCCTCCTTTCTCTCACTGCTCCCCTTCCCCCATTAGGAAAAAGATTTAAAGGGGCCTCTCTCTAAACCCCAAAGGGGTTACAGGAAAATTTCATTAGAATCAATCTTTTCTCATGGAAAATTTCAGTTTTCATTAAAAAAAAAAACACTTTCTAATATGAAACCACTGAAATTTGAAATTTTGTGACCAGCCTCAAAAGTGCCAGTAGTCGTCTGTGTTTTAGAAGCTGGAGTCAAGGCAGAGCACAAGTGCAAAACATACAAGTAACAGACACACTACTAACTACAGAAACTTTGCCAAATGCCACATCTTGAAGTGGTGGCTTTTTGGGGGGCTAGAAGTGGGGAGAATATCAAATTATAGTTGAAAGTCAACCTCTTTCCCTCCCCCATATATACCCATTTAAAAAAATATGCTCACAGCTAGCGACTATCATAGCTGGGGGGTTTTGCTAATGATTTTGTATATCCACCAATGTTGATTTTGATGGCTTAAATTTTCAGTGCTACCTGACAGCCAGGTAGCAAATAAAAGGCCTTCAAATGAACCTTACAATTTTCCAGCCCTTTTCAGCTAAATCCAGGCAAGCTAGATCTTCTTAGCTCCCCATGCCATCTTCTTGTTTTTCCCACTATGAAGTCCTTTAAATGTCTCATTTTACTTTGAAAAATGACTATAAAAATGGCACCTCTCTACTCCACAGATCTACTTCCTGTGTATTCAGTCACACCTATTTGATTCAGTAATTAATACGTTTACTACTTCTTATTCTCATTAAAAGTGGAGCACAGTTATTGTAGAGTTAGCTGGATTCTGTTCTGGCTCACACATCATCCGTAGAATTGATATAAATGTTGGGACAAATTTTGTCTCCAGTTATATTAGGACAACCTCATGAAAAGTTGACAATATGGTAGCAATGGTAATACTGAGTAAGAAATTTGGCCTGCCAGTGATTATGTATAAGCCAGAAGGAAAACAGTTTGCCTTTCTCATCTCATTTTGAATGTGTAGGGATGGCAGCTAGCCCTAAAACAGCATCTTTTTATTTGTAAGATGAGCAGATTTGTTATGGAAGTCACTGAGTATGACATGACAAAAGTGATGAAAACATCTGTTGACAGCGCTGCTGATGCCACATCATTGCTGAAAATACAATTACAAGATTTCCTAAAGTCACCCAAAGAGACAAACAAGGAAGCTCCTGATGGCTTTATTAAACAGACATTTTTCAGAGCAGAACCAGCACTTCAATATTTGTTACACAAACTTGAGAAATATTTGTTCAAAACTGAAAGAAAAAAAACCCCCAGGATGGAATGTGATCAATACTAGAAGGGAGATAGTAAGCAAGAACACAATATTTGATATGCAATTTACTCGGTCAGCCCAGGAAACCAGAACTAAAACAGAAAACATCCTTAGCAAAGATCTTCCTTCATATAGAATATAACTAGACAGGAATTGTCAAACCACAAAAGTCACACCGAATAGTGACATGTATTTTATATAAAGCTGTTCAGATCTGGCTAGCTCTATGCAGGGTCAAGAAGCAAGACAATATGCTGAAGTACAGCTAAGGCACATTTGGATTGTTGCTGCTTTAAGTTCTCCACCAGGTCATGCAAACCACATTACTCTGAGTGGGAATAACCATTTACTGAATACAGACACTCATTTTCCACCAATGCTAAATCTGATATTAGTGTTTGTCTATAAGACTACTGTCGTACCTTGAGGCCCATCATCTATATAGGTTCTGATTTCTTGTCATGTCATGGTAACATCACAATTAGATTGTTCTTTTCCTAAGGATACATGTGTCAGCAGATGCAAGAATAGCGCACACTAAAATGGAAGAAGAAAACCTTCCTAAGGAATCAAAGTGTCACAGCGTTCTGCTTTTATTTTATATACAAAATAGAAAATTGTGACTACATATAAATTAATTCATTCGTTAATTCTGTGATAAATTACTCAAACTGATTGGCTAGTTCTTTTAAATAGATATCAAAACAGATTGTCAAACACCATAACAAGCTGGCTTAATAGCTGTGGCACTCTGTACCTCAAAGCAGCACCCTGGTATGATGGGTTGTCACCCCTAGGGTACAGTCTGGGCCCAGACTCCGCCCTGGGGGTGACAACCCAACACATCACATCTGGAACCCCCATATTCACCTGTCATATAATTATGGTATATTTCATAGAAAGCATGCCATGGTAAGATATTATATGAAAGGTCATGACCTGCTGAAACCCATTGTTCTGTCAAAATATGTATACCATTAGTTTGCATGAAGTTATAAGATTTTGCTCTATGGGTTATTACTGAAATATATTGGAAGATTGAGAGTCCCCACTGCTAGTTCCCCAGTGACAACAAAGGAGGTGATCCACTCCCAGGAGGGCGTTAACCATTAATCAAGAGAGGAGTTGTAAACAAGGGATTTTCAGTGCTGTAGGAGGGTTTCGCAAGCATCACACAATGGGGGATGACTCAACTCTGACTCAGCAAAGCCCACAAGGACATGTCTGGGATAGTGTTTTCCAGGCACATAGACTAAGGATATAAAATAGGGGACAGTGGCATCATGTTTTGACCTTTCTCCTCCCCCACCTATGCTGGAAGCAACAAGAATGCTGGGAAGACAAAAACTTGCACTGAGGAGACTGGTCCCATGCTTAAAGGGGAAGCCTGCATATTAAGAACTATAACCTACCTGCAACATCCAGTGGGGGTGAGAAAACTGCTTGATCCAAATAAAGCCTTGTCTAATGAGGTTTAAGATACTGTATACAGAAAAGATATATACTGTATATACTGTGTGTTTACCTTTTATTTTCTTTGGTAACTATCTCTGACCTTTTGTGCCTACCACTTATAATTACTTAAAGTCTGTCTTTCTGTAGTCAATAAATCTCTTTTATACTTTGCCTAAAACAGTGTGCTTTGCTTCAAGTCCTTAACAAATCTCAGCTCAATATACAAAGGCTAATGTGTGTCCTCTCCACATCGAGGGAGGGGGGGAATGGGTCAGGCTTCTGACAAGGGCAAAACAGTATATTTTGGGGGTACAAAACTGGGAGCTTAGGAGATTTGCTGGTGCCTTTCTCTGCGTGATTCATGAGTTGCTCAGGAAGCATTCACGGAATTTAGCTGGGTGTGGGGTTCAACATGTTGTTGTGCTAAGTGATGACAGCGCCTGGAGGGGTTTGCTGCTTGTCACTAGCAAAGCATTGTGAGCAACAGTCCAGGCTGGAGAGTTAAGGGGGCACAGCGGTACCCCAGTTCCAGGTTGTGACAGGATCCCAGAGATATAATAGTATAAAAAAATCATAATTAATTCTAGAAACCATTCAGCAGTGGAACAGAAAGAGCCATATCAGCACAGACACACATTATAAATTATGCCTCATTGGACATAATCGAAATCTCATTGAAATCATTGAGAATCTTTTCACTAATTTCGGTGGTATCTGGATAAAGAACATAGAGACTAAAACGATCGATTATGGACCAGCCTATAAGGAATGTACCATTATTCCTCCTGATAACCAGTATCTTTAATATGATTGTCAATGAGATAAAACACCCAGTCAAATAGTAAATAAATATTGCAATGCATATTTTTCCTCACCCAGTTGTCTACATTTTAATCCATGTCCCTGTCTTAAAAGTATACCACCCATTCTCAGAAAGGTCCAAAGCAACACCCAGTTGGAATGGCAATAGAAAGCGCTCCATTGCATGTCTCCCTGAAATGAAGTCCTAATGGTAGCCACATTCTGCAATCCTTAAAAACATACAAAATTATCTTGAAGTCAATTGAAACTTTTGTCTAAGAATCACAGAATTTAGCCCACTAAGAGTTTATAGGATCACTGAACACCCTTAAATATGCCCAACCTTGACAGTATCACACATGACATAAATGATTATAGACTCCAGTAATTAGGCTTTTGTTAAAGCACAATTAAATGAGATTAGTAACAGCAGAGTCAGTAAATCTATATTTAATTTAAACTCACCAATGAACTGAGGGGAGCTCCTCAATCACTTGTTTTATTTTGTCTTAATTTAATGGAGTCTCCAACTCATTTTTTCTTTTCTAATCTACAGTCTTTAAAAGGAATATTTTCAAATATAAAGTTACACATTTGTCCTGATTCTGCACCTTGAAAACAATTTAATATTTCATTTATTATATCAGGGTCTCTTCATTCATGCTATTTTCCTGTTTTATTGTCATTTCAAAATATCATGACAGGTATTGCTGATAAATTGACTACATATTGGCACAAAATGTAAATTCTATTTTTGTACACTTTCCAAATGTATAAGACATACAAAGCAAATTTCTCAGTGAAGTTAGTGTGTTGGTTCATCAAACCTTGATGTTACTCATAAAGAAAGGCTCAGATCGGTGGCAAAGATGCTTATCCGGGCTTATTGTCTTCATGGGCTCAATGGTCACAGACAGGTACACTAACACATCTATGCCCTCAACAAGATATCAGCTCAGCATAACATAATGCTATCCCCTAAACCGTTACAAAGAAGTTCCTCCGATGACTTCTCCTTTTATACATTGATACAAACAAGTTAGGTATTACACTTTATATCAGGGGTCTCAAACTCCCGGCCTGCAGGCCACCTGCGGCCCACGAGCCTCCCCAATGTGGCCCGTGGGGCTCCAGCAGTTTTTGGGCCGGGTCTCTCCCTTGGCCCCGCCTGCCACCCCAAGGGCCCCAGCAGCGCAGCGGAGTGAGCGGCTCGTTCCAGTGGCTGCCGGCCCTGGGGCGGGACTGTGCTTTGGCACGCTGCCCCCGCACCGAACGCCCCTGCAGCCAATGGGACATTGTGGGGGTGGTGTCTGGGGCAGCAGCATGCAGAGGCCCCCCCGGCCCACCCCACCCCGGAGCTCCAGGTAAGAGCCGCACCCCCGGCCAGAGCCTGCACCCCCACTCCCTCCCCACATACCCACCCCCAAATGCCCTCCCAGAACCTGCACCCCCTCCCCCTTTCCACACATCCCCAGCCCTCAAACTCCCTCCCAGAGCCTGCACCCCAACCTCTGCCCCATCCCAGAGCCTGCACCCAGCACCCAAACTCCATCCCAGAGCCTGCACCCCAGACTCCCTCCCCCATCCAAACTCTCTCCGAGAGCCCAACCTCACCCCCCTTCTGCACCCAAACTCCCTCCCATAGCCTGTACCCCATTACCCTACGCCAGACCTCCTCTCCCATCCAAACTCCCTCCCAGAGCCTTAGGCAGGTGGGGGGCAGAGTTTTTTTGGGGGGTGGGTTCTGGGCGGCATGAGTGACATTATTGGTCCGCTGGGAGGATTTGAGTACTGCCCCTGGCCCTAAGCTAAATTGAGTTTGAGACCCCCCTGCTCTAGATTTTGTTAGTTACCACCCTTATTCTTCTACCTGCTAGTTCAAACAAAACAGCTTCATTCATAATCCTGCTAGTCCATCCTTATCTTATGAGGGGTCAGGGTGTTCCTATACCATCTCTTGGGCATTTGTTTACATAGTTATTTTAGAACTCTAGTGTTCTTGTTCCATCCTCTCAGATCAGGACTGCATTTAGTTAGCTAATACCTGGTGTGTTACTATTCTGCCAAGGCCAGACCTACTTTGGTTCACCTTGTCAGCTATGCCCAGGGCTCCAGCAATGCCCACACAAGCATGTTCCCCCTTCTCTGCAACCACTTCAACAGAGCATCTCCCTAGTAGAAAAAATATGATGGATTTTAACTGGAGTCATATGCCATCTATACAGTAATTTATAAAAACTATCTTTATAAGCTGCACAAACTGAAGATATGTATCTCTTTTCCCATAGAGACCCCCATTCATCCATATCAATTTCTTTGTCCAAATCCTTCTCCCATCTTTTCATCTGGGTTGTTTTCTTAACATTTTTTTCAATCAAAATTGTATACATCTTAGAAATTAAATGTTTTCTTCCAGCTTGCTCCTGAGTTGACTCCTCAAACATAGTTAAAGCTCTAGATAGAGCTGCCTCATATCCAGATTTCACAATAAAACTTATGACCTGAAAATATGGGATCTTTACAGTATTTATGTAAGGGGACTGTTGCCCCCTTACTAACATTCAGTGGGGGTGTTTTAGTTGCTAGCTCCCAGTACTAAAAGGGGAAGGGTCTATGGGAAACCAGGACCCTGAGACTGTTAGTCCCCAGGAACAATGGGGAGAGGCCAATGCTCCAGGTCAGCCTGAATGACAGGGCGGGCAGGCTAATCAGAGAGTCAGGAGGCCACAGAGGTCCCGTCCTCCGTGTGAGCTGGATTTGCTTGGGTCAGACAAAGTGGGACCGAGCTACGGAGAAAGCAAGGGCCTGAGCTAAGCTGGGGAGCAGAGCTGGGCCAGATCCAGAGGGACCCAAAAAGCAGCCCAGAGAGAGCAGACCCTGTCCTGGGAGCAGAGCTGCAGCCCCAAAGCCAGAGGCACAGCCCAGAGAGAGCAGACTTGCCCTGGGAGCAGAGCTGCAGCAACCAGAGCCAGAGGGGCCAGAAAAGCAGCCCGGGAAGCAGGTCAGTGCTGGGAGCAGAGTCACAGAAGCAGCCCGCAGAGCAGACCTGTCCTGGGAGCAGAGCTGTAGCAACCGGAGGCAGAGGGGCCAAAGAAGCAGCCCAGGGAGCTGGAGGCAGAGCAGCTGAGACAGAGTGGTGGAGCTGGGGCTGGAGCAGTCTGGAGCTGGGTGCAGTGAGCAGCTGGGGAGAGCGAGGGGGACCTTGGGCAGCGGGCCCAGCACAGGGAGATGCCTCAGCCAAGGGGCTCTGCAGGCCAGGCTTGGGTCATAACCCCAACATGGCAGGGGCGACACTGGGAAGAAGGGTCCTACCACTTAGAGCCTGGGAGCGTGTGGCCACCACCAGAGCAAGTGTCCAACCCACAGCATCCCTGCAGCACAGCCAGGGCCTGAGAAGGAGGCCTGGGACTTACAAGGAACAGACTGTGAACTGCCCTGACATTCCAGAGACACTGTTTGTGATGTTCCCTGCCACAGGGCGGGTTGATGTGTTTCCTTTAACCTTTCCCATTTTTCCTTATTCTTTTTAAAATTAATTGTTGATTAAATAACTTGCATTTGCTTTAAATTGTATGTAATGGTCAGTGGGTCAGAGAAGTGCCCAGTGCAGAGAGAGTACCCCGGAGTGGGGACACCCTAGCCCCTGTCCTAGGTGACCACAGCAGGGTTGGGGGTCGAGCCCCCCAGGAATCCTGGGCCCAGCCTTGTTGGGGTTACAAGGACTCTGCCAGACAGGAGAGTGGAAGGGGAGTCCTCAAGGGCAGGGAGGCCACTGGGTAAAGGAAGTGGGAGTGAGGAGTCAGATCCTTTCGCTAGCCCACTTCACCGGGGTAGTACAGAAGCCAGGAAAGTTCCCCACAATAGTGGGACTATTCCCCCGCTTACATTTATATTATTACATACCTCTTGGTCTGTAATAATCAAATCAGGACCCAGAAACAGCTGTCCAAATTGAGTAATCTCAGCTCCTACCCCAAAATGAATAGTCAGTTTGATATTTCTTATGGTGGCACCAAAGTGCTACACACCTAACTATAGCAGTGTAGACAGGGAGGCACGGTTGGGGGGACTAGAGAGAGTTTAAGATATGTACCTGGGTATATACCCACACCCTTCAGATGTGTAATCCAGGCCTCACTGACTACTCTGCTATTTACACCCATGCTACAGGGGCTATGCGGGTATGTAACTACATGCCAAAAGAAATTTGCAATGTAGACATACCCAAGATAGCTCAGTGGTTTGAGCATTGGCCTGCTAAACCCAGGGTTGTGAGCTCAATCCTTGAGGGGGCCATTTAGGGATCTGGGGCAAAAAAAAAAAATTGGGGATTGGCCCTGCTTTGAGCAGGGGGTTGGACTAGATGATCTCCTGAGGTCCCTTCCAACTCTGATAGTCTATGAGTCTAAAACATAATTTTTCTTAAGATCAAATGCATTGCACTGGCTGTAAGTCAACTCACTTTGTTGCTAGATTAAAAGGATCAAAGACTTTTCTGAAGCCACTTCATGATTCTGCCTGTTTCATTTGACAAAAGTATTGGTATTAATCATTTTAGCAGAAAATTGTAGTATCAGCCGTATCCATGTATATTTGGGCTTCTACAAAAGCCTACAAATGGTTCTATATGTTTACCATATGTACTATGGGAGTTTTGGAGAAATGTTTAAACAATCTCTTCATGTCAATTAGGTAGAAGAGAATCATCATCATCATCATCACCATCATTCAGATTAAATTACATTTTATCCCACCCCTACAACTCTTATAGGGTAGTGTTGCCAGCCGTTATAGGGGTGAGCAAGAAGGGTGGTCACTATTAATTTTTTTGCTCCGCTCTGATGAGCTGACCATTTTTGCTCTTTTGCTACGGATTAGCTAGCTTATTTTATTTATTTATTTGGCTTGGTCACTAGGGAGAAGGGGGCACCAAAAACATATTTGCCATGGCCAGCAAAATCGCTAGGGCTGCTCCTGAATGTCGCCATTTCATTAGAGATTATCTACCTTAGTAGGTACATGAGAAAGTAGAATCAGTCCTGTTTTAGGAGAAAAAATAGGGAAATAATATCTTGACAAGTGAGAAGGAAGGAGATCAAGGAAAACAGACTGAAATCTCAGGAGCCCACATATATCGGCTAAATCTACAACACAGTTATTGCTGTTCGGCATAGCTTTCAAATGAGGGACACAAATCTGATACACAGAGAGTCAAAAAGAAGGATAGAAGGGGGAGAAACACACTGCAAGAATCTTAAATTTGTTGGTTGTTCCATGACATAAAATTCTATGAGATCACCACATATCAAAATGTCTACTTAACTGATCGTTAAACAAATGATTGTATTATAAGCTAATAGGAAAACAACACTAATGAATTAACGAACTTCCAGGGTATTTAAGAATGAATATCCTTTCCTAGTTAAGGAAATAATCTTCTGTCTTCTGCTGCAGATATATTTAAAAATAATATTCGCAGTATAAAAACTTTTCCATAACTGGGTCTTAAAATTTGTTAACCTTCCCAATTCTGCTCAGTTTTAGAACTAGCTGATGATATATTATTGGGTTTGACAAAGTCATGAAACCTCAGATTAAGCTTCTATTAAAATATACATTTTATGACAGATTTGTCAGGTTAAATTTATTGCTCATACATATTTCTGGTTCAGTAGTATCAAATTATCCCAATTTGAGCTTTCATGGTATGATTTCTATCAGGAGAGAACATTATTTGGCAATAAATTTCATAAACTACACTAGTTTGATCCCCATAAAAAGTGATCATAAGAAATTCACTCTCAGAGACAAATGTGTATATTTTGTTCACTCATTTTGCTTTGCTTAAAGCTTTACGTTCTACAAAAAAGTATATGTACAGGGCATGTGTATAAATTATTACACATTAGATAAAGGAACACGGGAATATGTTTATGTATTCATATATACACACAATTTACTTAATTACTAAGAGGTCTAGTCTTCTGGCAATTCATATATTTCACTCCCACTGACATTAATGAGAACTGCACACAAATATAATACAAGTGATTCATAAGTGATTTAGAAGAAGACAAAAATAAAGCTGGGGTGGTACATTCTAGGGCTGGAGCAAACAATGAGGAGATGCCTGTCTCTCTCACCCCCCTCCAATTAATCAGCTATGGCGTTTGGAACAGTTTAAGAATGTCCATCTTCCTCTTGATATGGATGCCTACACCTTCTGCCAGTTCCTTCCCTTACCCAGACACAACCACACATCCTACCCATTTGTATTATAGGCTCTAGAAGGGCCTAATGGTCTACTATTCTCCTTGATGAGTCTCTCCTTTCTTGTCAGAGGCAGCCTTCGGGAACTGTAATCCCCAATTCCAAGGTCATGGAGTCTCATTTTCAGGAAATGATCAGCTAGCCTGCTCCTGAGTTCTTGTGTCTGGTCTCTTCTAAAGGAAAGTCAGATAGTACCTTCCACTCAGTCCAACTGGGAATCACTTTATAGGTGTGGCCGGGTAGCCCACTCCCTCACTCTTGTGCAGAACCACTAAGCTAGTAGGACATGGGAGAAATCTGATGGACTTTGAGGGTTTTCAAAACATGGTTGTGCACATTAGGGCTTCGGATCTGGAATTTTTATTTTAAAATAGCAAGTTAGCAGAACCAAGCACTGTGGGGGCTAAATCCTGCCACACAGAAGCTCTGGGAATGGGGCACTTCTATAAGTTGATACCGAGTGTACTGGGAAGAATGGGCTACCCAAATACTAGACTGGAGTCACCAAGTCAACTCTAAAAAGGAGACCTCACCTACACCTGTGGGAGTTGGAGACCCCTAAATATCTCACCGAAGTAGAAGAACACCCACCAGAGGACATATCACTGAGTTATTCAAAGAGAAAACACTATTGACAAGGGGGATGCAAATTTGGTTAAGGGTGGGAAGTTACAAGGATTAGGAAAGGCAGCTGCAAGCCTGATTGAGGGCCTCAGTTTTGGCTGAACATCCATGCCAACCCTCTGAACCGTTCTGAAGCTCTCCTATCATGACTATTTACTCTATGAATCTTTTGAAAACAAGGGTCACTAAACTATCGTGCCATAGTGCTTTCTATGAGGATTTTGTACTGGTTTCCGTAACTGTAATATATGACCTTATCTTGTGATAAATAATTTAATACTGTGCACACAATATTAATTGGTCTGCTAGAATCCCTGCATCTGCTACCACAAAATTAAACAAAATCTGCTTTTATAATTTATTGAACTATTGTTTAAGCATTTCAAATCTTCAAAGGGTACCTCGTGGACCACATACCGCCCAATAGGGTTATGTCTTAATTATAGGTTTCCAATCAGTTATTGATACTCAGTAGATAATTTATTTGGCGGAACTGCCACTCTTCTATCTAACTGGAACTAACTGTATGATTGACATAATGTGGCCAGTGACCAACAGTGCCATTCTTGGTAAGGGAAAAATGTCACGATTCTTTTTGAACTCCAGTCTCTAGAATCGTTTGTCTTTAGACCTAGGGCTAGATTCTCTATAGCCCTGTGCCATGTAAATATTCACACCAGAGCAAAGGGGGCACAAGCTGTATCACTTTACTCAGTAGTATTTTACACCTACTTTGCACTTATGTAAATGAGTACCCAGGGTTGAAGACAAAAGAGAATCTGACCCATTTTATTTAATAATGGATGTGTTTTATTATCTACTTACAACATAAACTTTGCATGGCACATTGTGCCCCTTGATATGGCTACACACACACAAACTACACAAATAAAGGCAAAGGCTAGATACTAAAAACAGGAAACAATATTTTATTTATTAAAAATAAGGAATGTGGTTGCTGCTCTTCCTCACCCTACTCATGCTCTCTTCATTTTAGTGCCCTAATCTTTTCCTGACTAGTTTGAGTGCTTGCAATCTTTGAGAAGCTAAATCTTTGCTAGCATACTGTGAATAGTAATGAATAAAAGTGGGGAGGGGGAAGCAAGCTGAAAAGAATTTAATTTTAAGACAAACACCAGCTGCAGTTCAGCTGTGCAACAATTAATGGGTCAGACAGGCCCTTCTTGCCTCCCCCAATAACATGAAGGCAGAAGCATTTTCTGTGAGATTTACTTGACTACTTGAACAATAAAACTAAGAAGATACAAAATACACTGCTGGATAAATGGGAGACATTAAAAGAAGAAGTTAGACACATTTATTGTACATCAAAATTTAATATGCTTGAGGACAGAAAAGAGTCTATGAATTTAAACAAGTGGAGATGAAAGTGCTCAGCAGGGGAAAAGGACATTGAGAGTTTTCTACATTAGAAAGATTCTGAAGCAAGGACTACTAGCAGACCATAAAACGGAGAATCCAAGAAAAAACATTGCCAGGGCTACAAATATCTAGATCCTCGGTCCATGGAGAAAAAAAATCCCTCTAGCCTGGTAGATTGTATTGAAAATAAATTTTTGATTTCTTGGGTTAAACACCACACAAGACAACACAGTTAACATGCTTCTGTGCTGCTGGATCTTATGAATAGGAAAAGTGGGATCAGGACTGGGTCTCACTATAGCTACTATCTAGTGTCTGGAAACGTCTTACACATAATTAAAATGAATTTGTAGATCCTGAAAATAACAATAACTCTTAGGATGCTTGACAAGGACAGCTAGTTCTTCTCACTCCTGGCAGTTTCTTAGCATCTTCCCCGACTTCTAATGTTACAGCCAGAAACTGGAAAGAGATTATTCGCTAGAGCTGCTAGACAGAGATTTGGAGGGCTTTTTAAAAAAATATTTTTGAGCTGCAACTGTGTAAGGTGATTGGTGAGCACAAACCAGCTGTCACCAAAGTCGGCTAGTCAAAAAATTGCTGTGATCAACATGCTGACATTTGCCAAAATGAACAGCAACTGCGTGTCATCCACATAGAAATAGCAACACCACATGACTAATCCTGTCCAAGTGCAAAACAAAGCAAGATGCTAGCGTGTTGGAGATAGGATGCTGCATCAGTAAGTTATAGAAAAATTTGTAACGATTTGCAAAATGCCTTGCTCTCCTATTTTGAGCTTTCTGCAGTTTATAACAATCCAAACATCTTCAATACTCAAAAGTCCTATCAGAATGGAAATTAGATTTTAGTTATATAACAAAATGTTAGTAAACACTCAAATCAGAGCACAATGATCCTTTTAGCCACAAACACCAGCCCTTGGCTCCAACCAAGCTGTGCTCAGTGCAGAACCTGAGAAGGGATACAAACGTAACTGTACACTACCTTTGTGCTCCTACAATCTGCAATTATCTATTCATGCCGACCGCTACCAGTGCTTAATTTGTGTCAGGGCTTGCCAGGCCTGAGCCCTGGCACCTCTAGGCTTGCTGAGTCAGTTACAAGTCCCAGCATGGGCAGCAGAAGGCTCATGCAGGCCGCAGAGTGCCTTTCTGTGCTGGGGCTGCAGTCGCTTCAACCACAGGCTCCAGCACCACTGCCTCCCTGGCACTCCTGCATAAGCCAGCAGCACCCTGAGCCTGCTGGATGCCCAGTCGGTGCAGCTGCAGCTAAATCAGCACAAGCGGAGCTCCCACACCCTGGGCAATGAGTCCTTCGGGGCCGGGAACACCACCTCCAAGCAGCACTTCTGCCAGTGCCCCCTTCCTTCCTCGGGGTCTTCCACAAGGAGGCTGCTGCTCCCTGGGAGGCCCAGAAGAGGCAGAGACTCCCCAATGCTGGCAGCAAGAAGAGGGGTAAGGCGTCAGGAAATGGGGAGGGGACCATGTGGCCAGGGCACAGTGTGGGGCAGGAGGAGCTGGGCACCAGGGAAGTTCCAAGAGGCAGCCTCAGTGCCACGGGCAGGACGCCGCCAAGGGAGGCGGAGCAGGCACATAGAGCCGTCGGAGCGGGCGCACAAGATGCACCAAGCAGGGATGCAGCTCCATACTCTGGCCGGGGGGGCTGACCTAGCTGCCACACCCTCCTGGCTGCCAGAGCCCCCAGCTGCAGCCATGCTCGTTAGTTCACAAACAAACATTATTTTGTTTCACTTCATCTATAATTTGGATTTGACTGTTAAATATGGGCACCCAGCAGGTGATAATGTTCCAAGATATGAAAGCAGCTCGACCGTCAAAGGGAGAAAAAGAAGAAGTCAGGTTAACATGTCCAGAGGCAGCCCAGATCAAAATCAGACAAGATACATAAATATTACCGGAAGACTTTCATTCTCATGTCTGGAAAAGTGTAGGAATCTTAGAACTCTTATGCTCCAGCCTGGATGATCTTCATAAGGCAAAGTTCTGCCAGTAAATCAGCTGTTTTACACTCAGTGATAGATTTTTAATCTGTACTTCATCCATAGAAAAAACGCACTGATTCACACTCATGACTGAGACCCTCCATGAATTTGTGCACACTGCAAATCAGGAAGGAAGGAAAAACAAAAAACAAAAACCACCCCTCAAGGATGATGCATAATAAGTTTACCTTGTTAGTTTCATAAGTGTAATTAAAAATATTTATTGATACTCCATCATTCTATAGAGTATATTTTGTAAAATAATGGTCTGTAGAAGTCTCTATAGAACTATGCTACAAAAGCCTTGCGGAGAGTTGAGTTTTCACCAGCAGCTTTTAGTATACATGATAAAGTGTGAAGTTCAGCAAGGTTCTCCTGTAGTAAATCACAGATATCACACACAAAAATCTTAAAAGCACTCCCGCCTTCTGGGTTAAAGAAAATAAGGCATACATGCAGATGACAATATTTTTGTATGACAAAGAAAGTATCTCTTCAGTACCCTCCTTTGAAGGCTATATTCTGTCCTCTCAGTAACAGGCAGAGTGATATTTGGATGGATGCAGGTTTCATTTTAGAATGTATAACTCCATCGTAGCCAAAATGGAACCCGATTGCTGGCACTTAAAATTAAAAAGGTTATAGAGCAGTTTTAAACTAAGGGCTGGAGGAAAGCCGACAGGTGTGGAGGAGCACGTGGTTCGGACAGAGACATCCCTTAGGGGAGGATGTATTAATGGAGATTCCCTATGTCCTAGTAAGGAGGCGAGGATGAAAGATGATAAAATACAGGTGGGATCTGATGAGAACCAGTCAAATAAAAAAGAGTCCTATTCAATTACATCACATAATGGGAGACAGCTAAAAAGTGACAATTTTTTAAAGTACTGATATACCAATGCTAGAAAATAATAAGATGGGTGAACTAGAGCGCCTCGCATTAAATGAGTATATTGCTATAATAGGCATCACAGAAACTTGGTGGAATGAGGATAGTCAATGGGACACGGTAATACCAGGATACAAAATATACAAGAAGGACAAAACTGGTCGTGATGGTGGGGGAGTGGCACTATATGTGAAAGAAAGCATAGAATCAAATGAAGTAAAAATCTTAAATGAATCAAATTGCACCACAGAATCTCTATGGATAGTAATTCCACGCTTGAATAATAAGAATATAGCAGTGGAGATATACTACCGACCACCTGCCCCGGGGGAAGATTAGTGAGTTTTTAATTTTTATAGCCTCTCAAATGGGGGGACTTCAGTTATCCCCATATTGACAGGGTACATGTCACCTCAGGACGGGATGCAGAGATAAAGTTTCTTCACACCTTAAATGACTGCTTCGTGAAGCAGCTAGTTCTGGAACCCACAAGAGGAGAGACAATTCTAGATTTCACCTTAAGTGGAGCACAGGATCTGATACAAGAGGTGAATATAGCTGGACCGCTTGGTAATAGTGACCATAATATAATTAAATTTAACATCACTGTGGTGGGGAAAACACCACAGTAGCCCAACATGATAGCATTTAATTTCAGAAAGGGTGAACTACACAAAAACGAAGAAGTTAGTTAAACAGAAATTAAAAGGTACAATGCCAAAAGTAAAATCCCTACAAGCTGCATGGAAACATTTTAAAGACACCATAATAGAGGCTCAACTTAAATGTATACCCCAAATTTAAAAACATAGTAACAGGACCAGAAAAATACCACCGTGGCTAAACAACAAAGAAAAAGAACCAGTGAGAGGCAAAAAGGCATTTTTAAACGGTGAAAGTTAAATCCTACTGAGAAAAATAGAAAGGGAGCATAAACTCTGGCAAGTGAAGTGTAAAAATATAGTTAGGAAGCCCAAAAAAGAATTTGAAGAACAGCTAGCCAGACCAGTGCCGGCCCACAACATTTTGGCACCTGAGGCGGGGAGCTCAAATGACACCCCCATGCCTCCTCGCTTGGGCCAAAACTTTGAAAGGTCTCAATTCTGCCTTCTTCCGGTTCTACTCCTCTCATGGTACTGCTCTGCTACCTATCCCAATAAAGGAGAACTAACAACTTAAAATGCCTTGTTCAAAAATTTTAAGTAACACTTAACTTTCAAATGCCTGAACAGCAAATGTAACTTTTGTTTGCATAGTAAACACTGGCATTTTTATCTGTTTGAATAATCAAAGTGATGCTTTCCGTGTCCTCTTGGTTGCAAAGATTTGAACTGCTTTCTGAAGGTCCACAGTCTGGGCCAGCTCATGCTCTACTGAGATGGTTGCGGGGCCGACCAGCCTCTCCTGTGTCATTGTGGAGCGTTTTTATTAACTTCAGCTTGGAGAAGCTGCATTCTCCACTGGCAACTGTTACAGGAAGTGTCAGAAGTATGCGCAGAGCAACAAAAGCATTTGGACAGAGAGTGGTCATCTTATTTGTGCACATATATTCCAGAACAGCCTTTGCAGTTGACCCTGCTGAAATGTATCTTGAAAGGGCTTTCAGTTCATCACCTAAATCACTCGCATCAATATTGCGCATGTCATCATGTGTCAACACTGTCTCTAGTGCCCTGCATTGCTGGTGTAGGTCTTCTTCAGGTATAGTGAGGAGTTTTGGAAAATCATACAACATCCCAAATATACTGCTGTGTTCCTTGAGCTACATGAAATGTTCTTCAACTGACTGTATTGCATAATCTAGCACCTGGTTAAAGAATTCAACTTTGAATTGTTGTTTGGGACTCTTATGGGATTATCTCATGCCTCGTAATCAAAATGTCGTCTTCTTCGGTGACTCTTGTATTCTTGAATGGGTGCGAAAATAGCTTCAGTGTGAAGTTCCTCTGCTAACTTCTGTGCACTCTTCAGAACGTTTTGAAATCCCTCATCTGACCAGTAAGACTGTAGGTATGACTTTGCTTTGTCCAGTTGTTCCATTGCTACAGATGTGTCAAGGTCAACACCTTGGAGTCTCTTGCTTACAACATTTATTTCAAACGGTATTTCATGCCACAACACTAAGCCACACAGAAATTTGAAGTTATGTATGTTTCTAGTGATTCCATTTCCCTCTGCCACTGTTCTCCCACGACCCTTCCTGTCATAGCATTATCCTCCATAATGGCAACTATGGCATCAGCTATCTTCCCATTTTGGTGTTTGATAGGCTTTATCGCCTCCACTCGACTTTCCCATCATGTGGCACTCAGTGGTTTCAGTGTCCAAGAGGATGTTCCCAGATGTTGCTTCAAAATTTGCCATCGATGAGTTGATGCAGAGAAAAATACATAGATGCTTTGAATTATATTAAAAAATTCAGCAGCCTCACTAGAAGCTGATGCTGCATCACTGACTACCAAGTTCAATGAATGAGAACTGCATGGGACAAAAAAAAGCTCGAGGGTTTAACTCTCAGATCCGTGTCTGCACTCGTCTCTGTTCTTTCCTCTCATGTTGGCACCATTATCATAGCCCTGATGCCGTATGTCAGCTATCGCAATTCCCGTATCTTCCAGCTTTTTAACAAGCACATTTGTCATACCAGCTCCTGTAGTATCATCAATGTCAATAAATTCTAGAAAATGCTCTCTGACAGTCACCATTGCAGGGACATTTTCACTAGGTTCTGTTGTTGTTACAAAATGCACCATTAAAGTAATTTGTTCCGTATGGCTGATGTCAGGTGTGCAGTCCAGAATAACAGAGTAATATCTTGCTAACTGCAGATCTGCCACAATCTTCTGTTTGACTTTTGTTGCCAGTAACTGTATGATCTCATTTGGAATTGTTTTTCCAAGGTAGTGGTGTGTATACATTTCTTGGGTGGTGACTCGCAGATGCTGCTGGAGCACAGCATCAAACTCAACCATCAGTTCCACAATTTTAAGGAAGTTTCCATTGTTTGGCACATACAGCTGATCTGAAGTGCCACACAGTGCTAGGTTTTGGGTAGCAAGCATTCTCACAATGGCAATGAGCCTTTTCAGAACATTTTGCTAGTAAAGAGAGTCTGATGCAATCTTCTCTTGATGCGGATCATTTATGGTGGCCTTTAATCTTAGTCTCATCTCGACCTCTTTCCACCTATGGAATGCTCTCTGGTGATTTGCTGCCTTCTCATGGCATGCCAGATTTCTAGCCAGATTTTTCCAGTCTTTTGTTCCTGTAGAACCCAATGTGGCTGGAACTGGAAGGATGGACTGGAAGAGTTTGCAACAAAAACAGTATGCAGCATTCTGGGTTTTTGAGTACATAAGCCATGGCCTCTCCACTTTGTCACCATTGGGGATTTCATGCCAGTAATGTGTTGGATGGAAAAGTCTATTTTCACTGTCTTTGGGGAACATGAAGTTTTTCACTTGCTGTGGCCCATTCAGTACAAGAAAGTCCCTCAGGCTACTGCTCAAGTGGGTCCACAGTCCTGGATCATCTAGACTTAAGGAACTTAACTCAGCAACAGCTGTTTCTTGCGCCTCCACCACACTCTTCTCTGATCTACACTTTTCTTCAGGAATGTGCGTGGTTACATCCATTTGAGATGGAGATATGGATGCTGCAGTAGCTGCCAGGTCACCTGCACTCTGACTAACTGGAAGATCAGGCATCTCCCCACCACTCACATCCTCACTGGGGCCAGAAGGCTCACCGTGAACATTTGTGTCTATGTATGTCAGGAGAGCTCCTTCCTGCTTAGATAGAAAAGCTTCCTTTGCTTTCTTTCTTTTTCTGAATGCTGCCCCAGAGGAGCATTTTCTTCTTTCACTCATGACTGCTGTTCTGTGCCAGCTATAGTGGCTCTCAACACTCAACTGAAGTGGATAAATAAGCAGGCTGGTAACAGGGCCTGAGTGAGGGAAGATATCAGCCTCTTAAGGGCCTAATTGGCTCCTACTACTTCAGTTGACTGCCTGTTCTCCTCAAGTGGGTTCAGGGAAGCAACAGGAAACAGGAAGCTCCCTGAGAAGCTGGTGTTAATCAGTCCAGGCTCCTGGGGGTGCTAGAGAGGTATATAAGAGGCTCCTCCGCCTCCTCTCTCTCCCTGCAGCTCCTGCTGCTTTCTGTTATTCCCTCTCACCTTTTCTCCTGCCTGCCTGTTATGTCTCTTGTGCCCTCCTTCCTCCAGCACAGCACTCCACCATCTCTGTGCACCTAGAGCAGAGAGAATACATATGCACCAGCAGCAGAACCAATTTTCTACACTCTGGGTCCTAGTGGCGTCCCCCGACAGTCTGGCACCTGAGGCGGCTGCCTCAGTTCACCTCATGGTATGGCCAGCCCTGAGCCAGACTCAAAAAGCAATACCAAAAAAAAATTTAAGTACATCAGAAGCAGGAAGCCTGCTAAACAACCAGTGGAGCCACTAGACGATCAACCTGCTAAAGGAGCACTCAAGAACGATAAGGCCATTGCAGAGAAATTAAATGAATTCTTTGCATCAGTCTTCATGGCTGAGAATGTGAGGAAGATTCCCAGACCTGACCCATTCTTTTTATGTCACAATCTGAGGAACTGTCCCCGGCTGAGGTGTCATTAGAGGTGGTTTTGGAACTAACTGATAGATTAGACAAGAATATGTCACCAGGACTAGATGGTATTCACCCAAGAGTTCTGCAGGAACTCAAATGTGAAATGGCAAAACTACTAACTGTTTGTAGGTAGGTTTGTAACCTATCATTTAAATCAGCTTCTGCACTAGAAGATAGCTAATGTGATGCCAATTTTTAAAAAGGGCTCCAGAGGTGATCCCGGCAATTACAGGCCAGTAAGCCTGACTTCAGTACTGGGCAAACTATAGTAAAGAACTGAATTGTCAAACAAATAGATTAACATAATTTGTTGGGGAAGAGTCAACATGGCTTTTGTGAAGGGAAATTATGCCTCACAAATCTAGTAGAAATTCTTTGAGGGGAATCAACAAGCATGTGGACCAGGGGGATCCAGTGAATATAGGTTTCAAAGTAGCAGCCGTGTTAGTCTATATTCACAAAAAGAAAAGGAGTACTTGTGGCACCTTAGAGACTAACATTTGTCTAACAATTAGACAATTGTTAGTCTCTAAGGTGCCACAAGTACTCCTTTTCTTTTTTCCAGTGAATATAGTGTACTTAGATTTTCAGAAAGCCTTTGGCAGGGTCCCTCACCAAAGGCTCTTAAGCAAAGTAAGCTGTCATGGGATAAGAGGGAAGGTCCTCTCAGCCTCATACTGATCTATGGATCAGTAACTGGTTAAAAGTTAGGAAACAAAGGGTAGGAATAAAAGGTCAGTTTTCACAATGGAGAGAGGTAAATAGTGGTGTCCCCTAGGGGTCTATACTGGGACCAGTACTATTCAACATATTCATAAATGATCTGGAAAAAGGGATAAGCAGTGAGGTGGCAAAATTTGCAGATCCAAAACTACTCAAGATTGCTTTGGACTTAACTGACTGGGAAGAGCTACAGAAGGATCTCCCAAAACTGGGTGAGTGGGCAAGAAAATAGCTGATGTAATTCAACGTTGATTAATGCCAAGTAATGCACACTGGAAAACATAATCCCAAATATACATATATAAAATGATGGGGTCTAAATTAGCTGTTACCATTCAAGAAAGATCTTGAAGTCATTGTGGATAGTTCTCTGAAAACTCCCCTCAATGTGCAGCGGAAGTCAAAAAAGCTAACAATGTTGGGAATCATTAAGAAAGGGATAGATAATAAGACAGAAAATATCATATTGCCTCTATATAAATCCATGGTATGTCCACATCTTGAATACTGCCTGTAGATGTGGTCGCCCTATCTCAAAAAAGATATATTGGAATTGGAAAAGGTTCAGAAAAGGGCAACAAAAATGATTAGAGGTATGGAACAGCATCCATATGAGGAGAGATTAATTAGATTTGGACTTTTCAGCTTGGAAAAAGAGACAACTAAGGGGGGATATGATAGAAGTCTATAAAATCATGACTGGTGTGGAGAAAGTACATAAGGAAGTGTTATTTACTCCTCTCATAACACAGGAACTAAGGGTCACCAAATGAAATTAATAGGCAGCAGATATAAAACAAACAAAAGGAAGTATTTCTTCACACAATGCAGTCAACTTGTGGAACTCCTTGCCAGAGGATGTTGTGAAGGCCAAAACGCTAACAGAGTTAAAAAAAAAATTAGATACATTCATGGAGGATAGGTCCATTAATGGCTGTTAGCCTGGATAGGCAGGGACAGCGTCCCTAGCCGCTGTTTGCTAGAAGCTGGGAATGGGCAACAGGGAATGGATCACCTGATAATTACATGTTCTGTTCATTCCCTCTGGGGCACCTGGCATTGTTGGAAGACAGGATACTGGGCTAGATGGATCTTTGGTCTGACCCAGTAATGGTATATTGCCCCATTTTCTACCCACAGTGGGAAAACCCAATCTGTTCTATCAGGAAACTGCTAGCCATGTTACTAGCTATTCAGCCTGGCAATGAAAAGAGGAGAAGAGCAGGAAAGGGAGGGACATATAATGTCTTGTCTATTTGTATGGCAAGGACTTCAGGGAACAACAGTTTCTCATCATGTTAATGTACAGCACCTAGCACAATCAGACCCTGATTTCACTTGGGATCCATTGTAATATAAATATATGATACACATAATGATAATCTTCCACTTTCCTGTGAGCAATAGAGAGAAGATTCCCTGCATACCCTTCTTATACTCATGGTAGCTGAGAGGTCTTTCATTTGTTTAGGGAGATCTTTTTTTAAACTTAGTAAACATCAAACCTTGGAAGGTTCTGTCCATGACTTTCAAATGACCACAGAGAAGAGAGGAGAAATTGAGGATCATGATGCACAACTTCAGCATCTTGTGTGTCAGCTGCTGATGCAAGGTCAGTCTCACTTCACTATCTCGGCTCTTCCTCCAGGACACCTGGCCTAATAAGCCCACAGTGACACCATTCGGGTTTCTTAGTTTCAGGAGCCATACACCAAATCTTAAACTGAAACCCCAGTATAGCATGTGAGATCCTGTAATACGCAGGACATTACATCACTCCAAATAAGAAAACTAAAACCTCTACAGAAAACAATCCCTATTAATTCCACGAAAAAAAATGCTCAGTAATGGCCAGTCCCAGAACTTACTGTGTAGAAAAAAGTGACACTATTTGGAAAACAAGTTTAATAATGTAGCTTGTTTCTTCATTCCTAGACCAGTAGGAGCAAAGGGAACACCTCATGTTACTCTCAAATTATCCATTAATGGCTGACTCAGGAGCAATGTCAATGGGCTCTGGAAAAGGAATTGCATCCGGCTTTTTGAATGTTAGTGGAGATAGAAAAGGGAGGGAGGGAGAAAAAAGTATGGCTGAAATTACTTTATATTGCAAAACATATTTAGAAGTGAACCTGGATGTTGCGTTAATATTTGTTCTCTTGTTGCATCTTTATTGTTTGTATTTTATTTAATGGGGAAAGGGTGGGGGCACTTGACTGCAGTGAGTGGTTGCAGAAGATTATGTCTGTGTGAATTGAGAATGGAAGATCCTGCCTGCATAAACTCCAAAAAGCTCAGAACTTGCTTGGAAGATATGTTTATTAAAGAAAACAAGACTCATAGAAGATATCATTACTACTCAATGGGGGGAATAGATGCCTCAGTGCATACACCACTATTACTCCTGGTGGAATTCTGCACCACCGCACAGAATTCATGCCCCCCCTGCAAATTCTTTGTTCCCCGCAGAAAATGACTCCAGACTCCCACTCCACTGATCCCCAACCAGCTACACCTAGATCCCTACCCTGGCAAGTATCCCAGCACCCAGACTCCCTGCAACTGAGCCCACCACACCCAGAACCCCTGCCAAGTCCCTTCCCCCCCACACCCTGACACCCCCCCCCCAAACCCCAACCACCTTCACCTGGAGACCCCCCTGCAGAATCCCATTGCCTATGCAACTGCAACACCCCAACGAGCCCCATGCATCCATATCCCCCACTGAGCTGCCTGTACCCAGACTGTCCCACACAGAACCCTCTTACCCCACACCTGGCCTTCTACACTTGGATCCTGCTGGGCTGAGCTTCCCTGCCCACACCTGGTGTGCCTGGCACAGAGGGCAGGGACCCAGAGTGTTTCTGGGGCAGGTCCAGCCCTTGCACTGTGTCAGGGTCGGGTGCAGCCTCACCACCAAGTTCCTGTCTGGGGAAAGGGGGTGGTCTGCAGGGTGATCTCCCACCTCCATGCAGCCAGCAGCCTGTGCTCCTCGCTGACATGCTGGAGCCTCCACATTTATTTATTGACAAACAAAATCTGCAGAATTTTGCAGAGTTTTAAAATATCACTCTCAGAATTTATTTTATTTTTATTTGTTTTTTGGCGCAGAATTCCCTCAGGAATAACTAATGAGCTACAGAGCCTATGGAGAATGAGGGAGTTATGAGGTGCACCTCAGTTTACCTTTTGATATGATCCTGCCGAACTGCAAGAAATTAAAACAAAGGAAGCAGTTAGTGGGGAAACAGGAAATGAAACAATCACAAAGATAAGTTAAGTATCACGGGGTAGCCGTGTTAATCTGTATACACAAAAACAACAGCGAGTTCGGTGGCACCTTAAAGACTAACAGATTTATTTGGGCACAAGCTTTCACGGGTAAAAAAATCCACTTCTTCAGATGCATGGAGTGAAAATTACAGAAGCAGGCATTATTATACTGATACAGGAAAAGAAGGGAGTTACCTCACAAGTGGAGAACCAGTGCTGATAGGGCCAATTCGATCAGGGTGAATGTAGTCCAGTCAAGAAAATATCAGGGAGAAAACAATGGGAAAAGCTATTAATTGAGAAATACTCCCTGTGTGGCTCCAGCTAAGCAGACAAACTTTATTCTTCCCATTTCTGAACCCAGGTTGAAAGGGGATACCAACACTTAGAAGATACTGGGCCTAGGAAGGAAGGCAGATGGGAATGGGTTTTCAGCTGTTGCCATCAGTGAGGAATGCTGACGCACAGGCAGGGAGAAACTGCAGCAAGCAGAGTGACTCTCCCAGCCGGATGGGAGTAACGAGGATGAATGGAACTTACAGAATCTTGCAGGGAAAGATTACAGTGTAGGTAAAACCCATGCATACAGTGTAGGCCTTCTGTGTGTTTATCTCTTTGCTCTGCATGCTATGCACCTGTAGGTGAATAAACAGTGCTTTGTTTTGAATAAGTTGTTTTTAAGTCACTTTAAATCAGTTGCTGTCTCAGGTTCTGGGAGGAAGAGGACCAAACACAGCTGAACCTCCCAGGTTAGGAAAAAGGGTGGCCTTGCATAGTAGGGTTGCCACCTGTCCATGTTCCAGCTCCCACATGACAGACTCACCATCACATTTTGCATTAAATTGGCAGATTCAGAAAGGCCAAGAACTGCCTGGGCCATTGAGACCAAGCTATGCATGTTACCCATAGACATCTCCCAAACATCAGTCTTGATGTATTCTGGGAAATTTGCCCGCTTGCTGTCCACCTCTCACACCAACACCTTTCACCAGCACTACATTTAAGATGTAGTTTATGACCACATGCATATCTTCAAATAGGCACAACAGATCATGAATACATTTGGAAAAAATATACATGGCACTGCTCAAAACTGGGCTGATATGGAGATGTGTTTATAACAAAACACTTACAACCGAGAGCCCAGTGCTCACTTTACACTAAATTTAAAAACATTTGCTCTTGGATACAAACCGATCCAAACAATAAAATAAACTTGTAAAAAAGTTAGTTTCAGTTTGGTTTCTTTCATTTTCTTCACTAGGGTTTTAATAGTCTCCCCTCAGTATCTAGGCACATAAATCCCAAGGTACAAGAACAATGCAGCCCAAAGCTCTCTCTTTTCCCAAGAATTTGCCAGTTTAACCATGCACAAAGTGCATCAAAAAATTATGGGAATTAATTACGGAAGTGGACTGGACTGAAGAACCCAAGGATCTGAATGTGGAGGAGACTTGGAATTAGCTTCTGCAACTTTGACTTAAAGTATCTGAACCCTATATCCCAAGCAAAGGGGAAGAAATTGTAGGGAAGGGTTGCAGACCAAGCTGGATGAGTAAGCATCTCAAAGAGGTGATTAAGAGAAAGCAGAAAGCCTATATAAGGAATGGAACATGGGAGGGATCAGCAAGGAAAGCTCCCTCTTGGAGGTCAGAAAATGTAGGGATAAAGTGAGAACCGCCAAAAGCCAAGCAGAGTTTGACCTTGCAAAGGGAATTAAAACTAATAGTAAAAGGTTCTATAGCCATATAAATAAGAAGAAAACAAGGAAAGAAGAAATGTGATCACTAAGCACAAAGGATGGGCTGGAGATTAAAGATTGTGTAGGCATGGCCCAACCTAAACAAATACTTTGGCTCAGTTTTTAATTAGGCTAATGAAGAGCTTACGGGTAATGGCAGGGTCACTCATGGCAACAAGGATATGGAAGTAGAAATCACCACATCCCAGGTGGAAGTCAAACTCAAACAGCTTAATGGGACTAAATTGGAAGGGCCCAGATAGTCTCCATGCAAGAATATTAAAAGGACTAGCACATGAAATTGTAAGCCTGAAAACAAGGATTTTTAAGGAATCTGTTAACTCGGGGTCATACATTCTGACTGGAGAATTGCTAAGATAGTTCCCGTTTTTAAGAAAGAGAAAAGAAGTGATCCAGGAAACTACGGGTCTGTTAGTTTGACCTCAATTGTATGCAAGGTCTTGGAACAAATTTTGAAAGAGAAAATAATTAAGGACAGAGTTGACCAGTAACCGGGGTAAAATACAACATAGTTTTACAAAAGGTAGATCGTACCACACCAACCTGATCTCCTTCTTTGAGAGGATAACTGATTATTTAGACAAAAGAAATGCAGTAAATCTAATCTACCTTAATTTCAGTGTGGCATTTGATATAGTTCCACTGAGGAAATTATTAGTTAAATTGGAGAAAATGTAATATGAGAATTGAAAGGTGGATAAGGAAATGGCTAAAGGGGTGACTACAACTGGTCATACTGAAAGGTGAACTGTCAGGCTTGATTGAGGTTGCTAATGAAGCTCCTCGGGGACTGGGTCTTGGGACCAATCTCATTTAACATTTTTATTACTGATCTTGGCACAAAAAGGGAGTGTGCGCTAATAAAATTTGCAGATGACACAAAGTTGGGAAGTATAGCCAATACAGAAGAGGACCGGAATACCATATGAGAAGATCTGGATGACCTTGTAAACTGGAGTAATAAAAATGGGATGAAATTTAGTAGTGCAAAATGCAAGGTCAAGCATTTAGGGGCTAACAACAAGAATTTTTGTTATAAGCTGGGGACTTATCAGTTGGACGGGACAGATGAGGAGACCGGGGTGTATGGGTTGATCCCAGGATGACTACAACCTGTCAATGCAATGCGGCAATGAAAAAGGCTAATGCAGTCTAGGATGCTTCATGTGACATATTTCTAGTAGAGAGAAGGAATGTTTGTACAAGGCACTGGTGAGACCTCATCTGGAATACTGCGTACAATTCTGGTCTCCCATGTTTAAGAAAGATCAATTCAAACAGATCCAGAGAAGGGCTACTAGGATGATCCGAGCAATAGAAAACCTACCTTATGAAAGGAAACTCAAAGAGCATGGCTTGTTTAGCCTAAATAAAAGAATGTTGAGGGGAGATATGATTGCTCTCTCTCAATACATCAGAGGGATAAACAGCAGGAAGGAGAGGAATTATTTAAGTTAAGCACCAATGTGGACACAAGAACAAATGGTATAAACTGGACACCAACAATTTTAGACTTGAAATTTCAACAGAGGCATGAAGTACTGGAACAGCCTTCCAAGGGGAGCAGTGGGGGATAAAAAACATACCTGAGTTCAAGACTGAGCTTGATAAGTTTATGGAGGGGATGGTATGATGAAACTGTCTAAAATAGCGTGTGGCCATTGGCAACTGCCAGGAGCAAAAATCCCCAAGGGCTGGAGACGGGACACTAGATGGGGAGAGCTCTTAGTGCCAACGGAGAATTCTTTCCCAGGTGTCTGGCTGATAGGTCTGGCCCACATACTCAAACTTAATTGATCTCCATATTTGGGGTCAGGAAGGAATTTTCCCCTGAATCAGGTTGGAAGAGACCCTGGGCCGGGGGGGGGGGGGGGGTTGCCTTCCTCTGCAGCATGGGGCACAGGTCTCTTGCAGGTTTAAACTAGTGTAAGTGGTGAATTCTTTGTAACCTGAAGTCATTAAACCATGATTTGAGGACTTTAGTAACTCAGCCAGAGGTTAGGTGTCTATTTCAGGAGTGGATGGGTGAGGTTCTGTGACCTGCAATGTGCAGGTGGTCAGACTAGATGATCATGATGGTTCCTTCTGACTTTAAAGTCTATAATATGAAATATCTCAAATGTTAAAGCCCTGAGTTTTAATCACTATCAAGGAAAGACAGATCTGACAATGAAATTTTTAATTGACATGGTAAAAATATAATTTTGTTTTGACTGATAGTCTGTCACATATATTTTACTTTGAAAGACAGATCTTCCATTTTGAATCTACATTTTGAGTTATTTGTCTGCATTTTTAATTTTATGATGGTCCTATGTCAGTGGGAGTTCATACAGGAGCTGACGTTATTGCATATATACACAATCGAATACTATCATGCTTCATGGGCCATGAAGTTTGGATTTTATCTAGCATGAATTAGTAAATTTTTTTAATAAACAGTCTTCTCCTTAATTACAGTAGAAGTTTCTACAGCACATCAATCAACAATATGGTGACATTCTCTTTAATTGGACAAGGGAAACAATCTACTTTCTTATAAACTTTGTATAGCCACTGTAGTCAATACTGCCTTGTACGAATTGTAGCTGATGAATTTAATTTGCTATTTATTGGGTTATTGATTATATGACAGACTATTTGAGAGAGGAAGTTATTTGAAAACTTATACGGCTGCTAGACTTCACTTGTTCCATAGAAAATGATTTTCTAAATGTAGCTGTTGCTTAGTAGTTTTGTTTTAAGGAATAAAACCAGTCCAAGTTTAATATAATATGGTATTTTAATGTTTGTGAAGAATTGTCTTCCATTTTGAGTTTACTTTCAAGTTACTTTTAAAGCAGCTTTTATCCCTCCAGATTATTGGAAATCTATAATGGAGCTTGTTAAGTGAAATGTGTTTATTTGTAGACATTTCATTGCAAGTATTTTATTTTGTTTAAAATAACTTGCATTTGTTTTATAGATTTAAGAATTCTTCCTGGAGGAAATTTTTTGTACAGTCCTTGAAAGATGTACTTTAAGATTTTTGTATCAAAGATACTGCAATAGATTTGCAATGAAGCCTGTTTGACTCAAAGGAACATTGTCATGCTAAACCTATTTTTTTTAAAAGTTTCTGTATAATTTACTTTTCACAATTGATGCTGTTTTCTCTAACACTCTGATTGATTTATATTAAACCAGACAGACAAAAGGTGGAAAGAGAAACTAAGGCACAAAAACAGCTTGCCTGAGGTCCCACAGCAGATCAGTGGCAAAGCCAGGAATAGAACCCAAGTCTCCTGATTCCCAGTCAAATACCCAGCCCTGGAATAAGTCGGCTTCATAAATCAGAAGATCAGCTTCATTTTCTTATGCCCTAATAATATTTACTCACCATTTCTACAAAGTGCATTCTGTACTTCACAAATAATTAGTTTACCATCTATGCCTGGTTGGCAAGTATTGTCCTGATTTTACAGGAAGGAAAGTTGAAGCAGAGATACTTAAATGATTTGTCCAAGATCATGAAGAGAGTCAGTGGCAGAACCATGATTATAATTCAGGAGTTGCTGGTTCTCAGTTCTCTATTCAGTCTATTGTCCTTTTTAGAATTGTGGCATTGTGTTTGATGCCCAACAGTCCAGGTGAATGTTTAACCCTCCTCCCACAAAGAAATGTTTTTGTTAATACTTAAATATAACACACCAAAACATTTCTCTATTCAGATTTTCAAATTCTTTTTTCACTTTAGGACTAGAGAAAAAAATGGAGGAGATAAACTATATTTTCACATTTCCTCAAACAGTAAATGGAATTGTATGAATCTTGGTAGGTTCACACAGCAAGCAGTATGAACAGTTTGTTTGGTTTCTACTCACTTTGAGCTTACACTCCTTGAGTTAGACTTTGTGTGTGTTTGTCCCTGAATTCAATCTCTGTGAAACTCAGAAAAAATGTTGAGTTTCTCATGTTTTTTGGGGAAAATTTTGAGAAAACAGCACTGAGTTTCAGGCCACTTGCAAAAACTTTGCACAGCTCTGATAAAAATTGTATTTTGTAATATCCCAAGCGAAGCATTAACTCTGTCTCCTAGCAGTGGCAAACCAAAATGCAGAACTTTATAGGGTAAATTCTCATTTAGAAGGTGTAAGGGGAAAAATCTCTACTTCCAGTGAAACTGGCGAGTGAGCTTGGATTTTGTTTTTTAATTTAGACTTTGTTTCAGGGTGAAACTGATGTGTTTAAACATGGAAAAAATGTTGCAGATCTACTTTTGATTATTCTTCCATTTAGTTTAAACTGAGTTAGCTAATGAGCACTTGAACCAAAGTTGTCCTCTATAACCAGTTCTTCTATGAGGTCCTCACTACTCACCAAATACCAAATCTAAAATGGCATCACGTCTTGTTAGTTCAGCAACTATTTGGTGAAGAACCCTGTCACTTATCACATCCAGGAAAATCTGACCCCTACTATTATTTGTAGCACTTGTCCTCCAATATATATCTGGGAAGTTAAAGTCTCCCATAATCACACAATTCCCAGCAGTATTTATTTCATTAAAAACATTAGAGAGATCTCTGTCCATATCCAAATTGGATCCTAGTGGTCTGTAGCACATCCCAAGCTCTATATCAGAGGAACCTTTAGTAGCTTTCTTCCCTAAAGTGGTTTTGGCCCAAACACACTCTGTTTTATCCATTCCATCACTTCTAATTTCTTTACGGTCTACCTCGTAATTACTATACAATGCTATTCCACCACCTTTGACTTTATTTCTGTCTTTTCTGAACAGCACATACCCTTCAATACCTGTACTCCAGTCATGACTAGTGTTCTAACATGTTTCTGTTACCCCTGTAACATCTGATTTCACTTCCCACACCAGTAGTTCTAGTTCCTCAATTTTCATAGATTCATAGAATCATAGAACCAGAAGAGACCTCCAGAGGTCATCTAATCCAGTCCCCTGAACTCGTGGTAGGACTAAGTATTATCTAGACCATCCCTGACAGGTGTTCGGAGATTTTTAAAAGCAGGTTAAAAGATTCCACAACCTCCCTAAGCAATTTATTCCAGTGCTTAACTACACTGACAGTTAGTAAATTTTTCCTAATGTCCAAACTAAATCTCCTTTACTGCAATTTAAGCCCATTGCTTTTTGTCCAATCCTCAGCGGTTAAGAAAAACATAACGCAAGAACATAAGAATGGAAATACTGGGTCAGACCAAAGGTCCATCCAGCCCAGTATCCTGTTTGCCAACAGTGGCCAATGCCAGGTGCCCCAGATGGAGTGAACCTAACAGGTAATCATCTAGTGATCTCTCTCCTGCCATCCATCTCCACCCTCTGACAAACAGAGGCTAGGGACACCATTCCTTACCCATCCTGGCTAATAGCCATTAATGGACTTAACCTCCATGAATTTATCTAGTTCTCTTTTAAACCATTATAGTCCTAGCCTTCACAACCTCCGCAGGCAAGGAGTTCCACAGGTTGACTGTGCGCTGTGTGAAGAAGAACTTCCTTTTGTTCGTTTTAAACCTGCTGCCCACTAATTTCATTTGGTGGCCCCTAGTTCTTATGCTATGGGAACAAGTAAATAAGCCTTTTCCTTATTCACTTTCTCCACACCACTCATGATTTTATATACCTCTATCATATCCCCCCTTAGTCTCCTCTTTTCCAAGCTGAAAAGTCCTAGTCTCTTTAATCTCTCCTCATATGGGACCCATTCCAAACTCCTAATCATTTTAGTTGCCCTTTTCTGAACCTTTTCTAATGCCCATATATCTTTTTTGAGATGAAGGGACCACATCTGTACGCAGTATTCAAGATGTGGGCAAACCATGGATTTATATAAGGGCAATAAGATATTCTCCATCTTATTCTCTATCCCCTTTTTAATGATTCCTAACATCCTGTTCACTTTTTTGACTGCCACTGCACACTGTGTGGACATCTTCAGAGAACTATCCACGATGACTCCAAGATCTCTTTCCTGATTAGCTGTAGCTAAATTAGCCCCCATCATATTGTATGTACAGTTGGGGTTATTTTTTCCCAATGTGCATTACTTTACGTTTATCCACATTACATTTCATTTGCCATTTTGTTGCCCAATCACTTCGTTTTGTGAGATCTTTTTGAAGTTCTTCACAGTCTGCTTTGGTCTTAACTATCTTGAGCAGTTTAGTATCATCTGCAAACTTTGCCACCTCATTGTTTACCCCTTTCTCCAAATCACTTATGAATAGATTGAATAGGATTGGTCCTAGGACTGACCCTTGGGGAACTCACTAGTTACCCCTCTCCATTCTGAAAATTTACCATTTTTTCCTACCCTTTGTTCCTGGTCTTTTAACCAGTTCTCAATCCATGAAAGGATCTTCCCTCTTATCCCATGACAACTTTTAATTTACATAAGAGCCTCTGGTGAGAGACCTGGTCAAAGGCTTTCTGGAAATCTAAATACATTATGTCCACTGGATCCCCCTTGTCCACATGTTTGTTGACCCCCTCAAAGAACTCTAATAGATTAGTAAGACATGATCTCCCTTTACAGAAACCATGTTGACTTTTGCCCAACAATTTTAATTCCTCCTCCTTGTAAAAACCTTTTACATACTTGAAAACTGTTATGTCCCCTCTCAGTCTTTTCTTTTCCAGACTAAACAAACCCAATTTTTTCAGTCTTCCCTCATAGGTCATGTTTTCTAGACCTTTAAATCATTTTTGTCGCTCTTCTCTCATCTGGACTTCTCTTAGCATCTGGACTCTCTCCAATTTGTCTACATCCTTCCTGAAATGTGGTGCCCAGAATGGGACACAATACTCCAGTTGATGCCTAATCAGGGCAGAGCAGAGCGGAAGAATTCCTTCTCATGTCTTGTTTACAACACTCCTGCTACTGCATCCCAAAAGGATGTTTGCTTTTTTTTGCAACAGCGTTACACTGTTGACTCATATTTAGCTTGTGGTCCATTATGACCCTCAGATTCCTTTCCGCAGTACTCCTTCCTAGGCAGTCATTTCCCATTTTGTATGTGTGCGACTGATTGTTCCTTCCAAAGTGGAGTACTTTTGCATTTGTCCTTATTGAATTTCATCCTATTTAGTTCAGACCATTTCTCCAGTTTGTCCAGATCATTTTGAATTTTAAACCTATCCTCCAAACACTTGCAACCCAAGCTCTTTTGTTATCCAGGATCATTGCATTGGTGTACAAATATCTTAACTGTTGCTGCTTGGCTTCGCCCACGTTCCTCACCCCAAGTACAGTCATTCTACTGTCAGTATCGCCTATCTGACTGGTATCAGCACTATCATTTCTCTTAAGGTCCATGCCCCTACCCTCTGCTGTTCCTTTCTCCATTGCTGCATCCATTCTTACTTGATTTTCCTCCCTCTCAACGTTAAAATCAGGCATGGAGATTACAACAGCATCTCCCGAGCTCCTAGTTTAAAGCTCTTTTAATGAGTTGTGCCAACCTCCATCCCAGAAGTCTATTTCCCTCCATATTCAGGTGGAGTCCATCCCATGAAAACTGTCCTCTGCTCATGAATGCCTCCCAGTGGTCAACCATTCCAAAGTCCTCCTCATAGCACCACTGCCTGAGCCATTTGTTGATCATCATAATCTTTTCTCGTCTTCACTCTCTGTAGGGACAGGCAGAATCCCACTGAGTCTGAGCCTCCATTTTCTTAAGCGTCTTCCCCAGCCTGGTATAGTCTCCCTTGATCTGTTCCAGCGAGAATCTAGCTGCGTCATTTGTTCCCACATGAAGGATAATCAGTGGATTCTTTCCTGCTCCCATTAGGATCCTCTTCTACCTCTGGTCCACATCCCGTATCTTAGCTCCTGGCCGACAGCACACCTTTCTGTTCTCTGGGTCAGCTATGGTGACAGGCCTATCTGTTCTTCTTAATATATCTGCCTTTTCCTGGTGATGGTGTGATTCTCCAGCCTTCCTCCCATTCTTTCTGGCTGCAAGTCCTCGTCTTTTATTCTCCCTTGCAATCTTCCGCAAGTCATCCTGAATCTTCTTGGGGCTCTGAACTCAGGTATCTTCATTGGCTCTTTCCCTCTTCTTACTGGACCAGCTGCTCTTCTCTTCTTCCTTGCCCTCCCTTCCTCCTTAAAGAGACTAAGGCACTCAGGTTTGTGAAGCTACTTACCTTTCCTTACCACAGTTCTATTGCAAGATGGCTCAAATGTGCCCTGGCATTGTAAACTTCAGAGGATCAAAAACGTTTTAACCTCACAGAAACGGGGTATGTGTGTAAACAGGAGAGAAATGTGGCTAAATAAGGAGCCCACTCTCCCAACTACCCACACTTGGGCATAGCCACTAAACCATCTCCTCTACAAAACTTCAGGAGTCATTGGAACAGGTGGAAAAATTAAGAGGGGAAGGAGAAGTTCCTTCCATTAGAGAGCAGCAGCTGCTCTAAAAAGCATTCTCACTCCTACACTTGTAACTAAGAAGGTTCATTTAAAAATAAACAATATGAGTTAGTGCTGCTCTGAGATGGACTGACTCATGGTTTGTGACTCCCTTCAGAAGGTCACACAGTGCAGCCACAATTTCAGAGAGAATGACAACAAGTCAGCCAAGCTGTTATACTTTCACTGATGGGAACCAGGTTAGCATGAATCCACTGGCCTCAGCCCACAGACCTTTGAGGCATCATGCATCTCACATGACATTTCATGCATTCCCACTGCACAAGCGAAATGTTATGAATTCAGTGGGACTCTGGGCTGAACGAGGGTTTGGACTGCAGTTTAGTTTGGCCACCATTAGGGGCCAGCACGGCACTTATGTAGCAAGATGGCTTTTCTATTGTTAACCCCAGCCATAGGGGACCCCACTGGAGAGGGAGGTGGCTTCAGCACAGGGGCTTCATTTCAGAAAAATTCTAGTGTGGGAGAAGGGGAGCGAAGTTGTGTCAGTATCCCTGCTTCTTCCACCCCAACAGGCCGCAGCTGCATGTGGGGAGTTAGTGAACTGGTCCCACTTGGGCTGCCAACTTTCTACTCACACAAAAGCAAACATGCTTGCCCCCCTGCCCCGCCCCTCCTCTGAGGCCCCATCCAGGCCCCACCCCTTCTCTGCGGCCACACCCTCGCTCACTCCATCCCCCCTCCCTCTGTCGCTCGCTCTCCCCACCCTCACTCACTAGCTCATTTTCACTGGGCTGGCTCAGGGGGCTGGGGTGCAGGAGGAGGTGAAGGGGGCTGGGGGTGCAGGCTCTGGGGTGGGGACAGAAATGAGTGGGGGGGGTTCTGGGCTAGGGCTGAGGGGTTCAGAAGCAGAAGGGGGCTCTGGGCTGGGGCAGGGGTTTAGGGTGTGGGGAGGTTGAGGGGTTTGGGGTGCAGGAGGGTGCTCCGGGCTGGGATCGAGGTGTTTGGAGAGTGGGAGGGGGATCAGGGATGGGGCTCAGAGGTGCAGGTTCTGGGCAGCGCTTACCTGAAGCAGATCCCACCCAGAGACTAGAGGTGACAGGGGGAGAAGGGAGAACAGTCTGGGGTGGGAGTTGCTCACTGATGGCCAGTTTGGGGCAGGGATCAGGACTCGGCTTGATCTGCGCTCAGCTCCGGCGCAGACTGTCATTGCTGCTTCCCGTCCAGCCAGTGAGGAGCAGCGCTGACAATGCAGTGATCAGTCAACCCCACAACAGCCCTTACATCTCCAGGGGACGCACCACAGAGCCAGCCAGTGAAGAGCTAGGAAAAATCAGGGGGAGGAGTCAGGAACCAAGGTCTAGGGGAGCAACTGCCCCCCTGCCCCATAGCAGTCGTGTAGTCTAGAGTCAATGCAAAGAGTTTATCCACTTCTCATCTGAGGAATATGAAGCTTAGGTTAGGTTAGTTTATCGATTTTTTTAAGAAAACCTCTACACCACAGCCCCATAGGAAATGACACCCCTGCTTCAGTGATGTGTGTGTCAGTGTTACAACAGCGGAGGTGAGAGGAGCTTCTGCCATGGGAAGAAGGGACGAGGAGCAAGTGGGGGAATGAGTGGGGGGAGGGGAACAAAAGAATTATTGCAGGGGAAATGGGGACAAGAGCTACTGAGGAAAAGGGTAGTTGAAATGAGTAGTTACTTGAAGGAAAGGTAGGCACAGGGGCTACTGGGGGAACTGGAGCTGTTATGGGGAGCGTGAGTTAATAGGGGAACAACATGAGGGTGAAAGGGGCCAATGCCAGCTTATAGCCGCTCTCACACAGGTTCCCTCTTGCCCAGCAACCACACCTCCCTCAAGCACCACTGCTTCCCTCAGCTCCCCCACAAGATGCCTATGTTCCCCTCCCCGCCCCCCCTGCCTGAGACCTAGACCTCTTCTTATGAGGAGTGCAAGGAACAAGGACCTTGCCTCTTCCATACTTGCTCTTCATGCTTGGAGAACCCTTTCAGGGAAATAAAGCCTCAAGGGAACACCTTTCACCAGCACTAAATCTAAACAGGATTTTAAAAACTGACGTTTGTGGCTCTATGCAAATTACCTGTCATATAAGAAAATAGATACATTTGTCTAAAATGCCACATGGAACTGCACAAAATTTGGCAGGTACAGAATCATAGAAACATAGAGCTAGATGGGGCCTCGAAAAGTCATCAAGTCCAGCACCCTGCGCTGTGACAGGACCAAGTAAACCAGACCAGCCCTGACAGCTTTTTTTCAGCCTTTCATCACAGATCAGGTTTCGTAAACCTTTTATCGTTTTTGTTGCTATCTGGACTGTTTCCAATCTGTCCACATCCTTCCTAAATTGTGATACGCAGAACTAGACATAGTTCTCCAGCTGGGGCAGGGGTGGTCAACCTGAGCCTGAGAAGGAGCCAGAATTTACCAATGTACATTGCCAAAGAGCCACAGTAATATGTCAGCAGCCCCTCATCAGCTCCTCACCCCACCCCCGCTCCCAGCACCTCCCACCCACCGGCAGCCCCGCCGATCAGCACCTCGCCCTCCCTCCCCGCACCTCCCAATCAGCTGTTTCGTGGAATGCAGAAGGCTCTGAGTGGGAGGAGTGAGGGTATGGCAGGCTCAGGGGAGGAGGCGGGAAGGGGTGGAGTGGGGACAGAGCCCATGGCAGAGCCAGGGGTTGAGCAGTGAGCATCCCCTGGCACGTTGGAAAGTTGGTGCCTGTAGCTCCAGCCCCAGAGTCGGTGCCTATGCAAGGAGCCGCATATTAACTTCTGAAGAGCCGCATGTGGCTCCGGAGCCATAGGTTGGCCACCCCTGAGCTGGGGCCTCACCAGTGCCAAGTAGAGTGGGAAATTAACTACTGTGCCTTACATACAACACTCCTATTAATACACCCCAGAATCATACAGTATTGGCCTTTTTGCAGCTGCATCACATTGGCAACTCTTTCAGTTTGATCCACTATAACTACTTTTCAGCAGTGCTACCACCTAGACAGTTGTTCCCCCATTTTGTAGCTGTGCATTTTATTTTGTGAATTACTTTGCACTTGTCTTTATTGAATTTCATTTTGTTTAATTCAGACCAAATCTCCAATTTGTCAAAGTCATTTTGAATTTTAAACCTGTCCTCTGAAGCACTTGCAACCCCTCCCAGCCTGGAGTCATCTGCAAATTTTATAAGCAGACTCCCTACTCCATTAGCCAAGTCATTAATATTGACTTGAAAATATTGACTAGTACCAGACCCAGGAATGACCCTTGTGGGATCCCACTAGATACGCCCTCCCAATTTAACAGCAAATCACTGATAACTACACTTCGCTCTGTCAGTCTGTTTCCTCAATTCCCCAGGTGAGATGGGTACCCAGAAGTCACCTACTACAGGACAGGCCCAACAAGGAAAATAACAGAACACCACTGGCCATCACGTACAGCCCCCAGCTAAAACCTCTCCAGCACATCATCAACGATCAACAACCTATCCTGGAAAACGATCCCTCACTCTCTCAGACCTTGGGAGGCAGGCCAGTCCTCACTTACAGACAGCCCCCCAACCTGAAGCAAATACTCACCAGCAACTACACACCACAGAAACACTAACCCAGGAACCAAACCCTGCAACAAACCCCGTTGCCTACTCTGTCCCCATATCTACTCTTGCGACACCATCGGAGGACCCAACAACATCCACCACACCATCAGGGGCTCATTCACCTGCACATCTACTAATGTGATATATGGCATCAAGTGCCAGCAATGCCCCTCTGCCATGTACATTGGCCAATCCAGACAGTCTCTACGTAAAAGAATAAATGGATACAAATCAGACATCAGGAATGATAACATACAAAAGCCAGTAGAAGAATACTTCAACCTCCCTGGACATTCAGTAACAGATTTAAAAGTAGCCATTCTTCAACAAAAAAAAACATCAAATACAGACTTCAGAGAGAAACTGCAGAGCTACAATTCATTTGCAAACTTAACGCCATTAATTTGGGCTTGAATAGGGACTGGGAGTGGTTGGCTCACTACAAAAGCAATTTTCCCTCTCTTGGTATTGACATCTCCTCATTAATTATTAGGAGTGGACCACATCCACCCTGACTGAACTGGCCTTGTCAACACTGTTTCTCCACTTATAAGGTAACTCCTTTCGCTTCATGTGTCAGTATATCTATGCCTGTATCTGTAATTTTCATTCCATGCATCCATGCATGAAGAAGTGGGTTTTTTACCCACAAAAACTTATGCCCAAATAAATCTGTTAGTCTTTAAGGTGTCACCAGACTTTGAATATAGTCTTTCAACCAGTTATGCACCCACCTTATAGTAAATTCATCTAGACCACATTTCCCTAGTTTGCTTATGAGACTGTAATGAGGAACTGAGTCAAAAGCCTTACAAAAATCAAGGTATATCACGTCTACTGGTTCCCCCCTACAGGCAGGTCCAGGGTCTCTCCTATCCAGACCTAACTTAGATATCTGCCTGCCATTCTTGCTGAGGTGGTGGGAGCTGGAAAGGAGAGCTGCTTAAGCCAACTAAAAGTCTTCTCTTTTCCTGAAGCAGGAAGGAGGGTGTAGGCGGTCTCTGAGCATAGCCTAGATAGGGAAGACAGTGAGGCATCCAAGCTATGGTGAGCCAAGGAAAGCGCATTTTACATATAATGTATGTACATTTTAAATGCAAATTCATTAATTTTGTTCTGCCACTGGCCTGCTGGGTGACCTTCAGAGGTAACTTCACCTCTCTGTGTCACCATTTCCCCATACGTAAAGGGAAGATAATGATATTGGCCTCCTGTGTCACGCGCTTTGAGATCTACTGATAAGAGTACTATATAACAGCTAAGTATTCTTAATTTGAAATTGATTAATCTTAATGCTTTCCCTAGCTCTGGCTGCCTCAGGATCTCCCCTCCCCTGCTTTGGCTCAGGAAGACAGGCATGGGCGCACACACACGACTCCCATGGCCTCAGAAGAGGAGCACTCACACCAGATTCTCCTTCTTAGATGAAAACTATGGCAGGAGGGGTGAGTCAAGACTTTTTAGGAGAGACACCATGGGATCTAAGAAAAATGACAGCAGGACAGAAAGAAAAGAGGGAGTTGTGCTGGGTTCCCCTCGGGATGCCACCTGGAACTGTGGTACGACTGAGCCCTCTGACCCACCAGCCTGACTCATACTGTATTGCTGTGACAAGCTGCAGAGCCCTCCAGCCTGCACTTTCACCCGCACACATACAGGTAGGGACATACCCAGCTGCAGTTACATGCAGGCTCTCTGACCAGTCCCTGCATAGGAAGGCTTCAGCCAAGGCAACTCCCAGCTCCTCAGACATGCACCCCTGTGGAATATAAACCCAAAATTATACCTTCTTGTGCTGCACAGGGAACTGTACAGAGTAGGCTCATAAAATTCACCTCCACCCTCAATGTACAGAGGAATATGCAACAGCCTTTGCCCCGAGTTATGATTCCTACACACTTCACTCCAACTCACTGGTTTAGATAAAGCAAAAATAAGTTTATTAACTACAAAAGATAGATTTTAAGTGATAAGAGATAGCAAACAGATCAAAGCAGATTACCTAGCAAATAAACAAAAAACACAAACTAAGCTTAATATACTAAATGATGGGAGATCACTCGTTACCGAGTATGACCATCTTCCATGGGAATTATGGATCCTCAGGTGCCTAATAAGGCCAATCCTTGAACCACAAGTTCTATTGCAATGAGAGCAGATGTTTTCAGGCTCAGCAGAAGGCTGTTGATCATGACTGGAAGTCAGTCTCTCCTTCCTTCTGTGCCTCTTGTCCTCTTCAGCTTGTTGGCAAACAAGTTCAAAATGCAGGGGACCATCACATAGGACTTCACTCCATTTTAAGCAATCCTGGGCAAGTGTCTCCCAAGTGTCAATGTCAATATTACACTTTTTTAGGTTGTCCTTCAGTAAGTCCTTATATCGCTTCCATTGTCCACCCACATTACGGTACCATTCTTTCAGCTGAGAGAACAGGACCTGTTTTGGGAGGCGATGGTCTGGCATTCGGACAATGTGACCAGTCCAGAGGAATTGCTGACAGATTATCATTGCCTCGATACTGGTGGTCTTTGCCTCTTCCAGGACACTAATATAGGTGTGCCTGTCTTCCCATTTGATCATCAGAATCTTACGAAGGCAACGTTGATGGTGCCTCCCAAGGACTTCAAGTGGTGTCTACAGGTTGTCCAAGTTTCGGACCCATACAATAACGTTGGGAGAATAACGGCTTGATAAGCAAGAAGCTTGGTGTCTGTTCAAATGTCGTGACCTTCAAAAACCCTGTGCCATAAACGAGAAAAAGCTACACTGGCACAGCTCAGGCGATGTTGAATTTCTGCATCAATATCTGCCTTGGATGAAAGACGACTTCCAAGGTAGAGGAAATGATCAACATTCTCCAGTGCCACTCCATTGCTTTTGATAGATGGTGCATGTGATACCTCATTTGGAGAGGGCTGACAGACCACTTTAGTCTTCTTGATATTAAGAGTGAGACCAAGACATGCGTAAGCATTGGCAAACACATGCAAGATAGTTTGAAGATCCTTCTCAGTGTGGGCAAAGATTGCATTGTCATCAGCATACTGAAGTTCCACAATAGATGTTGTGGAGATCTTACTCTTGGCTTTCAGCCTGCTACGCCTGAACAGCTTTCCATCCATTCTGCAAGTGATTTCAATGCCAGCTGAAAACTTCCCAACAAGTAGGTAAAGAATGATGGCGATAAAAACCGCAAACATGGTTGGAGCGATGATACAGCCTTGTTTTACTCCTGTTTGTACTTTGAAAGGTTTGCTCTGGGAGCCAGCGCTGCTAAGAACAGTCGCTTTCATATTATCATGAAGCAATTTTAGGACATTGATCTATTTATCAGGACATCCAATCTTAGAGAGTACAGTCCAGAGCCCATGGCGATTCACTGGATCAAAGGCTTTAGCTAAATCAATAAAAGCCATGTACAGTGGTTGGTTTTGCTCCCAACACTTTTCTTGCAGCTGCTGTGCTGCGAAGATCATATCCAGAGTTCCACGACATGGTCAGAAACCATTCTGTGACTCCGGTAAAATTTCTTCTGACAGGAGCAGAAGGCAAGTTGCAAGGATCTCCGCCAGAACTTTGCCTGCAATGGCTAGGAGGGAGATTCCATAATAATTTCCACAATCTGCTTTATCCCCTTTCTTGAAGAGGGTGACAATCAGGGCATCCCTCATTTCACTGGGTATCTTCTCCTTTATCCAGATTTTAAGGATAAGCAGGTAAAGATGCTGAATTAGCTCTGGTCCACCGTCTTTAAAGATTTCAGCGGGGAATCTCATCTAGACCTGCTGCCTTGTTGTTCTTCATCTGCTTGGTGGCATTGTGTACCTCATACAAATTAGAAGGGTCTCTGAGCTCATCCCTAAATGGTCGTTGAGGGATTTGCTCAAGGACTTCATCTGCAACCATAGAATTACGGTTAAGGAGAGCTTCAAAATGTTCTTTCCAGAGAGAATTGATGGCTTTATTGTCCTTCAGAAGTGTGGTTCCATCCTTAGAGAGAAGAGGATTCATACCATGGCAAATTGGCCCATAAACAGCCTTGGTGGCACTAAAGAAACCACATGTATTGTGCATGTCCGCGAGACGTTGGAGTTCTTTCGCTTTCTCAGTCCACCATTTGTTCTTGAGTTCTCTGGTTTTATGTTGGACTTCCGCCCTCGCCTTGGCATGCGCTTCTCTCTTTATATTACAATTTGTGTCATTCTGCCAATCATGAAATGCCATTCTCTTCTCATTTAATGAGTTGCTCAATTTCAGCATCATTCTCATCAAACCAGTCCTGATGTTTTCTGGTTTGGTAGCCTATGGTTCTTCACAGGCATTGATGACTACTGCTTTCAGCTGGCTCCAGTGTTCTTCAATTTCTTCCAGAAACTGTGATGAAAGCTTTTCTTCTAAGACTACCTGGAAGTGGTCACGCTTAATAGGATCCTTCAAATCTTGAATCTTCAACTTGTGCCTGACCTGCTTCTTTTGCACCCTCCATTTGGGGGTGATCTTAATTTTCATTGTGGATCGAATAAATAGATTGGGTATGAATAGCAGATTCTCTCCCTAAGAGATGATACAAGCAGGCTGCAGATTCTTAAGGGGCAAGCTGCACTTGCTTTACAGCTTGGAATTCCCAGGTGTTTCATTCACAAGCTAAAAATCCCTTTAGCTTGGATCCAGCACTTCCCCCAGTTCAGTCTTTGTTTCTCAGGTGTTTCCAGGAGTCTCCTTGGGTGGGGAGTGAAGAACACCAAATGATGTCACTCCCTAACTTATATAGCTTTTGCATATGGCGGGAACCCTTTGTTCCCAAAGCTTGGTTCCCAAACCGTCTGTGGAAAAATACTGACATCCCAAGATGGAGTCCAGAGACATGTGGTCTCATCGCATATCCTTGTAGAGTCATAGCAGCCATTATTTACAGGCTGTCTGTAGCATTCTCAGGAAAGCTCCCCAGGTGGGAGATAAGCTTCTCTTAAGGCTTATTGTTTTTTCCTAATGGCCCATTCCCCGCCCGCTGTCTAGACTGAAAGCATCTCGCCTAGTGGCCATTACCCAGGTGTAACTACATTTGAAATACAGATATATAGTCAATATTCGTAACTTCAGATACAAAAATGATACATGCACACAGATAGGATAACCATATTCAGCAAATCATAACATTTCCAATGACACCGCACATGACTTATCTTGCATAAAATACATGATAATTATGTCATAGTCATATCATAATAATATCACTGTGACAAATATAGGGTGCAGTGTCACAGAAGTTAGCTTGGCCAAAACCAGTGGGTGTGGGCTTGTCTGCATGTGAGCACTTGAGATGGTGCCCCTTAATGAAGAGCAGAAAAGATGACACAACAGACACACTTGTTCTGGGAGTGCAAAAAAATAAATCAATAAGAGACGTGCTCTTCACCTTACCACATGATCATGTTTTTGCATTTGATACCATTTTATTTTTTGAATTTTGATGTCAAATATGTCTTTATAATGACCAGATGTAATCTTAATTCAGTACACCCACTCTACTTCAGTACAAAATAACAACCAAATGAGTAATTTGGGGTGAAGAATGAATTCTTCTCATAAACATGCCAAAACTGCTATATTTGTGACTGCTCAGCACTGAGCCACAGAGTTTGGAGATAAATTGCATGAACACTGAGATAAGCTGTTCTCCCTTCCCCTCAGGCTCATAGTACTCCTTCTTGTGACTTTCACGTAGTCGTCTCAAACTTACAGTAATGAAAAGGATTCTCTGATTTTAATAGCTCATTAGTAAAAAAATATATATATACACAAACATATCTAGCTCTGTACACTTGCACAGCTCTTTACAGACAGACATTCACAAAACCGTTCCCAGAGAGTAATCATCAGTGGTTCAGAGTCATGCTGGAAGGGCATAACAAGTGGGGTGATGCAGGGATCAGTTCTGGGTCCGGTTCTGTTCAATATCTTCATCAATGATTTAGATCATGGCATAGAGAGTACACTTACAAAGTTTGCAGATGATACCAAGCGGGGAGGGGTTGCAAGCGCTTTGGAGGATAGGACTATAATTCAAAAAGATCTGGACAAACTGGAGAAATGGTCTGAAGTAAATAGGGTGAAGTTCAATAAGGACAAATTAGGAATGAACAATCAGTTGCACACATACAAAATGGGAAATGACTGCCCAGGAAGGAGTATTGCGGAAAGGGATCTAGGGGGGTCATAGTGGACCACAAGCTAAATATGAGTCAGTGTAACGCTGTTGCAAAAAAAGCAAACATCACTCTGGGATGTATTAGCAGGAGTGTTGTAAGCAAGACATTAAAAGGAATTCTTCCGCTCTGCTCTGCCCTGATTAGGCATCAACTGGAGTATTGTGTCTAGTTCTGAGTGCCACATTTCAGAAAAGATGTGGACAAATTGGAGAAAATCCAGAGAAGAGCAACAAAAATGATTAAAGGTCTAGAAAACATGACCTATGAGGGAAGATTGAAAAAAAAATGGGTTTGTTTAGTCTGGAAAAGAAAAGACTGAGAGGGGACATGATAACAACAGTTTTCAAGTACATAAAAGGTTGTTACAAGGAGGAGGGAGAAAAATTGTTCTTCTTAATCACTGAAGATGGGACAAGAAGCAATGGGCTTAAATTGCAGCAAGGGAGGTTTAGTTTGGACATTAGGAAAAACTTACTAACCGTCAGTGTAGTTATGCACTGGAATAAATTGCCTAGGGAAGTTGTTGAATCTCCATCATTGGAGATTTTTAAGAGCAGGTTAGACAAACAACTGTCAGGGATGGTCTAGATAATACTTAGCCGTGACATGACTACAGGGGACTGGACTAGACGATCTCTCGAGGTTCCTTCCAATCCTATGATTCTATAATTCACTACCTTGAAGATACACTATCTCTGTGCGAGTTTGCAGATTATTTGTTTAATTTAATTAATTTAATTCCTCTGACATATTATACAGACATTAAATGGATTTTTAAATATATATTTTAAAATTAGTAGAGTAATTCTAGCTGATTCTCTACAAACATAATGCTTTCTATTGTTCCTTTAAAAATATTTAGTTCCAAAAACTACGGGCTAGATGATCAGTTTGTGATTTAGCTCATAGTAAGGGGCATTATGCTATGGTGCTGTTCTTACAGTATCCCAGGATGAAGACTGTGCCTCAAAGAGTTAATCTCCCTCTTTGTGTCCCTGCTGCTTTGGAGGGGGAGTGAATTTTGACAGGTGACCACCTGTCGCAGCATACACCCCAACTCACCAGCGTCACTACAACCCAGGGCATGTTGATGGAGATAGAGTCAAGTCTCCACCTACCTGCATGGGGATGGCTGAATGCAGTGGTTTTGCAAAACGTGTTTCACCCAGCACACAGTAAGCGATGGTACAGGACAAGGGAGTAAGAGATCACCTAATACCTCATATACTGTCTTGTGCACAAGACAGGCCATGTACTCTCCAAAGGACTGAACTTCTTCCCCATCACAGAACCTGATACCGTACTAACATGTGAAGATTCTCTGACAAAGAATTATTTCACAAGAAAGATGACACCACCCACAACTATCACGTCCCCACTGGCAGTCACTAGAAAAAAGAATAATCTTATTGGACAACCCACAGTGGACAAAACCACACACTTAATCATTACACTGATTGTTTCAGGGGAAAAACCTGACTGTGAAATCCTTAAACATCACATCCAGCACAATCTCTGCACTGCCAAGAGGATAGCAATACAGTCCCTGAAAACGAATCACCAGACAGAGATCAAACCCAGCAGGCCAAGATGGTGCCATCGTAGTCTTCAACCATTACAACTACATCAACGAGGCCAACGGACAACCCATCGACACCGATTACAAAGAATTCAAAGACAACGTCACACGACAATTCACCCCGTAATTTAAGGATACCATCAAATCCTTCCTGAAACAACTCCAACCTCATCCCCCAGCTAACCCATTCCAGAGACCTTCTATATGCTTCTCAAGATACATAAACAAGGGAACCCAGGCAGAGCCATCATATCTTGCCGTGGCACTGTTACTAGAGGAATATCGGGACTCATAGAAACCATCCTCAAACCACTCACCATACAAAGGGCCAGTTCCTCCAGGACACAACCTACTTCCTCCAGAAACACAACATTAACAACCTCCCTCAGAACATCTTCCTTGCCACCATGGATGTCACACCTCCCTATACCTCAACATCCCTCACCATAAAGGCCTTGCTGCCTCCCTCAAATATCTACAAGACAATAGACAACATTCAGATATCTACCCCAAACACATCATAAAACTCAGCCATAACAATTTTACATTCAGCAAACACTCTGTCCAAACCATGGGAACAGCTATGTGTACTAGGATGGCTCCCCAGTATGCCAACCTCTTCATGGGCCACTTTGTGAAAGACTATCTGGACAAATATATCATTGGTTTCATGGTGTATCTCAGATACATGATATTTTCATCCTCTGGAGAGATGACCTAAATTGCCTCATATTTCCACCACCCATCCATCACACTCTCTCTAGTATTATACCAATAAAATAAAAACCAGCAGGATCTTATTAAAGGGGAAAAGGCAAAATACCATATTTATTGTGAATACAGAAAGAATCATAGTAAGCAGTTAGTTATAGCTATAACATTCCATTCAATCTCATATTTATTCACACATTCATTCATACAAACACACACACACACACAGAGGTTCTGCAAGGTTGTTATCATAGTTACCAGCCTTAAAGTTGCTCATGCCAAGCCACTGACCAGGTGGCCTGGACATGAGGAGGGAGCAGGGCCTCGTCAGATGCACATCTGATGCTCCTGGAAGTTGGTTTGCAGAATCAGACCCCAAAGTTCTCACTTTCTAGAGTCCATTTTTATAGGAATTTATTCCTATGCCAGTCTATGGGAATTGCTTCATCATGCTGTTGCTGAATCAATCAGCAGATGGCACATTCCTGACAGCTCCGTGCTGCCAGATGTTATCTTGTTCTTTGGTTCTCCCATTCTTGAGGCTGTTGGGTGGATTCCAGTCTGCCCTCTGGGGGTCCTCTGGTTATTTCCACTTGACACCTTCTTCAGCTGATGGACACTGCATTCTTAGGCTGGCACCTCCCTGATCATTCAGTTATTATCCACACCAAGCATCCATCCACATACATCCTCTATCTCTATTTTAATCACAATTGTTAACAAAGCGAGATGAATACAACAAAAGGGCAGGGAGTCTCTGTGTGCTGTTTCTGTTGTTACAGAATATTGCTTTGAGTCTCTCTCCGTGTGAGTGGTTGTTGTTACAAAGAACTGCTTTGAGAACAGACTCTGTCTTAGAATGTACTAACACAATTAGCAGCTTGCAAGTTTCACACATAGAGGGAGAGAAATAGTACCAAAAACCAAGAGACTTCTTAATTAGTAATACCCTGAAATTTAAACTATGGGGAATCAAACTCATTTGTGATTTTAATACAGAACTTCTTTAATATGATCCAACACTAGAACATTCCCAAACATCATCAACTTCCTGGATACCACAATCAGTTTAAACAATGGAACGCTAAAAATGACTATTTACAAGAAATCCACAGATCACCACACCTACTTCACAGATCCAGCAATCACTCCAAACACACCAAAAAACGTGTTTTCTACAGCCAGGCACTCAGATACCCATAGAATATGCTCCAAGGAGCAAGTCTGGGATACACACCTTAACATATTTTACCATCATTACCAAAAAAGGACACTCCACCTGAAAAATAGATTGCATCATGGAAAGGACCACCCAAATACCCCAAGAGAATCTGCTTCAATACAAGGGAAAAAAAACCTCACCAACTGCACCAACCCACCCCCACCCGCCCCAGAATCCGCACAGGGTATCAAACAATTACAACCCATGCTCTATGGGGACCTCATCCTCAAAGAAAAATCTTTCCTGAACTCCCTCTTCTGGCCTTCAAACACCCCAAGCTCATCAAAAGCAAATTCCCAACAGACCAAGACACACCTACTCAAAATGGCACACCCACCTTCCTGCCAGAACAGATGCAAAACCTACAGACATACCTCCACTGGTAAAGTCATCAATCCCCACCCCCCCACCCCCCAAAAAAAACACCTTTCAGGATCCATGGGTCCTACACATGCCTATCACAACATGCGGTATAAGAACCACCTTGTGCGTGAAATTAGACAATCACTATGCTCAAAATGACAGTATGATTTTCACACAGAAAAATTATGAGACAAAACATGTCACCCGTAGGTAAACACTTATCATAAAAATATCACTTCGTATCTGACCTCTCAGTCCTCGTCCTCAAAGGAAACCAGCACAATACCTTCAAAAGATGAATTTAAGTTCCCAGGCTCATAACTCTGCTGGACACTAAAAATCATGGACTCAATAAAGACACTGTTGTAATGAGCCATAAATCCAATCTGTCACCCACTAACTCTCCTTTGTCCTACAACTGCAGATGTGTTTACTGCCCATTTCACCTTGAATGGTCTCTTGCATCATGCTAACTCCTTATGCTTAGCAATCTGTTCCACCTTGTCTTTAGCTGTGACACTGATTATCTTTCCCACACTTGAAGAGCTCTGGTTAAGCTCAAAAGCTGGTCTCTTTCACCATCAGAAGTTGGTCCAATAAAAAGTATGACCTCACCCACCTTGTTCCTACTCAAGTAAGTAGACAAAACACTTTCATTAAATGAAGGGATGTTTACAATTTTGCACGCTAGAACTCTGGCTCACAACAACATTTTAGATATACACTCTTCTTAGAGAGTAAATAAAGTCCCTAGCCACCAGAGCTGGAAGAGAAATCCCTGCTCCTGCTGAGCTTAGGAGTTTCATATAGCAAGTACCTTTCCAAGCAGATGTGGTAGCAGGGCTCATCTCTTGGCTATAGTAGGACCGGAGCTCTCCTCCGATGACAGCTCACAGCTGATTAAGTAATGTTTATTTTCCTTTTGTTCAATTTTTCCTGACAATTTTTTTCCTACACAAAAATTCTAAACAAATCTTTTTGGAAAAAAAATTCTGTTCAGTGGGAGGGATACCATTTTCACACCCTTTTTAATTTTGACTTCTCCCCCTCCAGAAAAAGAGACCAAAGGGGACAAGAAGAGGTTAGGGTGAGAGAAAGTGGGATTTTCCTTCAAAAATGAAATGATTAAAAAAAAAATGTTGTTTCTGCTTAAATTTTTGATTTGGTCAATAAGCCATTTTTTGTCCAAACAAAAAACAAAAAACTAACAGAAACCCACATTTCAATGAAAAATGTTGGTCAGCTCTACTTAAGAGACAGCATTGTTTCTCCATCTCAGTTCTCCTCCTCTGCAGAGTCACAGAGCACAGCTAAGGGCTGGAAGCATGGTTGCCAGTCCTGCTGTGATACCCGCGCTATAAGAGAACAGGAGCTGTCCAAGTGCAAGGGTCAAATTCCTTCCATGCAGCTGGACACACACTAATTTTGAAGGCCTGGATCCCTGACCATCCACTCCCTTTTTTTGGCCCCACACCAGGTCCATTTCACAACCCCACCAACTTTGCAGACCACTGGATAGGATGCGGGGGATAGAATGTTCAGACTCTACAGCTACATTGCACTGAGGTGTTCCCATATTCACACTGATGCAAAAGGGGAGGAAATTAATGCTATAATAAATTTAAGATTTCTTGGTTAAATGCAGTCAAATTAAAAATAAAGCTTTTTAGTAACATTCGCTATAAAGTCACCTTTTATGGGTAACGAACTCGTATAGAAGTTTTCTGGACAAAGACAATGTCATACAAAAATGCTGTTTTTAGACTATGAATTGTTCTAGCTGACAGCACAGTAGGTACTATAGCACGGGATTTACTGCATATGATAAAAAAAATCAAGTTTTATATATGAAGTGAGAAAAAATATCCCACGGGAAATCTGCACTGAACCATAAATCATGAGAAGAACATGGAGATTAGACTCCTAGAAGCCCAAACATTAAATGAACAGTATACAATTCAAAATCAATTGAAGCAAATTCAGTACTTTGCTATTATAGCATAATAACTGTCACTTTGAAAGATGAAAGTTGCTTATTTCAAAAGATCCCATAAAGTAATTCTTTTCCTACCTAAAATATAAGTACTTTTAAACTGTAGTGTCAGTCAGCCAAACAAATTCACAAAACACCTTAGAGCAATGTACTTCAATCAGTGAATATTCATAGGGGATTTAGAAAAATATCTCAATTCATTGACCTAAATATTATAAAGCAAGCCATCACTCTATCTTCTAGAGGCAACTGTTGGAAAATGTTAATTTCTTATCTGACAATTAAACTACTACTACTGTCTTAACAATACTTCGCATTCCTATAGCAACTTTCACCCACATACCTCAAAGTACTTTACAAACACCATCAGCTAATACAGTGTCTCGCTGCAAAAACTAGGGAACTGTATAAGCTGATGATGTCTGCAAAGTACTTTGAGGTATGTGGGTGAAAGATGCTATAGGAATGCGAAGTATTGTCACACCTACATGCAATTTGAGATTTTATGTTGATTACATATAAGTACAAAGGTGTCTCACAAGTCACAGTTGGCACTGTAAGGTTCATCCAAATTACTGAAGATTGGGAATTAGTGAGAAAGTGAACATCATGTGAAAAAAGCAGGGAGAATATATGTCACAAAAGTGTACCTTCCTCATTTATTTTGATTATCTTAGTTTTACTGTTTGTGTCAGTATATTCTAGTATAATAGCAAAAGTACTACAGTAATAGAGCACATCTTTATATGTAAGAAAGTCATAGCAATTAGAAGGGCTCCACCTCAAAAAATCTGTATTAAATAAATATGGGGAAGGGATAGCTCAGTGGTTTGAGCATTGGTCTGCTAAACCCAGGGTTCAGAGTAGCAGCCGTGTTAGTCTGTATTTGCAAAAAGAAAAGGAGTACTTGTGGCACCTTAGAGACTAACCAATTTATTTGAGCATAAGCTTTCGTGAGCTACAGCTCACTTCATCAGATGCAACATCAAATAAATTGGTTAGTCTCTAAGGTGCCACAAGTACTCCTTTTCTTTAAACCCAGGGTTGTGAGTTCAATCCCTGAGGGGGCCATTTATGGATCTGGGGCAAGAATTGGGGATTGATCCTGCTTTGAGCAGGGGGTTGGACTAGATGACCTCCTGTGGTCCCTTACAACCCTGATATTCTATGATTCTAATGGTGCAGGGGGTGGGAGAACAACTATCAAATTTGCATTTTTGCTTCCCTCACCCCCCTGTGATGTGGAAGAAGAAGAAATGAATGGCAAGCCAACATTATGTTGGCAGCCACCTTACTAAATTTTTGTTTCTTTGAGTGGTATGTTGACTCAGCACTTTAATGCTTTCATTGCTGAACTACTACTGTTAAACCCTACTGCTCTGGGATTTAGGCTCACAATTACAGTGCTGTCTTGCCAAATATGAAAAATGTTGAATTTTTCACTGCAGTTGATATAGTGGCTATCCCAGTAGAAATAAAGACAATTTAAATGTTAGAAATATTGCCAACTCAGGAGGAGGTATACACAGCATGCAAGAGTCATTAATGCTCATCTACAACTGCTTTCTAGTCCCCATAACAGCCATCAGCATTCAATAAATGAAAGATACAAGGCAAGGCTAGATTTGGAAGCAAGTTAACACACTGCACTCTTAACAAAATAAAATATTAAAAACAAACATTTTAAAGTCATGAATAAAATATGCATACAGCTTACTGCTGCAGAAAAAATTAATCACCTTTATGGCACAAAATGACAAATATAAAGTAGATTAAATTAGATCATACATGGTGTGCGGTGATGTAGAATACAGGTTTTTAAAATCAACAGTAATTTGGCAAGACCTTATTATTCACAAGAGTTATGCAAGTCATCCTATATTCCTGTTAAAAACTTTATATGCCAGTACACCATCATGTTTTCTACACAAAATATTTTACAGAAAAAGCTACTTTAGAAATGGTTTAAAATTTTACACAAAATGTTATTGAGACTATTTTCTTAATCTCTCCACCTGTGAAACTCAGTTTCCCTTTCCACCAGGAATTCAAAAGTACAAGAATCAGGGAAAGAAAAATTATAACTGATAAATTTAAAACACCTCCAAAAAGTCCTAAAATGGCTTTTATGTACATTGCAATGTAAGTTTTTTCAGCCAATATCTTGGGCTCTTCCAGAGACATCAAAATGTCATGTATCCCACTGAAAAACTGAGAATTTCCTCTTCCCAATGGCATAAAGTTCCAATCCTAACCGCGTATGGTTGCAAGACATCAGACAGCTTGTTGCTTCAAGACTTACAGTTGCCTATATATTTTACCTCAGACCAATTTAATTTTGTCTGGACATTTCATATTGCGGGGCAGGGTGAGGGGAGTAAATATTTCTTTTGCAGGTTGATTTATTATTTTTAAAAAGTAGATGTTTGAAGATGAACAGAGGTCTGAAATGTTAGAATAAGACCTGGGGAAATGGATTAGTGAACAGGGCACAGGTGAGATAGTCAAAAAATTGGATGATAAATAAATTTATCACATGGCTATGCAATTTGTCATATGGTTCCACAGTTTTAATCTCTCACAATTTTATTTATATTACACACACACACACCCCTACTGGCAACTAAGGTTCCAGGAGCACATATGCCACCAACCCAAATCCTTGAAAGCACAGTATGATGAATTGGGGTTATGACTGTACAATTTTGAATTCTGACAGATATTCTGAAGTTGCGTTACAAAATCTGCTGTATTGTCTGTGCTAAACATTTGTGTGTCCACCAATGCTGACAGGCCCTGAAGCATGTATACACTAGATCAACTTTTTGGCCCGAGGGCCACAGCTGGATATGGAAATTGTATGGCGGGCCATGAATGCTCACGAAATTGGGGGCAGGGGTGCGGGAAGGGGTCAGTGCTTCGGCTGGGGGTGGGGATTCTGGAGCGGGGCTGGGGATGAGGGGCTGCAGGAAGGTGCCCCAGGCTGGGACTGAGGGGTTTGGAGGGCAAGTTGGGGATCAGGGCTGGGGCAGGGGGATGGGGCATAGGAGGGGTCAGGGGTGCAGGCTCCAGACGGCACTTACCTCAAGCAGACCCCAGAAGCAGTGAAATGTCCTCCCTCTGGCTCCTATGCAAAGGCATGGCCAGGCGTGGCCGCCCACAGGCACTGCCCCTCCAGCTCCCATTGGCCGTGGTTGTCGGCCAATGGGAACTGCAGGGGCAATGTGCGGAGCCCCCTGGCTGCCCCTATGCGTAGGAGACAGATGGGGGACATACTGCTGCTTCCAGGAGCCGTACAGAGCCCCGGCATGCACAAAGCAGTGCAAGCCCCAGACCCCGCTCCCCGGCTGGAGCAGGGCAAGCCTCAGACCCCGCTCCACGGCTGGAGCTCAAGGGCCAGATTAAAATGTCTGAAGGGCCGGATGCAGCCCCCCGCCATAGTTTGCTCACCCTTGCACTAGATAGACACAATGAGAAGGTGCTTAGGATTTAGCAATCCTATTTAGGTACAAACATCCCGAACACTGGGTAAGCTTCCTCCTTAGAAAACCAGTTTAGCTGACTCCTGATGGTAGAGAAGGTAGAAGCAATGGAAACTTACCTGGAGTGGAACCAGGTGATTAACAGGAATTTAAATAAAGAACCACACAGGAACAGAGGGTGCCAAACAAGAAGACAATGCATGAGACAAAAGAAAGCATGGTCACAGAAGCTGGGAAGGGTAAAGAGCATAAAAGTGTTAGTCTGTGAAAAGTGTGTGTGCATATGTTGATTGCTTCACAACAGCTGTGTACCCTTGAAAGAGTTAAACAGTAAACCAGCAGCTTCACACCTTTGGGATGGAGTTCCAGGCACAGTGACCAAGCCATCCTCTATGTCAGAGAGACTCCTATTTACAATCCCCCCTTAATTTAATACTGTTATCTCCCGCATAAAAGTAATACAAAAGCATCCATTTATGCCAGATTCAAAAAATCCAGCTATGTTACCCATATGTCAGCCACATGTGCAATCAGCATAGGCTGCTGAGCCAGGGCAGGGGGCCACCCAGGCCATGCCAACCACTTTTTGGCCAAACCAGACCAGTGCTGTGACCATGTATGACGTTATCTGATTAAGGAGCTTGGCTTGTTTAGCCTAACTAAAAGAAGGTTATGGGGAGATATGATTGCTCTCTATAAATATATCAGAGGGATAAATACCGGAGAGGGAGAGGAATTATTTAAACTCAGTATCAATGTGGACACAAGAATAAATGGATATAAACTGGCCACCAGGAAATTTAGACTTGAAATTAGATGACGGTTTCTAACCATCGGAGGAGTGAAGTTTTGGAACAGCCTTCCAAGGGAAGCTGTGGGGGCAAAAGATCCATGTGGCTTTAAGATTAAACTCGATAAGTTTATGGAGGAGATGGTATGATGGGATAACATGGTTTTCGTAATTAAATATTCATGGTAAATAGGCCCAATGGCCTGTGATGGGATATTAGATGGGGTGGGATCTGAGTTACCCAGGAAAGAATTTTCTGTAGTATCTGGCTGATGAATCTTGCCCATATGCTCAGGGTTTAGCTGATCGTCATATTTGGGGTCAAGAAGGAATTTTCCTCCAGGGCAGATTGGAAGAGGCCCTGGAGGTTTTTCACCTTTCTCTGTAGCATGGGGCACGGGTCACTTGCTGGAGGATTCTCTGCTCCTTGAAGTCTTTAAACCACGATTTGAGGACTTCAATAGCACAGACATAGGTGAGGTTTTTTGTAGGAATGGTGGGTAAAATTCTGTGGCCTGCGTTGTGCAGGAGGTCGGACTAGACGAGCATAATGGTCCCTTCTGACCTAAATATCTATGAATCTATGAAAAGATATGATCATATAGATCATTGTTGCAACCACTGTTATATATCTGCAACAGATCTTGTACAAAATGTGGCATGTAAGATGTCTATGAAAAGGTTATGATTTGCTGTTTATGATTATTCTATCTGTATGTATGTATCATTTTTGTATTTGCAGTTATGAATATTGACTCTATACCTGGATTGCAAATGTTTGCTCCTGGGACAACACCCACAAGGTAGTTAGACAGCACATCTTGGAGGGACTATTCAGATTAAGTGGCTCATCAAGAAACACTTAACTGACAAACAACTGACAAACAACCATGGGAGACACAAATCTACACTGAATGGACTGTCCCTGCAAATGTACTGTCTGGGGTATAGGTAATGAGTACCTGCCGTGACAAGCAAAAGTATGCAGGTACATGTGACTTGCCCATGTGATTCCATACTCCATCTTGCCACCTGTGATTTTCCACTAGCTGTGCTGAAGGCTTTGTTTGAAACAACGGGTTTCCCTCCACATGGCAGAAGCTATAAAAGGCCCTGGAAACACCTCCATTTTGCCTCTTTCTTGCTCAAGCTTCTGGACTATGAACTTATACTAATGGGGGCATTCTAACCAATGGACTGAGGACCTTCCAGTGATTTGGAAGCAACCAGAGACTTAACAAGCCAGCAGTTTATTCCATCACTGCTACAAGCCTGAACCAAGAACTTTGCAATTACTGTATGTATCCGATTCCTTTAACCAACTTTAACTCTCACCTTTCTTTCTTTTTATGAATAAACCTTTAGATTTTAGATACTACAGGATTGGCAATAGCGTGATTATTGGGTAAGATCAGAGTTCTATATTGACCTCAGTGTGTGGCTGATCCCTTGGGATCAGAAGAACCTTTTATTTGATGAGACTGGTTGTAAAGAACCAGTGTTTAAATCCAGTGTTCTGTGGGGAATACGAGGACGGGAATATCTAAGGAAACTGCTTACCTGACTTCTTGTCAGCCAGTGTGATGAGACAGAAGTTTACTGTTGTTGCTGGTTAGGTATATTTTATGGAGGAATAACCACCAGTTTGGGGTGTGTCTGCCCTATTTCTCAGCAGTTGTCCTGAATTTGGCACTCTCAGTTGTGACCCACAAAGGCACGATTATACCATGTGCACCACAATGCAATGCCACTCACTCTAACTTGGAGGGGTAGGTGTAGGGGCAAAGAGTGCTACATTCACTGTACTTCAGCAAGATCATAAATAAGGTAAACACACGTTTCTATGTGATCATTTAGCAGAGTAATACAAGGGAACTCATATTGTGTCTATTCAGATAGGCTTTATTAGCAAATTAAGTACCACTACAAATCTCCCAGAAATTAATTTGAAAGTGTTAGCCAGTATGGTTCTGGGAGACGGGTGAGTTTAAGTACTGACTCCGAGCAGTCTGAAGGTCAAGGAGATTAGGTGGTTGGACAGAGGGTTCCAACGCAGAGGAAGAGGTGCCAGATAGAAGGTTTGTGCTTGAGTGTGTGCCTAGAAACCCCAAGATTAGGGCTGTTCCTGGACTCTGTTAAGGCTCCAGGAGCTTGAAACACCTGGATTCAGAGCTGCAGAGGCTTGGCTCCCCCTCACGGCAGTTCTAGTGGGTAGCCAGTAGGGACCACTCACTAGAATCTGAGACACATGGAAACAAGTTAACAGACAAGCCTCCAGCATTCCTTGCCACCTTCAAAGATCTACCGCACTGTACATAACACACTCCAAAAAGGCAAATCATTTCCATCTCTAACACATTCCAAAAAGCAATATGTACCCCAGTTTTATCCAGTTAACTCTGTCATGCAAAACCTTGCTAGAAACTTCATACTCTCATAAACAGACATCTGAGTATTAAATAGTCCATTAATTTGGAAAATTAGTCTAATATTGCTGAGATCACCATTAAGCCTTTGCATGGCAGCAACTTGCATTTCTGCTATGCTTAATTAAATAACGTATTTCCGGAATATCAAGGTCCATAAACTTTTAAGAAGGCCCAACGTTGCACCAGGATCCACTAGAACAAGTCCTTGACAGTGATTTATAGTCCCACTGAAGCCAGTGTGACTCTGTGGGTCTGCACAACTAGCTCAGGCCCATACACTACAAATTTACACATGGAATCTTCAACTCTGTCTGGTCCATGTTCAAGAGATAAGACAACTCATTAATTGAAATGTATAAATGCTGTGAACCAATTAAGATTTTGTAAAGGATAGGGAGTTAGTGCTTTAACTAAAGGCTCCAATCCTTAGCTACATGCTTAAAGGTTTTCAGGATCAGAGTCCAATGGCTCAATTTTGTGTATATTATTCAGGCATTCCACATTGCAGGAGGTCACAGTTCCGGACCATGTGGCAAGACAATTTATTCCTTAGGTTGTCCTGACACAAATCCAGTAAAGAAAAGGAAGAAAATACACTTTATATTAAAATAAGGCTTGGAAAGTTTCAAGTCTTATCATAAGATGGAGCCTTCTCTCCTAAAACACAGCTGTTTAGCATTTTGTCCCTCTTTTTGCATCCACACAGTTAAGTACATTGATAAGTTGGGAATTATTTTATCACAAAACTTTGTACCTTTGCATGAGAGCTCAAAAACAACCTGCTGCTATATTTTAAATGCTAGTAAAAACAATACCCTGTGTAGTTCAGCTATATAAATAACCTGTAGCAAATAAAATGAATTTGGCCCCTTGCTATATTTGCAAATTGCCCACAAGCATTTTACAATTCTCAAATTAACTAATTTGAACTTATAAGAATTTATAGTTGTTGCTCTATATCTACATCAGCTATATGAACAAGAAGATTATAAGAATGATCTCTCAAACAGCGCTTTTCATATATAGATCCCAGGGTGCTTTATAAATAACTCTAGATTTGTAGACTTCAAGCTGTTCATTGCAGGTATTTGCAATATAAAAAGCTGTAGCTATGTTGTTTAGTTTGGACACAAATCATATAATATTATTTCTGCTTCCTGGATGTAAATGACTAACTCTTAGAATCAGGTTTCATGTGAGAAGACTTGAATTTGAGCTCAAATTTCACTTTCCCTGTATATTCTCTAAATTACCTTAAAATGTAATGTTTCTATGAATATTTATTTTACTAAACTTGTCCAACAGACTAGTCAAAGAAAGTAAACTCAAAAAGGATGTAATCACAGCAGAAGAAAATGCAATTTTTTTTATTTGAGCAAATATTCACTGAATTTTTGGAAGGGTTTATCTGCTCCTACTGCCTAGTAACTAATAACAGGCGGAAGAGGATGCAAGGCCTTAAATGACTGGAGCTACTAATGTTCTCTCTTCAAGCAGTTCCTCCTTTAAATGTGTTTCCTGGCTAATTGACCCGCTGCCAGCCAGAGAAGAGCCAACTCTCCACACTCAACATCCAGGAGATTCCTAAAGCAGTCACAGCTTTAGGCCAGTGTTCTACCACCCAACCAGCCGAGCAAATGAGAGTTTCATCCCATTTTTCTCGTCTTATGGTCTCATCTGACTCCAGTAACCGTGTGCCATGGGAGAGACTGAGCCCTCTAACTTTCCCTCTTTGAAAAGTTGTACTTCAGCTCTACCACTGGGTTTCTTTGGCCTTGTGGGTTATGGAAGGCCTCAAATACAGGCTTGACACAGCCTGCAGGATGCAGCAGGATGGCTGAATATTGTTATTTGGAGGTAGGAAAAAGGAATGAGACCAGTCCTTTGTTATTGCACATAATGCCCTGTCAATCTAGAGCCAGCTGTGTTCCCAACCATGTTACCAGGTTCCCTCTTCCACAACTAGCAGTAACAAAAAGAAAAGGAGTACTTGTGGCACCTTAGAGACTAACCAATTTATTTGAGCAGTCTCTCAAATAAGTCTCTGAGGTTAGTCTCTAAGGTGCCACAAGTACTCCTTTTCTTTTTGCGAATACAGACTAACACGGCTGTTACTCTGAAACCTAGCAGTAACAAGATTGCTATAATAGAATACTAAAGTTGAACAGAATTACGGTTTCATTCTCTGTGGAATAGAATCATGATTTCATTCTCTGTGGTCATAAGAGGAGAGGGGCATTTTTCAGGAGGTGAAGGTGTTGATATATATGTTCCCCCCCGCCCCCATGAACTGCCACTTTTACCAGGGTTAAGAAGCTAACTTCTAATGGTATTGAGTCCTAATAATGCTTTGGTGAAGAACAGCTGTCCCAATTTATAGGTCTTCTATAAATCAAATCTGTTAAGAATCTCTCTCACTGTCTCACACACGCACATTGAGGAACCCCTAACAGGTCAACAACAGTAACAATATTTCCACCAAAGAATTTTGATCAATACTAAACTTCCTGAAAGAATTTTGCTACAACTGAAATTACATTTATCATAATCCATAGCCGATGTGAGGGCTGTTCTGTAATAATTTATGAAATGTGTGACCTGGTTATTGGACTATTTACCGTATGCATGTATTGAATTAATTCAATAGCAAGACTATCAGGAAATACAGGTAGGAAGGAGGACAACAGACCAGATAATATTGCTCCCCCAAACTCCTCCTGAGCTGCTCAACCTGGTTTAACCAGAGATTTGGAAAACAAAGGGATACAACAGGACCTGGAGTTGGATTAAAAAGAGTGTCACTCTTTTGCAAGAATGAGGGGAGAGAAAACTAAGGTGAACCAAGACTCCAGAGGTTGGGGTATCTGGAAAGTTAAACATGCCAAGAGCAGGAGCCACTGCTAAGGGAGGACAGGACTTTAAGTAAGATACACATGTTTGTAGACCTTTCATTTTAAAAACCTTTTCTCTTGTTATGCTTTGTACCACTGTTAACATTAAACACTACTTTGTTTTAAGAATGCTGTTTTGGGTCACTTCATTCCCCACTGGTCACAAGTTCCCAAAGGAAAAGGTACTGTAGCCTTTGACCTGGTCTAAGAGTGGGAGAATTGTGGGATTTCCCCTGTGGGAGAAAGGGTATCCAGCTCCATAGGTGCAGCTAATCCTGTAACTATGAGAGACAGTTTGCCATTTCAAAATATTTTAATAGCTGCTGACTTATATTTGCTACTTTACCTTATCTAGAGGCTAGACAAACATTTTTCTATGCTTAGGTCAAAAGTATCATCAAAAGGCTTCAAGCACTTTGCATTAAATTGCTCTGCTGCAAATGAGGTTATATGTGGCTTGAAGCTGTCACATAAAAAAAATTCCTTTTCAGGTCCAGTGGAAATATATGACTTGTTGTGCCAGGGTAAAATCACTTATGGCCTGGAGAAGGATCTTCTTGTGTCTGAATAAAGCTGACATTTGCTTTCTGTATTACACATCTAACAAACAAAAGAAAACTAATTATGGGGCAACGATTCCTTCACACTTTAGGAGAGTTCATAAACCAGAGAACACAAGTTTAAGTGGTTTCTGATGCTGCCAAAATCCTAAAATTCCAAAATTCACTTTTTCCTTTTTATTTTAGATTATATAAAGATCACTGCTATATTCGTAGGACTGCTATACGCTCACTCTTTATCAAAGAGACTTTCACATTCAGAAATTTCCTGTTCTCCAATGAAGTAGCTTCAAATTACCGCTTTCTACCTGAAATTCTTACTGCTGTGGTGACTGGTTAAAGCTTGTAATTGATGGGTATGCCATATTTGTCAATAAAAGTAATAGGTTGTGGTGTGTTTAGAAACATAGATTGCAAGTTTATATACACAAATTGAGAGAAACATATTAGAAAGGCAACAGTGTGTCTAATATTTACCAGTAGCTTGCTAGAATCACTTCCTGATGAAACAAGTGGACTAATTTCCACAGAGACAAATCATATTACATCTAGTATAGCTACAATACTACTGCCTGGAGAATAAAGCACAGATCCTCTCTCAAGCTTAGAGAAGGAAAGCAATACCCTCAGCTGATTCTAAGGGTATGTCTACTCTGCAAGCTGGGGATGAGAGTCCCACATCGAAGAGACATACTCTAGCTCTGTTTGAGCTAGTGCACTAAAAAGAGTACAGTCACAGTAGCGTGAGATGCTAGCCACCCTGAATCTTAGCATCTTGGATGGGTATGTACTCGGGTACGCCACTGATGCTGCCATAGCTACATTCTATTTTTAGCATGCTAGCTCAAACAGCGCTACAGTGTGTAGTCTCCTTGAACTGTGAATCACTTCTGCAGCTTAAAATGTAGACATTACCTTTATTACAGGTACAGTAAGGGTAACATCTGTATAAACAATATTTTACATTTCGTACAACTGCAGCTAATTCTGAAAATTATTCCCTTAGAAGGGACACACAATTGCATATTTTTGAGCACCCTTTAAATTGCAATAATGTGTTAAATATTTTATTTAAAGAGTTGTTTTTTTTTGCCATTCATAGACTTAAGGCCAGAAGGGACCATCACGATAATCTAAGCTGACCTCCTGCATATTGCAGGCCACAGAACCTCACCCACCCACTGCTGTAATAGACCCTTAATCTCTGCCTGAGTTACCAAAGTCCTCAAATCATAATTTATAAATACTACAAGTACTCCTTTTCTTTTTTCAAATTATAGAGAATCCACCATTTATACTAGTTTAAACCTTCAAGTGACCAATCTGACCCAGGGGGAAATTCCTTCCCGACCCCAAATATGGTGATCAGTTAGACCCTGAGCATTTTGGCAAGACCCACCAGCCAGATGCCTGGGAAAGAATTCGCTGTTATCCATCTAGTGTCCCATCACCGGCCACTGGGGACATTTGCTACTAGCAGTGCCAGATCAGCTACATGCCATTTTAGGCAGTCTCATCAAACCATCCCCTCCATAAACATATCAAGCTCTCTCTTGAAGCCAGTTAGGATTTTTGCCCCCATAGCTCCCCCTTGGAAGGCTGTTCCAGAACTTGACTCCTCTGATGGTTAGAAATCTTCACCTAATTTCAAGCCTAAACTTGTTGATGGCTGATGTCAAGGTTCCTCCCCCACTCTGAACTCTAGGGTACAGATGTGGGGACCTGCATGAAAAACCTCCTAAGCTTATCTTTACCAGCTTAGGTCAAAACTTCCCCAAGGTACAAAATATTACACCCGTTATCCTTGGAATGGCCGCTACCACCACCAAACTAATACTGGTTACTGGGGAAGAGCTGTTTGGACGCGTCTTTCCCCCCAAAATACTTCCCAAAACCTTGCACCCCACTTCCTGGACAAGGTTTGGTAAAAAGCCTCACCAATTTGCCTAGGTGACTACAGACCCAGACCCTTGGATCTTAAGAACAATGAACAATCCTCCCAACACTTGCATCCCCCCCTCTCCTGGGAAATGTTGGATAAAAAGCCTCACCAATTTGCATAGGTGACCACAGACCCAAACCCTTGGATCTGAGAACAATGAAAAAGCATTCAGTTTTTTACAAGAAGACTTTTAATAAAAAATAGAAGTAAATAGAAATAAAGAAATCCCCCCTGTAAAATCAGGATGGTAGATATCTTACAGGGTAATTAGATTCAAAAACATAGAGAACCCCTCTAGGCAAAACCTTAAGTTACAAAAAAGATATACAGACAGAAATAGTTATTCTATTCAGCACAATTCTTTTCTCAGCCATTTAAAGAAATCATAATCTAACACATACCTAGCTAGATTACTTACTAAAAGTTCTAAGACTCCATTCCTGTTCTGTCCCTGGCCAAGACGACTACAGACAGACACAGACCCCTTTGTTTCTCTCCCTCCTCCCAGCTTTTGAAAGTATCTTGTCTCCTCATTGGTCATTTTGGTCAGGTGCCAGCGAGGTTACCTTTAGCTTCTTAACCCTTTACAGGTGAGAGGAGCTTTCCCCTGGCCAGGAGGGATTTCAAAGGGGTTTACCCTTCCCTTTATATTTATGACAGCTGATTTATATCCATTTGTTCCTGTGTCCACATTGGCACTTAACTCCTCTCCCTCCCTGCTATTTATCCCTCTGATGTATTGATAGAGAGCAATCATATCTCCCTTCAGCCTTCTTTTGGTTAGGCTAAACAAGCCAAGCTCTTTGAGTCTCCTCTCATAAGGTAGGTTTTCCATTCCTCCGATCATCCTAGAAGCCCTTCTCTGGATCTTTTCCAGTTTGAATTAATCTTTCTTAAACATGGCAGACCAGAATTGTATGCAGTATTCCAGAGGAGGTCTCACCAGTGCCTTGTATAATGGTACTAACACTTCCCTAGCTCTACTGGAAATACCTCGCCTGAGGCACCCTAGGAGTGCATTAGCCTTTTTTACGGCCGCATCACATTGACAGCTCATAGTCATCCTGTGATCAACCAATACACTCAGGTCTCCTCTTCCGTCGCTTCCAACTGATAATTGTCCATCTTATGACAATAATTCTTGTTGTTAGTCCCTAAGTGTGTGACTTTGCACTCCACACTATTAAATTGCATCCCATTTCTATTACTCCAGTTTACAAAATAGTCCTTCCTGTATGGTATTCGGTCCTCCTCCATATTGGCAAAATCTCCCAATTTTGTGACATCTGCAAATTTTATCAATACACTCCCACTCCTGTTGATATTTGTAAGGATCTCTTCAGCAACAGATGTGAGGAAAGCTGGTCTTATGGTTAAGGAACTGTGTTTAATCCCCACCTCTGCCACAAACTTCCTATGTAACTTTGGGCAAGTTACTTAATCTTTGTGCCGCAACTTCCTATCTGTGAAATGGGGATAATGTGGGGCCTCTTTGCTCCCACTTTTTGTCAGTCTTGTCTAACTAGTTTGTAAAGGACTGTTTCTTACTCCAGGCACTACGGGCAATTCCTCACTGTGCATCCAAGGAACCAGTGAAGATGACTACATACAAAGCTCTGCTAAATGCACAAAAGTGAACTAAAAAAAAAATCCACTAGCTTATTTTGGTTAAAGCCATCTCGAGTTACTTCTAATTATAAGAGGAATATAATTTTCAGCCAAATATGATTTTCAACTTATTGGGTCTTCAGCTTTCTCAGTTTTAGTTGGCGAGCAGTTTTTTTGGGGGGTTTTTAGCATCATACATTTGGATGTGCACAATAAAATGAGAGGCTAGATAGGCTATAAATTCCAGTGAATATATAAACAAGAATTTTGAAGTACCAGTAATTTACAAGCACATTTGTAAGCATGCCCCCCCTTTTACCCTCAGCAGCCCCTTCCTTCAGCTCCCAGCTGTTAGCTCCACATGGAGAGGCAACAGCAAACAGCTGGGAACTGCAGGGAGGGGCCATTGCTTTAGCTCAGCAGGGAAAGGCAGCAGAAAAAACAGAGGCTCTCCCTGCAGCTCCCAGCTGTTTGCTGCTGCCTCTCCCCAGGACTGCACATCTCCCAGCTTGCTGGCTCCAGCTCGCTGACTCCAGCGGCTGCCATGCAGGGAGGTGGCCCGGTGGCACCATGTGACCAAGAGAGGCCAGCAAACCCTGACAAAAATCATGGGGGGACCCCACGTGCCCCCCTCATGCACCACCTCTGGCTTCTGCCCAGCAGGGAGGAGGGTCTTGGGAACAGGTCTGAAGCCCCAAGCCCCGGCTCTTGAACTTCTGAAGATTGTTGTATGCGGCTCTGAGAGTCAGTAAGTTTTGGCCAACCCTGATATACAACTTCATAACACTGAAGGAAAGACAGGATTTATTTAGGACATTCCGGAGGAAAGGAGGTATTTAGGAATAACGTAATAAAATTAATTAAAAAGAAATCCTGACCATGAAAAATAGTTGTTGAATAGTCTCCGAAGGGAAGTAGTGGAAGCCCCATTCCCTGTGATGTCAAACTACGCTGGACAAGAAATTTGAAAATAAAGTGTATCGCAAGGAACAACTCCTATATTTGCAGGGCGATAGAGTGGATGACCTAAGACAGGGGTGGGCAGACTTTTTTTTGTGCCTCCCCAAACAGCCTGACCCCCACCCCCTTCCCTTCCCCCTCCCAGAACCTCCCCATCCAATCGCCCCCGGCTCCTTGTCCCCTCCCAGGATCCCCACCCCTAACCGCCCCCAGGGACTCCACCCCCTATCTAGCCCCCCCCCACTCCCTGTCCCCTAACCACCCTCCCGGGACCCCGTCCCCTATCCAACCACCCCCTGCTCCCTTACTGCCCCCCCTGCCCCTTATCCAACCCCGCAGCCCCAGCCCCCTTACCATGCCACTCAGAGCAGCATGTCTGGGAGCCGTGCCGGAGCCAGACACGCTGCCACGCTGCCCTGCATGAGCGTGCAGCCCCACCACCCAGAGTGCTGCTGGCATGGCTGCGGGGGAGGGGGAACAGCATGGCAGGGGCTGGGAGCTAGCTTCCCAGGCCAGGAGCTCAGGAGTCGGGCAGGACGGTCCCGCGGGCCAGATGTGGCCCACGGGCCGTAGTTCGCCCACGTCTGACCTAAGAGATCTTTTCCAGCTCTAATTTCTATGAAAACAAAGGACAGCTCCATTTTCCCTTACTATAAAGGGTCACATAACAGGCAAAGAAGAGCTAAGGCATAGATGCATGGGACTTCTGACGCATTCACTTGAAAAAAGCAAGTGAACAGAGGATTCTATAATATTTAGAACTTTATATTCACAACCATGTGGTAATATAATGAATGGCCTGGATTTTCTAATCAGGTATTTGAAGTCTCACTGCTGGCTATCCACATTGTCAACTCAAGCCAGCTTCTATTGAACGATATGAAAACCACTTCTACAAATGGCACTTAAATAAACGATATTAGCACAAACCAGAAATCCTGATGGTGGCACTTAAACATCTGCACCCTCTTCAGCCAGCCTCCTGCAGGGCACGAGGAGGTGCAACCTCCACCTTCTCATACCAACACTGACAGCTCTGCCCCTCCACATCTATGAAAGCGCGAGTTTTCGTTAATTCAGCGTGTTAAGAAGAGCCCGTGAAGCCTCAGTGCATGTAATAACAGGCCATTAGTGAAGTGGGGGGGGGGGGACTTATTACACAGAATTTCATGCAGTTAATTTTAAACGGTTCTCAATATGTAGAACAATTGTGAAAAAGCGAAGCATAAACTTCAAACAATTGTCTAAAATGTTAGTTATACCTGAACAACCTCAGATAAAAAACTTTCAGAATAAATATTCTCTCATATTCCAAAGATTCAACGGTGTTGTCATGACAGCACTTTCTTACTTTTATTTAAAAGGACAGAGTCTAGACTAAAAGACACAGAATCAGCAACTCCAAAATCAAAAGCGATGAAGTCAGACAATTCAAATGCCTGAAGTAAATATGCAATAAAGAAAAAAGAAGCTGAAATACAGAAAATGTGCACCCACAAAACACAGTCAATAGATGGAATACTCAAAGACAATGACAAATAAATGTTACTACTTCACAATATGTTTTCAACAAACTGACAGCTAGGCTGATAACTAAGAGCTATATTGTAGAATATAATAAACAATGCGCTTGCCCCAAAATGTATAGGAATAATGCCCCCGTTCTTTATGGGCCAGGTTTCCTGGCTCAGCTACATTTCAGATAATGCACCAGACTCTCCCCTCTATCTGAACCACAGGAGTACACCAGGGAATTCTCTGGCTGTGGTAAGCCATGAGGGATGTAGTCCAGCCAGGGAGGCCCACCCATAAAGGGGAATGGGGCCACAAGGTATCCGTACTACAACTGCATTTTCAAACTAAAATTATTCAGTATCCAATTGAAAACCCCAGAGTGTTTAGTTTTGGGTGTTCAGTTTTTCAACAAAAAGTCAAGATGTTCCATGGAAAGCAGACACATTTTGTGAAAGACTTCATTTAGCTGAAAACCCAATGTTCCACTGAAAAAACAGTTTTGAGGAATGTTTTCAGCCAGCCCTGTCAATGATCAGCAACAATCACATCTGTAGGTTTTCAATAATTATTAAGCATTACTTGTCATAGGCGCCATAAGACTAAATAAAAAAAAAACCCAGTGGCAAACACTTCTAAGCACACTAGATTTTCCAGTTGACTGAGTCACTGGGGAACTCTTCCTCATAACAACCATAGTCAAGCACTGACTATAGATGAGAAGTCTCCCTGTAGTCTTGTTAAAGCATTCCAGTTCTCTACAGGGGAGTTACTCTGTAATGTTAATAAAAGTGTAATGTTATAAATTGTTGGGAATTAAAGAACCATGTTGTCCTTGAAATTAGATCAGTCTCTGTAAGTGATACGTGGTTTATCTCAATAAATGTAAGAATGAGTCTTATCAATGTGGAAGATGACCCAGTGCTTTAATAAGATTTTATTTGGATTGTGCTGATGAATATTTTAAAGGAACAGTGAGACACATATATCACATTGGTATAAAAGGCTTTGCAGAAAGCCACACAGCCCCATCCTTTTGAGAATACAGATATTTCTAAGTAATTTGTAAAGATGTGTTCTTACATTATATATCTACATCATAATTTTCATAAGAAAACAAACTAATTAATTAAACGTATTAAATGTATCCAACTAAACTAAACCATACAAACTAAAAAAGGCCCCAGGCACTATGACAACAAACATGTCTGTCTCTGTATTTCCACTTGATGTTCTTACATGATATTAGCCTAAATGGATACAGTTTGGTTTTAAAACTTGGACTTCCATAGAAAACACTCATATTTGCTTTAGTTCTGTCAGATAAAACACCAGAAGAACAGCTCTAAGAGAATGACAACAACAACAAAAAGATTCCCAAGTACAAGTAAAATATTCTACTACAGAAATGTTATTCTGCGTGTTCTGTCTAGTATAAAGGCAGAAAATCAGTCAAAGCTGTTTAAAAAAATTGAATTGATTTTTAGTGAACATTTTTGTGAAAAACTGCTCGTTATTTCTTGGGTAAAAAATTCAAAATTTGAAGTTTGGTAACCAGCCCCTAGAAGCAAAGAGTAGCGTTGAGGGCAGAATGCCAGTGGGACATAGAATAAGTAACTAGAGGTTTGAGATATAATCCTTCACGGCACGTACGCAAAACAAAGCTAAGTCATAGGGATAATATCTGCAATTTATCAAGAATAAATAATTTGTCCAAGAAGTCACCCCTAGTTTTAAGGGTGGATTGAACTAACTAAAGGGCACACCATTTAAGAGAACAAAGACAGGAAAATCCTCTGACATTTACATCTCTACCACTGAATCACAGAACAGAGGCAGAAAGTATGAGAGAGTATAGCAAACATAATACATAACACAAAAATTTCTCATTAAGAAATTCTCAATTCTCCTCCTTTTGAAGTCAATGGCAAAATTCCCATTTCATTGATGGTGCTGGTTCAGGCCCTAAGCACACCATTATCTTTAAGCTGGCTGCAACACATGGAGTTCTAGCCTGTTGAATCCCCAAACATCTGCATATGCCTGGACGTATTCTTGTAAAAGTTTTGTGAAAATACACATGCATGTGTACACGCACACTCCAAAACAGAAGATACTTCACAAATTTCTGCTGCTGTGGCACAAAATTTTTCTCTTTGTTCCAAGAGACTATGCTTTACTTTACTGCAGGATATATACACACCGGCACTCACACACATTAAACTGGGTGTGTTGCTCCAAATATTAGATTTTTACAGTGATTTCTGCATGTTTCATCAGGACTGTTGTCTTAAGAGTAACTGATACTACATCATTTCTCCTGAGATCTGCTTCTATGTCTTTAACTATTTATTCCCTATGAAATTCCCTCCCCTTTCACATTGCAGATATAAATTTCTTTTGTAAGGAAAGCCACTGCCCCATCAACTTTAGGGAACTGACTTTTCGGTTTCAAATCTGTAATGTTTCATGAACTGCCTGTTATATCTCCCAGTTTATTCAGAAGCTCACATTCTGCTTTAATTACAGCCTCCCAAAGCATAGTGGAGAGAAATAGCAGGCTCCTTTTTGGTTCCTAAGGGGAAATTTTTACCAGAATGATTGTTTATCACCTCCTGTTCATTCTGAATGCCAAGAATCTTAATTACATTTTTGGCCATTATCAGAATGAAATATTTTTTAAAACCAGTCAGATAACTCTCATTTCCTCCTTCCAGGATGAATGTGAGGATACCCAGGTTTGATTATTATTTTTAATATTATTGGATTACCCCCTTTTTATTCTAGGAGAAAATGAGGAACTTCTACCTCTTAACATGAACAGAAGATACTGGATCAATGGAATTTGTATTTGCACTGGCAGATAAATTCTATCTAGATAAGATTCCAAAGACTACAGAAAAGACTAGCTTCTTTAACCATTTAAGAACTATTTCCCAGTATAATTGCTGTGTTGTTACCACCACCTATTAAGGCTTCCATGAAGAGATCTTTCTCCAGTTGCTGACTTGCTCATCAAACTTGCCAACTTTAAATCTTTTGGGCTGAAGTTTTCCATGCTAGTTTGTCTCAAGCTTCATTTTTTTTTTTTTAAAGTTACAGCCAAAATGGTCAACCATTTCCAAGAATGAGGTTACAAAATGTTGGTGGGTTTTTTCCTCCCTGCCAAAGTTAAAATTCTGGTTACCTCTTCTTTGAGAAGCTCCTTTAGAAGCAGGGTCATGGCCTTTGTGTAAGGAATGTGCCTTTTGCTGTCCCTGTGAAAATCTGCCCCAAACTGGCCAAATTATAAGATTCTGGGGGGTGGGGGTGGGGGGGTCGCAATCTGCACCTGCTTAGTAGAGGCTTAAAAATTAACAGCTAAATTCCACAAGGATTCTATCCACACTGGGCACACAACACCTACATATGATCAGACTACGCATGCACCATCTCCAAGAGAACAGCTGTGCATGCTCTGTTCAAATCTAGAGGGTTTCCCTTGCAATGGCTTCTCCAGGCCAGCATGTAGTCAGGCTGCAGAAATTACAGCAGGGAGCCTCTCTCTCCCCTTTGATCTCAGTGACCCTCAGCTGGCACCCTCCCAAGCAGTGTGCAAGAAGAAGCTACCAGACTCACTGCCCATCCTGGATAGTAGCCACTGACGGATATATTCTCCATGAATTTATCTAGGTTGTTTTGTTTTGTTTTTTTTGGAAACCCTGCTATAGTCTTGGCTTTCACAACATCCTCTGGCAAGGAGTTCCACATGTTGACTGAGTTGTGTGATGAAATACTTCCTTTTGTTTGTTTTAAACCTACTACCTATTAATTTAATTTGGTGACCCCTAGTTCTTGTGTTATGAAAATAACACATCCTTATCTAATTTCTCCACACCAGTCATGATTTTATAGACCTCTATCATATCCCCGCTTAGTTGTCTCTTTTCCAAGCTCAAAAGTCCCAATCTAATTCATCTCTCCTCATATGGAAGCTGTTCCATACCCCTCATCATTTTTGTTGCCCTTTTCTGAACCTTTTACAATTCCAATATATCTTTTTTGAGATAGGACAACCACATCTACAGGCAGTATTCAAGATGTAGGTGTACCATGGATTTATATAGAAGCAATACGATTTTCTTCTGTCTTATTATCTATCCCTTTCTTAATGATGCCCAACATTCTGTTCGCTTTCTTGACTGCCGCTGCACATTGAGGGGATGTTTTCAGAGAACTATCCACAATGACTCCAAGATCTCTTTCTTGAGTGGTAATAGCTAATTTAGACCCCATCATGTTATATGTATATTTGGGATTATGTTTTCCAATGTGCATTACTTGGCATTTATCAACATTGAATTTCATCTGCCATTTTGTCACCCAGTTTTGAGAGATCCATTTGTAGCTTTTTGCAGTCTGCCTAGGACTTAACTATCTTGAGTAGTTTTGTATCATCTGCAGATTTTGCCACCTCACTACTTATCCCTTTTTCCAGATCATTTATGAATATGTTGAATAGGACTGCTCCCACTACAGACCCTTTGAGGACACCACTATTTACCTCTCTCCATTCATTCCTGCCCTTTGTTTCCTATCCTTTAACCAGTTACTGACCCATGAGAGGACCTTCCCTCTTATCCCATGACACCTTACTTTGCTTAAGAGCCTCTGGTGATGGACCTTGTCAAAGGCTTTCTGAAAATCTAAGTACACTATGTCGACTGGGTCCCCCTTGTCCACATGCTTGTTGACCTCCTGAGAGAATTCTAGTAGGTTGGTGAGGAATGATTTCCCTTTACAAAAACCATTCTGACTCTTTCCCAACAAAAGTATGTTCATCTATGTGCCTGACAATTTTGTTCTTTACTATAGTTTCAACCAGTTTGCCTGGTACTGAAGTCAGGCCTACCAGCCTGTAGTTGCTGGGATCACCTCTGGAGCCCTTTTTAAAAACTGGCGTCACATTAGCTATCCTCCAGTCACTTGGTACAAAAGCAGATTTAAATGATAGGTTACAGACTACAATTAGTAGTTCTGCAATTTCACATTGGAGTTCCTGCAGAACTCTTGGGTGAATACCATCTGGTCCTGGTGACTTATTACTGTTTAGTTTATCAATTTGTTCCAAAACCTCCTCTAATGACACTTCCATCGGGGATAGTTCCTCAGATTTGTGACCTAAAAAGAATGGGTCAGGTTTGGGAATCTCCCTCACATCCTCAGCCATGAAGACCAATGGAAAGTATTCATTTAGTTTTTGCGTAATGGCCTTATCGTCCTTGAGTGGTCCTTTAGCATCTCAGTCATCCAGTGGCCCCACTGGTTGTTTAGCAGGCTTCCTGCTTCTGATGTACTTAAAAATGTTTTTGCTATTACTTTGAGTCTTTGGCTAGCTGTTCTTCAAATTCTTTTTGGCCTTCCTAATTATATTTTTACACTTCATTTGTCAGAGTTTATGCTCCTTTCTATTTTCCTCAGTAGGATTTAACTTCCACTTTTTAAAGGATGCCTTTTTGCCTCTCACTGCTTCTTTTACTTTGTTGTTTAGCCACAGTGGCACTTTTTTGGTTCTCTTACTATATTTTTAAATTTGGGGTATACATTTAAGTTGAGCCTCTATTATGGGGTCTTTAAAAAGTTTCCATGCAGTTTGCAGATTTTCACTTTTGGCGCTGTACCTTTTAATTTCTGTTTAACTAACCTCCTCATTTTTGTGTAGTTCCCCTTTCTGAAATTAAATGCTACAGTGTTGGGCTGCTGTGATGTTTTCCCTGCCAAAGGGATATTAAAAATTTAATTATATTATGGTCACTATTACCAAACGATCCAGCTATTTTCACCTCTTGGACCAGATCCTGTGCTCCACTTAGGACTAAATCAACAATGCGATGAGACAGAAGAGTCATACTTGAGGGACAACAGGCAGGTGGGTATAGGACTCCTAGAGATTACTCCTCTCTAGAGCCTGGAATGGAACCCACGATTCCTGAGTAGTGTGAAATCCATTAAGTGTTTCTCTCATTCCCTCTAGTGTGGATTCACATAAAAAGAATGACAACTATTGCTATCTGTTACTCTGTTAGCTCAAGCGATTGTTCTAAAGGTTCCAACCCTCTTGATAACCATGTGGGTATTGATGCAATGCCACGATGGCACTTCTGTATTTTCAGGGTTTTTATAAAACACGCACGCGCACACACAGAGTATTAAGGTTACAAAGTCAAGCACTCAAAAGCAGGTGCACTTCATGAGGCAGAAGTCCCATGGCAAAAATTGTATGCAATCATGTAATTAAAGACTATATTATAATGCATATGCGCAAAGTGATCTGAATTAAGATTGACACACAATGGTTTCAGTATTCTAGCCTGATATACATACACACACACACACACACACACACACACACATATATATATTTTAATAAGTTTAATGAAAAGATACCATCATTGCCATACACAAACAAGTAATTCATCCACCACAGATACAGCTTACATTTGTAGGCATCCCAGTATTGAAATTCACAGAGTGTCGGGGTTTCATGTATTATTGTCCACAGAATTAGTTGAGAAATCCACTTCTTGCTTTGTGTTCAATATGAGTCTGCAGTGAGCCTGAGAATTGTCAGCTCCTCTATTCTCAGTGAGAGAATTTAATTCTGAAACCTAAAGACAACAATTTAAATGTCTGTGTTGTGTGTGGTCCAGTGGATACAGCACTAGACAGGGATTCAGGAGTCCTTGTTCTATTCCTGGTTCTGCCACTGGTCCGCTGGGTGACCATGGGCAAGTAATTTAACATCTGTGCCTCCGTTTCCCCATCTGGGGCTAATGATACGGACCTATTTTGTAAAGCACTTTGAAATCTACTGTGTGTATGTATTTTATGGAGGCAGACAGACAGACAGTGGGTATTATGTTTTAATCACCTTATGACTAAACAGTCACCTTATGAAACTCTCCTAGAATGCATAACTGCCTTTGAAGCCTCCTCAAGTATTCCTTTCCCAACACTCAAAACCTTCGGTTATTCCCTCCCCATAAAATAAAATTAAAATAAATTAATACTGAACAGTGCCAAGGACCTCAGTCAGGATTCTAGCCATGTTTTGCCAGGCATTGTACAAACACACAGAATAGCAGTCTCTCTTTCCTAAGATCTTACAGTCTAAAGCCCTGATCCTGAAATGTACAGTGCACAGGCAAACCACTGCACCTGTTTAGACTGCACCATAAGTCAGTGGGGCTCTATGTGGGCCAATGCACTGCATATTGCAGGACTGGAGCCAAAGCCGACAAGAATAGATGTGGTTGGAGAAAAGGATACAAGTTATAAAGATAAATCAGAATGGTGATAGACATTAAATGGGTTTCTTTTTTAAGTTTATTTTTACTTTATTTTTAATAAAGACAGGGGGCATGAGTAGATGTAGCTGAATGACAGGAAACTCATGTGAGTAAATAGGAACAAGGGAGGGCAGAGAAAGGAAGAAGGGGCAGGAGTGACAGAGGTAAAAGGAAAGAAAGGGAGACAGGGAGAGAAGTCAGACTCATAGTCCTGCTACCAGCAAGTGGAGTAGGAGGATGAGGGGCAAAATCAAGAGACAGAAAATAATATACAGGATCCAAATTATAAAAATCACAGGGGCTGTAATGGTTTGTGGAGCTTCCTAGCTATTGATGGGAAAGTTCCTGGTGTTTCTGGGGTTTGCTCCAACCCCAAGATACCCAATTCCATCTCCCTCCCTATGTGGCTGACTGGGGAGAGGAGATCCTAGGACCCACATTAAAATCCAGTTCAGGGAGGCTAAGGAAACTGAGCTGGAAAATAATAAATACAAACTACAGTACTGATTTATTATTCATTTTCATAAATAATTCATAATTTTCCCTAGTCTTTCTAAATTTCAGATTGAAACTGCCACAGAATTTCCAGTCTGTTGAACCAAAGTGACACAGAATCCAGGGACGCTGCTAGAGAACTTAGATCCTGTTTGCCATGGAGTCTCAATAACAGATAGTCTCTTCCCTTTAAGCTGAGGTTGAGACAAAGCAGTTGTATGAATTTGAAATCACTTTTATTGGCACCATTCATAATATGTGCAGGCGGCCTAAGACAAACACTAGTTTGGTTACAGTCATACTTCCCCTCCAAGAAGCATTCCACAGGGTACCAAATCACCTGTCTCACTCCCAGCAAAAGGTCTGCAGAACCAGAGACACCAAGTAAATGAGCATCTGCCAGATTCCAACTTTTCCTGTTCCTTCAAAATGCTTTAACTTGTCACCAGATCACAGGCAAAGGAGAAACAGTGGGGAGAGAAATATATTTCCAAATACATCTCATAACATGAAAAGATCAGTGATAATTTAATAGTCCCTTAAACAATCATATGTTTGTAGAAACACACCCCAGTAGTTGCTGTTCCTTTCATCCAACACTTTTGAAACACTTAAGTATACAGTAGGGAGCATGCTGGAATGAGTCTTTCCAACAGTGCAAATTTGATTCAGTGGATCTACTCATGTGCTCTGCACTAGGGAAAATTAGTGCTTACCTACTACCTTACTGGTTTGGGGCCCACTCAACTACCAGCTCATCCACATAGACGCTGAAAGTCTGTGATCTCGCATTTTCAGCGCACAGAGACAGAATAATCATTCTGAGCCTATGTGCAGGTGGGGATCTGCAACAGGAGGCCACACAGATTTATGACCTGTGCTACAGGCAGCTGAACTGAAAAACTGGAATTGAAACTGGAGGATTCTTCAGCATGCAAACTTTCCTTTGGATTCCAATAGCATCACGGTGTCTCCCCAGTCACAAAGGCAGGATGACAAGGACGTATATAGCACCCAGGGCAGTGCATTTCCCAGTGCAGTATCTGGGTAAAGGATCTCTCGCCACTAGGGAGGAGAAAAATGATATATGCAAACTTCTCCTATATTTACCATCCCTGTTCCCTTGGACCTTGGTCTCTTGTTTGCAATATGTCCCTTATTTTTTTCTGAAAGGATGACAAGTATGCTTCATTCACTACCCCAGCCATGTGCTTCAGCTCAGATTTGGACAGATCACCTCTAAGTTTAAAAGTTAGACCAATATTTGACCTATATGGCTGCCAATGCCAGTTGCTACTCGCCTTGTACCTGATAAAGGGGAGGCGTTTCAGGCATATACATGCACAGGTAAACATCTGTACCTCAGTGGATAAGCACAGATATAAGTTGGGAGTTTTAGATTACTTGAATTCAAATAAATGAACATTGGACCACATCTACCTTGCCTTACTCACATTAGTCCCAATAACTCATATGAGTTAAGCAAGCAAAATTTGACAAACTATGCATATAAAGTAGGAATAAATGGTCAATTTTTATCATGGCAAAAGGTTAACAGTGGGGTGTCACAAAGTTAAATACACTGAAAAAAGGGGTGAGCAATGAGCTAACAAGATTTGCAGATTTTTATTTAGGGTAGTCAAGACCAGGAGACTGAAGCACTTCAAGAGGGACCTAACCAAGCTAGGTGAATGGGCAACACAAAGGTTAATAAAAGCAAAGTAATACATATTATAGGGAACAATTTGAACCCTCTTACTGGGCTCTAAATTAACTGCATCAACTCAGGAAGAACTGACCATCACCCTGGACACCTTAATGCAGATCTCTGCTCAATGAGCAATAATGGTAAAAAAGCAAAATAAATAAATAAATAAAATAAATAAATTGCATACATAGGAATGGGATGAAAAGTAATAAGAAAAATACTATAATGCCTTTATATAAAACAAAAGTACACCCTCACCTGAAATACGATGTTCAGTTCCAGTCTTCCCATTTCAAAAATAACATAGCATAAATAGAAGGTGTTCAGAGACAGGCAATGAGAATGCTAAGTAGCACAGAATTTCTCATACCAAGAAAGGTTGAAAAGACTAGGATTTTATTGATTTTAGAGAGGAGATGAATCAAGGTGGGACCATGATACAGGTAAACAGGGAACTTCTGTTCATCCACCTTAATAAAACAAGAAAAAGGAGACACTGTGAAAACAAAAAGTGGCAAATTCAAAACTAATAAATGGTAATGCTTTTTCACATAATGCAAAATCATATTGTGGAACTCATTCTCACAAAATAGTATAAAGACCAAGACTATCTGGATTAAATTAGACATTTAAACAGGTAGCAGGAATATCCAGTTATAGTAAATATTAAAAACAGGCACTTTGGAAGGCATATAAACTCGCATGGCATGAATATCAATATCTAGCTTTTGGGAAATTAGAATGTTACTCTTTGAACAAAATTCTCTTTTCTTTTATTTAAAAAAGAATACAAACAAAATCTGCAACACTGTGGTTGAGATTTTAAAACAAAAATCTGCAACACTGTGGTTGAGATTTTAAAACAAAAATAAACAAACAAACATCAGAAGATTCAGAGTTACAGAGCCAACAATAACCCTAACACTGCAATTATATATGAAGGCATTCAGGTTGACACAACCCATCTGTGCCAGGAGCTTAGTTATGGTTGTGACAGAATTATAACTTTGAAGTTATTGATTTTGGTGCATTTAAAAATAGTCACAGTACCATTTTTGGATTTAACTGGAATATTTCTAATTTTCATTGTAACTGGGATTAAAGCCTCAAATACAAAAAGTATATCCTGAGCATATTTATCCAAAGCATTTCACAATGAAACAGATACCTCAAATCAGATTTGCAAAGCAGTAAGGGACATAATTAAATTGTAATTTGAAATACAGAATTCTCATTCCAGGAAACTTAACTAGTTCTTGAATTTAAATATCGTATTCAGACTTTTAAAGAGTAAAAACGCTATTTTCCAAAGAAATCATGCGCTGAATTTTAACTATATTTATACAATCTATGCTGTATATAAACAAGCAGCCTAAGGAATCGCTAGACCTTTAAGTCATGCATTCTCCGAATCAAAGTGACATTTTATTGGAATCTCCTCCATCCACTTGTATCTTTGCATATCACAGTACACCTAACATTTAGTTTTGCTAATTCATGATTTTTTTAAAAAAAAAGATGCTTGAATTGACACATTTTAATAAAAACAATCACTTTCTAAAGAAATGTCACAAATGTGGGGGATTGATTTAAATATGCAATGTGGTCTTCATATACAGTAATATACACCTTTAATAATACCTTTATAAGTAACTACCTTACCTGGGTACTTATAAGCATTTTTCCACAAGTCTTCTCTACTCTTCAGGCCCAAGCTCTTTCCTATAGCTTCTCTAGCTCACCACAACCTTGAAATGCCCCATTCCACATTACCACAGAGGGGCTCAAGTATCAGGAAAATTAATATAGCCCAACAACAGAATTTATTCCCAGTGTGTTAGAGTCCAGGATGACCTAGTTAGAGGTCTCATCAGCCATGACTGTGACAAGGTAGTATAAATCTGGTCAAAATGAATATCATTCCTCATGTTCCATACATATATCAGTGCCTCCCAGTACACATACCCAATATGAGCGGAACAAACTTTCATAGGACAATTCTCTAAATTGTCTGGGAGTTTTCAAAACTTGCAATTAAACTAAAACAGTTTGGTTTTCATGAGAAGAGGCTTGATGGTCTTCCAAATCTTTTCCTGTATTCCCCGCCCCATGTTACCCTGGAACGCTGATGTTTTGCTATTACTTGGCAAAGACTCACGTGAGCAGTGCACTTTTGTCCTTTTTATAGATAATTTCAGTGCGTGTAAAAATTTTCATACAGATTCTCTTCCTGGGCTGAACACCTACTATCTAGTCCTGGTCACATTAGTTCTAAAATATATTCAGAGTTCCAAAGAGATTCCCGAAGAACTTTTATTAGCAAAATTATCAGTACTTTCAGCTGCACCATTAGAGGTTTGTTGGAGCAGGTATACATATGAATAAATGTGTGTGCTCATAAAAGCTACAGAGTGAGGATCCTTAATATTGTACACTTAAGTCTTCTTCGAGACAAATCCACAGGATAGATAAAAATCAATAATTAAATTTTTTTAAAAAAAATCAGTTTATTTAACTAGGATTTTAAATTTAAATTAAATACATTTTTCTTTTTAAAGAAACAGTTCAATTCACTAACTACAGATAATACTTGCTTTGCTTAATAAATCCTTTTTAAATGCAAAACAAGTTTTGATCATTTTTTCCACATATATCCAGCACATTTTAGTTTTATTTAATAAAATAATAAATGTTTTGTGCATTTTAATTGAATCACAATTTCCATCCAAGTAGAGCTTGACACAAATCACAAGTAAAAAAAAAAAAATCTAGTAAATAAGAAACATAATATTCATCACTTTCCAAGATTATAAAAATTATGAATCTTAGTATATATATGTTAAACTATTTAAGTATTTAAATAAGTGCATATAAGTGCACTGTATCATCCTGGTTGGCAAAAAATACCCATTTTACTGTACAGACTATAACTTTGTTAGCTCTCGTCCCCTAAAGCCCCTACTCTACTTGCGCTATATTGATGACATCTTCATCATCTGGACCCATGGAAAAGAAGCCCTTGAGGAATTCCACCATGATTTCAACAATTTCCATCCCACCACCAACCTCAGCCTGGTCCAGTCCACACAAGAGATCCAATTCCTGGACACTACAGTGCTAATAAACAATGGCCACATAAACACCACCCTATACCGGAAACCTACTGACCGCTATTCCTACCTGCATGCCTCCAGCTTTCACCCTGACCACACCACACGAGCCATCGTCTACAGCCAAGCTCTGCGATACAACCACATTTGCTCCAACCCCTCAGACAGAGACAAACACCTACAAGATCTCTGTCAAGCTTTCTTACAACTACAATACCCACCTGCAGAAGTAAAGAAACAGATTGATAGAGCCAGAAGAGTTCCCAGAAGTTACCTACTACAGGACAGGCCTAACAAAGAAAATAACAGAACGCCACTAGCCGTCACCTTCAGCCCCCAACTAAAACCCCTCCAACGCATTATTAAGGATCTACAACCTATCCTAAAGGATGACCCAACACTCTCACAAGTCTTGGGAGACAGGCCAGTCCTTGCCTACACACAGCCCCGCAACCTGAAGCAAATACTCACCAACAACCACATACCACACAACAGAACCACTAACCCAGGAACTTATCCTTGCAACAAAGCCCGTTGCCAATTGTGCCCACATATCTATTCAGGGGACACCATCACAGGGCCTAATAACATCAGCCACACTATCAGAGGCTCATTCACCTGCACATCCACCAATGTGATATATGCCATCATGTGCCAGCAATGCCCCTCTGCCATGTACATTGGTCAAACTGGACAGTCTCTACGTAAAAGAATAAAACGGACACAAATCAGATGTCAAGAATTATAACATTCATAAACCAGTCGGAGAACACTTCAATCTCTCTGGTCACGCAATCACAGACATGAAGGTCGCTATCTTAAAACAAAAAAACTTCAAATCCAGACTCCAGCGAGAAACTGCTGAATTGGAATTCATTTGCAAATTGGATACTATTAATTTAGGCTTAAATAGAGACTGGGAGTGGCTAAGTCATTATGCAAGGTAGCCTGTTTCCTCTTGTTTTTTCCTACCCCCCCCCAGATGTTCTGGTTTAACTTGGATTTAAACTTGGAGAGTGGTCAGTTTAGCTGAGCTATTACCAGCAGGAGAGTGAGTTTGTGTGTATGGGGGTGGGGGGGATGTGAGAAAACCTGGATTTATGCAGGAAATAGCCCGACTTGATTATGTAAAGAGTTGTCACTTTGGATGGGCTAGCACCAGCAGGAGAGTGAATTTGTGTGGGGGGGTGGAGGGTGAGAAAACCTGGATTTGTGCTGGAAATGGCCCACCTGTTGATCACTTTAGATAAGCTATTACCAGCAGGACAGTGGGGTGGGAGGAAGTATTGTTTCATATTCTCTGTGTATATATAAAGTCTGCTGCAGTTTCCACGGTTTGCATCTGATGAAGTGAGCTGTAGCTCACGAAAGCTCATGCTCAAATAAATTGGTTAGTCTCTAAGGTGCCACAAGTACTCCTTTTCTTTTTGCGAATACAGACTAACACAGCTGTTCCTCTGAAACCTTTGTTTTAATGGTTACCAGCCAATGAGAATCCACCTTTCTTTATGAAAACAAGTACAAATGTAAAATAAGATTAAGATCAATCATTTAAATCAAACACTCCTGCTTGATGATACAATTCATAATTAAAATCCACTTTGATTTAAATCTATCCACCCTGCAAATACATACAAATATTAACTGCTAAGTAGAAGACTAATCTCATTTTTTCATCAACTGGGAAGGTCTGGGGCACAAAAAAAATAATACTATCTTTCCCAAAATATTATTACTTTTACAACTTCTCCATGATTTAATATGATTCCATCTTCAACACAGCTAATGGTGTGATGCATTTAGCAAGTCTGGTGACCATATTTATGTTTGATGGGCAAAGAGGCAGGGCCAACACATAGAGCCATTCATGTGTCTGAAGCCTAATGTATTGGATTCTACAAATCAGCTTTCCACTTCACCTTCACTTTCTGCTCCTAAGGATAAATGCCAATGCTTTTCCTTGGCAGAAACACTTGTTATGCACTTTACTCGGAAAAGGCATCCATTCCTCCACTTCTGCTCTACCTATACCTTCCCAGAAGCAGCAAATAGAAAACCTTACCAACGTAAGGACGTGGACACAGATTGAGAAGAGTATTCTACTGATTTGAGAACAAGATAGAGTTGAGTAACGCCCAAGTTCCAATTTCAACTTGCTGACTTCCTCTATGACTTTCCACAAGTCATACTACCTGTCTGCATTTCCACAGGAGATACTACCTACCTGTCATCACTATAGCAAGGGTTACTTTATAACGTTTATAAAGCATTTCAGAAACTGAACGATGCTAAATAAATATAAATTATTATTAGAGTGTGCTGTTCGTATCTTGGACCAAGCAGCTTCAATTTTTAATAGCTTTTTTCCTCCTTGAAATCATTTTTATACAATTAGATTGCAGTAGCGTGCTATAGCACTTCCCACACAGAGGAAGAAAGAGCCAATGTGCCCAAAGAATAAAAAAATCTAAAAAGGCAATAGACAAAGGGGTACAACATATAGCAAAGTAACAGTGTGAATAACTCCTAGATACCTTTTGTTTTTTAAGTTAAATGCACTAGATTCCATTGTCCTTATTCTTCTTTCACAATTCTTCTACTCACACCAGTTCCCAGGTTCAGTCCCAATTCCTTATGTACTTTCCCCCCCAACATTTGATCCTCTCCTACCATGTAATTAAATGCTTTAACTCATAAGATGAAGTAAAAAGTGCAGTCTTTCCAAGTAAAATTTTCATTAAATGGAATCCTGTTTTAGGACAATAGAGATTTTGGGTGAACTCTCGGCTTCATTGAAAACAATGATAAAACTCCAATTAACTTCAAAGGGGCCAAGACTTCGCCCTAATTATTTAATACTAACATCTGTCCAGTTTCTAGACTGATCAAGGGAATACATAAAAAAAATACAGCAGAACCTCAGAGTTACGAACACCAGAGTTACAAATTGACCAAACCACCACACACCTCATTTGTAACCAGAAGTACACAATCAGGTAGTAGAGACCCAAAAAAGTAAATACTGAACAGTACAGCTAAATGTAAACTACTAAAAAAAATAAAGTGGAAGTTTTTAAAAAAGATTTGACCAGGTAAGGAAACTGTTCCTGTTCTTGTTTCATTTAAATTAAGATGATTAAAAGCAGCATTTTTCTTCTGCATAGTGAAGTTTCAAAGCTGTATTAAATCCATGTTTAGTTGTAAACTTTTGAAAGAACAACCGTAATGTTTTGTTCAGAGTTACAAACATTTCAGAGTTATCAACTACCTCCACTCCAGAGGTGTTCAAGGTTTTACTGAATAGTAAATGAAAGCTTGTGTTTTGTAAGAACCAAATGGAACCCAAACTTAAAATTTAGGTTTTGTTCCAGATCTAGAGCTCTTAATTTTCGAGTGGGTCCAACATCCTGCCAAAAAAATTCTCCCTTTCCCAACTAGATAATGACTTCTAAAAGCCTGTGTGTAATTATTGATGATTAGGCACCACTTAAGCATACTGAAATCTCAGACTCATTCTCGGTAATATAATTTTTGTTGCCTATGGTGATGAAATTCTGTCTGTGTGTTATTTTATCATTTAATGTATGTTTGTTACACATATCCGTCACTCATAACACAATAAGTTTAATTAAAAACATTTTTAAAGTATTTTTGACTAAGAGTTCAACAGGTTTCACTTTTTTCTTACAGCGTAAACAAGGAATAACTAAAGAAACACCAAGAAATATTTAAAACATGCCTTTCTTGAAAATGGGTTTTTCATTCATAAAAAATCCTCTCATTTTTTTCTAAGGTAAAAGTTTAAAGATATTTTCATTCCCTTTTACCTCCGTGCCTTTCCTCTCACGCACTATATATATATTTCAAGGCCCTACTTAAATCACGGATGATTGTCAATCACTGCAGCGGAGTTGCGGACAAAACATGGGAAAAATATCACAGAAAAGTAATAATGGCCTTTTATTAATTGTGGCAATTTGGAAGACAGAGGAGACCTATTTGTTTAATTAAAAGTTGCTGGAACAATATAAACACTCAAGTATTTATGTTATGCCTGCTAATTTTTTTTTAAAATTTATTTATTTATTTTGATAACCAGACATTTTGTTGCAGTTATATTTAATGCACCAGACTGACAGTGGGAGCCCCAGCCACCAACCACTCGGGGCTAAAAAGCGTAAGCCTTGCCATACATCAGGCTGACAACGGGAACCCCAGCCACCAGCCCCCAGACAAGAGCAATCCTAACATGAAACAAACTGTTTATTTCTTTATGTAACTAGCCTCTGATCTAGCAGAGCACTTATGCTTGTGCATAGCTTTAAGCACACTGACTTCAAAAAGAACTCATGCTCAAAATTACACAAGAGCTCTGAGAGGTTTGTTGGATCAGGGCCCTAATCAAATATAACCAAAATGTACAGGGGATTTAAAACTAACAACAAACTAGTCCCAACGTGTCCTATCCTGTCACACAGCTCAAACCTGACAAAGTGTTGAGCACCATGTCACAATCCAGAAAAACACACATACATGCGTTTAAGTGCTTTGCACGATTACCCCAGTGTCTGGCAAATTGCTGGATGTATCCCACTTAAACAGGTCTGTGTAACAATACTGTAAATCAAGGGCTGGCAAGCAGAACACTTCAATCTCTTTGGTCACTCGATTACAGACCTAAAAGTGGCAATTCTTCAACAAAAAATCTTCAGAAACAGACTCCAACGAGAGATTGCTGAATTGGAATTAATTTGCAAACTGGATACAATTAACTTAGGCTTGAATAAAGACATTACACAAAGTAAAACTATTTCCCCATGTTTCCCCCCCCCCCCCCCCGTTCCTCAGATGTTCTCGTCAACTGCTGGAAATGGTTCACCTTGATTATCACTACAAAAGTTTCTCCTCTTTCCTCCCTCCCTCCTTCCCTGCCCCCCCCTTCTCCTGCTGGTAATAGCTCACCTGAAGTGATCACTCTCTTGTTACAGTGTGTATGGTAACACCCATTGTTTCATGTTCTCTATATATATAAATCTCCCCACTGTATTTTCCACTGCATGCATCCGATGAAGTGAGCTGTAGCTCACGAAAGCTTATGCTCAAATAAATTTGTTAGTCTCTAAGGTGCCACAAGTACTCCTTTTCTTTTTGCGGATATAGACTAACATGGCTGCTACTCTGAAACCTTTAAGAAGTGGTGTGCCGAGTCTCCATTTATTCACACTATTTAAGGTTTCACATGCCAGTGATACATTTTAGCGTTTTTAGTAGGTCTCTTTCTATAAGTCTATAATATATAACTAAACTATTGTTGTATGTAAAAGTAAATAAGGTTTGTAAAATATTTAAGAAGCTTCATTTAAAATTACAATTAAAATGCAGAGCCCCCCGGACCAATGGTCAGGACCCAGGCAGTGTGAGTGCCACTGAAAATAAGCTTGCGTGCTGTGTTGCCTTTGGTTGCCTACCCCTGCTGTAAATCATGTCAGCTTTTTTTCATTTTGTGGGGTTTTTTTAAATGCTGGAATAAAAACATTGATTGATTGCAAAGAGAATCCATGTGAAAGTAGGAAAATTTCAGTTTTTAAATTATACACCCAGATTTGCTTACTACATTTTAAAAAATGTACTACCACAATTGATAATATCAGCACAATTTGAGGGACAGGGCTTGACTGTGTTCCTTCTGCTATTCTCCACCAGAAACACACAGAACACCCCAAGTCTACAAAAACAGTGGGTACATTTTTAAAGACAGTTAAAATGTTTTTCCCCATCCTATAACCACTTATGCATGTTTAACTTTACTATGAGTACTCTAACGAGACCTGTAAACTGAAGCTCTGTGTAAACTCAAAATCTTGTTTTTCCTCACCAGCAGAAGTTGGTCCAATGAAACATATTACCTCACCCACCTTGTCTCAGTAGTAAAGTTAAACATATGTGCAAGCGATTGCAGGATTGGACCTTTATCTGCAATAATTTTCAGTGACAGCATAGAACAAAAAATTTTAAAAATAGAATCAAGAAAATATTAATCAATCAGATTGCTATATTTTTAGGGTAGGTCAAATTTAAACTTCAAAATACTAAACTTGCAAGCCTACATTTACATTACAATGATTTTGTCGGCTCAGAATAATCTAGCCAAAAGTACACTTTAAAAAAAAGGTTATATATTCTATGTAACTGATTACAAAACATGTTTTGCAGAAAGATAATGTATGTATGTAATTACATAAAACTTAGAAACGCTTTCCCATTCACCAACTGACGTATTAAACATTTTTTACACCACACATTTCACGTAAATATATTGGACTTCAGTTTTAATAATTGGAAGACTGGAAGCAACACTAAAAATTGCAGGGAACAGACTGTTTATAATTAGTGTATGCATTTACTATTAATCAAATAATAAAAAGACACATTAAACAAGTAAATTAAAGACTACTTTTTAATTAATTTCTCTAGAGTATTAGCCTAAACATGAAGGAGTTGTATGATTTTGAGAAACAGGGCCTATCAGGCTACTGTATTATTTGTTTTACTGATCTGCATCTATGCCATAGAAAACCAAACAAACACATCTAGTTACAAAATGAGGTCTGTCAGAAAAAAAAAAAACACTGTCAACCCTGAAAAGATCATGAAGAACTGAGCAAGGAGTGCAAGAAGAGGAAAAGATTTCAAATGCAATGTGATGTCAAGGGCAAGAAACATACTGAGACACATTTTTCAGATTGCCTGGTACACCACAATTCAACTGTAAAGGAGTTGCTTATATTTAAGCCAGCTACTTGAGGAAGTTGTTTTCTTAAAATTCTGGAAGTTTGTTGCTTGTGGCTTTTTGTTTGTTTTTTAATTGTATGTAATGTTGTAGTAATATATTTCCAGGTAAATTTTATTTTGTAAGTGTGGCTTCACTCATTGTTTACTGACCATCACTTCTTATAAAAATGGGGGTCAGGGTGACTAAATAATCAATACTAGCCTGTTAAATGAAAGCAGAAAGAAAATGCACTTGAGTCCCCAGCTGACCCTTTTCTTCCTATTTCCAGGTAGGGTGACTAGACAGTAAGTGTGAAAAATTGGGACAGAGGTGGGGGATATTAGGCACCTATATAAGAAAGACAAAGCCCCAAATATCGGGACTGTCCCTATAAAATCGGAGCATCTGGTTACCCTATTTCCAGGGCAGACAATTAATGGCAGATAATCTTCAAAAAATGTACGTGTGTACACAGATTGTCTCATTTCATACTACAGTAATGTTTAAATAAATGTACTCCAACAGGTGGAAACAGAGATATAAATGTATCTAAGCAGAATGAAGAACTAATATAACTTATACAGGGATACAGATCATACTTCTCTCCCACATACCACAAAAGTGTAGATTAGTGTACCTCAGTACAAAGAAACAGTTTACCAAAGCTGATACCATCTCATATCTAAATGCTAGGATTGAGTCTTTCCATCTATTTGTCCCGACTCTTTCAAACACAATGAAAAATAAATTGAGTCCACCAGCTTTTTATTTTAAAATTATATAGAGAAAGAATATAGGGAGTGTGCATGTGTGTGTAGATACATATATCCCACAAGCCAAAAGGCCATTAAGACGACTTACATAGGCTTTATTCTTTTGAAGTTTGAACCAACATATTTACCACCAAAATTAAGGTCCAGATTTATTTGCATTTCCTTGACCTGAAAGCCCATGTTTGACCTACATCCTAACTACCAGCAATCAAGCTTGGGACCAGCTAACTGACCTAACAGATGTACAACCTGATTGACCATACCCCAACTGGCTGAGAGGCATCGGCAAGCCTGCTCTTAAACCCAGCAACAGTATCAGGGCTGCAGCTGCTCAGTGCTTGTGCCCAAAGCTGCAACCACTCCTGTGCCTGCCTTTTTCCCAACCTTGCTCAGTGCCTGTCTCTGGCTCCGACCACGAGGCATGGCTGCCCATAGCTCCACTCCATGACAATAATCATTGGTCAGATTGGGCTGGGTTGCACAGAGACTCAAAACTTTAGCCTGGTGCCTTCCATCTTGTGTCCAAGAATCTACACTTTCATTTAAAAAAAAATAGTCAAGTATCCCCCTAATGGTTGTTAAGATAGGGTTTCCATATTGAAGATTAACATAAACCAGAGCAATGATGTCTGCCTGAATGTACAGACAGCCTTAAGCAATAGCTCAGAGAGACATGAACTCCCCCCTCAAGTCAAATTATGACAACGTTGTTAACTTTGTCACTGCTAATCAAAACATGTAAGAAAGAAGAGGGATAATTATGAAGACTTTCAGAATCTAAGTGACAGGTTTCAGAGTAGCAGCCGTGTTAGTCTGCATTCACAAAAAGAAAAGGAGTACTTGTGGCACCTTAGAAACTAACAAATTTATTTTAGCATAAGCTTTCATGAGCTACAGCTCACTTCATCAGATGCATGCAGTGGAAAATACAGTGGGGAGATTTATATACATAGAGAACATGAAACAATGGGTGTTACCATACACTGTAACAAGAGAGTGATCACTGAAGGTGAGCTATTACCAGCAGGAGAGCGGGGGGGGGGGTAAGGGAGGGGAGGGGAGAGGAGAGGAGAACCTTTTGTAGTGATAATCAAGGTGAACCATTTCCAGCAGTTGACAAGAACGTCTGAGGAACAGTTGGGGGTGGAGGGGGGGAATAAACATGGGGAAATAGCTTTACTTTGTGTAATGAACCATCCACTCCCAGTCTTTATTCAAGCCTAAGGTAATTGGATCCAGTTTCCAAATTAATTCAAATTCAGCAGTTTCTCGTTGGAGTCTGTTTTTGAAGTCTTTTTGTTGAAGAATTGCAACTTTTAGGTCTGTAATCGAGTGACCTTGCGTTACCTAGGGAGGTGGTAGAATCTCCTTCCTTAGAGGTTTTTAAGGTCAGGCTTGACAAAGCCCTGGCTGGGATGATTTAACTGGGAATTGGTCCTGCTTTGAGCAGGGGGTTGGACTAGATGACCTTCTGGGGTCCCTTCCAACCCTGATATTCTATGATTCTATGACCAAAGAGATTGAAGTGTTGTCCAACTGGTTTTTGAATGTTATAATTCTTGACATCTGATTTGTGTCCATTTATTCTTTTACATAGAGACTGTCCAGTTTGACCAATGTACATGGCACAGGGGCATTGCTGGCACATGATGGCATATATCACACTGGTAGATGTGCAGGTGAACGAGCCTCTGATAGTGTGGCTGATGTGATTAGGCCCTACGATCGTGTCCCCTGAATGGATATGTGGACACAGTTGGCAACGGGCTTTGTTGCAAGGATAGGTTCCTGGGTTAGTGGTTCTATTCTGTGGTGTGTGGTTGCTGGTGAGTATTTGCTTCAGGTTGGGGGGCTGTCTATAAGCAAGGACTGGCCTGTCTCCCAAGATCTGTGAGAGTGATGGGTCATCCTTCAGGATAGGTTGTAGATCCTTGATGATGCGTTGGAGAGGTTTTAGTTGGAGGCTGAAGGTGATGGCTAGTGGCGTTCTGTTATTTTCTTTGTTGGGCCTGTCCTGTAGTAGGTGACTTCTGGGTACTCTTCTGGCTCTGTCAATCTGTTTCTTCACTTCCGTAGGTGGGTATTGTAGTTGTAAGAACGCTTGAAAGAGATCTTGTAGGTGTTTGTCTCTGTCTGAGGGGTTGGAGCAAATGCGGTTGTATCGTAGAGCTTGGCTGTAGACAACGGATCGTGTGGTGTGGTCTGGAAGAAAGCTGGAGGCACGTAGGTAGGAATAGCGGTTAGTAGGTTTCCGGTATAGGGTGGTGTTTATGTTACCATTGCTTATTAGCACCATAGTGTCCAGGAAGTGGATCTCTTGTGTGGACTGGTCCAGGCTGAGGTTGATGGTGGGATGGAAATTGTTGAAATCATGGTGGAGTTCCTCAAGGGCTTCTTTTCCATGGGTCCAGATGATGAAGAGGTCATCAATGTAGCGCAAGTAGAGTAGGGGCATTAGTAGAGACGAGAGCTGAGGAAGCATTGTTCTAAGTCAGCCATAAAAAAGTTGGCATAGTGTGGGGCCATGCGGGTACCCATAGCAGTGCCGCTGATTTGAAGGTCTACATTGTTCCCAAATGTGAAATAGTTATGGATGAGGACAAAGTCACAAAGTTCAGCCACCAGGTTTGCCGTGACATTATCGGGGATTCTGTTCCTGATGGCTTGCAGTCCATCTTTGTGTGGAATGTTGGTGTAGAAGGCTTCTACATCCATCGTGGCCAGGATGGTGTTTTCAGGAAGACCACCGATGGATTGTAGTTTCCTCAGGAAGTCAGTGGTGTCTCGAAGATAGCTGGGAGTGCTGGTAGCGTAGGGCATGAGGAGGGAGTCTACGTAGCCAGACGATCCTGCTGTCAGGGTGCCAATGCCTGAGATGATGGGGCATCCAGGACTTCAAGGTTTATGGATCTTGCATAGCAGATAGAATACCCCAGGTTGGAGTTCTAGGGGTGTGTTTGTGCGGATTTGTTCTTGTGCTTTTTCAGGGAGTTTCTTGAGCAAATGCTGTAGTTTCTTTTGGTAACCCTCAGTGGGATCAGAGGGTAATGGCTTGTAGAAAGTGGTGTTGGAGAGCTGCCTAGCAGCCTCTTGTTCATCTTCCGACCTATTCATGATGACAACAGCACCTCCTTTGTCAGCCTTTTTGATTATGATGTCAGAGTTGTTTCTGAGGCTGTGGATGGCATTGTGTTCTGCACAGCTGAGGTTGTGGGGCAAGTGATACTGCTTTCTCACAATTTCAGCCCATGCACGACGGCGAAAGCACTCTATGGGGAAGTCCATTCTGTTGTTTCGACCTTCAGGAGGAGTCCACCCAGAATCCTTCAATTACAGACCTAAAAGTTGCAATTCTTCAACAAAAAAACTTCAAAAACAGACTCCAACGAGAGACTGCTGAATTGGAATTAATTTGCAAACTGGATACAATTAACTTAGGCTTGAATAAAGACTGAGAGTGGATGCGTCATTACACGAAGTAAAACTATTTCCCCATGTTTATTCCCCACCACCATCCCCGCACTGTTCCTCAGACGTTCTTGTCAACTGCTGGAAATAGCCCACCTTGATTATCACTACAAAAGGTTCCCCCCCCCCGCCCCCGCTCTCCTGCTGGTAATAGCTCACCTTCAGTGATCACTTTCTTGTTACAGTGTGTATGGTAACACCCATTGTTTCATGTTCTCTGTGTATACAAGTCTCCCCACTGTATTTTCCACTGAATGCATCCGAATAAGTGAGCTGTAGCTCACGAAAGCTTATGCTTAAATAAATTTGTTAGTCTCTAGGATGCCACAAGTACTCCTTTTCTTTTGAGAATCTAAGTGGTGTTTCATTTTGGCATCATGGATGGGCAGAGCTTGGGAAAATACCACCATCTATACTTTCCCAATCTTACCCATGTGAAAATTACAGTCACCTATGCAATTTAGTGCACTGTTCAAGAGAACAAGACAATCTCAGGCATGCGTTAGACTTAAGTGTTTACTTACTGGTAAATATCCTCTAATTTGTCAAATAAGAGCCTGAAACACAAAAGCCCCAAATTTAAAGCTACCAAATTATACTATTAGCTGATCAGTTGCATTGTCCCTCCTCCATCCGCACACCCATATACATTTAACCAACTGTTCTACTGCTGAATTGCAAATCCTGGATGTTTATCTAGCTCCTGCACAGTTTGTGAACAGACTTATCAGTCTCTAAGTGAATAATATGGAGAGTTAAATGGACTAAAAATTCTAATTTCAAAATGTGTTTGTGTAATACAAAGTCTAAACTTTACTGGTTCTACCAGATCATAGTACACATACAAGCTTCTACTACAAAACAGTCAAAAACTTTTATCTTATATACTATTTGTGTGGTTGGGGGTGGGGGGTTGTTATTAACAACTCTAAGGGTATGTCTACACTACAAAATTAGGCTGATTTTATAGAAGTCGATTTTTAGAAACTGATTTATACAGTCGATTGTGTATGTCCACACTAAGCTCATTAAGTTGGCAGAGTGTGTCCTCACTACCGTGGCTAGCATCGACTTACAGAGCAGTGCACTGTGGGTAGCTATCCCACAGTTCCCGCAGTCTCCGCTGACCACTGGAATTTTGGGTTAAGCTCCCGATGCCTGATGGGGCAAAAACATTGTCCAGGTGGTTTTGGGTACATGTCATCAGGCCCCCCTCCCTCCCTCCGTGAAAGCAATGGCAGACAATCGTTTTGTGTCTTTTTTCCTGGGTTACCTGTGCAGATGCCATACCACGGCAAGCATGGAGCCCGCTCAGCTCACCATCACCGTACATCTCCTGGGCGCTGCTGGCAGATGCGTTACTGCATTGCTTCACAGCAGCAGCTCCTTGCCTTCATGGCAGACGGTGCAGTAGGACTGATAGCTGTTGTACGTCTCCTGGGTGCTCCTGGCAGACCTTGGTGAGGTCGATCGGGGCACATGGACAGACATGGCTATTCTCCTCTTAGAGCACCAAATGGGAGCCAGAGACTCCAGGTCATTCTCTTCTTTAAGTTTCGTCTCATGGAGATTCAGTCCTGCCTGGAATATCATGTGAGCTGGAGGCTTCTGCCTCAGGCTGCTCTCCCAGCCAGCAGCACCGCGTGGTCACACCCACCCCAGCCAACCCCTTGCTCCCATGGCTCATGAAGCCTGGACAGTAGTAAGGAGAAATTCAGCTATAGGCTGAGCAAATGCAGAATGTGCCTTTGGATGTTTAAAAGCTCGCTAGTGCCGTTTGCTGACTAGGTCAGACCTCAGTGCAACCAACATTCCCATTGTTATTGCTGCTTGCTGTGTGCTCCATAATACTTGTGAGAGTAAGGGGGAAACGTTTATGGCAGGGTGGAAGGTTGAGGCAAATCCCTGGAGTCCAATTTTGAGCAGCCAGACACCAGGGCGATTAGAAGATCACAGCAAGGCACGCTGCACATCAGAGAGGCTTTGAAAACCAGTTTCATGACTGGCCAGGCTTCAGTGTGACAGTTGTGTGTGTTTCTCCTTGATGCAAACCCATCCCATTTGTTGATTTTAATTCCCTGTAAGCCAACCACTCTCCCCCCTTTGAAATAAAGTAACTATTGTTTTGAAACCACGCATTCTTTCTTTATTAATTAAAAAAAAAGAATGAGATAATGGACAAGGTAGCCCGGGTGGGGTGGGGGAAGAGGGAACGACAAGGCCACATTGCTTATTGTAGCCACACTAAAAATCAAACTGTTTGAATGACCCACCTTCTGTTGCTTGGGCCATCCTCTGGAGTTGAGTGGCTGGGTGCCCGGAGCCTCCCCCCGCTCCCCCTCACCTTCTTGGGCGTCTGGGTGAGGAGGCTATGGAATATGGGGAGGAGGGTAGATGGTTATACCATGCATGCAGCGAGGGTCTGTGCTCTTGTTGGCTTTCCTGCAGCTCCAACAGACACTTCATCATGTCTGTTTGCTCCCCCAACAGATGCTTCATCGTGTCCATTTGCTCCCCCATTAGCCACAGCATCACATCCTGCCTCCGCTCTTCGCACTCACTTAATTCTTTCCTGGCCTCTGCCACTGAATGCCTCCATGCATTAAGTTGTGCCCTGTCATCGCGAGTGCATTTTTTTTCGCCTTCTAATCTGCGATAACCTCAGAGACAGAGATGATAGGGGGAGCGTAGAAACATTCTATGCTCTATGATTCTGGGGAGACTGCATGGTCACCTGTGCTGCTGAGTTCACCACACTGACCAAACAGGAAATGAAATTCAAAAGTTTCCGGGGCTTTTCCTGTGTACCTGGCTAGTGCATCAGAGGTCAAAGTGCTGTCCAGAGCAATCACAATCGAGCACTCTGGGATAGCTCCTGGAGGCCAATACCATTGATTTGTGTCCACACTACCCCAAATTCAACCCAGTAAGGTCGATTTTAGCACTACTCCCCTCGTCGGGTAGGAGTACAGAAGTCAATTTTAAGAATCCTGTAGGTCGACAGAACGGGGTTGGTTGTGTTGATGCACTAATTTTTACATTGACCTAACGCGGCTAACTTCAGCCTAACCCCGTAGTGTAGACCAGGCCTAAGCAGTTTACCGATGTACTCCTCAAATAACTATGAAAAGTCTCTTGAATATATTATCTGGTTATCTTGAAAAAGAGTTGTATGCCTAAGTTTCCTTAACCAACACACAGGATATCACGCTATCTACAACTATGCTAGAAAAACAAAAAATAAAAGGCACAAATCTGGTAGGAAGAGATGTGAAGGCAATGTAATTTGCTAACAGTTCTCTTGGCCTTCTCTGAAAGAGATATTGGAACAATATAAGGAACTGACTTCACTGGAAGAGGCAACAAGAGACTCACCGTAATTCAGTGCCTGAATAAGCAAACACAACCCAACACAAGTCAATGGAGTTAAACTCACCTTCTACCAGCAGTGCATTTAGCTCTGATTCTGTGGCAATATTTTCCATGTGATTACCAATCTAGTTTCAGCATAGTTTCTCTCGAACAGAACGAATTACTATATCACAAATCCTCAAACTGATCTTTTATTCAAGCTATCATGTAAATAATCCATTCCCTACATAAAAGTACAGATGCTTTACTTACACACATTTTATCATTGAAGTTAATTCTTCATTGAGTAACAAAATGGTCTGATTACTCCAGAAGAATAACCTTACCTTAAACATTGGTCCCAATACTTCCTTCACTGTATCTGGACACATCCTACTGATGTCAACAAGAGGTTTGTGCAAACAAGGACAAAATTAGATCCTTTGCTTTGCCATCTGCCCATGGTTTATGCACAGATATCAAGAAGACAGATGGAGAACGACATTTTAGCAGAGGAGTCAATCCATTGCACTTATAATTATGCTTGTTAAGTCCAGATGCCAGCAATTTCTCAACTAGCTAGTGATGACCAAGATTGCCTATACCTTGACCATTCTTACTTCCTAGTGCTTGGTGATGACAGAGAAATATACAAGCTCCATGAAGAGGCCAACTCTTCTCCAATTTAAAAAGCTGACAGTTAAAGAATACAAAGTTTATTTATTTGTATGGCAGTAGTACCCAGTCAGGATCAGGGCTCCACTGCATGATATGCTATACAAACACATAGTACACACTCCTTGATGGACTGAGTTTACACTATAAATAGACAAGACAAACAAGTCAAAGGTACATGAATTATTATGTATTTTCCCAATTTCCTATAAATTAGTTCCCTCACAAAACACAGCTATCCCAGACAGAGGCTGCTTTACCCCTTGCTGACCTAATGTGCTTTCCCTCATCCTGCTAACCTACAGCACAGAGTTGGGCACAGGGTGGGAGGGGAATGGGAGAAGAAACAGCTGATCAAATGGTGCCTACTACAGAGTGAGAGAAAGCATACCGTGACCATGGCCAGTTCCTGCTCACAGTATCCTCTGGCCACTGCTACCATTCCTATCCTGCCACTCAATATCTCACAGAATGAAGAGTCATTCATGAATATCATATATATACACATTTCCTCTCTATGCTAAAATATATTCCCTGGGTTCAAGTGTAGGCATTTGAGTAGTATTAAAGGACAGTGTCAATCCAAAATATAATTAATTTAAAAAAGAAATTCAAAGTAGTTTCAGGTCACACAGCTGCCTGAATCCCTCTGCCAATTCTTTTTTTTTTTTTGGGGGGGGGGGGGGTAAGGGAGGGTGAAAAGAGGGAAGTAGAAACAATAGGAGAGGTGTTACAATTTACCTATTGCTTAAAATGCTTGTTTTATTCAAGCACCTACTATATAAACTAATTGAGATGCAAGTCTACCTTTACAAAGATAAATTAAAAGATGCCATTTATCTGTTAGAGCTGGAAAGGTTACAACACTCCATATATAACCAATCTTTAAAGGAGGCATCTGTTGCTATAGTATTTACCACACAAAGCTGACTGGATGTGATGGTAAACTGTGATTCTGTTTTAAAACAGTACGTCTGTTTCAAGAATTCCTTACATCTTAACAGATTTATCTCTCTCATTTTTAAGTAGGCTCTCTTTAAAAACAAAATGCAGCCTGCTTATTCGTTCCAAGAATAAGCAAAATTCAGGTGCAGGGAGGTAGGACGTCCCAATACCTTTTTTCCCATTTTACTCTATAGAAATCGACTGTTTCTGACATTGTACAGGGTTGGGCACACTATCAGCTCCTACCAAATCATATATATACACTTCATTTTTCACCAGTTAAAAAATAATTCACCAATGCAAAAAATAATTCTCACCAATACTTCACCAATGCAAAAAATAATTCTCACCAATACTCTCTGGCTGGCAGAAGAGGCTTTAAACAACAACAACAAAAAACCCTTGAACCATGGACAACTGGACTATTGAGTGCAATTGTAAAGGCACTAGTTGTATAATTTATATCTTGCTAATTTGTATCCTTAAAAAAAAAAAAGTCTTGAAACCTGAAAATTGGACTGACAGCTAATCCACATAACCAGATGTTCCAGTCACTGTTACACTCATTCTCCCCTCATTTGTTACATCCACATTGCACTTGCCTTGTTTTAATTCACAATGTAAGGTCTTCGGGACAGGAAACCATCTCTTACTGTATATTCATGCAGCACCCACCAGAACCTCAAACCAATTGATGTCTCTGCTGCACAGGTAATAAAAAGTAATAAAGCTGGCACTAAAGTTTTGCAGGAAGTGCTACATTACACAGGAATCGTAGTTTATTATTATAGTTCACTAAAAAAATTACACAAACTTCTACACTACGAAATTAGGTCGAATTTATAGAAGTCGGTTTTTCAGAAATCGGTTTTATATATTCAAGTGTGTGTCCCCACAGAAAATGCTCTAAGTGCATTAAGTGAATTAACTCGGCGGAGCGCTTCCACAGTACCGAGGCTAGAGTCAACTTCCGGAGTGTTGCACTGTGGGTAGCTATCCCACAGTTCCCGCAGTCTCCACTGCCCATTGGAATTCTGGGTTGAGATCCCAATGCCTGATGGGGCTAAAACATTGTTGCAGGTGGTTCTGGGTACATATCGTCAGGCCCCCGTTCCCTCCCTCCCTCCGTGAAAGCAAGGGCAGACAATCGTTTCGCGCCTTTTTTCTTGAGTTACCTGTGCAGACGCCATACCACGGCAAGCATGGAGCCCGCTCAGGTAACCGTCACCGTATGTCTCCTGGGTGCTGGCAGACGTGGTACTGCATTGCTACACAGTAGCAGCAACCCATTGCCTTGTGGCAGCAGACGGTGCAATAGGACTGGTAGCCGTCATCGTCATGCCGGAGATGCTCCCGGCCACGTTGGCCGAGAGCGCCTGGACAGACATGGGCGCAGGGACTAAATTTGGAGTGACTTGATCAAGTCATTCTCTTTAGTCCTGCAGTCAGTCCTATTGAACATCTTATGGTGAGCAGGCAGGCGATATGGATTGCTAACAGACGTATTGTACCATCTTCTGCCAGACAGGCAGGAGATGAGGATGGCTAGCAGTCCTACTGCACCATCTTCTGCCGAGCAGCCCTGAGATGTGGATGGCATGCAGTCCTTCTGCACCGTCTGCTGCCAGCCAAAGATGTAAAAGATAGATGCAGTGGATCAAAACAAGAAATAGACCAGATTTGTTTTGTACTCATTTGCTTCCCCCGCTCCCCGTCTAGGGGACTCATTCCTCTAGGTCACACTTCAGTCACTCACAAGGAAGGTGCAGCGAGGTAAATCTAGCCATGTATCAATCAGAGGCCAGACTAACCTCCTTGTTCCAATTCAGAACAATAACTTAGTTGCACCATTTCTTATTCGAACCCTCCGTGAAATCCGGCCTGAAATACTCCTTGATGTAAAGCCACCCCCTTTGTTGATTTTAGCTCCCTGAAGCCAACCCTATAAGCCGTGTCGTCAGTCGCCCCTCCCTCCGTCAGAGCAACGGCAGACAATCGTTCTGTGCCTTTTTTCTGAGCGGACGCCATACCAAGGCAAGCATGGAGGCCGCTCAGCTCACTTTGGCAATTAGGAGCACATTAAACACCACATGCATTATCCAGCAGTATATGCAGCACCAGAACCTGGCAGAGCGATATCGGGCGAGGAGGCGACGTCAGCGCGGTCACGTGAGTGATCAGGACATGGACACAGATTTCTCTGAAAGCATGGGCCCTGCCAATGCATGCATCATGGTGCTAATGGGGCAGGTTCATGCTGTGGAACGCTGATTCTGGGCTCAGGAAACAAGCACAGACTGGTGGGACCGCATAGTGTTGTGAGTCTGGGACGATTCCCAGTGGCTGAGAAACTTTCACATGCGTAAGGGCACTTTCATGGAACTTTGTGACTTGCTTTCCCCTGCCCTGAAGTGCATGAATACCAAGATGAGAGCAGCCCTCACAGTTGAGAAGCGAGTGGCGATAGCCCTGTGGAAGCTTGCAACACCAGACAGCTACCGGTCAGTTGGGAATCAATTTGGAGTGGGCAAATCTACTGTGGGGGCTGCTGCAAGTAGCCCATGCAATCAAAGATCTGCTGCTATCAAGGGTAGTGACCCTGGGAAATGTGCAGGTCATAGTGGATGGCTTTGCTGCAATGGGATTCCATAACTGTGGTGGGGCCATAGACAGAACCCATATCCCTATCTTGGCACCGGAGCACCAAGCCGCCGAGTACATAACCGCAAGGGGTACTTTTCAATAGTGCTGCAAGCTCTGGTGGATCACAAGGAACGTTTCACAAACATCAACGTGGGATGGCCGGGGAAAGGTACATGACGCTCGCATCTTCAGGAACTCTGGTCTGTTTCAAAAGCTGCAGAAAGGGACTTTATTCCCAGACCAGAAAATAACTGTTGGGGATGTTGAAATGCCTATAGTTATCCTTGGGGACCCAGCCTACCCCTTAATGCCATGGCTCATGAAGCCATACATAGGCAGCCTGGACGGTAGTCAGGAGCTGTTCAACTACAGGCTGAGCAAGCGCAGAATGGTGGTAGAATGTGCATTTGGACGTTTAAAGGCACGCTGGCGCAGTTTACTGACTCGCTTAGAACTCAGCGAAACCAATATTCCCACTGTTATTACTGCTTGCTGTGTGCTCCACAATATCTGTGAGAGTAAGAGGGAGACGTTTATGGCGGGGTGGGAGGTTGAGGCAAATCGCCTGGCTGCTGGTTACGCACAGCCAGACACCAGGGCTGTTAGAAGAGCACAGGAGGGTCCGGTATGCATCGGAGAAGCTTTGAAAACCAGTTTCATGACTGGCCAGGCTATGGTGTGAAAGTTCTGTTTGTTTCTCCTTGATGAAACCCCCCGCCCCTTGGTTCACTCTACTTCCCTGTAAGCTAACCACCCTCCCCTCCTCCCTTCAATCACTGCTTGCAGAGGCAATAAATTCATTGTTGCTTCACATTCACGCATTCTTTATTCATTCATCACACAAATAGGGGGATGACTACCAAGGTAGCCCAGGAGGGGTGGTGGAGGGGGGAAGGAAAATGCCACACAGCACTTTAAGCACAGCACTTTAAAAGTTTACAACTTTAAAATTGATTGAATGCCAGCCTTCTGTTTTTTGGGCAATCCTCTGTGGTGGAGTGGCTGGTTGGCCGGTGGCTCCCCCACCATGTTCTTGGGTGTCTGGGTGTGGAGGCTATGGAACTTGGGGAGGAGGGCGGTTGGTTACACAGGGGCTGTAATGGCAGTCTGTGCTCCAGCTGTCTTTGCTGCAGCTCAACCATGCAGTGGAGCATACTGGTTTGATCCTCCAGCAGCCTCAGCATTGAATCCTGCCTCCTCTCATCACGCTGCCGCCACATTTGAGCTTCAGCCCTGTCTTCAGCCCGCCACTTACTCTCTTCAGCCCTCCACCTCTCCTCCCGGTCATTTTGTGCTTTCCTGCACTCTGACATTATTTGCCTCCACGCATTCGTCTGTGCTCTGTCAGTGTGGGAGGACTGCATGAGCTCAGAGAACATTTCATCATGAGTGTTTTTTTTTTTTTTTCTTTCTAATCTTCACTAGCCTCCTGGAAGGAGAAGATCCTGTGACCATTGAAACACATGCAGCTGGTGGAGAAAAAAAAAAAAGGGGACAGCGGTATTTAGAAAGACACATTTTATAAAACAGTGGCTACACTCTTTCAGGGTAAACCTTGCTGTTAACATTACATACATAGCACATGTGCTTTCGTTACAAGGTCGCATTTTGCCTCCCCCCACCGCGTGGCTACCCCCTCAACCCTCCCGTGTCTAACAGCGGGGAACATTTCTGTTCAGCCACAGGCAAACAGCCCAGCAGGAACGGGCTCCTCTGAGTGTCCCCTGAAGAAAAGCACCCTATTTCAACCAGGTGACCATGAATGATATCTCACTCTCCTGAGCATTACACAGAGAGATAAAGAAAGGATGTTGTTTGATTGCCAGCAAACATACACTGCAATGCTTTGTTGTACAATGATTCCCAAGTACGTGTTACTGGCCTGGAGTGGTAAAGTGTCCTACCATGAAGGATGCAATAAAGCTGCCCCCCCCCCAGAAACCTTTTGCAAGGGCTTTGGGAGTACATCCAGGAGAGCTGCAAATGCCAGGGCAAATTAATCCTTTCACATGCTTGCTTTTAAACCATGTATAGTATTTTAAAAGGTACACTCACCGGAGGTCCCTTCTCCGCCTGCCGGGTCCAGGAGGCAGCCTTGGGTGGGTTCGGGGGGTACTGGCTCCAGGTCCAGGGTGAGAAACAGTTCCTGGCTGTCGGGAAAACCGGTTTCTCTGCTTGCTTGCTGTGAGCTATCTTCTTCGTCCCCAAAACCTGCTTCCGTGTTGCCTCCATCTCCATTGAAGGAGTCAAACAACACGGCTGGGGTAGTGGTGGCTGAACCCCCTAAAATGGCATGCAGCTCATCATAGAAGCGGCATGTTTGGGGCTCTGACACGGAGCGGCCGTTTGCCCCTCTGGTTTTCTGGTAGGCTTGCCTCAGCTCCTTAAGTTTCACTCGGCACTGCTTCGGGTCCCTGTTATGGCCTCTGTCCCTCATGCCCTGGGAGGTTTTGGCATTTTGAAAACTGGAACGGAGTTCTGATAGCACGGATTCCTCTCACCATACAGCGATCAGATCCTGTACCTCCCGTTGGGTCCATGCTGGAGCTCTTTTGCGATTCTGGGACTCCATCATGGTCACCTCTGCTGATAAGCTCTGCATGGTCACCTGCAGCTTGCCACGCTGGCCAAACAGGAAATGAGATTCAAAAGTTCGCAGTTCTTTTTCTGTCTACCTGGCCAGTGCATCTGAGTTGAGAGTGCAGTCCAGAGCGGTCACAATGGAGCACTCTGGGATAGCTCCCGGAGGCCAATACCGTCGAATTGTGTCCACAGTACCCCAAATTCGACCTGCCAAGGCCGATTTAAGCACTAATCCACTTGTCAGGGGTGGAGTATTAGTTTCTATCAGAAGTTTTGTAAAAAAAGAAGTTATTGAGTACATGTTTGGCAATATATTAGAACATACAAAAATGTGTTTTGCTATTATGGAGCGAGTATTCATGTTCAGTTTACCTCCCCACAAAAAGATGCCAGTAGTTTTGATTGGCATGCACTCTCAAAAGATTAGTTTGTTAGTGTACAAGGAACCTGGTCTTCCATTCTCTTTGATTAATAATGTAAAGTTGGTGGTCAAAGTTATAACAGCCCACAATTCGGTAAAACACTAGATGCGCACCTTCATATATATCAGTGACATCTAGGTAGACAATGCTGCAGCAGCTATTATAGTGTAGTTTGTATTAGCTGAAAAATTAGCACAAGCCAAAGGAGGAAAATCAGCAAGGAAGCAGTAGGGCTGTGCTACGAGCATCCAACCTGAAATACAGTTCTCCTATTCCGAGCTAGATTGAATATAGGAAGTTCATCTTGTGAGAATCCCAGCATGCAGTTGAAACCAGCTGTGGTGCACATTGTCGTGTCACATTACAGAGTACCATCACAAACTGCTTACATACTTCACCAGTGTGGTGTTCTACGGGTTAAGACAGTCAGTGCTCAGTAACTTCAACATACATGTTGTAAACAAATCTTTTGAAAGAGTTGAGGATTTTATTGCCACCATGTTGACCATAAAACAACCCAGACATTGTTGGCTCACTTCATACAGCTACTTGTGTTCTTGACCTATTGGTTAAATCAGGATTTGAGATGAATAATTTGGAAATTTTATTTAGATCATGGAGTGACCATTAACTCCTGCATTTTGAGGTTGCACCTCTCCTATTAAGGTGATGGATCTCTTTTGATGTTTTCCCCTTTGAAGGGCTTAGAACAGTGGATTTGTTTTGGATAATGGATAGCTTAATCCACGTTGTCTCACTCAATGGTTTATATGAGAAATTCCTGACAGGAAGAAATCTTCTCTTATTTTGTAGATCAAGTTGTTCTGATTCAGGCAGAGCTGTCACCAACACATTTTTGAGAGTACAAATCCCACATCTCCCCTACCTGAGTTGGGAGCACTTTGTTCAACAACCTGTTCTAAAGACTCATATCCTGTTCATGAAGGTCATTGAAAAGAATAGGGCCCATTGTTGGTGAAGACTGTCCATCCCTCCTGAAAGGAGCACAGGTTGCTGGCTTCCCTTAATAAATAGCATATATTGCTAGTGATTCAATAAACGGGGGACTGTCAACCTTTAGCATGCAGCCCACCAGGGAAAGCCGATGGCAGGCAGGATGGTTTGTTTACCTGCAGCATCTGCAGGTTCAGCCGATCCAGCTCCCACTGGCCGCGGTTTGCCGTTCCAGGCCAATGGGGGCTGTGGGAAGCGGCAGCCAGCACATCCCTCGGCCCACGCTGCTTCCCACAACCCCCATTGGCCTGGAACAGCGAACTGCGGCCAGTAGGAGCTGCGATCAGCCCAACCTACAGATGCTGCAGGTAAACAAACTGTCCCGGAACACCAGCGGCTTTCCCTTACGGGCCACGTGCCAAAGGTTGCAGATCCCTGTAATAAACCATCATTAACTGGTGACAAAACACCCTGTATCTAGCTTTCCATTTTGGGTTAATATTACTGAAAAAAGTTAGGGTAAAACCACCAAGTGTTTGTTGGTTTCAGAGTTCCTCGTCTTATATGGGTACCACTGGGTATGACACAGAAACAGCTATGGTAGATCTTTTCTGGCTGATGGATGAAAATCAGGAACACATGATGATCACTGAAGGAATGTGGATGTACAGTGATGTTGCTCAGGAAGTGCCCTTGATTTGGCTGCAGCAGATCACGGGGGAGGTGAATGGGGTTTGCTCTTGTATGATTTTTTTCCTCTCCTGCTACAAGCATGATAATGAGAAATTGTTCTTGCATCCCTGAAGGGATTCTTGTGTGGGATTCCACAAGGTCCCATCTTGTTTAATGTGTAGCTGTTGGGAGGATTAGTGACAAGACATGTGTGGCAATGAGGTCAGTATGCTGATGACACCCAGTTTTTTAATCTCCATCTCATGCTAGCTAGCTGGAGCAGTCTTGGCCCTACCCGGTGTTTGGTTAAGATTAAGGCATGGATGAGGACTAGCTGTCAGAGAAACAATTAAATCAAACTGAAATGTTGGTTGGCCGGGAAAAGCAATCAGAAGATATGCCAAAGATAGCATCTGCCTTTTGTTGTTTGAGTTTGCAAATTAGGGGTCAGGTTAAATTTTCAGGTGGCAACTACAGACAAGCCATCTTTTTCTTTTTTATATATGGCTAGGAGATAGAATCATAGAATATAAGGGTTGGAAGGGACCCCAGAAGGTCATCTAGTCCAACCCCCTGCTCAAAGCAGGACCAATTCCCAGTTAAATCATCCCAGCCAGGGCTTTGTCAAGCCTGACCTTAAAAACCTCTAAGGAAGGAGATTCTACCACCTCCCTAGGTAATGCATTCCAGTGTTTCACCACCCTCTTAGTGAAAAAGTTTTTCCTAATATCCAATCTAAACCTCCCCCACTGCAGCTTGAGACCATTACTCCTCGTTCTGTCATCTGCTACCATTGAGAACAGTCTAGAGCCATCCTCTTTGGATATTCTTTCAGATATAATCCTTGTCATCCATTCCTTTCTCACCTCCAGATTAGACTATTGCAACATGCTTTGCATGAGATTACATTTTAAAATCATCCAGAAATGGAGGTAGTGCAAAGTCTGTAGCCCGATTGTTAAAGCACTCGATCTTGTTGTATTACACCACTGCTCTAATCTGCATTTGATGCCCATAGGTTTTTGGGTAGACTTCAAGGTGTTGGGTTTGACCTACAGAGCCACAAAAGACTTAAGAAATTTATCATCTGAGAGATTGTAAGTGGCAGTATTGCTCAGTGAGAGAGGCAGCCAGCGGAAATGCTCAAGCTGGAGCAATCCCCAGTTTAGCAAACAGGGGAATGGTGTCGTGGGGGCCTGCCAGCTTTGGGACTTGGCCTTCTCCCTTCATGCAAATTTTGCAGACCTTCAAACCAAGCTGCAAAATCCATCTATTTTTTTCTGTCTTTGGAGGAGCAGCAGAGGAAAAGAAAGGGGTTATTGTCTTTTGTTTTTTCTAATACTGAGCACTGTGTTGGTTAGTGGGGCAAGATTGTGGGAGTCAGTTATGACAACTGTATATTTAACCTGTCAAGCATTCCTAGAACTAAGAATAGGTGCTCACTTATTTTATACAGAACAAAATAAATACACTTTTTTAAACTGTGTGTATACACTAAGTGATACCAAGCAGTTCTTCAGGGAACACACAAGACAAGCTGATGGATCACTTGATGATTACCCGTTCTGTTCATTCCCCCTGGGGCACCTGGCATTGGCCACTGTTGGAAGACAGGATACTGGGCTAGAGGGACCTTTGGTCTGACCCAATATGGCTGTTCTTAGATTATCTGTTACATTCCTGTCAAACTTGATCAGCTATGAAGCTGACACTGGAGTCCCATAAAATATTTTTATTTATCTAATTTAACTTGATTGGAAGGCATATTGAATAGTATGAATTCCAGAAATGTTTTTCTTATCAAAGTATTTGCTCAAATGTCACCTAAGAAAGCGTTTTATAACTGGATTTGGTTTAGTAGCTTAGACAGAAAAACTGGGGAAAGCGTGCCCTGAATTTTAATGATACATCTTACACTGGTGAGTCTTCACATGTCATTTCTGAAGTGACAAGGTTTACCACAACAGCCATATGTTAGTTTCATTACTCAACATAGAGCATAATTCCAGACCTCTAAAAGAGGAAGCTCACTCCTGGTAAGCTTACTAGTGGAATCCAAGAAAGACCAGTCACTACAGACGCTGTTTCATTATGGTATTAATTATGGAGGCAGCAGTACCAACTCCACAGTTAAAGGATCTGTTGCAATCTGCACTTAAACAAGACTAAAATCCCTCTTTCACATTTTAATTTACTGGATTTAGTCTCTAGATTTGACACAATAATTCTACAGAGGCCAAGTGAATGTTCCATATAATTTACAAAGAAAAATATTTACCAACTTTTGCAGGAAAGACATTTTAAAAAAGGAGAATTTTTAAATGTTAACTTGTTTTCCTCACTTTGCTTTAGATCTTCTAAATAAACAAACCAAAAGTCCCGTGTCACTCCCTTCCACACATACATACACCCACCCTACCTCATCGGTATTCTTTGAAACTTAAACACAAAAAGTTATTCTCTTCATTCAGAATAGAGATAGATTTGATCAGCTAACATTGGCAAAACTCAGTTACATTATTTGAAGTCAAAACAAATTTCCATTGAAATTTTGTTTTCAAACTCTTCTGACGAGCTGTAACCCTGACTCAGCATCTATGTTCTCTGTACATAACTCTATTGAGCCAAGGAGACAGTCTGAAGAGCAGGAATTATGGCATGGTTACACTGGGCCTATTGCACTACACCTCTGGCGTACTGGACAAGATGAGTCTCTGCACTGATGCAACAGCATTTGAAGCGTTGCTCACAGCAATGCTTCCCTGATACTGCTGCATTGGTGTGGTGGAGAGCAGAAGCAACAGGAGCAGGAAGCCCTTTAAAAGTTAATCCTTCAACATAGATGCACTGGGACTGACATACAAGGACTGTCACGCAGCTCCCCACTCTCCTAGCACGGCCTTTCTCTCCTCACTGTATATCCCACAACATGCCCATCCACACACCCTTGATTTCCCAAGTATACAACACCATGGGGAGCCAAAGAGGTTCCATGTGGAGCCAAAGATGAACAGGCAGCTACATATAAAGAGGAGCTTGTGTGTTGAGCAGGAATGTTGAGGAGAGGGTGAGAAGAAATGTGTGTAGGATCACAGAAGAAAAATATAGGACTTGAGGGGGGAAGGGCCTGGGGAAACAAGATTTATGTTCTGACAAGCCATAGGTGGTCCGTCATATTTGACCTCTCTGTTCCACGTCTCTCAATAACATTTCTCCTACCTTAAGTTCAATTTTCCCCCCATTCTTCCCTACTAGTCCCATCCACCCACATCACCACATATCCCATGGCTCCATAGTCACAGGATCCCACCTAACATCCCCGTATGCCCCACTCCTGTATATTGCTCCCCAAACTCTCCAGATCCTTGCTCCTCAACATACTCCCCATCATGCCTCCTACTTCCCTATTACATTCAGCTTAAAAAAAAAACAACAACTTTGTGCATATGATATGCACACATTAATGGTTAAAGCTAAACATGGAAGAGAATTAAGAGAACATTGTGTGGAACTGGGTTCTACAAGAGAACATGGAGAAAGAATGCAGCTCTCCAAGGGGCAAGGGAAACTGTAGAGTGGAGGGGCATGGGAAACATCAGATCTCAATAGGAAATCATTCTTATCCATACCAATAAACTAATAAGCATTGAGATAGTAAGGCATTGGGAAATTAAACTTTGGAGTTCAATTTGCTAGCCCACATAACCTACCAATATTAACACCACAAATAATTTTTATTACATTATTTATTATATGTATTATGGAAGCCCTTACAAGCCCCCAAATGAGTTCACGATCCCGTTGTGCTAGGCACTGTACATACACTTCAATACCAGGCAAACTGGTTGAAACTATAGTAAAGAACAGAATTATCAAACACAGATGAACACAATATGTTGGGAGAAGAGTCAACACAGCCTTTGTAAAGGAAAATCATGCCTCACCAATCTATTAGCATTATTTGAGGGGGTCAACAAACATGTGGATAAGGGTGATCCAGTGATTATAGTGTACCTGGACATTCAGAAAGCCTTTGACAAAGTCCCACACCAAAGGTTCTACGCAAAGAATGGAGTCATGGGAAAAGAGGGAAGGTTATCTCATGGATCAGTAACAGGTTAAAAGATAGGAAACAAAGGGTAGGAATAAATGGTCAGTTTTCACAATGGAGAGGTAAATAGCAGGGTCCCGCAAAGATCTGCACTGGGACTAGTGCTCTTCAAAATATTCATAGCTGATCTGGAAAAGAGGGTAAACAGTCAGGTGGCAAAATCTGCAGAAAAAATCTCTCAAGATAGTTAAGTCCAAACCTGACTGTGAAAAGTTACACAGGGATCACACAAAGCTGGGTGACTGGGCAACAAAATGCCAGATGAAATTCAATGTTGGTAAATACAAACTAATGCACACTGAAAAACAATCCCTATACATACACGATGAGGGGGTCTAAATTAGTTACCACCATTCAAGAAAGAAATCTTGGAGTCAATGTCGATAGTTCTCTGAAAACATCTGCTCAATGTGCAGCAGCAGTCAAAAATGTGAACAGAATGTGAGGAACCATTAGGAAAGGGATAGATAAGACAGTAAATATCATAACACCACTATAGGTTTCAGAGTAACAGCCGTGTTAGTCTGTAGTCGCAAAAAGAAAAGGAGTACTTGTGGCACCTTAGAGACTAACCAATTTATTTGAGCATGAGCTTTCGTGAGCTACAGCTCACTTCATCGGATGCATACCGTGGAAACTGCAGCAGACTTTATATATACACAGAGAATATGAAACAATACCTCCTCCCACCCCACTGTCCTGCTGGTAATAGCTTATCTAAAGTGATCATCAGGTTGGGCCATTTCCAGCACAAATCCAGGTTCTCACCCTCCACCCCCCCCCCCCACAAATTCACTCTCCTGCTGGTGATAGCCCATCCAAAGTGACAACTCTTTACACAATGTGCATGATAATCAAGTTGGGCCATTTCCTCCACAAATCCAGGTTCTCTCACCCCCTCACCCCCCTCCCGAAAACCACACACACATAAACACCACCCTATACCGGAAACCTACTGACCGCTATTCCTACCTGCATGCCTCCAGCTTTCACCCTGACCACACCACACGATCCATCGTCTACAGCCAAGCTCTGCGATACAACCGCATTTGCTCCAACCCCTCAGACAGAGACAAACACCTACAAGATCTCTGTCAAGCTTTCTTACAACTACAATACCCACCTGCAGAAGTAAAGAAACAGATTGATAGAGCCAGAAGAGTTCCCAGAAGTTACCTACTACAGGACAGGCCTAACAAAGAAAATAACAGAACGCCACTAGCCGTCACCTTCAGCCCCCAACTAAAACCCCTCCAACGCATTATTAAGGATCTACAACCTATCCTGAAGGATGACCCAACACTCTCACAAATCTTGGGAGACAGGCCAGTCCTTGCCTACACACAGCCCCGCAACCTGAAGCAAATACTCACCAACAACCACATACCACACAACAGAACCACTAACCCAGGAACTTATCCTTGCAACAAAGCCCGTTGCCAACTGTGCCCACATATCTATTCAGGGGACACCATCACAGGGCCTAATAACATCAGCCACACTATCAGAGGCTCGTTCACCTGCACATCCACCAATGTGATATATGCCATCATGTGCCAGCAATGCCCCTCTGCCATGTACATTGGTCAAACTGGACAGTCTCTACGTAAAAGAATAAAACGGACACAAATCAGATGTCAAGAATTATAACATTCATAAACCAGTCGGAGAACACTTCAATCTCTCTGGTCACGCAATCACAGACATGAAGGTCGCTATCTTAAAACAAAAAAACTTCAAATCCAGACTCCAGCGAGAAACTGCTGAATTGGAATTCATTTGCAAATTGGATACTATTAATTTAGGCTTAAATAGAGACTGGGAGTGGCTAAGTCATTATGCAAGGTAGCCTGTTTCCTCTTGTTTTTTCCTACCCCCCCCCCCCCCGATGTTCTGGTTTAACTTGGATTTAAACTTGGAGAGTGGTCAGTTTGGATGAGCTATTACCAGCAGGAGAGTGAGTTTGTGTGTGTATGGGGGTGGGGGGGATGTGAGAAAACCTGGATTTGTGCTGGAAATGGCCCACCTTAATTATCATGCACATTGTAGGGAGAATGGTCACTTTGGATGACCTATTACCAGCAGGATAGTGAGTTTGTGTGTGTGGTTTTCGGGAGGGGGGTGAGAGAACCTGGATTTGTGGAGGAAATGGCCCAACTTGATTATCATGCACATTGTGTAAAGAGTTGTCACTTTGGATGGGCTATCACCAGCAGGAGAGTGAATTTGTGTGGGGGGGTGGAGGGTGAGAAAACCTGGATTTGTGCTGGAAATGGCCCACCTGTTGATCACTTTAGATAAGCTATTACCAGCAGGACAGTGGGGTGGGAGGAGGTATTGTTTCATATTCTCTGTGTATATATAAAGTCTGCTGCAGTTTCCACGGTATGCATCCGATGAAGTGAGCTGTAGCTCACGAAAGCTCATGCTCAAATAAATTGGTTAGTCTCTAAGGTGCCACAAGTACTCTTTTTTTTTTAAACACCACTATATAAATTCACGGTACGCGCACACCTTGAATATGGCATGCAATTCTGGACACCCTATCTCAAAATGGATAAATTAGAATTGGAAAGGGTACAAAGAAAGGCACCAAATATAATTAGGGATATGGAACAGCTTCCATATGAAGAGAGATTAATAAGACTTGGATTTTCAGTTTATAAAAGAGATGATTAAGGGAGAGATGATAGAGGTATATAAAATCATAAATGGGGTGGAGAAACTGAATAGGGAAGTGTTATTTACCTTTTCACATAATACACAAACCAAGGGTCACTCAATGAAATTAACAGACAGCTCATTTAAAACCAATATAAGGAAGTACTTCTTCACACAACACACAGTCAGTCTGGGGAACTCAGTTCCAGGGGATGCTGTGAAGACCAAAAATATAACTGGGTTAAAAAAAATTTAGATAAACCTATCCTCCATGAACTATCAGTGGCTATTAGCCAATATGGTTAGGGACAAAACCCCATTCTCTGGGTATCCCTAAACCTTTGACTGCCAGAAGCTGGGACTGGACAAATGGGGATGGATCCCTTGATAAATTGCCCTGTTATGTTCATTCCCCCTGAAGCATCTGGCACTGGCCACTGTCAGAAGCCAGGATACTAGGCTAGATGGACCATTGGTCTGCCCTAGTTTGGCCATCCTTATGTTCTTGTGAGACAGTCCCTAGCCCAATGATTTTATACTCTGAATAGACAAGACAGTGGATGCTCCATCACTGATAATTTTTAAATCAAAACTGGATGCTTTTCTAAACAGCTATGCTCTAGGAATTATTTTGGGAAGTTCTATTTTATACAGGTCAGACTGGGTGATCACAATGGTCCCTCCTGACACTTGAATCTATGAGAAAGGAAGTATTATCCCCCATTTTACAAATAGATAACTGGGGCAGAAACAAACATAAGGGCTAGAGCCAAGAAAGGAGGAGGAGAGACTTAGGCTCAGTCTTTAAATGCCTGACTTTAGGTGCCCTGCCATCCAGTGGAATCCTCATCTCTGACTTAAGACACCCAGTCTCCATATACAATGCATACGGAGAGTTAGGTGCCTAAGAATGGGACTCTCAGACGTCAGTACACTGAGTAGGGACCTGTCTAAGGTAACCAGTAGGAAACGGTGAGGAGCCCTGCCCCACAAAGGTAGTTATGTACTTATCTCTCCTTCAGATTTACAGCCATGAATCATCTCCTACAATTAGATGCCTAAGCCAGGTCACCCCGTTCTTGCAAAAAAAAAAAAAAAAAAAGCAGGGGGAGGTGGTTGTGGTCACGATGCCCGTACACCCCCAGCTCAGCGGTTAGCACTTACTAGGGATGTGAGAGACCTGGGTTCAAATCCCCATTCTGCCTGATTTGGAAGTGGGATCTGAACCTGAGTGAGTGGCCTAACCATGGGGATATAGGGTATTGTAGGATGGGTCTCTCTCAGTCTTTCCTATTGAAGTTGTTCCACTCTGTAGGAAATACTTAAATATTCACTGGACCAGAAAAAGAGAGAGTGTGCTAACCACGTGGCTAGAGTTATTTCTCACTCTCTCTCTGGTCCAATTAACATTTACGTATTTCCTACAGAGAGGAACAACTACAACATGAGAGATTGAGAGAGACGTACCCCAAACTACTTGTAAAGCAGTGGTTAGGCCACTTATCTAAGAGACAGGAGACACAGCTTCAAGTCCCTGCTCCAAAACAGGCAGAGCAGGAATTTGAACTTGGGTTGCACACATCCCAGGTGAAAAGAAAAGGAGTACTTGTGGCACCTCAGAGACTAAGTACTCCTCTTCTTTTTGCAAATACAGACTAACACGGCTGTTACTCTGAAACATCCCTGGTGAGTGCTCTAACCACTGGGCTATAGCTCATAAGTGGACCACCGCTACTTCCTTCTCTCTTTGGATTAGGCATGCTCTAAGAATGCCTGGATTGGGCCCTGCAGGCAAGATAGATGGGGAATGCCTAATTTGAGAATTCCACTGGGGCTCACACACCATACTCCTGGGGAAATTCTGCAGGACTGCGTGCCCACAGAAAATACCCTCCGCAGAATTCCTGTGCTTCTTTGTAGAAAAGGACAGGGAAACCATGTGGCCATGGGCACAGTTTGTGAGGGCATTGCTCTCCCCCAAACAGAGGTGAGGCATGGGGAGACACAGGGTTATGTGCCACTGCCCCCCCGCCCCATTTCTGCCAGCACAGAGCTGCCCAGCTGAAGGAGGCTGTGTCTCGGCTCCCCTGATTCTGTAGTTGAACACGGCCTCTTGAACGCGGGGTCCTAGTGCCAGTCGTGCTCCCCTTCTGTGTGCTGGGAGCCTTCCTGTTTTCTGTGCCACAGTGAGTGCCCACGGTGGGGCTGGGTAAGGAGGGGGCAGGGGAAATGAAGAAAGAGGGGTGAGGGAGTGGGGAGAAGAGGCAGATGGGAAGGAAGGGAGGATGGAATAGGGCCGGGGGAGGGAAATGTGGGAGTGAGGGGAGGGAATGGGGGTCGTGGCGGAGGGGGATGAGATGGGGGAGAAAAGGGGAGAGGGGAATCGTGGGGGGGAAGCAGGAGCGCAGCATGCACAGTCCTCTTGGCAGCAGCTGGGACTCCCCCACTAAGCAGGCCCATCGAACCCTCACCCTGACAAGCCCTACCTCCCAACACCTGGACCCCCCCATGCCCCCGACAAGACCCCACACCCAGACTCCCACCCCACGGAGCCCCAACCAGCTGCACCTGGACCGCCACCCCATCAAGCCCCACTCCCCCAGCACCTGGACCCCCCCCACTGAGTCCCCCACACCCAGATCCCCCCTGCTGAGCCCCAAATCACCTTCACCTGGATCCCTTGTGGAGTCCCATTGCCCCTGCACCCGGAAGCCCCCCTCCCCCCGCAACAAACCCCCGTACATCCAGGAACATATATAATACAATTTCAAAATAAAGTACATATGTATTTATGAATTATTCCTTAAGAGTTAATATGAAATTCTATTTTATTCTGTAATTTTTTGTTAATTTGGATGTAAAAGATGGTTGTGATATTAGGTTAGAATAAATAGCTTATATACAAAAAAATTATACTAACATGAAGTATATATAAATGGATTGTAGGCTATCTGAATAAAAATGTCTGAAAACAGCATAGCACAACTGGCCCTAAACCAGAATTTAACTGTATTTGTAATTGCCTTTTAAGTCAATGCCATACCAAACTGCCACATTAGCTAGAGATGCATCTGATTTCATTTCATTATACTACACTGGCCATTTTTCTGGCCAGTTTGAAAGGTTTATCTAATCTACTCTACCATTCAGGTTCAAGGACAACCTGCTTCAACAATGATTACTTATTTTGATCACTTTATGTTTTCCTGAATTCCAAAAAAGAAAAATATGATCAAATTCTAAGTAGCACTGAAATTCTGGTAAATTAATTAGCTAAGCTTGAGCAATATACAATGAAACATACATCAGAAATAAACCATTTACTGTAGGTTCTGAAGAGCTTTATTTACCCTATGAAAATAAAATACAAAACAAAAGCATCAATGATAAGAGTTTCTAAATTTTAATTTGTTCAGCGTCATAATGAAAATAAAAGATACTACATAGAAAATATGAACAAGGATATGAACGGTTTACAAATCAGCATCTTAGCTGATTTAGAAAGAAAGTTAAAAAAGAGATAATAGTAATTGTGCACACTACTAAAAAAATTTAAGGCAGAAAGCACAACACCCATTCCTGACTGATTTTTTTAAGTACAAAGGATTTTTTGCTTTCACTATCTCTGCAATACACAGATTAGATCATCTTTGAAAGTTCCCACATTTCTAAGAAACAGCTAGCATATTGTGACAGTTCAGTCACCTACTCATTTCTGTGTTTTTCCAGAACACAACACATGTTTACTCATGTCAAAAATATCTAGAGTTTAGCATACACCTGTAATAATTATATTAACGTAATGTAAGAAAATACTTAGTATTCATTTCAACAATGAGAAACTAACATTTCAATTATCCTTTTTAATTACCATACATTGTAATCTTCACTACTTTAGTGACTTACAACACACACAACACTTCTGAAACAGGCTTCAATATCCAGCTTGAGACCAGAAGTCTCTTCCTTAGAGCAGATCAAGCAATCTCACTTTGAATATTTTCTTGGTTTGTTCTTAGCAATACATAGATATATCCAATAAGAAAACAGTCAAAAGAAATAAATTCCCTGGCTCATTAGTCTATAGGCAAACCAAAGACCTTCTCTACCATCTAGAGGAGTATATGCGACTGTACATTGAAAGTTGATTAACAAGTGGTATAACATACAACTTTTTACATATAATAATGGAATAAGTGCAGTCTAAAATTCCCAAATGTTAATGTTTTACTGGATTTTTTTCTGCATACACATAATCCTTCCATGAAACAGTGACAAAGTAATCCCTGGTGACAGAACTTGTTTTTGCAGTTACAATGACAAAGTTGCTGTTTTATTCCACATAAAATGAAATCAAAGCATTGCTGGTTTTGAAAAGTGACCAGAAAACATCAGATCCATCATTTTGTAACAGGATTTAACTTTAAGCAAATAATCCTGCACTATAAGGTTTTATTTAAGAATGTTGCTACAATCCCTTGTTGATCTCCTTAGAGTTTTCTGAATGGGATTTGCATTTGTTTTCCCCAATGTTATTAAAACTGTATGAATACTTAAGATGCCATCATTCCCTCTGAAAGTAAATTGCCGGATTTTTTCCCAGTTTCAGAATTTACAGTTTTGAAGTCCTGCAATTCTGACAACTTCCAAGGACCAGTCCTTTAGACCCACTCCTCCTAGCCACTTCCACACATTCCTCGAGAGCTAGGTGCGATCTGTAATTTAAGTTCAGCTAAGAATCTAGAAGTTACAAACATCGATCACCAGTAAGGATCATGAATAAAAAGGCCGCTGTTTGCACAAAAGCAGGTAAAGGCTTCACTTTAAAAGTTACCCTATAATTTACCTTCCTGAATGGCAATTTATAAAATGCGTGACCTGCAAGACACCGCAAAAATAAGCCAAGTACTCTGCAAACATTCTCAAGAGTTACATGAAGATACTGTTCCATTGGTGCAACTTTCTGCGTGTAGACATGTAAAAATTGCAATCCAGTACCTATGCAACTCCACTGAGAGACTGAAAACTGCAGCAACTTTTACCAATAGGATTGCATTAAAGTTTTACACCCATTGAACCGGATTTTCCCCGTTTACACCAGTGTAATGCCATTACCTTAAGGAGATTACTGCCGATTTACCCTGGTATAAGTAAGAAGCGAATCAGGCCCATCCTTTACAAAAGCACTCCGATATTGAATTTCACACATACCATCTACAGCCCCCTCCCCTCCCGGGTTTCTCCTTGATCACACCGCCTCGGCAATTTTGTAATCCCCCCCCCGCGCAGGGCCAGCCAGGGGTCGGGCTCCAGAGAGCCCGAGGAAAGTTTGCAAAGCCTCTCTGCGAGACAGCGAGCCCCCCCGGGCTCACAGCCAGCCGGAGGGGGAGGCCCGAGGGAGAAGCCACAAATCCGGGAGCTGGCGCGCTGCCCCGGCCGGGAAAGTTAGCAGCCAGCAGCAGGGAAACGTGCCCGGTGCGGCTCCATGCCTGTCACTCCCCCGCTCCCCCTTTGTGCCCGGCTCCCGGAGCAGCTCTCCGCTCCCTCCCCCAACACCCGCCCAGGCAGCAAACCGGCGGAGCCCGGTCTCTGCGGCTGCCGGCCGGGGAAGGAGGCAGAGCAGGAGGCCCCGGCGGCATGGCAGCCCCCGCCCTTGCCTTGCCGAAGGCGCCGGTCCCAGCCCGCCGCCACCGCGGGCTCACCTCGCTCCGGCTCGGCTTGCAGGCAGGTGGGGATGTTCTTCTTCCAGCCCGGCATGGTTCCCGCGCGCACCCGGCTCCTCACGGCTGCGGCGGGCGGCACATTGCAGTGCGAGGCGGCGGCGGCGGCGCCCCCTCCTCCTCCCCCTCTCTCCGGGGGAACTCGGCGGCTCCTCTGGCAGCGGCAGCCTCGCTGTGGCAGGGAGGCGAAGCGGGGAGGGAGGAGCAGCTAGATGCGGGCGGGGGGCTCCTCTGGCCGGTTCAGCCGGGGACAGGGCGGGGTGGGCAGGGCGCTCGCCTCTCCGCTCCGCCGCCGGCCGCACAATGGAGAGGACGAGCGGCGCCGGGCTCCTGGCGGCGGGGCCCCCGGCGGACTCTCCGCAAGGCAGGCGGGCAGGGGGTGTGAACCAGGCGCCGCACAGGGCTGGGGAGGGCGGCGGCGCCTCCCCCCTTGGCCTCCAGGTAAGAGGCGAGCGCCGCGGGTCTCTCCCTCCCCCGCCTGCAGGCAGAGCGGTGTATTGTCTTGGGGAACAGCGCGCCCCGAATCCGTAGCCCCACGTCTGGCTTCCTTGTCACCCCGGGCCAAAGTATTTATCAAAACACCAACTTCTGCCCACGCAAGGCAGGTGGTTTGCCGGTAGAGGCAATCCAGCTGCTCCTGTCGAGGATGAGTGTACAGCTACAAACAGATCAACAAGAGCCTGCAGCTCAGAAAACTCCTGCAGCTGTAGGGCAGGACTGCTCTTTCCAAGACATCCCCCTTACAGCCCATTTTGGCCTTTTAGAAGGAGCTACTACAGGCACAGCTGAACAAAGGGTCCTGCACTGGGTCTTTCTCATTTGTAATGGAAAATGTATTTGGAGACATTGTTTCTGCCTGCAACAATTATCAAAGCCATTTTAGGATGGAAAGAGGCCATCTGCATCTCGATTCCCCTCCTCTCCTGAAACAGCTGTTTCATCTTACATTGTCTCCAAGGGGGGGAAGGGTCTAAATCTGTTCTGACAGCATAAATCATGAGATAACTTGATCACTTTCAAAACAGGTGGGTTGGGAGAGGAGATTTCTTGCCAGAATAACATAAGAACAGCCATACTGGCTCAGAACAATGGTCCATCTAGCCCAGTATCCTGGCTTCCAACAGTGGCCAATGCCAGGTGCTTTAGAGTGAATGAACAGAACAGGGAATCTTCAAGTGGTCAATCCTCTGTTGTCCATTCCCAGCTTCTGGCAAACAGAACCTAGGGACACCATCCCTGCCCTTCATGGCTAATAGCCATTGATGGACCTATCTTCCATGAACTTATCTAGTTGTTTATTAAATCTGTTAGTGTTTTGGCCTTCACAACATCATCTGGCAAGGAGTTCCACAGGAGTGTTGTGAGAAGAAATACTTCCGTTTGTTTATTTTAAACCTGCTACCTATCAATTTCATTTGGTGACCCATAATTCTTCTGTTATGAGAAGGAATAAATAGCACTTCCTTATCTACTTTCTCCATACCTGTCATGATTTTATAGACCTCCATCCTATCCCCCCTTAGTCATCTCTTTTCCAAGCTGAAAAGTCCCAGTTTTATTAATCACTCCTCATATGGAAGCTGTTCCATACCCCTAATAATTTGTGTTGCCCTTTCCTGTACCTTTTCCAATTCCCATATATCTTTTTTGAAATGGGTGACCACATCTGCACTCAGTATTCAAGATGTGGGTGTACCATGGATTTATATAGAGGCAGTATGATATTCTCTGTCTTATTATCTATCCCTTTCCTAATGACCAAAAACAACCTGGAGATACTGTGGTGAGTCACTGTGCACTGGCAATCACAGCTTAGATTCTAGTCAAATCAATGCCCAAAAATTTCATTAACATTTAAGATTGAGCCACAGTGCCCCTTGCCCTAGAATACTGAATGCATCTATACTTGCCCATCTGGGAAAAAAAAACAAGAAATAAATCAAAGGTACACACCACCCTTTGGGAATAGTATTGACAGCCCCAAGATTAAAAGACCCATATTTGCACCACAGTCTCCTAGGACCTATTGCAGCATACCAGTTTTCAGGACAACCTCCTCGGGCCTGCAGATTTTAGAACACTTTGATTACTAGAGCCAGCTCCTTATTAGGGGAGCTGTATCTGGGGACCCCTTAATCAAATGACCTCAATTTGCACTGCTGACTCTATGCCAGGCACAGCAATATTATGATGGGGCAGAAGTACCACCACAGTTAAAGTTACTCCAGCTTTTATATTTTAGCGGGAGGAAAAGAGCTACAAAAATTCTGGGTTTGGCGGTAGCATGTCCTTTTAAAATCCTTATTGTAGTTTGAGCACTGCTTAATTTTTCTAAGGCAGGTTGTAGAGGGAAAAATATTGTTAGATGTTTTCTATGACTGTTTTAAAAGGGAGCTACATGGCTAATCTTTTTCTAGTGTCTAACATTCCCTTCAAACTCCTTTTTCACAGAAACCACAGTATTTTGAGGGATGAAATTGATAAGTATGAACCTTTGCTTTGTGTAGATTGGATGAATTATTGTAGAAAATTGGGGGAAGGGAAAATCCCTGTTTATTTTTCATGATAAACAAATTAGTGTTTCAACTGATGACAGCATCCTACCAACACATTTGTCAATGTTGATAGTAAACCAGTCCTTAAAATAGGGCTCTCTTATGGGTGCATTTCCTGATGCTCAGATACCCCTTGAATCACATTGACATTGAAGAGAGTCACAGCTACTTGCTTTTCTTTGATCTCCAGCCCATTGTTGAAGAAAAGGGTAAAGAGCATGCAGCATGATTTCATTCCCCCAATGCTACTGCTTCCTAGAGTCTTTCAGCTTCTCTTTAGGTAATGTTATGTTCCTTCCCAATACTTCTAAAGAAAAACTGGAGTATACATTTGAATTTTAGAGCACTCCAAAATATTGACTCGTAAGTTAGAAGCTTTGCTCTCAAGGCAAGATGTCCAGAAGGTGCTCCTGCAGAATGCAGGCAGAAAGCAACTAGTATGCACAATACATATTCTTAGTAAGCTGTCCAGGTGAGGATTCAAACTTACAGTACATGGGTGCCAGTCAGGTTCAGTGGCCACACAATGTCACCCACTCACCGTTTGTTTTTTTTTAGGTCAGGAACAGGGTTGGAGAGAGGGGCAGAGGCGGGATCCTGGGCCCCAGTAACTGGGCCGCTGGGAGGTGGCCCCTCTCGGTTGGGCTCAGGAGTCTGGGGGGTGGCAAGGGGGCCCTCTGTGATGCCGGGCTCGGGCTTAGGCTCTATGGCAGGTGTGACAGCCATGGCATCAGGAGGTGGACAATCTTCAGTGGGGCCCCCGCCCAGGAAGAAGGTTGGTTTTCCTGCACCATGGAGGGATGCCCTCACTGATCTCAGGCTGCTTGCAAACTCACTGGCTTGCAACACAACCCCCATCCGGCTATACAGGTGCAAATAACTTTCTCTAGTTTGTCAACTTGGCCCAAATCACATTATAGATCCAACTTTTACCCTGAATAACTTTTTAAATATTGCTTCCCCAAAGGGACAGTAAATGCTGGACGCTAGCTGAGATCAGTTCTGAGTGGATGATACCTGTTTAGGGAGGATCAGAGCCATAGTTTGATCCCAGGTATAGGGCATGGATGGACAGATACAATTTTGATTTAAGGAAATGAATCTCAGGAATCCTTTGCTCAAATGACCTCCTCCAGACTCTCATGAGACAGCGCTTTTCAAGCAACCTGGATAAGCATATAGATTTTAGAGTACTTTGAAAATTGAGTGTTAAACTCTAAGCTAGTCTCAACCTTAACTATAGTGGTGCTACTCCCCCAGAATAAGAAAGGTTCTGGTTGCATATGGAGTCTGGACCTTGCAAAGGTAGATGTGGGGGGTGTTCTCCTCCCCTCTGATTCCCAATGTGATTTCTGGACCAAATTTGTTTAGTAAGCACATATAAAATATAGTATAAAGCCACCAGTGTTTGGTCTATTTTCTTGTCTGTTTTTCCCCCATCTAATGTTGGCCAGCCATCGGGTTTAGGCAGAATTGTCATGCCTATGCTCTCTATGTAAAAAACTGTTTTATTGAAAGAAATCCTCTCTGAATAGATACAGTTCTAGATCCTTACTTTATCACACCTCTTACATTTGTATGGCTACATGCTAAGGTTAGTAACAAATTAAGCTAAATTGACTTTAGCCACCTATTTTGAAATAAGAGTGTCTGCACACACACATTTGCACTGAAAAAGCTAATTTTGTTTTAATTCACTAGTTTTTATTTTAGTGCCAGTTTGTGTGTAGATCAGTGCCTAAAATCTGCCCTTTTACCTCAAACTCACACACTCATATACCCTACTTTTTTGGATTCCCCTTCCCTCCCACCCGTCTATGCCTATTATTTTCTCATTCCATTTTTTCTGCTTCTTCTTGTATACCCCTTCCCAATATTTCTTAGCTTTCATCCTGCTAATGTAAACAATCTTCCAAAGGTATCTTGCTTTCATCTGTACTATGCTTAAGCCCCTTTGTTTTCAGTTTAAACCAATTTTTATTTAAAAAAAAAAAACCCTGGGTTTTACAAAAAGTATTATTCAGGTTTTTTTCGATTTTCACCCTACTTTTTTATCATTCAAATATATATAAAAAAACTTGTTTAATTATGAAAATACAATACCTTGCATGAGATATATATATATTATGAGAATACAATAGTCTTTGTGTATATGCAAAGCTACCTGTTTCAGCAAGGCTACGTATTATTCTAGAACAGTGGTTCTCAACCGGGGTACATGTACTCCTGAGGGTACTGAGAGGTCTTCCAGGGGGTACATCAACTCATCTAGATATTTGCCTATTTTTACAACAGGCTACATAAAAAGCATTAGCGAAGTCAGTACAAACTAAAATTTCATCCTGACAATGGCTGGTTTATACTGCTCTATATACTATATTTATATTCCATTTGAGTTATTTTATAAATATATGGTAAAAATGAGAAAACAAGCAATTTTTCAGTAATACTATGCTGTGACACTTCTGTATATTTATGTCTGATTTTTAAGCAAGTAGTTTTTAAGTGAGGTGAGACTTGGGGGTATGCAAGACAAATCAGACCCCTAAAAGGGGTACAATAGTCTAGAAAGGTTGAGAGCCACTGGTTTAGAAGATACAGACAATAAACAAACAGATACGCACACAAGCTCTGAAGTGCATACGGATCTTAGAGTACTGATGAATCTCATGCCCACCATGTACACGTTTCATGCTCTTAACAGATAACGGTTTACAGATCTCAGAGTAACAGCCGTGTTAGTCTGTATTCGCAAAAAGAAAAGAAGTACTTGTGGCACCTTAGAGACTAACCAATTTATTTGAGCATGAGCTTTCGTGAGCTACAGCTCACTTCATCGGATGAAGTGAGCTGTAGCTAACGAAAGCTCATGCTCAAATAAATTGGTTTACAGATCTGACACACTAAAATGGGAAGAAAATGAAAATCTGTATCAGAACATGTTTCAGAATACAAGGAAGTATTTGAAAATTTAAAAAAACAAAAACAGGAGAAAAGGATGAAGTTTGAATGTATGCGCTGCAAATGATGTGGTCCAATTATTAAATGTAAATACTTATAGGCTTATAGTTCTAAGTCTACAACAGTAAACTGTTTATTCAAATGAAAAGTTTTATTTAGGGATTAGAGATACATTGTTTTCTTAAATAGAGGTGGCATTGTGTTTTGAGTTCTGTTTTAGTTCTGCAGCAAACTACATTGAATTCCATTCACCAAAACATTAATCTACTGAATACTTTTTTCCCTGTCCTTCTGTCCACCAAAATAAACCCCAATATTTATCCAGAAAAATTATTAATTTTTTTCTACTGATTTTCACCTGTTTTTGTTATCATCAAAATAAACACTGATAAATTCACAGGAAAAATTAAAAAAAAAAAATGAAGGGCCCTACTATGCTTCAGTTTTAGTTCGTTTTGATTTTTTTAAAATGCTAAACAGAATCCCAATAGGCTACAAAACAGAAGTCCAAGCACGTACAGACAGTTTCAACTTTGCATATAAGTCCCTAAGGTACCTACTTTCACCTGCCATATATTTTTTGTAAAAGTTGCCTATTGCATGAGATCATATTCTTCTGTGTATTTTCTATGGGCCCAGTCCTGCTCCCATTGAAGTCAGTGGAAAATTGAAAAAAGTTTACTATTGATTTCAGTAGGGGAAGGATTAGGCTCTAATTTGTAAAGACAACATGTGGGCTATATTTCTCCCTCTGCCATTAATTCTAGTATACACCAAGAGCAACATTTTTAAAATCACATAAAAGTGTCTTAGGAGCCTGAGTCCTGTTTGCAAATGTCATTTGGTGCTTTTGAAAACATTATTTCAAGGCTACAGGCTCCTTTCCTGTTTCAGGAAGAAATTTCTCCACTTTAAGTGTATGCGTTCAAGCCCACCCAGAACATAAGAATGGCCATACTGGTCTATCTAGCCCAGTGTCCTTTCTTCCAACATTGACCAATGACAAGTGCTCCAGAGGGAATAAACAAATTGGTAATCATCAGGTATCCATCCCCTGTCCCTCATTCCCAGTTTCTGGCAAACAAAGCCTAGGGACACCATCCCTATCCATCCTGGCTCATAGCCATTGATGGTCCTATCCTCTATTAATTTATCTAGTTTTTTTGAATGCTGTTAGTGTCTTGGCCTTCACAACATCCCTTGGCCCCTTTGTAGCTCTTTGCAATCTGCTTGGGACTTAACTATCTTGAGTAGTTTTGTATTGTCTGCGAATTTTGCCACCTCACTGTTTACTGCTTTTTCCAGATCATTTATGAATATGTTGAATAGGACTGCTCCCAGTACAGATCCCTGGGGGACACCACTATTTACCTCTCCCCACTCTGGAAACTGACCATGTATTCCTACCTTTTGTTTCTTTACTGATCCATGAGAAGACCTTCCCTCTTATCCTATGACATCTTACTGTGCTTAAGAGCCTTTGGTGAGGGTCCTTGTCAAAGTCTTTCTGAAAATTTAAGTTCACTATGTCCACTGGATCCCCCTTGTTCACACACTTGTTGACCCTTTCAAAAATTCTAGTAGATTGGTGAGGTATGATTTCCCTTTACAGAAATCATGTTGACTCTTCCCCAAATTATGTTCATCTATGTGTCTGATAATTCTGTTCTTTACTATAGTTTCAACCAGTTTGCCTGGTTCTGAAGTTAGGCTCATCGGCCTGTAATTGCCAGGATTGCCTCTTGAGCCTTTTTTTAAAAATTGGTGTCACATTAGCTATCCTCCAGTCATCTGGTACAGAAGCGGATTTAAATGATAGGTTACATAGCGGAGTTAGTAGTTCTGCAGTTTCACATTTGAGTTCCTTCAGAACTCTTGGATGAATACCATCTGGTTCAGGTGACTTATTACTGTTTAATTTATCAATTTTTTCCAAAACCTCCTCTAATAACACTATCTGGGACAGTTCCTCAGATTTGTCACCTAAAAAGAATGGGTCAGGGTTGGGAATCTCCCTCACATCCTCAGCCGTGAAGACCGATGGAAAGAATTCATTTAGTTTCTCCACAATGGCCTTATTGTCCTTGAGTGGTCTTTTAGCATCTCGAACATCCAGTGGCCCAACTGGTTGTTTAGCAGGCTTCCTGCTTCTGATATACTTTAAAATGTTTTTGCTATTGAGTTTTTAGCTAGTTGTTCTTCAATTTCTTTTTTGGTCTTCTTAATTATATTTTTACACTTCACTTGCCAGAGTTTATGCTCCTTTCTATTTTCCTCAATAGGATTTAACTTCCACTTTCTAAAGGATGCCTTTTTGCCTCTCACTGCTTCTTTTACTTTGTTGTTTAGCCACGGTGGTATTTTTTTGTCCTATTGCTATGTTTTTAAATTTAAGGTATATATTTAAGTTGAGCCTTTTTTATGGTGTCTTTAAAAAAGTTTCTCTGCAGTTTACAGGGATTTCACTTTTGGCACTGTACCTTTTAATTTCTATTTAACCCATTTCCTCATTTTTGTGTACTCAGGAGAATAAATGGAATAAAACTTGAAGATCCTTTTGTACCATCCAGATTCCAAATCACTGGGTCTCCTCCACTACCACTAATTCCTTGCCTTTCCAATGGGTTTTCCACATTATGGATGGAACAAAGCTCCATTGAGCCCTAACATTGCCCTTTTTGATCCTGCAATTTGCTCTTTGCCATTGTCAGACTTCTGCAGAATTCCGTTTCAGTGATACAAATTTGTAGTGGATTGCCATGTTTTTGTCTTCAGTTTACAACCACCTAGTTTCCACCTAATTCATAGTGCCATCACACTCTAGTCCTAATCCTTGGGAATCCTCCATAGGATTAGATTACTGGTTCTGTGGATGAAGGGAAAGCAGTGGATGTATTGTTTCTTGACTTTAGCAAAGCTTTTGACACAGTCTCCCACAGTATTCTTGTCAGCAAGTTAAAGAAGTATGGGCTGGATGAATGCACTATAAGGTGGGTAGAAAGCTGGCTAGATTGTCGGGCTCAACGGGTAGTGATCAATGGCTCCATGTCTAGTTGGCAGCCGGTATCAAGTGGAGTGCCCCAAGGGTCGGTCCTGGGGCCGGTTTTGTTCAATATCTTCATAAATGATCTGGAGGATGGTGTGGATTGCACTCTCAGCAAATTTGCGGATGATACTAAACTGGGAGGAGTGGTAGATACACTGGAGGGGAGGGATAGGATACAGAAGGACCTAGACAAATTGGAGGATTGGGCCAAAAGAAATCTGATGAGGTTCAATAAGGATAAGTGCAGGGTCCTGCACTTAGGACGGAAGAACCCAATGCACAGCTACAGACTAGGGACCGAATGGCTAGGCAGCAGTTCTGCGGAAAAGGACCTAGGAGTGACAGTGGACGAGAAGCTGGATATGAGTCAGCAGTGTGCCCTTGTTGCCAAGAAGGCCAATGGCATTTTGGGATGTATAAGTAGGGGCATAGCGAGCAGATCGAGGGACGTGATCGTTCCCCTCTATTCGACATTGGTGAGGCCTCATCTGGAGTACTGTGTCCAGTTTTGGGCCCCACACTACAAGAAGGATGTGGATAAATTGGAGAGAGTCCAGCGAAGGGCAACAAAAATGATTAGGGGTCTGGAACACATGACTTATGAGGAGAGGCTGAGGGAACTGGGATTGTTTAGCCTGCAGAAGAGAAGAATGAGGGGGGATTTGATAGCTGCTTTCAACTACCTGAAAGGGGGTTCCAAAGAGGATGGCTCTAGACTGTTCTCAATGGTAGCAGATGACAGAACGAGGAGTAATGGTCTCAAGTTGCAGTGGGGGAGGTTTAGATTGGATATTAGGAAAAACTTTTTCACTAAGAGGGTAGTGAAACACTGGAATGCGTTACCTAGGGAGGTGGTAGAATCTCCTTCCTTAGAGGTTTTTAAGGTCAGGCTTGACAAAGCCCTGGCTGGGATGATTTAACTGGGAATTGGTCCTGCTTCGAGCAGGGGGTTGGACTAGATGACCTTCTGGGGTCCCTTCCAACCCTGATATTCTATGATTCTAAAGAGTAAAAATTCCTTGGGATTGACTGCTGGATTTTGCAGGGTCCCACAGGAGTCATAAAATCCCAGCTGCTGTTTTGGATTTGCTCCAGAGCTATTAAAAAATTCTAAATATGGACTGACTTTTTAGGAACAAGCACATTGAATATTAAAGAAGCATCTGATGTTATTTCTGCCACTGACTAGAACTAATACATTACCTCTATAATGTACAAGATTTTTATTTTTGCTTATTTTTGTGGAGTCTTCTTAACCAATTATTTGCTCTTTCTGACAAGCATCTCCATGGAATCACTGGAGGAATTTGCAGGGTGATATCAACTGCTTTATGTGGGTGAGTTTGAATGCATTTTTGTTGTTCAGATTAGCAACAGATTAGCTGTGTTGAATTGACAACTGGCTTTGGGTGGCCAGAAAGTGCTCGTCCATTTGTTAGGATACATTTCTTACAGTGAACATATCACACCAATACTGTTATGTGCACTGGCTTCCAGTTCATTTGCATGTACATATTTTAACTTTAAAAAGCTTCAAGTGGATTGAATCCTGATTTCTAAAGAGACAGCCTTTCTCCTTGTTTGATCCTTCAGCACTGACCTCTTCTGAGATGTTAAAATAAAAAAAATCCTGATTTGATCAAGGGGGATGGAGGTAGGATATTCTTGATGAGGTCCCCATATGTGAAATGTCCTACCTATTTCAATTAAGAGTCTAAATGTGTTGACTTTCTAGTCACACAGCAAAGTCCATTTGTTCTCCAAAAGCTTAAGTAGGAGGAATAAGTAGTTGGATGCTGGTGATAGTTCAGCTGTGGGGGAAAGGTTGAGGGCATTTAAGAGAATTTAGTATTGCTTTTGGAAATTGGGTGGGATTTTAGTAGCTTTCTAATAACTGTGCATGTGATCGGAGTAATATGTGGATGCATCTAAACTGAAATAAATAAATCTGAGGATTTGGAGCTTTAAACATATTTGTATTCAAAATACCTAACAGTATCGCACAGGCATTTGGGATTAAAAACAAAGCTTCAAAAGCAAAGAGAACCCCTCCTCCAAAAGAGGACATCCAAAATGGCATTTGCAAATTTCTGTGGTAAGTTCTTCCAGTTCTTACAGGCCCTGATACTGCATTTGGATCTGTGCAGGTAGACACCTAAGCCCATGCAGAGCTCATTCACTTCAGTGAGACGCCACACAGACGGAAGGGTCCACCCATGAAGATCCAGCTGCAGGACTAGGACAGTGATGGCACTGTAATTTACACTGTGCACTCTAAACTGTTCTAGCTGGCAGCTATGTTAGGTTCTTATCCTCTTATATGGGGACAGAGACCCACATTGTGCTAGCAAATGGTTACATATATACATGTATAAATCATTAATAATGTGATGTTAGTTCATTAAGAGGAAGATACAAATCTTGTCATACCTGAGTACTGGGCACACGGAAACTCTATTGTATACAGTATTGTCTTCTCTGTATACTTCTGTTTGTTTTTCTTCTCCTGTATTTTCTTTTATTAAAAAGGCTGCTTATCTTCAAAGCTGTTTGTCACAGTGTAGCAGATCAGATCAAAAGGTTCATGGATGATACATTCAGGATATGCCTACATTTGAAGTTTTCAGTGTTTTTTAACACATTAATTAGCAAATGTTAATGGTGGGCAAGCAGGGGCACGCCTTCCCCCAATGATCATCAGGGACACAGAGCTCCTCTGCCCTTAGGGCCACAGTGGGGGCACAGAACATGCCCCACCAAAAGCGGACAAATTTAAATTCTTGTGCACGCCCCTGAATGTTAACAAAAATGGTAGTACTACAATTCTAGTGCAAACACTAATGTTTGTTGTTAATTGTGTACCCAAACATGTATTGCTAGCTGTACTGAACCGTAAAGTACCAAGGAACAAATACTTATATCTTGTCCACACTAGAATGTATACAGGGCCGTCCCTACCCATACGCAAAGTACGCAGCTGCATAGGCACCAGGAAATTTTGGTCACCAAGTTCCTGGTGCCCTATGCAGCTGCGTGCTGCTCCAGCCCCTGCTCTGCCTCTTCCCCATGGCCCCCTTCCCCAGCCCCAGCCCCTGCTCCACCCCAGCCCCATCTCTTCCCACCCCTTGTCTGCCCCAGTCTCGCCCCCACTCCAAAGGCCCTGCCCCTGCTCTGCCCCAGCCTCACCTCCACTCCACCCCTTCCCAAAGCCCCCGCCCCTGCTGCTAATTCTGTTAATATTTGTTAATTCATAGCTGTTAAGACATGGCTAACTATTGAACTATAGACATACCCTTAGGTAGAAGATTACGCTAGAAAATTAGTTCTGTAGCCCTTTAAATGACTTACAAAACTACCAGCTTAATGAAAACATTAAATTATGAATATTTGCAATCCAAATTACTGCTTTCTTTTTATGCAGATATTGAATTATAAATTTAAGTAGATTATTAACTAGAAACAGTCTTTTAAAAATAAAGGTACTTAGAACTCTTGTACCATAGAGAGTTTGCGTTAGTGGCTAAAATGGATAAAGAATGAAATTATCAAAAGCTCTAAAGTGACTTTCAATGAGATTTAGGTGCCTAAGTGACTAAGTCTCTTTTGAAAATGGGACTTAGGCTTCTATAGTGGGATTTTAAAGAGTGCTTAACTTCTAGTGATTTCAGTGGGAGTTAGGTACATAGACATCTAAAGATCTGGTCCCTAGTCACTTAGACCCAAATACCTTTGAGGATCTAGGTGCTTAACTTCCATTGAAATCAACAGAAGTTAAATACCTAAATACCTTTGAGGATCTATGTATGCTTGAAAATTTTACGCCAAATCTCAAAAATGGATGTTCATTAATTCTGAAAACCCACCATGGTGAATTTTTTCACACATTTCTTCCCCAAATGTAAATGAGATGCATTTTTCATTAAATTAAATAAATGTAAGTGAACCCAACCTTATTAAATTCTTACTATAGTTTCTATAGTACTATTACTCTATATAGTATTGAAATTATCATAGAAAGACCTTTCCATGTATATCAAGAAAAGTATTATACTCTTTAGAGTACATATTTCTAACCTTTATATGTACAGTCCAATAAAAGGATGCTAGATGTGCATTTAATAACTGAAAACAACTGCGTTCTTACATAGATATGATAATACATCAGAAGAACATTGAATAAGGATGCACAACAATAGAAGCCTTGAAGCATGCTCACCTTAAAATGAGATTTAGTATTAATTATGAATGTTGAGGTAAGACTTCATATTAAAATCAATATGGCACATATCAATGGATTAAAAACTGGCAGGTCTGAAATTGTAATTGTAAATGGTTAATTCCCACAAGAAGGTGTTTTTCTACTAGTCATACAGCTAGGAACAAAGAATCAGGCCGTTCTTACAGGGTGGAGGACTATCTTGGGAAGCAGTGACTCTGAAAAAGACTTGAGATACTCAGCTGACCATAAACTGCCAGTGCAGTATTGTGGCTAAAAGGGCTAATGCAATCATTGGTTGTATCAACAGGGGAATATCAAATACAAGTAGAGAGGCATGGGTGGCAGGTATAATAAGCCAGGGGAGGCAAGCGCAACTGCTGCCACGGGACCCTGGGTGCAGGTTTGTGCAGAATTAGGTACTTTCTTTAACTTGAATAATGTATACGATAGTTCCGTTGCACTTAGGAAATATCTATTTTGAGATCCACTGCCCAAATATTTTAATGCAGAGCTGTGAACTAAAAATAATAATCAACTGTGGTAAATTCATTTAAGGTGTTAGTACCCTATCCTGCAATCCTGGCTGAGACAAAAAATAAAAAATAAGTCAGACAAATCCTGCCCTCACTTTCACCCCTGCAAACCCACTGAAGTTACTTGAACTGCAAAAATTGGATAATTGATTTCTGTGAGTGTGTTTTACCCAAGAAGGAACAAGATCAAGTCCCTAATACAAATTAAGAAGATATTTATGATGTGATTCATTTTGAATTGGTAATTGGCTTACCTGCTGATTTTTATTTATGTATTGGGACTGACAATCACCATTACCACTCCCATGCTGTTATATTCCTCCTAAAAATCTTGTAACAAGTGTATTGTAGGTTTGGGTTTTCCTTGAACATTTTATTGCTTCTCTTCACAATGTATTTTGTATTGATTGCTATAACAGATGGCTGTAATAACAACTGATTGCATTAATTATAGAATAGTTTACATTTATGTAGTGCATTTCACCCTCATGGGAATTCCAAAGCATTTCACAAACTACTGGGATCACTGTACATGAAAATTACATTAAAAAGTTTAAACTCAGATTAATTGGAATGTATTTAAACTGTCCCTGTAACCTTTCAAAAAGGAGGTAGGGTGAGGCAACTTTGGAACTAACTTGCTGTTTTCCTGAAAAAAGAGACCAAACATTTGAAAAAAAATCATTAAAGTAACATTCTTTTGACAAACTTGAACCTGTTGGGAAAACTAATTGGTTGTTTCTCAGCAAAGAGACAAGATGAGTGAATTAATACCTTCCACTGGACCAGCATCTGTTGTTGAGAGAGACAAGCTTTCGAGCTTACACAGAGTAAAGACTCAACCCTGCAGGATGCTGAGCTTTCTCAGTTCTCTACAGAAGGAGAATGCTCAGTACATCAGAGAATTAAACCCTGGGATTCTGGAGAACTCATTAAGATTTTTTTTATAGTACCTTGAAAATTAAGAACTGAAGCATATTTAAAAATAAATCAATCAATATATTGTAGTCAGAGAAAATAGCACTTGTGTTAGTGAATGCAAACACTGATGCTTTGTGCTGTGTTCCTTTCTCTCGCATCATACAATAGGCAGATTTATATCAAGTGTATATATTTATTTTTTAATGAAACTCCCTAGCTAATAATTTTCACTGTGATGTACTTTGATGATAGTACAATATTGTGCTACCTGGAGAAGAAGAACTACATTTTACAGTGTATTCACTCTCTGTCTTCTTGGAAGGCTCCAGGAACAGAGTACAAAATACCATAAAATGTATCACAGCCTTTTGTAACAACAAAGGCCGAATAACGCAACAAAAGAAGATCCTTTGATGTGTGATTGTGAGTGGTAGAACATATTAACCGTCAAAACGAGCTAATAATAGTGTCCCAACAATAACACTAAAGAAGTTGAAACACTACGAATAAGGTGACCTATAATTTTACAGTGCAATAAAATGTCTCATTAAATAAACTGTAACACAACCTATTTAGCTGGGTAAGCTGCAACTACCCCTAATTATGCCCAGATCAACAAACAGTGTCAGCAATCATTAATTAGTGTCTCACGATCCCTGATGATTCCCCCCTTCTCCCCACTTCAAACACCCATGATTCTAATATATCAGATTCTTCCTGAGGGATATTATAATACCCCAGCTCAAATTTTCCAGACAGGCTTAAAAACCTTAGGGTCAGATCATCTCCACCCATGTTAAAATTCACATGAAGTGCCTTTCAGGGAGGAAATCTACACAAAGGTTCCCTCACAGAGATTTTCCCCCACCCATGACCCCATTGGAGGGTTTGCTCCCTTCCTGTGGAAAGGATTTTGGGCTCATTCCCAAACCTGCATGATCCCAGGAGATAGCCATCCATGCTGAGGTTCTGTGTTTCCTCAGTGGCTGTGACCTCCAGGGAGCTTCTTGGCTTTCTGGCAGCACAGCCTCAATTGGGATCATCTGTGAATTTCATTAATGTTCACTCTGTCATTAATAAAGATGCTAAATGAAACTGGACCTTACACTGATCCCTGCAATTCCTCCTTAAAAGTCTCCCTTCCACCTCAGTATACTGTCATTTAGTTTTAGCCTTTGTTTACAGTCCTACTATGGCAATATTTGAATTCAAATCAGTTTGACAATTTTGAGTAATATTTCAGAAGATGCAATCAAGTGTTTTACAAAAATTCAAACATAGAACATATATTGCATTCCTGTTGTCCACCAAGGCCCCAGTCCTGCAGTCTTTATTCATACAGGCAAGGCTTATGTGAGAGGTTCTGATGATTTTTACTTCCTTAATGGAAATCCACAGGGTCAGCAAGGGACTATGCAGTGGAGAGCAATTGGTCCCTGCTCCACTTGTGTATCATTCCCCCTGCCTCTTCAAGCCCAGCGAAGGTCAGAGTTATCTTCAGGGTCCCAAAGGAATGTTCCATCAAGCTGCAGCTCTCTCACACCCCTCCTGCTAGGGGTGGTGGGGGAGAGAGAGATCTACTGATTTTCACTCCCTTCTGCTTATGAGAACAGAGGAGTCAATCTATTGAGGATATTATGAACAAAATTAAATCATAGCACCTTATCGCTAAAAGCCTGCTGCCACAAGGTGCTGGCCCCCTCCTACTGGAGAGTGCTGACCATCTGCAACACACTTTGAAATCAGGGGGAGAGAGGAGGATAGTCAATATTGACCAGTATGTACTTGCCCACTTGTGTTTTTGAGTTCTAAGGACTGTTCCTTCTAGCACAGGTTTTCCCCCACAGAAATCAATAATTCTGACCAAAAAGTATATCAAAACGTGTGTTGGACATCTTTAGGGAAATTGTGAATTCCAAAACTGAGGATGTTATTACATTTCCACTACACTGGTCCTCTGTCATTGATACAGGAATCTCAGTTTTCCAACCTGGGCACTCTCATAAGAGATCCAAACCCTGCATTTGGTCTCCCCCGAAATGAAGATTTGCAGTAGGTGTGTAATAGGGTTCACCAACCACAACAGCAACTTCTCTAGGCCTGGTCGGGCATAGCAGCTTTCTCCCCATATGGAACCCCATCAATGGTCATTGCTGCAGTGGTCTCTCATCCCATAAATCAGTGTTCCCTTCTCACAACTCAGCCCTCCAACTAGGTCACTATATGGTCATCCCCCCCATGCTTCCAGGGTATCCAAATCTCCCCAGACCAACTGCCTGGATGGCACCTCCAACAGTCTTGTGCCACTTCCCAGTGGCTGATAAAGGAAAAACTTGGATTCCCCTGTGTTCCAGTCCAAGGACCCTATAACCAGCAGGCAAGGTCTACACAGCCCCCCTCATTGTTGCTGTTTTCCTGGGCTTCTTTCTTCTCTGGTCCTTATTCTTTACAACTCCTCTGGGGTTGGGGCTTCTTCCTAGGCTAGGATCCCAGGGCTTATTCTCCCCCTGTGAATTGTTGTTGCTTCCATCTCTGTCGTTATCATCATTGTCTTCTTCTCCCACCCAGCGAGTGACTCCAGGTTCGACCCCGTACTACAAACTTCCTCTCGTTATATTCCTTACATAGCTTTGCCCCCAGATGGGCTTCATCAGAAATTAGAATTTCTTCAAGTGCTTGCACATGTCCATTCCACTGCAGGTGTGTGCGTGCCCTGAGCAGAGTCACCGGAAATTTTTCCCTCAGTGGTACCCATCAGGGCAGCTCAGGCACCCTCCAGTGCCACAAGCATATAGTGTGGTATAAAGGGCCCAGCTGACCCTGTGCTCTTCTTTCCAGTTCCTTCTTTCCAGCCAATCGCTGATGTAGAGGGGTAAGAGGGCAGGTCATGGAATGGACATGAGCAACACATCTCGAAGAACAAAAAAAAAAGAAAAATGAGTACTTGTGGCACCTTAGAGACTAACCAATTTATTTGAGCATAAGCTTTCGTGAGCTACAGCTTACTTCATCGGATGCATTCAGTGGAAAATACAATGAGGAGATTTATATACACACAGAACATGAAAAAATGGGTGTTGTCATACATACTGTAAGGAGAGTGATCACTTAAGATGAGCTATTACCAGCAGGAGAGCGGGGGGGCAAGGAAAGAAAACCTTTTGTAGTGATAATTAAGGTGGGCCATTTCCAGCAGTTAACAAGAACATCTGAGGAACATTAACTCCCCTCCCCCCTCCCCGCCCTCGGTCCTGTTCCTCAGATATTCTTGTTAACTGCTGGAAATGGCCCACCTTAATTATCACTACAAAAGGTTTTCTTTGCCCGCCCCCTGCCCTCCTGCTGGTAATAGCTCATCTTAAGTGATCACGCTCCTTACAGTGTGTATGACACCCATTTTTTCATGTTCTGTATGTATATAAATCTCCCCACTGTATTTTCCACTGAATGCATCCGATGAAGTGAGCTGTAGCTCACGAAAGCTTATGCTCAAATAAATTGGTTAGTCTCTAAGGTGCCACAAGTACTCCTTTTCTTTTTGCAAATACAGACTAATGCGGCTGCTACTCTGAAACCGAAGAACAGTTATGGAAAGGTTAGTAACTTTTTTTTTTTTTTTTTATATAAATCCCAGGGCCTCCCTTCAGGTGCAATTCTGAAGGTTAATTGGCCTCTTCTGGTCCATCTTAACCCCTTTAGAGCTGGTGTGGGGTGAAAACCCCATCAAAAGGTGCATAAATAACTATTTTCTGGACTTAAATTTACATTTAAGTACCCAAATTAAGGGTTTGGATGTTGCTATTTGAAAACTGGGACCACAAGCTCATTAAAGTTGTTTTAGTGTTTTGCCATTCAACTTAAGCAAACCAATGTTTTCCCACTCTACTTAAGGAGATATAAGTTGTAAGCTCTTTGTGGCAGAGACTGTATCCTTGAATGTTTTACAATGCAGCCCTTTAGTGCTACCGTATGTAAATATGAAATAAGGATTGATTGATCACAGTTTTATAAACACACCTGGGATCAATAACTGAAAAAGAAAAACAATGAAAATTCTACCATAAGAGAACACCATGCATGTATGAAGTGCCTACACTGTATCTTACTCCATCTTGTTCTTTACTTTTGCTTGTGATGCTTTTCCCTTGTGGCGTTTTATACACCAGATTTTTTTTTTTAAATAAAGACAGATGACAAAAAGTATTTTGCTTTTTTTGGTGTGTGCAATTCTGAGTACTGTTAAGTGTCATCAAAATACTATATATTGTTTATTTCAAAAGAAAAGAAAGAAAGTCCAGCTAGAGTAGCTTCTCCAAAAAAAAATCTACATAAAATGCCCAAAATCTTGGAATATATCACAAAATAAGCAGGGTAGGAAATGGAGGTACATGTAAAACATATTGCAGAAATAGAGTTGCCAACTTTCTAATCACACAAAACCAAACACCCTACTCCTGTCCTGCCCTTTCTCCACCCCTTCTGGCATGTCCAGCTCCTAAGTGTAGGGGCGGCAAAAGAGTCTCCGCATGCTGCCCCCACACCCACAGGCACTGCCCCTGCGGCTCCCATTGGCTGCAGTTGCCAACCAGTGGGAGCTGCGGAGCCAGCGCTTGGGGTGGAGGCAGTGCACGGAGCCTCCCTGGCCACCTCTGCGCTTAGGAGCTGCAAGGACATGCCAGCTGCTTCTGACAGCTGTGCAAAGCCAGGGCAGGCAGGGAGCGTGCTTTAGCCCCGCTGTGCAGCCAACTCAACTTTTAATGGCTGCCAGGGTCCCTTTTCAACCAGGTATTCCAGTCGAAAACCAGATGTCTGGCAACCCTATGAAGAAATACCATGGTGCTCATTTGTAATTCTTGGAATTTTAATTTCCATGTCATAATATTGTTTCATCCAAATTACTCCAGTTTTTCTTGTGAAGAAACTTATTAATCTTCTTTAGTCTAACAGGAAGAAAAGCTAAAAGTTTGAATTTAACTTATAATGGATAATGAATTTTAAGCTTGAAATGATTAGTTTGGTTATTGGTAGGTACATATTTTTATTGAACAGCTCGAAGTCAATAAGAAGGTTAATTTCTCTAAGTCAGTGCATGAACATACAAGATGTTTCTTCTTAGACTACTGAAATATCAAGAGTATATAATCACATTTGGGGAAAATAAATTATTCTTCTATGCTTTGTATGAGGTGTTTACAAGCTTTTCTTCATGCCAAAAACTTATTGAGGGGAAAGGAGGAGGAAACAGATCAGAGACAGTAAAGTCATTAGGAAATGATGGAGTATGTTGCTAAATGTCAACAAATGTGTTCCTCCCCCAACTTTGCTTGAGCAAGAGGAACATATCCACTAGTAAGTCTTGAAAATGTACAGTGGTTTGTATAGATGGGTTAGTTTTTATGCTTGTAAAAAAAGCATACTCTATACATTAAACATTACCTATATATAAATTACACACACACACACGGCAACTTTGTTTCCATTTTTTTATTTTACTGAATATATGTTGAGCCTTTCCTTAATGAACATGCCTGCATATCAGTGGAGGAATGTTAGTAAAGACATTTGTATGAAGCGTTGTAGCTGTGTTGGTCCCAGGATATTAGAGAGACAAGTTGGGTGAGGTAATATCTTTTATTGGACCAGCTTCTGCTGGTGAGAGAGAGAAGCTTTCAAGCTTAACCAGAGCTCTTCTTCAGGTCTGGGAAATGTACTCAGTGTCACAACTAAATACCAGGTGGAACAGATTGTGTAGCATAAATAGTTAGCACATATTTCAAAGGACCATTCAAAGTGAAGTGGCTCATTAATATCTCTCCCAGAAGCCTGACCAGTGTAAGTTTATTATCCAGCTACCTTTCCCTCAGTGTGGAGAGAACCATGCACCAGCCCCTGTTCCTGAGCAGATTTCCTTTTAAACTTCAAAACACACTGTTTTAGGTTAAAAAACAAACAAACCCAAAACACATATTAACTACAGAAAGATAGATTTTCAGTGATTATAAGTAATAAGTATACAGATCAAAGTTGGTTATCTAAGAAATAAAACAAATTCACAATCTGAATTCTGTTAACTAGACAAGATTTGAATCAAGCAGTGTCTCACCCTGATAGATAATACAAGCAAGTCATAGATCTTCCATACACAGGCTAGAAATCCCTTCAGCCTGGGATTACCTCCCCAGTTCAGTCTTTGTTCCTGAGGTGTTTCCAGGTGTTTGGGGGGAGTGAGGCCAAGTGATGATGTCACTTCCCCTTTTATAACTTCTGCCATGTGGCAGGAACTTCATTGTCCCAGAGAAAGCCCCCAATATAGCTAGTAGAAAAGTATAGGCACAAGATGGAGTCCAGTGTCACATGAGCTGGTCACATGCTTTTGCATGCTTTGATAAATCATAGTAGGTGCCATTACCCATATTCTGGCTAGAATGTTCACAGGAAAGTCCATCAGATGGTGATAAGCTTCACCCATGGCCCATTGTGTTCACTGATGGGTCATCAACTTGAATAGTTCATTACATCCAATCTTGCCAGCACATTGTGAAACTACCTTGTGGGAGTTACCACAGGAACAAACACATTTAAAATACAGGTACTTAGTCAATATTCATAACTTCAGATACAAAAAAGTGATACATGCATACAAATAGGATAATCATATTCACCAAACCATAACTTTTCCATTGACATTTCACATGATATGCTTTGTAAAAGATACATCATAATTATATCATGCTAAATGTGGGGGTGCCAGGTTTGCTTTGGGGTACAAAGCATCACGAGTGGGTTATAGGTTGTTGTAATAAGCCATAAATCTAGTGTCTGTTCACTCCATGATTTTTAGTGTCTACCAAAGTTATGAATTTAAGCTTCCAGGCTTGTCTTTTGAAGGTGTTTTTCAGGTTTCCTTTGAGGATGAGGACGGAGAGGTCAGATATAGAATGATCACTTTGTGAAAAGTGTTTGCTCATGGGTGATATGGTGTTTTCGTCATTTATCATTTTTCTGTGTGAATTCATTTGAGAGAGTAGCAATTGTCTGGTTTCCCCCACATTGTTGGTCGTGGTGCATTTAGAGCAGTGGATGAGGTATACCACATGTTGTGATAGGCATGTGTAGGACTCATGGATTTTTAAAAGTGTGTGGTGGAGGCTGTTGATCATTGTAGCAGTGGACATATGTCTACAGGTTTTGCATCTGTTGTTCTGGCAGGGTGTGGTGGTGTTTTGAGTTCATGTGCTCTGGTTTGTGGGGAGCTTGCTTCTGACGATGAGCTTGGCAAGGCTGGGGGGTTGTTTGAAGGCTAGAAGAAGGGTTTGGGGAAAGATTTATTTCAGGATGTGATCCTCATCAAATATAGATTATAATTGCTTGATGATACCTTGTATGGATTCCTAGTATCCATAGCTGTTCCCATGGTATGGGCAGAGTGTTGTTGAATGTTGAATTTCATCCTCACTGTAACTGCTTATAAACCCAGCTCAGGGTGGGATCATTTCTTTGTTCTTCCACAAAGTCCCCTTCATTGGACAGGAGGTCTAAGTTGATGGGTGGTGGCTTGTCCCAATGACCCTGGTCGGGTCTAGGCAACAGGTCCTTCACCTGTAAGGATGTTCTTTGTCCTGGATCTTCATCTTCCTTTGAGCCCCCTTCCCAAGGCTTCCTCTCAGCTACTGCGGCCATCTCCTGCCTTCTCAGGTCTTCCGGCCTCAGCTCCACTTTCTCCATTGAGGCATCCCACCACCCTTTGACATTTCCTTGGAGAACTTCCAGTTGCACTCAAGTATGACCAGGTAGATCAGGTCTTTTGTCACTATGGCCCGTACTGTTTCTGGGTTTTCTTGTGTGGTCAGTCATATTTCTCTCATTGGGTAGGGTCATATGTCCTATGGATACACTGGAGGTAGATTATGTCACCAGCTTTATCTCCTGTTTCCACCAACCTCTCCTGGACTAAGGTCTGGCTATAGACTGAGTCTACCAGCCCTTGTACTGCTACTCCATCCACTTGTGTCGGGATGAAGATCTTCCCAGGGCTCCTGTTTCAAGCCCTGTTATCGGCTGTCCAGGTCTGCTCGTAATTAAAGTCCATGAACAGGCAGGCATTTCTGAGGTGTACATGCTGGCCACATGCAAAACAGCTCCCAGTGAGCGGAGTTGGTTTCTTGGTAGTTTCTCCCAAGGGGGAAAATCCCCTTAGATAGGGTTGCTTGGCCATGCCAGGTGAGCCCTTCCTAATCAGTGGATTGTGCATCCAAGTTCCCTCAGCTAACTTTGTCAGTATTTGCGTATGATGCTCCTCTGGGACCCAGGGCACACAGGACCAACTTTCAGTTTGTTTCAACCTCTGCCACAAGGGACATCAGGTACTTCTCTACCAACTCAATACTGCCTCTGCCAATGTTTCCAGCCAATGTCTCACCACATATTTGTGTCTTCCTGCTGGAAGGATTTGGGGGAATTGTTCTATGATGGTATTTTCTGTCACCTAAACACCGGTATGTCCCTCTGGCTGGAGACACCACCAGCAGTGTTACTTCAGGCTCTGAGCAACTGCCCATGGCCGTGTGCCGGAGGAATTTCTCCAGGTGGAACTGTTGTTGATAGGTTTCTGATGAGATGTTGAAGATATCAAAGATGGCTGCTTTGACATGCAAGTAGTCTGGGGCAGTCATTGTGGTAAGACTCCAGTCTGCAGCCTGGGCCAGTCCGGTCAAAGTAAGGGGCCAATCTGATGACCATCTGCTCAAAAGTGACAAGGAACATCTTGGGGTTGTCTGTGGGCCCCATTTTTGTCAGCTTTACCGGGGTTGGATCAGCATTCACCCTCTAATGGATAGTCTCACGGTCACCCTGAATAAACCACTGTTGTTGCTCTTGCTGTCATGCTGCCATATCCTTAATCATCTGCTGCCGCTGTTGGGCAGAGAGCTGCTGGAGCAGTTGGCTCTGCTGTTGCTGATGCCGCTGTTGGTTTCAAGAACCCATTTTATCAGTTCCTCAATATCCATCCATGGCTGAGTGTGTGGTTTATTTTTTTTCCTTTCTTTTGACCTGATATAAGGCTTGGACACTATTGTGCTCCTGTTTTCTACCAAATATAATAGGATCCTTGTTGAGCTGGGTGGTCTAGTGGTTAGCGCCTAGCCAGTATGGGGGCAGTGGTAGTGGAGCCCAGACCTGCCCACTACACTGGGCTCAAACCCAGGGCCCTTGGAGGGTCAACAGTGTTTGGCCTCCAAGGGGGCCCCCTGAGTTACCCTCCCTGGGTCACTTCCTACCACTACTTTCTTTCCTCAGCTTCTGGTCCCAGATAAGGTAAAAGAAACAAAACTGCCAGCCCCAACAGGGCTCAGCATATGGTCCTGTTCCCTCATGGAGGCTTCTCTGGCCCCTTTGCCAGAAGCCTTCAGGATAGGTCTGTCTTCCCTCCCAGTCTCCCCCTTCTGAGCTTGGTTGCTCCCTTTTCAACCCTGTCTCCAGCTGGAGCATGCTCTGCAAGGTTGGAGGAACGGTGCTACCCGGGTCCAGTATTGTCCTTTAACCCTTTCTGGCCCAATGCGTGGCATTTGTGTACCCCATCACACTCACCCATAACAATTTTATGTTCAGCAGCAAACACTTTGCCCAAATCATGGGAACAGGCATGGGTACTAGGATGGCTCCCCAGTATACCAACCCCTTCATGGGCCACTTTGAAGAAAATTTTTGGACGAATGCACCATAAAACCAATGATATACCTCAGATACACCAATGATATTTTCATCTTCTGGACAGAAGACCTTAACTCCCTCAGATTTTCACTACAACTGTAGTTGTCTAGAACAATCCCTCACTAGCATCAACTTCCTGGACACCACAAACAGCTTCAACAAGGGACCTCTACAGACAACTATATACAAGAAACTTCACAAATCCAGTAACCACTACAAAATCTGTTATTTACAGTCTGACACTCAGATTCCACAGAATATGCTCCAAAGAGAAAGTCCGGCACATACACAGTAGTACACTTAAAACTGCCTTCACTAAACCAAGACATTCCACCAGAGTATATAGCACCATGGAATATGCCACCCAAATATCCCAAGACAACCTCCTTAAATACAGAAATAAAGCCCCCTCTGACCTCACACCCCTAGTTGTCTCCTACCACCCCACACTCAAACCATATGGAGTATCATTAAACAGTTATAACCCATACTTGATGGGGACCACATGCTGAAAGATATATCTTTCCTGAACCCCTCTTCTGGATTTCAAACAAATCCCCAGCCCCTCCAAACTCATCCTCAGAAGCAAGCTCCCCACAGACCAGAACACACCAACTCAAAGTGGCACCAGACCCTGCCAGAACAACAGATGCAAAACCTGCAGACGTATCTCCACTGCTACAGCGATCAACACCCCCCACAACACACCTTTCAAAATCCTTGAATCCTACACATGCCTATAACAACGTGAAGTGTACCTCATCCAGTGCACTAAATGCAACGGCAACTATGTGGATGAAACCAATTAATCACCATGCTCTCGAATGAATTCACACAGAAAAATGATAAAAGACAAAACCACCACATCACCTGTGGGTGATCACTTTTCATACTCTCTATATCTGACCTATCCATCCTCAAAGGAAACCTGCAAACCACCTTCAAAAGACAAGACTGGGAGCTTAAATTCATAACTTTGCTAGACACTAAAAAGCATGGACTGAATAGAGACAATGGAGTTATGGCTTATTAGAACAAATCTATAACTGACCAATTCCCAATCCTCCCATGACTGGAGAGGTGTTAACAGGCCACTTCACCTTGAATGGTCCCTTGAAATATGAGAGAGAGAAGGTGCATGAGATAATATTTTTTATTGGACTAACTTCTGTTGGTGGGAGAGACAGGCTTTTAAGCTTACAAGCTTGCCTTGGTCCAATACAAGATATTACCTTACCCAAATTGTCTCTATCTTGGGACTGACATGGCTACAACACTGCATACCTTGAAATAAGGGTTAACTCGGTGGTCCCCAAACTGTGCGGCTCATCACCATGGGAGTGCGCAGCAGGGCCTGGGCCAGCCCCCATGGAGGCAGGGAGGGAGCACCACCCAGCCCCACTGCATCCCAAGACACAGCTCCACTCCACCCCCAGCCCAGCTCTGGCCCCAGCTGAAGCTACACTCTGTCCCCTGCTCCACCGCAGCCCAGCTCTGCTCCGATTCCCTCTCTGCCCCCAGGCCAGCTCTGATCTAGCCCAGCTTTTCCCCCATCCCCAGTTGTGCCCCCAGCTTCACCTTCAGCCCAAGCTCCTCTGCTGAGCCAACTGTGCAGTAATGGCAGGGGGTGGGGGGCAGGCCACAGACATATTCTATTACTGGTAAGGGGGATCGTGACGGGAAAAGTTTGGGCACCACTGGGTTAACTATTTATGCTAACAATCTGTTCCAACTGGTATTTAACTCTGACACTGTGTACATTTCCCAGACCTGAAGAAGAGCTCTGTGTAAGCTCAAAAGCTTGTCTCCCTCACCAACAGAAGTTGGTCCAGTGAAATATATTACCTCACCCACTTTGTCTCAGTTGACATTTGGCAGCCTGCAAGATTCATGTGTGAGCTTGCTCTGAAGTACTTGGGTATACAGAGTGCTTACCTTTTACACTGAGCAAATAGAAATCATACCAAATGTAAAATAATTTAATTGTCTTTTATCAGGAAACAAGTATGATTGTATGTGAACTGCTTTTAAATAAGTATGAAAAGCATGTACTTTGCAAAACTAAGTGAAAAGATAGGTTTCAGAGTAACAGCCATGTTAGTCTGTATTCGCAAAAAGAAAAGGAGTACTTGTGGCACCTTAGAGACTAACCAATTTATTTGAGCATGAGCTTTCGTGAGCTACAGCTCACTTCATCGGATGCATACTGTGGAAACTGCAGAAGACATATCAAAACAGTATGCATCCGATGAAGTGAGCTGTAGCTCACGAAAGCTCATGCTCAAATAAATTGGTTAGTCTCTAAGGTGCCACAAGTACTCCTTTTCTTTAAGTGAAAAGAGATTCATTGTGGATAGTTAAATTAACTATACAATAGTGTGATTTATTGTGCATTATTTTGAGATTAAATAGACTGTATTGTGCTGTATGTTTTTGTAAAAATTTAAAATTCCAATACATGTGAGTACATTGTGAAAGAGTAGTTTCTGAAAAATCAATTTCTCACTTGGTATGTTATAGCTAGTCAGTAAAGTGCTTGCTTTACAATTCAATGAGGAATTAGGATGGCATCATGAAAATAAGATACCTTTTCTGTTCCAATTAATATATTAAGTATGCACTATCAGATGCTTTTAAGATCTGTTCAATTCAATTTCACTCTCTCAGACACACCTCCTTCCTCCATTCCCTCTTATATCATATCCTTGAAACTCTTAGGGCTACCTATATGCATAACTATGCAGAACAAAACCACAAATGTGTTGATTTGAAATTCCATTTAACTAGCTTTTGAATTTCACCCTACTCTTCTTTGAGGCCAATACTGACTCTTATCACTTCATTTCAGAATAAAGTGTCCTATGATTCATGGAAACAGTAGCCACTGTAGATGCTTATGGGGCCGCAACTTTGTGGCTTCACAGATGATCATAGGCTGGCTTTAATCAGTCCTTGCTGTTTATATATAAAGTTATAAAATTCTCCTTTTAAATTTGCATTGTATTATCAATGTATTTGAATGCACAGTGAGACTCAGATCTTCTGCTGCAATTAGTGAATGTAGATTTCAACACATTTTAAATGTCAATTAATTCTGAATAAAAAGCTGGGAAATGTTGAAATCTGTTTTACTAGGGCAGTTCTTTATTATGGCAACATAATAGTAATGCTAGTTACTCTGTTACAGCAAATAGTAGTTCCAACTTCTTCCTTACCAGCCCAAATTGAAGAGTATGCTTTCTCGAATCTCTACCGGTATCTTAAGATGCTGCAATAGAAACTCCCAGGGTAAAATCCTAAATTAAAAACTGAACTGAACATTTTTAGTAGCCATGAAAGAGAAAGCTAATTGCTGAAAATTTCAAAGTACCAGGGATATTTCAGCTAGTCTAATACAGAGATCTTGAACTGGGGGTGGGCCTCCTTAGGAAGGTGCGGAATGTATTCTGAGGGTGCATGAGACACTTTAGGGGAAAAAATGTACTGTGTACATTTTACCCACAGCAATGAATAACTAGCAGAGGTGATTCCTCCAGACATATCAGGTCCTCAGGTGGTGTTGTGCATTTGATTCTAGGTGGCACTGTGCATTTTGACAGATTTCTGTTACACTTGCATAGCATTATACAAAGTCGTTGACATCTGTAAGTTAATTTGTTTGCTATGATGCGGTGTGAACATTTAATTATAACTATTAACCACAATCACAGTTTTGCTTTTGCTCTTATTACAATGGATTGTTGGCTTAGTTTGAGTGAATGCCTTACTGTTTTTAATATTTAGTGATACTTTCATGTTGATTTTTTAAATCGGTATATGTACTTGTGTGGTGGGAGGAGGGGCATAAACTACTACAGACCCAAAGAAGGGGATGTGATCAAATAAGTTTGAGAACCACTGGTCTAAGAAAAAAAATTCTAAAGCTCTTACACATTAACTTTAAACTATTATGAACAGCTGCTTTTGTAGGTGTGATGGGTTTCCCCTGGGGTGCCACCTGAAACTGGGGTACCACTGAGCCCTCTGACTCACCAGCCTGGGCTCCCTCTCACACTGTGCTGCTGTGACAAGCTGCAGACCAGCTCCTGATCCTACACTTCCACCAGCATTCACCCAGGTAGGGATACACCCAGCTGGAGTTACATACAGGCACTCTGACCAGCCACTGCATGAACCAACAATAGAGAGGCTACAGCTAAAATAACCACCAGCTTCCCAGCCTAGGACTCCAGACCAGTATGAATTCATTATCCAGTTCAACTCCCCTTCAATGTGGAAAGGAAATGCATAAGCCTTTGCCCTTTGAGCTAAGATTTCCAAGCACTTCATTCCAAATTTACTGGTTTAGATTAAAACATAAAATAAGTTTATTAACTACAAAAGATAGATTTTAAGTGATTATAAGTGATAGCGAACAGATCAAAGCAGATTACCTAGTAAACAAAAATGCAAACTAAGTTTAACATACTAGAAGGATAGAATTTGAATTAACAATCTCTCACCCTGACTGATGATATAAGCAGATTCTCAAAACTCAAGCTGCACTTGCTTTGTAGCTTGGGATCCCCACCCCGCATTTCCAGTCCTTTTCTTTTGGAGCTTCTCCTAGGCATTCAGTTGTGGGGGAGTGAAGAACAACTAGTGATGTCAGTCCCTGCCTTATATAGCTTTAGCATATGGTAGGAACCCTTTGTCCCAAACTCAGTTTGTGGAAAAACACTGATATCCAATATGGAGTTCCATGTCATGTGGCCTGGTCACATGCCCTTTTATACTTGCTGAGTCATAGCAACCATTACTTACAGGCTATCTGGAATGTTCTCAGGAAGGTTTACCAAGTGGGGGATAAGCTTCTCCTAACGCCTATTGTTTTTCCTAATGATCCATTACCTTGAATAGGCCCTTCACAGACAGCTATCTAGAGTGGAAGCATTTTGCCTAGTGGGTGTTGCCCACATGTAACTACATTTGAAATACAGATACATAATCAATATTCATAACTTCAGATACAAAAATGATACATGCACACAAATAGGATGATCATATTTAGCAAATCATAACTTTTCCAAGGACACCTCACATGACTTATCTTGCATAAAATACATTATACTTATGTCATAATCATATAATAATAATATCACTATGAAGAATATGGGGTGCAGTGTCACAGTAGGTATCATATGATACATGCTGTTGTTTAGTTATGTTTTCGTTTGTTAAATAGATTCCTTTTGTTTCACAGTGCTAATTTAGGGCCTTAAATGTAATGATAACTTAGTGGATATTGTCCTTTATTCTCACATACAGTCAATGGGCAGTTCCATGGAGAGCATGAGTAAAGAATATGTACCTCCTAGAGGCAGAAATGAATGATCACAATATACTGATCTTTCTTGGCTAAGTGCCACATTTTCACGTTATCAGGCATCCATTTCACTAAGGGGTTAATTCTTACAGATAGCTAATGTTCACTGTGCTTCTGCTAGAATACATTCAGTATAAAATATTGATACTAATCTCTTGGAATTAGCATTAAGAAAACTAGTTTGTTCAAGATAATGGTATTAAAAGAAGAGTAAAAATGAGAACTGGAAATAAGCTAATACAATCCTTTTTTACAATATGGACATCAAAGGGAAGAATTGGGAAATGTTGTATATCTGACCTTGATTTTGGGAAAGATTCTAAATCTTTGCTAAGGGGCAAAATAGAACACTTTGAGATGTACAAAGTGGTTAGAGATAGTCTGATGGATTTACAGAGGGGAGTTCATAGTTAGAAAACTGGATTTGATGAAAAGGAAACACAGAGCTAAATATTTTCAGAGTAATGATGTCCAAAATGTGTCTCAATCTCTCTGCTCACTTCACTTATACATTGAACAGAAGGGGTGATAAAATGGAACCCTTTGTAAGTCTGCTGGTAAGAGTCTTCAGGGAGCAAAAAAACAACATTATCATTTATGATCTCTATGGAAGAAAAGAGAAACACACTGGAGGGACACTCCATTAGCACCACCAGATCCTGCCAACAAGTCAGTAATATCTGGTGTAAAAAAACCTGGTGAATTTAATAAAATCAACATGGACACCTTACCATGGTCCTTTGCCAGAAAGAGATAATCAACCAAGACTATCAATACAACCTTCATTCCACACCCAGACCTGAAATCAACTATGGGATTCAATAAATCTGTAGAATCCAAGTATGGTTGGAGCTGCCCAGTAGCCTTTTTCTCAATAACTTTTCCTAAGAAAAGGAAGTTTGAGATGGGATGGTAACTAGCAAGGTCATTAATATCTAACCACCATCAACCATTTAAAGTCAGGTGGAACTTTGCCCTTCATAAGAGACCTCCATTAGGGGCCCATAGTTTTTACTGGCCTTAAGCCGTGAAGAATGTGGGTCTGTCTAACAAGTCAGAAGAAAGAAAGCTGGTCAACATGTTCCAAATTTCAAATTTCCAACAATTTTCTTTGAAGATTTTTGGGTTTTCCAACCAGCTCTAGTGCTGGGAAATGTTATTTACCTGGGTCTGAACAGGGAGTTGGACATCAGGGCCTAGGCCACCTAAGAAGAGTTAAACTCCAAACTCTCCTGGACTTATTGGTAGGATTCTGGTAGGTCCACCACATAAACTCCAACTTCCACTTCCTCTGCTTCATGTCACCTTGTAAATGATGACTTCCTAAAAGGATGATGCAGGGAAGAAAGTGTCCTGATGCCACCATTTCAATATTTGAGGACAGATAGTTACAATTGTCCACTGTTGCAGCCTGGTGACCTGATGACTTTGCAGTACATATCCTGTAGACCATTTCAGAACCACATTGGGTCCATCAGTCTCCAATGCTGAGGAAAGGTCTGCACCACTATTATGAGGAGTGGTTAAGAAAATTAGGATTATATTAATTAGAAAGAGGGGATTTATTCAGATTTATAAAACATATGCTGGGAAACTCCAAATTGAAATTAAGAAAGGACTAGCACTAAGGAATTTCAGACACATTCATAGAATCATAGAATATTAAAGTTGGAAGAGACCTCAGGAGGTCATCTAGTCCAATCCCCTGCTCAAAGCAGGACCAACACCAACTAAATCATCCCAGCCAAGGCTTTGTCAAGCTGGGCCTTAAAAACCTCTAAGGATGGAGATTCCACCACCTCCCTAGGTAACCCATTCCAGTGCTTCACCACCCTCCAAGTGAAATAGTGTTTCCTAATATCCAACCTAGACCTCCCCCACTGCAACTTGAGACCATTGCTTCTTGTTCTTGTTCCTTACAAAGAGGGTATTTATTGTGAGGAATGGACTATCAAAATTATTATTCATTAATATCTGTAGTGCTAAACAAGTTTAAAGATAAGATCACTCTCTCAAAGAACTTACAATCAAAATACGTGATATCAGGGCTTAAATGGGAGGTGGTGGTGCGATGAGTGGGTGTATGAGGGTACGGTTACCATAACCTTACCCAACATGCCATCTTGTATTTTAGAATCAACTCTTTCCTGTCATCATAATACATTTTAAAAGGAAGTCTCTTCCACTTCAGTTTGCAAAGAAAGCTTTCAAAACACAAACTGAGTGTAGCAATACAGTGATGTCTGCACAATCACTCTGAGAGGTGAACACTATCTCTATTCATCTCAGTAGGTGTTAACTCAGATGTCAAATGATGAAAATAGAAATATCAGCATTGTTAACTATTTCATTGGTAATAAAAGAATGTAGGAAAGGAAAGGGAGGATTGCAATCTGTTGAGCATGATGTCTTATTTAGATTCCATGAGTAGGTGGCACACAGGAGACACTACCATTGTTTATTTTTATCAGTCAAGCAGTCAAGCCTAAGAGTATCTGAGCCTCACTTGAGGGGAGTCAAGTAGGAGGAGCTCAGTAGACCCCATGGGTATAGCTGATCCCCAGTGAGGAGAAGCCAAATCCACAAAGGCCACTGGAATCCCACCCAGCACATGTAATCCTAATTTCAGCACTTGCACAATCTACTGTGAGTGCTGTTTCATGGTGGTGTCATTTTATGGGCAAACCCTGGAAAAGTACTACCACTTTTCTCCCCTCCGCCCCCAATTTGTGTCCTGGATGACATAAAGATGGATGATAGGGGATTGGATGCAACAAACAGAAATGTGGCAGAGTGGTGACATTTAGCCAATGCCCATTGTGATTTTGTGGCTGTGCAAATGGTTACTGAGTCGACCTCTTTGCTGAGATGCCACATAAATCCACAAAAAAATGTCAATTTTCCAGCAATCTTCCACTCCTCTGCATGTCTGCCTGCCAGTCCTTCTCCACACGAAGAGGTGTCTTCCATAACCGGGAGAGTTCAGTGGATTTTCTTCACCTGCTCTGTTCAGTGAGTTTCTTTTACCTGCATCTGCCCTTTCAATAATAGAGTGGGAAGCAACAAAAGATTCAACCCACTAAGGAAAACAGCAAAGACAAGAGTGACCTGTTCTATCAGGCCTTCTCTAAGAGGCAGAGTGGGCAAAAGCAATGAAAGCAGATAGAGGGAGCAGATAGAGAATGAAGGAAGGAGGTGGTTGCTCTCCAGGGTTCCTAAATTATACAGGAGTGGAGTTACTCTTGTGGCGATTACTCACAATGTATGCTGTGGACCTTCTCTTGCTACTCAGTCCCGAAGTAAAATTTTCAGATCTATGCAGCTGACAAGGGGGCCTGCCTTGTGACAATCTAAACCCTGCAAGAGTGGACCCTTGCTCCTGTGCAGGTTAGGAAATGCGAAAAGGGAAAGGTCACTGCCATGTGGAACTACTAATCTTTAGAGATCTCTGCTCCTTTTCATTTTGGAAACTGTAGTATGTAGTTCGTCATGTTGCTGTATTCTCAACTTGTCTCTCCAACCAGACCAAACTGAATCCTCTCCCAAAGAGCTCCCAAACCCCAGAGGAGAAATATTCCAGTATTACTATTAAAATAAATAACCTGCAGTGGTTAGAGTAGTATGCTTTTAGAATTAATGCAATATAACTAAAAGTTATAAAATAATTTTGTAATCAATTAGAACCAGTGCATAATGTGGCATGGCTCTCCTGCATAAATCAGCGGACTTTGACATATAATGTAGTCCTAATGTGCTTCACAGTACTAGGGGCTTTGAATTTAGCTGTGCATCTTTTTAATTCTACAATGTGGTGTTGACCTTTTTCTCCCTTGCATTTTTGCTAATGCTTCCAACACAAAGGGAGGAGTCAGTAAAAGAAATTGCCATTGTAAACAGAATTAGAAAAAAGAGTTAAGTACATAGAAGAAAGAAGATATGTAAAATACACATGCTGGCTAGATAGATAGACTTTAATGGCCCACGTGAGCTCCATCCTTCCCAAACTGTTGCTATTTCTCTTTACAAAATATGTGTATTGATTTTCTAACTGAATATATACAATGATGTGATTAATATCAATTCTGCACATCTATTTATACATAAGCCTCCACAATAGCTAGGATTTATAGTTTTATAAGGATGCAAAATAGAAACAGCGAAAACAATTCTTCCAAACCACCTTACAATATCAACAAAATGAAATGATCTGTAAGTATATTAACCTAAGGGCAGCCATATGTTAACCAAAACTCTGATAAAAGGAGTACTTGTGGCACGTTAGAGACTAACAAATTTGTTAGTTTCTAAGGTGCCACAAGTCCTCCTTTTCTTTTTGCGGATACAGACTAACACGGCTGCTACTCTGAAACTCTGATGTCTCCTTCACATAAAGAAATCAGAATGAATAAGCAACAATGATGGCTTAGTAGGCTTTTATTCAGTGTTAGATGGCTTTTGGATGATTCTTCTAACTGGAAAGATAACAAATTAATTGTACAGAAGGGCATAGTGGGAAAGGAGTAGAGTATTTAATAGGAAGGCAAACTAATTAAGTTGGTAACAATTATAGTAGTAGGCCTCTCAAGCTGTGATCTAATCAGATATCACAACCTAAGCAGGATTGGGCTGCATCAGTATTTGGATGAGAAAACCCAGATGCTGCAGGAAGTAGTGTTGATGATTCAGAAAGTGTCAATCTGACTCATTAATAAAGCAATACCAAGAATGATTATAGGACACACTATGGTGCTTAGATGTATTGGCTTTCAGATGAGATGTAAAACTAACAATTCTGGTGTCTTATGGTCATTAAAAATCCTATGCCACTTTTTCTTAAAGTTGAACTGTCAACTTGTTGCCCTAATGCCTAACTCAGTTTCAGTCTGGGTACTTACATTCTACCTATCTACATCCCCGCTGTAGTTTCAAGTAAATCTGTTATTTTTCACTCCCGGGCCTAAACATTCATGTTGTGTTCCTGAGAGACGTTAAACAGGTGCTGTATTGCTTCTCAGAGGTGGTTACACTTTAGTGCCTAGCACAGTGATTCGTATACAAATGCCCAAACCTGCTCACCTAAATAGGCCCATTGCAGTTGATAGGACTGTGAGAAAGCACGTAGATTTTGGCCTGTGGTTTGTGCAATCAGGATGCACCCAAACAGAGATTGAACACTAGGCCTATGGACCATGTATGTCCCATGTAAACCTTGTATTGACTTGAATGGTGCGTAGGCTTTGGACATGTGCCCAGTGCCGGATTTAGTGTTAGTGGGGCCCTGTGCGCAGCTTCATTTTCAGGGCCCCGACCTGGGGACCCAGCCAAGAAAAAGAACATTGTCTCTTATCTCCCCCCGGTTTTTATTCTTTTTTTCTTCATCCTCCTCCTATATTATAAATAATGGGAAGTAAATGAAATAAAGTGAGATACCTTGATTGGGGCAGGGGGTTGGGGTGAAGGAGGGAGTGCAGGGGGTGGGCTCTGGGAGGAAGTTTGGGTACAGGGTGTGGACTCTGGGCTGGGTCAGGGGTGCGGAAGGGGAGCAAGGGGGCAGTGCTTACCTCAGGCAGAGGGGCTCCCAAAGTGACCGACACCCCCCCCCAGAAGCAGCCCCTAGTGAGGGGGAGCCAGGGGGTCTCCATGCGCTGCTGCCCACCGGTGCTGCTCCCATTGGCCACAGTTCCCGGGCAATGGGAGCTGCAGAGTCGGCACTTGGGGTGGGGGCAGCATGCGGAAACCCCGCCCCCAGGGGCTGCAGGGACATGCCGGCTGCTTCCGGGAGCGAAGCGGCGTGGAGGGAGGGAGGCAGAGCGGGTAGGGAACCACCTTAGCCCTGCTGCTGGCACGTTTCTGCACGCCCCTTGAGGGGAGGGGGGCAGTGGGTCTCTGTGCGCTGCCCGGGGTGGGGGCAGTGTGCAGAGCTGCCTCCCCCTCTCCCAGAGCGCGCAGAGACATGCCACCAGCCGGCTGTTTCTGGGAGTGGCGTGGGGCCACTCGCCACGGCATGCAGGTAGCCTGCCTGCCTGAGCCCTGCTGCGCCCCCGGCCGGGACTCGGGGGCTGGTTGTCAGATATTTGTCCTGCATTTTGGGGGCTCCCGTGTCGTCGGGGGCCCTGCGCCACCGCACGGTTTGTTTCATGCTCAATCCCCTCCTGCCACTGTCACTTCAGAGTCCACTTGTTCAACTTTTGCAGTCGTCGTCGTATCCCCACAACTTGTCAAGTGATCAGATAATTCAGATGTTTCCTCGCCCATACTTTTTGATGAATGTCCTCTATCCAATACTTCAAGCTTATTAAAATAAGATGACAAACTGTCTTTTTGCTTAGCTTCATCTTCTTGCCTTGCCTTAATTTTTTGGTGTTTTTGACTGCCAGACTGTCACGGACTCACAGATTGTGCTCACTCTTGGCTGGTGCGGTCCGTGGTGGAGTGCCCCTTTCAGTGAGACAGCCCTTCTCCCTGGGCTGACCTCGATTTTAGGCAGATTAAAAATGTCTGAAAGAGCAGGAGCATTGCCATGGGTGGGCCGTGGACCACCCAGTTAGGTTTAATGCCAGTGGTGCTGGAACATTTTTAATAGTGGGGGTGCTGAAATCCAGATCCCAGTCCACCCCAGGCGTGGGTCCAGACCTGGGCGTGGGCTGCGGGGTGGCAGCCGGGACCATAGACACGGGAACTAGGGGTGTGGGCAGGGCTGCCGACAGAATTGCTGGGCCCCTGGGCAAGGTGGGGGGGCCTCAGGCAGAAAGGGCGGGGCTCGGGGGTCAGCCTCCTGCAGCCAGCCCTTCAGCGCTGCCCGGGCTGCGCTTCCCGAGGCTCCGGCAGTGATTTAAAGGGGTCAGCGCTCCAGCCACTGCTGCAGTAGTGGCAGTGTTGGCTGGGAGCCCCAGGCCCTTTTTAATCACTGGGCCCCGGGGCAGCTGCCCCTTTTGCCCGCCCTAGGTGCGGCCACATTTGTTGCGGGGCTCCGCTGGTGTCCCGCACCACTTATGTTAAAACATATTGTTAGGAGCACAGAAGCACCCAGGGTCCTGGGGAGACAGGGAGGTGCCCAAGCCCAGCCACGGGGGCTGCAGTGTGGCCTTGGAAGCTAAGGGTGATCGCAGCCGCCTCCTTTGCAAGGACCCAGCAGCCAGGAGAGGCGAGCAGAGATCAGCGCGCAGAGGCAGCAGGGCGCTCAGGTGGCCGCTGATGGAGCCGTGCCCCACCCATCACCGTCAGGTGGGTGTTCAGCCCATGCAGGTCTCTGCCCACTTCTACGGCCCAGCCAGCAGGGTGGCAGCAGAGCCCGCAGAGCCTGCAGAGCCCTGGGCATGGGCTGGCAGCCGGCACCCCAGGCGCCCTGGAGGCAGCGCACGAGCGGAGCCGCCATGGGGCTGGAGAAGGACACAGGAGGCACCAAGATCTTCATGGCCGAGCATGGCTTCGGGTGCCCCGGGGAGGCAGCTGGGACACTGGGTGTGGTGAGGCCACCAGGACCCTGGGCATGGGGCAGAAGCGGAGCCCAAAGAGCCTGGGTGCGAGGTAGCAGCGGAGCCCTGCATAAAGCATGGGGGTGCTGCAGCACACCCCACACCCCTAGTTGCTGCTCCTACATTTTGGGGGCCCCTGTCATTGGGGGCCCAGTGCTGCAGCATCATATGTTTCAGGGTAAATCTGCTCCTGGATGTGCCTCTACATAGGGGTGAATTTCACTCTCAGATTGTAAAGCACAGTAAAGATACCACTTAGATAAAAATCTCTATACAACTGTAAGATTATTAACATCATAGAAAAAATGGCACCAATATCTAAAGAGACCAATTAGCAATGTAAATACATTTAGAGACTCAAAGTTTTCATGAAGGAACATCTTGTGGAAAGTAGACTGAAAGTATTAGGCTCATGGTGTAGCATAATACATTATTACATTAGAGCAAAGGTAATAATTCATTCTACATCTGGGAGATAATGTACTGGAGGGCAATAAATGGACCACATCAGTCAAGACTGTCATATGAAGTATAGAATTATAATAACCACGTCTATGCTGGGCGATGGCGCCTTCCAGGAAATAGCAATGCGCTAGTTAGCAAAAGAAGCATAGACTTGAATTGAAGCGGGAATATTTGTTTAAAACAAATAACAAAAAAAGTCATGATAGTTGAGTGAATGTGATTAAATCAGGCTGTAGCGTATCTACAATGACTTCATTAAACAACCAGAGTATATGCTAGAGTAAAGCTTCATACATTTTTGGCACCGTGGAATCCGTCCTGTGTTGAATGTATGTATTATTAAACAGGGCGTCACTCAAATGATATACTGCAAAGAAATGCATAAGCCTGTGTTTTGAATTCTATGATATGTTCTCATTGAAACACCAGGATATTTTAAACTCAAAAAGATGAATCTCAAAGCTGTTCTTCACAAATTTCTTTGTAACTAAGTTGTATAAAAGGAAAATTGTGATAAATTCTCAAGAGTCTAAAATAAAAGGTATAGAGGCACCTGACTCACACTGATTTCAATGGAAATCAGGTGCCTAAATACATGTAAAAGTCTGGGCCACTGTTGCAAGATGTTCAGGGTGACAGAGTTTGTTTTGGGTTTGTTGTTGTTTTTTTTTTTTTTTTACAATTTTTCCTGACCATCAAAAGATTTAAATATGATAGAAAGGAAGTTTTGTCTTGGAATGGATTTGAAAAGCTTAGCAAAAATCCTCAAACAGTTGCTTGACTTGGGATGGGATGATTCTATTATTTGTAGACATACTGGATGCTAAGCATTTAAGGATGCAGATTTGCCTGGTACTGATCCCTAATTCAGTGTATATACTAAAGTGTATATGAAAGATACAATCCTTGGGTCTGGCTGAACTATACTTGGTGCAGGGCTTGAGAGGGGTAGGGAAAGAACACTCAAACATTACTGTGTGCCACCCTTATGCCACCAGTCCCCTGGGACCAGTCTTCCTCAGGGCTGCTCCAGCTTGCAACTGCTGGTAACAAATCTGACTAGGTAGGGATTTACTCATGCCAGAGTAACACTCAGATGCCCAGTTAGGGCAGCTTTATGTCCTCTTTGCATTGCCAGAGCAATGGCTTAAGAGGTTAGGGTGCTCTGAATGCTATTCATGTCACCAAACTCCATCACTTCACTGTTACCTTCTCCTCCCACCCGTTTGTTAGTTTTTCACCACCTCTTATCTCTCATCATATGCTTAAGCTGCTGGTCTGTGGGCCCCCAATTCCCAAAAATACCACTGCAATACAAATAATAATTAATAATGGTGTGGTGCAAAGGGGCCATATGGGGGCCCAGATGAGACTCCGTGTCTTTAGCACATAAATATTTCAGAGTCTAAGTCTTTAGTCACTGAGCTAAGAGTTCAACATTTAAAGTCCCTAATCCTGCAACGTGCTGAGCATCTCCTGAAGTAAGTGAGAGTGCGGGGCATTCAACATGTCTCACAATAAAACCCATAGTCTTTAACTGCTCAGTTGTTTCATGTTCTGAAGACATCAGCAGGTATATACTTCTCCTCTCCCTTGTTCTCACTTCCCCCCAGCCTTGTGGCAGCTAGAAGATGTGGGGTTGGAAAGACCTTAAGGTAGAAGGAGGGCAGCAGGGATTCTAGACAGATGGAGGGATTACCTGTGATGGGACCGCAGGTTTCTAAAATGGCTAGCTGCTCCAGTGCTGGCTAATGGCTAACTGCTCCAGTGCTGAAGTCTGTATTTTTGGAAGACTAGAATAATAAAAATGTGCATAAACATTTACATATGTAAAGTGTGAAGGTCATCAACATGTTTCTCTCTCTCTCCCATTCTGTCTTCTCTGTAGCCACCCAAACTTGTGGAAGACAACCAGAGTGGAGAGGGTAGGGGTCTCAACATAAAAGTCTGAGGGAGATAAGAGAGATTTGGATAGTTTCAGGAAGCTGTGGGAAAACGGTGCCAAAAACAGTTCAAGCACTTCACAGCATCTGGGTTTAGTATCAAAAAATACATCTTTCCATTTGATGTATAAATAGAGATATTGACAAGATGCTGGCCTTCATAGGGATATGGATTTCATATGTAGAATCATCCCTTTCCCCCATTAGTTAATGTGATATTTTCTCCATGTAGTAAATCCAGAGCAATATAGAACTAAGGCTCCATTGCTATTTCCTTACGTCAGATAAGACCAGATAAGAGTTTCTTTCCATATTGTACATTTCATTCCATATAGAAACTTCTGCAAAGAACCAAGGGATTATAAGGGTGATAATCTTCCTTTTCCGCTATTTTGAGTTGGAGGTGTGAGATTTGTTTGAACCTAATCACAAAAGAAAAATTGGATTTAAGAGACAGAATTGTTTGATCTAGCCTGGAGCCTAAATAAGAAATTTTAAATTCAGGAAGTGATAAATACCTTTTAATTAACTCCTGCTGGCTCATGATTTTTTAAAAAATCATATAAGAATCTCTTAATAAAGATTTGTATAGGAAAACAGGGCTTCTGTTCAAACAAAAATAAAGATGTCTGAGGCTGAGAGATATATTCACTTTGGTTACTTGTGTATGTGACATAGACTAAGTAAGGGCAACAATTCCAATTTTGATAGATCCTCTATCACATAACAGTAATTCAGATTGGAAATCATTTACCGAGAGTGAGAAAGTGAGAAACAAATATCTACCAAAGTAGAGTCTGAAGGGTAATTAGACTGGAGAATAGTTTGACTACCCTCAGGAAGTGTGACTTCACATTCATATTAAATAAACACAACTTTGATTTGCTAGAATTAATTTTGAAACCAAAGAAGCAAACATATTATTTTTGATGATGCAAAAGTGGATAGCATGGGTGGTTAAATGAATGATGATGATCACATATAATTAAAGCTTATTAGAAAGCAAATAGCTAATCCATTAAGTGCTGCATTTGCTTGTTTAAATTTCTCTTATTTCAATTAAAAGATTAAAGATACATTTTAAAAAGCTTTTCTCATTAAACAATTCTGTTTATCTTTAGGAAAACTAAATAACTAAAAATCAAACAAAAACACAACCATTTTTTCATAGATACAAGTAATTAAAATGTTCCATACAGCCACAAAGCTGTTTGGGGGTTTTGTTCAAAAAGGGACAGTGTCAGGTTTTCGGCTAATCCCAATACAATAAGCAATAACTCTATGCATCTATTTTACATAAAAACCAAACACAAAAGGCAAGTTGACAATTCCAAATATAAAATTATATTATTTAACAACTCAGGTGAGCACTTATTCTTTTTTTCCACTTTACATTTTCAGTAATATATTTGCAGGCCATAAAAGAGCTCTGATTATAACAAAAATTTCTTGACTATCTTATGTTTTTATAAGCAAACTCAGGTTTCAGAGTAACAGCCGTGTTAGTCTGTATTCGCAAAAAGAAAAGGAGTACTTGTGGCACCTTAGAGACTAACTTAGAGACTAAGTTTGTGTGTGTATGGGGGTGGGGGGTGAGAACCTGAATTTGTGCTGGAAATGGCCCACCTTGATTATCATGCACATTGTAGGGAGAGTGGTCACTTTGGATGAGCTATTACCAGCAGGATAGTGAGTTTGTGTGTGTGTGTTTTTTGGAGGGGGGTGAGGGGGTGAGAGAACCTGGATTTGTGCAGGAAATGGCCCAACTTGATTATCATGCACATTGTGTAGAGAGTTGTCACTTTGGATGGGCTATTACCAGCAGGAGAGTGAATTTGTGTGTGGGGGGGTGGAGGGTGAGAAAACTTGGATTTGTGCTGGAAATGGCCCAACTTGATGATCACTTTAGATAAGCTATTACCAGCAGGACAGTGGGGTGGGAGGAGGTATTGTTTCATATTCTCTGTGTGTATATAAAGTCTGCTGCAGTTTCCACGGTATGCATCCGATGAAGTGAGCTGTAGCTCACGAAAGCTTTTTTTATGCTCAAATAAATTGGTTAGTCTCTAAGGTGCCACAAGTACTCCTTTTCTTTAAGCAAACTCAGTTACCCTGTTAGCAGCTAGTTCAACATACAGGTACACTGCAGTTATATCTCTTAGATACTACTACCCTGTAGCTTTTAACCCCTTATTTATGCACTTCCTAATATACACCATTACATACACTCAATCTTTTTCAGGGAGCTGAATTGCCATGGAAAGATAGATCAATGGATGCTATTTAATCAAGAGAGAGGCACAGAAGAATCTTTATCAGTCAAAACAGAGGCCAAAGAAGAATCATAAAAAGCACAGCTCCAGTTAATTGTCTCATCGTTGACATTAGTCTTGTGCACAATACAACACATTAATTTCCATTTAACTCTTTCAAATGCTTTTGTACTTACAAGTAGCAAGAAAAAGAAAGGCTAGTATGATGCCTAAACTATGACTCTAAATTAGATACTGTATTTCATTTTTACTAAAAAGAAGGAAAATGACTGGAACACAATGACTTAAGGAAGAGGATATGAAGTTTTATTCTAACATTTTACAAAAGAATCCTAAAATCTGGCCCAGATCCACAAAGAAACGTAGGCACAGAAACTCCAGATTTAGGCACTTAAATATTGGGTACAGGTGCCTATGTCCCAGTTTTGGCTTCACTGTGATCCACAAAACTCCCCCCAAACCCTGTAAGTGTCCGGAGTGAGCACCTTCAGCTGAGCCTGAGGACAAGTCAGCCCAACCACCAAGCGTATTAATGAACTCAACTGCATTGCAGTCAGATTGCTTGATTGGCCAGCCCACCTGATTGGCCTGCTTTTAAGCTCAATAGCAGCAAACTGCTGGCTGCTCAAAGCTTTGGCTTGTAGCTATGGTTGCTTTTGTTCCTGTTCTGCATGAGTGCTGGTCTTGATTCAGCCTTGTTCCTGACTCTGGTTCCCACTCTTGGCTCTGGTTTCTGGCCCCCTTAGCCTGGTTCTATTCATTGAGCAGGACTGTCCCCCTGACAGTAGGTGCCCAAACTCACTCAGGGCCTAAGTTCCTGCTTCACTCTACTGTCCAAACACTGTCTCCCAGATAATTCATAACCTGGGGAAAGATAAGCATTCATCCACCTAAGTTGCAAGTGGGGCCTGATCTGCTAGCTGTGCTCATAGGCTACCTATCAGGTCATGTTCTATTCAAAATCTGGCCAGAACAGATAACTTATAGTCCAGTGGTTAGAGCACTCACCTGGGATGTGGGAGACGCTGTGTGAGGGGGAAGAAGGGTTTTCAACAGGGGTCACACGCACTGCTTGGGAAAGTGCTCTAACCACTGGGCTATGGGATATTTTGATGTGAGGCTCCCTCACTCTCTCCTGTTGAAGTTGTTCCACTGTGGATACATACTTAGTCACTGGGCCAGAGAGACAGACAAAATGACTCTGTCGTCTAGTGCTTAGGACATGCACATGGGAATCTGAAGGCCACTCCTACTGCTCCATCCATTCATTCATTCACTTTCCACAGTGGAACAGGCTTGACAGGAGAGACTGAGAAAGCCCCAAATCAGAATATCCTATAGCTTTGTGGTTAGAGCATGCGCCTCAGAAAGGGAAGACCTCTGTTCAAATCCTTACTCCCACCTCAAGTAGAAAGGGGTGAATTGAATTTGGTTTTCCATGTTGCAAGTGAGTGCGCTAACTCCTGGGCTTAGAGCGATAAGGTGAGCAACTCCTCCAGCTGGTTTGTGTGGGGCAAGGGAGACACCTTGCTCACTTCCCCAACAAATGCCTTATGCCCTGGAGGGTAAAGCTGCATGGCAATAAAAGACCCATCGTTGGACTGGGTCAGTTGACTTGGGTTTGTGAGGTGCCAGCTGTAGGTCTAAAAATCACAGTGTAGACATTCAGGCCTGGGCTTTGAGACCTACCCACCTTGTGGGGCCTTGGAGCCCAGGCTTCAGCCCAAGCCTGGATGTCTACACTGCAATTTTTAGACCTGCAGCCTAAGCCCTGTGAGCCCAAGTCATCTGACCCAGGCTCTGAAACTGAGTGCCATGTGTTTTTTATTGCAGCATAGTTGTACACTTAGCTGCCTGACTCCAAGGGGCAGGTTCCTGTTCCTGGGTCGCTAAACTGAGATAGGCACATCCTTGCAGCAGGAACTGAGTTCTCTCGATCTGTGACAGGGGTGGGACTTAGCATACACCCCTCTCATTGGCATCTCCCATTGGTCAGCTTAGGCTGCTAGCTTTGCACACTTTTGTGGATCATAGTCTAAAACACCTCCCTCTCCCCATTCATTGTATAGGGAGTCTAGATGCCTAACACAGAATTTGCAGATTGTGGTGGTGTTCCAGTGATTTTCTATGTGCCTATAAGTTAGGCATTACAACACTTAAGTCCCTTTGTGGATCTAGGCTTTAGTACTTAACGGACCGTTGGTGCACTATCCAGCACCATCCTTAGATCAGTTCTAATTCAGAGCCTTACTGTTAGCCCAAAGATTGTGTAGTTTGTGAAGAGAACACCTGTAGCCAGAATTATCTGATCTAAAACCATTTCCTCCTCAAATGCTCTTATTGGGCCCAGTTCACTGTTGCACTGCACTTTGTGTAGTCATTTATACCAAAGCAAAGTGGGTGTACCATTGTGATCTGCATTTACTTTTCACAGGCATTAATGATCCCACACGCTAGAAGTAGTGGGGGATCAAGCTTCAGAATGTTATTTAAACTACTTACTGAAAGAAATGGCTAGTAATGTTGAGCCTTTCCTTGATTATCTTTGTCATAAATATAAAGGGAAGGGTAACCACCTTTCTATATACAGTGCTAAAAAATCCCTCCTGGCCAGAGGCAAAACCCTTTCACCAGTAAAGGGTTAAAAAGCCTTACAACTCCTGTAAAGTAGTAAGTAATCTAGCTAGAAAATGCATTAGATTTTCTTTTGTTTAATGGCTTGTAAAATAAACTGTGCTGGAGGGAATGTATATTCTTGTTTTTGTGTCTTTTTGTAACTTAAGGTTTTGCCTAGAGGGATTCTCTATGTTTTGAATCTGATTACCCTGTAAGGTATTTACCATCCTGATTTTACAGTGGTGATTCTTTTACTTTTTCTTTCATTAAAATTCTTCTTTTAAGAACCTGATTGATTTTTCATTGTTCTTAAGATCCAAGGGTTTGGGTCTATATTCACCTGCACCAATTGGTGAGGATTCTTATCAAGCCTTCCCCAGGAAAGGGGGTGTAGGGCTTGGGGGGATATTTTGGGGGAAGACATCTCCAAGTGGTCTCTTTCCCTGTTCTTTGTTTAAAACGCTTGGTGTGGCAGCATAGGGTTCAAGGACAAGGCAAAGTTTGTACCTTGGGGAAGTTTTTAACCTAAGCTGGTAAGAATAAACTTAGGGGGTCTTTCATACAGGTCCCCACATCTGTACCCTAGAGTTTAGAGTGGGGAAGGAACCTTGACAATCTTACAGTGAGGATTTAAAGTATTCAACCTCCATCTCATGCTTGGTCCACCAGGGCAAAGCTAAGCGAGTCAAGATTCACCTTATGAGTAGGATAATCAGATAACAAATTGAACCAACTGTTTGATCAATCATTCCACAAACTTAATAGATTCCATTCTGGAATAGGTTTTATGCATGGCATGTGTGAGTAATACCTATGCAATGGCCCTGGGGAGAAGAGTCCCTTTAGATATCTGTCAGAAGCTGAGTTATCTCAGATATAAATCTATCCATAGCTTCAGATGACCAGCAGTGTGCAGTAAAAAGAATAATCCTCTCCAAAGAGAAGGTTTAAACTACTGTACAACATAAATCAACTTTTGTAATAAAAGTCAGCAGCCATTTTTAAGGTTCATAATCTTAGAAGAAAATAAAGGAAACTCCTATAAATAAGTACTTTAAAAAGTCTAATGACATGTTAGAAAAGGTACTAAGTTATCAGAAAGAATTAATGTGTTATTATCAAAGTATTAATTGTGGATCTCTGTTTTACTTTCCATACATATTTTGGAGGGGGACCTGATGGCTCAGAGTATTGGTAATGGATTGAGGAGACTTTTAACTATCACTTTAACCCCATCAAGTGTTACTAATAACCTAAGGCTACTAACATCTAACAGCTGTTCAGTGACCTATGTGAAATGAGCTTGGTGGCCTCCATCCACTGTCTGTAGGAAAGTCCCCTCCTCCTCCCCGCACATGTTTGATACGAAGGCTTGGTCTACACTCCCAATTTATGTAGGTACAACTACATCACTCGGGGTGTGGTTATACTGACCCGGTGTAGACAGTGCTATGTTGACAGGAAGGCCTCTCCAATCGACATAGCTACCACCTCATGGGGAAGTGGAATATCTACACCAATGGGAGAAACTCTCCCATCAGCATGGGTAGCATCTTCATTAAGTGCAACAGTGGAGCAGCTACACCACTGTAGCGCTGTACGTGTGGATAAGCCCTAACTACTAATCTTATTGGCAATCTTGGCAGTGAAATCAAAGTTTCAGTGGGCCACAGTGAACTATCCTCTCACCCCTCCAGAACAGTCTTGAGGCACATTGGAAGACAGCATAGGAAAGCTCACACTCTTACTGCCTGCTGTGTCTGTTCTGTGGATAAACAAAAGCTTTTAGTCACCAGGGCTGTTAGTGCACCATCTTTCATCAGCACTAAAATTCACACACAACCATTTCATGGAATGTGTACCATGTGTTTTGCAACCCCATGACCAGAACTGTCTGACTCTTATGTGAACAGAGGACAGTCTCCGTTTTAATTTAAGGGGTGTGTGTGTGTCACTTTTTAAAATAAGCATGAAAAATGTCATCACTGTCTCCCAATATTAACTGTCTTTAAAATGCAATCTTTGATGCGTTACCAAATGGATCTACTATGATAAAGGGTTTCCCTTTTCTGTTTCACAGTCTCACACTTCCCAGGCTGGCAGATGCTCAGCATACTGCAGAGGCAGCACTCAGCCACTAGAAGAAGGGAACTGCTTCATATTACTCAATAGCAACCCCTTTAGCTGATTTAAAGCTTTTGTTAAATAAACTGTGATCACTAACCCGCAAGCCTATGTTAACTAACTCACACTCTCATTCTGAATGTCCTACAGGTCTTGGTGTGAACTATCTTTAGTATTGCACAATAGGAGTTTTCTGAATGGCTGCTAATAGTGTTATAATTGTTATAATAATAGTTTATTGTTATTATTATTTTTTATCTTACAGCAGTGCCTAGAAATCCCATGAGATCAGGGCCCGCTGCATTAGATACTAAAAGACAGTCAGTCCCTACCACAAAGACCTTACAATTTGAATAGACAAGACAAAGGATGGGGAAAAGGGAGTACTATTATCAGCCTGGTTTAAGTGTGTCAGTATTTTCCCATGAAATACACATGTATTACTTTTCCTCTTTCTAAGTTAATTTCCATTTCATAAGTACAAGATAGTCCCATACTCACTGAGTTTCATATTACATCCTGGTAAACCAAGTTCACTGAGAGATGCATTCAGGCCCTGATTCAAGAAACAATCCCTATTCAGGACAGACCAGTGGGACTTAAATTTAAGTGTTGTGCTGAGCATGGATGGATTAGCAAATGCTTTAGTGCAGTGGTTCTCAAGCTACGGGCCGGGCCAGTTTGTTTACCTGCCGCATCCGCAGGTTCGGCCGATCGCAGCTCCCACTGGCCGCGATTCGCTGCTCCAGGCCAATGGGGGCTGCAGGAAGGGCAGCCAGCACATCCCTCGGCCCGTGCCACTTCCCGCAGCCCCCATTGGCCTGGAGCAGTGAACCGCGGCTAGTGGGAGCCGCGATTGGCCGAACCTGCGGACGCGGCAGGTAAACAAACCGGCCCGGCCCGCCAGGGGCTTTTCCTGAGCAAGTGGCGGCCCTAGTTTGAGAACCACTGCTTTAGTGCTTTCCTGAACTGGGGCTTTACTGACTATGGTCTGGCTGTCAGAAGTACTGAAAGACAAGTGGGGGTGAGGTAATATCTTTTACTGGACCAACTTCTGTTGGTGAAGAGACAAGTTTCTGAGCTCCACAGAGCTCTTCTTCAGAACACACACAAACCCCATCCAAGTCCACGGGTCTACAGGTGCTCATCACCTTGGAAATCTGGCTATATATTATTCGCTACCCAGAAATGTATTCAGATTTGTAGGCCTGCTAGCTACTGTAATTTCACATAAACCATAAGTGTGCAGTCAGAGTAAGTCTGTTATGTAAGCAAAAGCCATTGAAAGTGTGTAACTGCTGGCCTCTGGTATCACTGAGGGAAGGACAAGTGTCTTGATTAGCAAAGATTTGTTCTTGTACTGATATTTCAACAGTGCTGGAGAAAAGGGAGGAAATACAGGTCATCCACAAGTGCTGTGATTTCCAGCAAACCTGCATTTATACAATGCTTCAGATTCTGTGATTGTCGTGGCAGTTTCCCTCCCTCTCTCTTGAGGTCTGATTCTACAACCCTGATTTACAGTGACTTCAATGAAAATAGTCACAAGAATAGGTGCTGCTCAGCAGACACAGGGCTGCAAGGCCTGGCTCTTCGTATTGAACATCTGGTGTGCCGCCGCTGCTCGCCTCCCACTCAGTTGTGTTATAATCTGCTGACAGTCCAGTTTGAACCGATGGGCAACAAGCATAGGCTTCTTTGAATACTACAGTAAAGCTCAGAACACCTGAAACTATATATGCACAAGGAAGAGCCTCTGCCGGAGGGTCTAAACTGTAAAGCAGTTGGAAAAGCCATGATAAATCCCAGCACAGGATTTTTTGCTTGCATCTCATTTCCAATGGAACAATACTTTCTTTCCAAGACATATTCCACTTCTTTTATTTTCCCATGACACTTCCTGCATCATTCAGCCTCTCCGTTCTTCCTCAAATCCTGCCTTACATGTGCTTCTTTTGCTTTCCCTTTCATAGATTCATAGATATTAAGGTCAGAAGGGACCATTATGATCATCTAGTCTGACCTCCTGCACAATGCAGGCCACAGAATCTCAACCACCCACTCCTGCGAAAAACCTCTCACTTATGTCTGAGCTACTAAAGTCCTCAAATCGTGGTTTAAAGACTTCAAGGAGCAGAGAATCCTCAAGCAAGTGACCTGTGCCCCATGCTACAGAGGAAGGAGAAAAACCTCCAGGGCCTCTTCCAATCTGCCCTGGAGGAAAATTCCTTCCCTACCCCAAATATGGCGATCCGCTAAACCCTGAGCATATGGGCAAGATCACTGATCTCCTCTCCAGCATGGTATCTCACCACTTGTAGATTGTAATCTCCATTTAATACAGTAATTTTGTCTTCCTGCATGTTGGTAAGGACTGCGCATGCTATGATGCTATATAAATAATTCATAATAAACATTCCCAAAGAGGACCATTCCATTTATCTTAAGTGGTCCTCAAGGAAGGGGATGAAATAACAGATTATTCCTTTACAAAGAATCCTTTACACTTTTTTTCTTCATTGTAAGAACACTGAGCATGTTGGCAGTAGAGCACTGTGCTTGAATTGAAGAATCTGTGAAAGGGATAGTGCACCTGCAATTTTGTGGGTTCAAAATTATGGATTGGATTGAGGCCCCTTTAAAACCATGGCCATAAATGTTGCTTCTGATCAGCTAGGAAATTTTACTGAACATAAACTCAAAGATAATTTTCCATCAAGAGCTGAGAACACTGCTAATATCATGCTTCTACAGAATGTTTGGTACTTAAAAGGCCAGTAATTACATTTTTATACAAAAATCAAAACTGGAAGAGCCAAGAAGATCATTGATTCAAAAGGATGAGCTTTACAGACAGGTTTTAATGAATTTGTTGCTTCCTAAAAAGTCAAAATTGATCTCTTTACAACATTCCTGATACTGGCTATTAACAGAGTATAACTGATCATTCAAATTAAAAGTCAAAACCAAATACTGACATTTTAAAAAATTACAACAACAAAAAATATATATAGTCAAGTGACTTACTAGCTACTGTCCATTTTGTGGTTGACATTTAAAATAGTATACCTCTCTGCCAATAGAGGAGAATCCAATTATACTGAACTTTAGGCTAGAAATGACATAATACTCTGATGGAAAACTTTATAGAGATGATAGTCACACTAAGAAATACATTAGAACATGTTGTGCCAAGTATATAGTGACCTTATTATGTTTATATGACTAGAGAAAACCTGCTTGCTTGTTTGTAAGGCTTTTTGATATTTTAAAATAATCAACTCAGAGTACATGGTATTCATGAGTATGTTATATACTGTTTCTTCCCATAGTGATCAATGCTTTATGTTTCTGCTGAATCCATCTGGTCTTGGCTCTGCAGTATAAGTGATGAGTCCATGCTTTCTTCTTTGGGTTGTCAGCTATACACATTTTAAATACGGAAACCTAATTGTGGTCCCTAAAGGCATGAAGCTTCTTTAGGTCCTGTATGTTTGCAATTAGTAGTTGCTGAAACTCCTAAAATGCTATTAGTCACACACTTGCTTAGCTTATCAGCATCCCTTTAATCTCCCAAAAATATACATGAATGTTCTAAAAATGAATTTAAATTAAATCATATTTAAAATAAGGCAATTTTCATTTCCAGTCTCCAAAGAATGGAACAAACAGAAATCCCAAATTGAAAGTTAGTGTGTTCTACTTAACTTTTTAAATAGACAATAATGAGACAAGTCATTCATCACCATGGGTGAATATTGTAAGAATAGCTGCTGGAGGCAGTGGCTACTCTCCCCTGCCTCATGATAGCAATATAGTCTTTGAAACTATGACCTATGTCATGAGGCTAGTGCCAAGAAGTACAGAACAGTCTCTTACACACATGTGTGTCATACATTATTAGAAATAACAAACGTATTATCATTAGATATTTATCTATTCCAAACACCTAAAAACTGGCAAAGAAAATAAGAACATGTCCTCAGCTAGTGAAAACAGATGCAGCTCTGTTGAGTTCAATGGGGTGATACCCAGACGCTGAAGTTCTGGTCCAAATTTGCTGAATTTTGAAGATTATGATAATGGCAGAAATGCACTGGCATAGGGGTCCCAAATGCTGACCTCTGTACTAGTAAAGCTACATGAGTCTTTTCTTCCTGGGTAGTCTAAAGTCTCCTTCTTATGGACCAGTCCAAAGTCCACTGAAGTCAGTGGCTCCTAAAGGCTTTGATCAGCTTTGGGATAAGCCTTTAATGGATAACCTTCTCTACTGCTGTTGCAGCACCACTGCCTACCTCCCATTTAGTTGTATGTGCTGTAAACCAGTAGTTCTCAAACTAGGGAAAGCCCCTGGCTGGCCAGGCCAGTTTGTTTACCTGCTGCGTCCGCAGGTTCAGCCGATTGCGGCTTCCACTGGCCGCAGTTCGCCGCTCAAGCCCCAGTGGGGGCTGTGGGAAGTGGCGTGGGCTGAGGGATGTGCTGGCTGCTCTTCCTGCAGCCGCCATTGGCCTGGAACGGTGAACTGCAGCCAGTGGGAGCTGCGATTGGCCGAACCTGCGGACATGGCAGGTAAACAAACCGGCCCAGCCCGCCAGGGGCTTTCTCTGAACAAGCGGCGGCTCTAGTTTGAGAACCACTGCTGTAAACCACAATAAATCTTGGTAAGTGGGTATAGTTGCCCTGTATGCCTAGGAAAAACGTATTCATATATATTTGGAACTTTTTTCTTTGAACATTTGATGTTGGAAGTATAAATAATCATTTCAAGGTGGCTGTCAGCTACTAACTAACTATCATGCTAATCAAAGCTGGTTTCAAGATGTGGTTTAGACTCATTATCGTTGTGGTATCCCAGTAACTTGAAGACCATTCAGGCTTAAATGCAAAGAACAACAAATTTTATTCCAGGGGTCTTACTGGCACCTTCTCTAGGTTTCTGTTCCTCATGACATAGCCTTCCTCCTCCCCACTCCCCCACCCACAGCCCCCTTCTCCTCCTCCTGGTTTCTTAAAGAAGCCACATCTCATAAACAGTCATTCACAAATGCTGTCTTTCCCCTCTCCAAACATTTTTTTAACAGCCATACAATAACAAATTATCCAATTTAAACCTTCAAAATTCAAGTAATTCCTTTGGATGTTAAACTACAAAGTCCTGCAGCCAACATGAGGGCCCACTGGAGCATAAAAGGCTATGCACATCACCTTTGGCACACCAGCAGATGGGGGAGGCAGAGTTGGAAGTGAAATTGGAGCCACTGCTGGGACAGGAAAAGCCTCTGTTGGGAGCAGGCATTACCTCTTCAGCTGCTGATTGTGCAGGGAGGATTTCCAGACCTGCTTCACCTGTGATGGTCTCCCATACCTGCACTAAATTACTGATATGCCAATTTCAGAGTAACAGCCATGTTAGTCTGTATTCGCAAAAAGAAAAGGAGGACTTGTGGCACCTGAGTGACTAACCAATTTATTTGAGCATAAGTTTTCATGAGCTACAGCTCACTTCATCGGATGCATACTGTGGAAAATACAGAAGATGTTTTTATACACACAGACCACTCAGCCGCCATTGGCGGGGGAGAAAACCTGGATTTGTGCTGGAAATGGCCCATCTTGATTATCATACACATTGTAAGGAGAGTGATCACTTTAGATAAGCTATTACCAACAGGAGAGTGGGCTGGGGGGAGAGAAAACCTTTTGTAGTGATAAACACCCATTTTTTCATGGTCTGTGTGTATAAAAACATCTTCTGTATTTTCCACAGTATGCATCCGATGAAGTGAGCTGTAGCTCACAAAAGCTTATGCTCAAATAAATTGGTTAGTCTCTAAGGTGCCACAAGGACTCCTTTTCTTTTTGATATACCGATGGGACCCATCGTGCAATTCATATGTTAGCGCTCCTGGATGCCACGTAACCTGCACTGGAATGAAAGCTATGGCCCAAACTTGGACCCTCTGTGTGGTCTGTGTGCACATACATATTGCCCCACCACCAGGGTCTTCACGGTAGCCCTCTGTTTCTCATTGGTGTAACCTTTGTAGTGTGCCTGAAACTTCTGTATGTGGTTGTGAATCTCCCACGGACCTGTATTCCTGGGATCTTTAAGAAAGGGGAGTAATAAGTCTAATGATAAGCACAAATCTCACCCCAGCAAGCTAGGGACTGACCTGTAGCTCTCTGGAGTACAGGCCGGTAATGTTTTAATAGTGAGCAGAAAGCATACGGAAAAGGCAGACCCTGGGACTGATGAGCCCGAAGCTCATTCTTCAATGTGCGATTAAATCTCTCTACACCCCCATAAGCCTGAGGGTGATATCTGGAAGTGGAGATATGCCAGATCTCTTTATCTGCTAGGAAGTAGGTGAAACAAGCAGAAACAAACTGCAGTCTATCATCAGTAGTTATTGTGTAGGGATAACCCCAACTAGAAAACCACTCCTCCAGTCAATCACCGATGACTTGTGCTGTTACCTCTGGCTATTTAGAAAAAAATATTGCAGGCTACTAAGAGAAACCACTGGTGCTGTGGGGCAGGAGTCATTTCTCCACATATATCTAACTGTATGGACTGCCACAGCCCAGGCCACAACAGGGTATGGAGATGTTTTGATCGAACCTACAGGTACAAGGCATTGGGTGGCACCCTAATACGTCAGAGTGTGGCGCCCTGATATGTCAGAAGCAATACGTAACCTGTTTGTATTGGTGTAATAAGATGTATCTCAAAGGGAGTGTCTTTGGCCAGCTGAGGGGGGAAGGGAAAGTCCCACCATTCACTGAGTTGCATCCATTGTCACGGGCATACATGTGCTAGTATAATTGTAGACACTGATCCTGGGAACTTCATTGACAATAAACCTGGCTGGATGCCTTCACACCTTAACGGATCTTGTGGTCATTGAGCAGTTCACTCGAGGTCTGCTGTGCCAGCTGTCTGCGAAGAGCTGGGACAGCACACAGGGAGAACACACACATGCAGCTGAACATCTGACCACAAGGTATATTGTGGGTTTTGTGAAGCATTTTCCTGGCAATTCTTCCTTGAGGTGGCCCATGAGGAGGATGGCATATTGGAGAACCATCCTAGTACCCACAGGTGTTTCCATGAGTACTAGGAAAAGACATAAAAGACAAAAAGACCATATCACCTGTGGGCAAACCCTTTTCACAAAACGATCATTCTATAACTGATTTTTCTGTACTTGTGCTCGAGGGAAACCTGTACAACATCTTCAAAATGCAACCCTGGAAACTTAAAATCATAACTCTGCTAGACACCAACAGCCAAGATGTAATAGAATCCTTGGTAGGTTAGGTGGCCTAATGCTGCCTCCCACTGGGCAGGCCTTACTGTCCAGACCCTCTTTTAATCAGAGGTGCAAGGAGGTGGGCAAAGGTAGGGGAGCCCAAGCCCACCCACTCTACTGGGCTCCGACCCACGGCACTAGGAGGATTGATAGTGTCTGACCCCTGAAGCTGTCCTCCGAGTTATCCACCCTGGATCATTTCCTACCATGTGCTATTCTCCCCCAGCTTCCAGTCCAATATAAGATGAAAAGAAAAACAAAAGGCAACCAAGCTGTCAGCTCCAACCAGGTTCACCGTACAGTCTTAGTCTCTCAGGGAGGCTTTTCTGGTGCCCTTGGCAGGAGCCTTCAGGGTAGGTCTGTCCTTCTCCCCAACCTTCCCCATCTGAGCTGGGATGCTCCCTTTTCAATCCTGTCTCCAGTTGGAGCATGCTTGCAGGGCTGGAGGAGCAGAGCTACTTGGGCCCAGTACTGTCCTTTAACCCTTTCCTGCCCAGGGGTGGGAGTTTAAGAAACCAGAAATTGGAGCCAGGAGGAGGAGGAGAATCCCCAATGGGGGTCACGAGGAAGAGAAACCTAGAGGTTTGCAGGGCAGACTGCAAGAAACAGGGTGACAATTCCAAAAAATTGATGGTTTATTCTATAATTAGATGAACCAAACCATTAACAAAAGAGCTTCTGTAGCACACACTGGTTAACAAGAAGCCAAACACAGTCCCCTTTAGGCATTCCAGCCCATGGTTCCCATCCAGACAAATTGATCTAATATACTGAGAGGTTACTGAAAACCCAGTTCACTGTATGTGAGGTTCTATCAATCCCAAGGGATCAGACACTTACCCGCAGGTCAATATGTATCTTGGATCTTATTCAAATATAACTGTCAGCCAATCCTTAGTAAACTAACTAAAAATTTATTAATAAAAGAAAGAAGAGAGTTATTGAATGGTTAAAAGATTATATATATTACAAATGCTTGCTAGGTCCTTATATCAGATTTGTAGCAGTGATGGATGAGTCTGCTGGCTTGCAAAAGTCTCTCTGGGATCATCCCAAAAGGTTAGAATCCAAATGCAGCTTAGATATAGAGTCTGTTAGAGTCTTTCCTTGCATTTTGCAGAGTATTCCAAGAAAGTAATTGGAGATCCCAGTCCTATGGCTTGAACCATGGGTGGTAGGTGAATGCGCCCTTGGGGGAGGCTAGCCCCCAGTCCCTCCCTCTCTGCCCGAGACCTCGCCCCTTCTGCCCACCCCACTTCTGCCAGAGCCCACAGCGCAGCCCCCCCCCCCCACATGGCTGCCGCCCACCCCTACACACCCCTAGCCCCAGTGCACTGGGAAAGCAGCATGGCCAGAGCACCCTGAGCCCCAGCACTGGGCCAGCAGGTGGCGTGGCCGGAGTGCTCCCAGCCCCAGCCCTGGGAGGGTGGGCAGGCGGTGTGGCTGGGGTACTCCCAGCCCCAGAGCGCTGGACGGGCAGCATGGTCCCAGAACTGGGAGGACGAGTGGCATGATGCAACATGGCTCCAGCCTGGGGGTCTTGTGCACCGCGGCCCCTGCCTGCCTCAGCATCTCAGCCACAAAAGGGAACAGCAGGCAGGAGAGGGCCTGGGGGTGGAGTGTGGGGGGGGCCCGCACCAGGCTGTTTGAGGAGGTACAGCCTTCCCCTGCCTATGATACCCACCACCCCAGCTTGAACCTTTCCCTGTTTAAAGTTCAGCAGACCAGAAATGTGGGATCAGGCCCAAGGCTTCACTTGTATAGCTGAATCAGGCTGTCAAGTGTTTTGAGCACAGCACATGACTGAGGATTGTTTTTTGTTGAACACACACTGACCCACTACTTTGAAGTTAACATTCAATTTCCTGTGCATACACAGGTAATCTAGTTACACTCATTTACATAAGGCAACAGCTGGGCATTCATTCTAACAGGGATAGATAAACTGAAGACAATGTAGATAATATTATTAGTTTCCTGGAGTGTCTTGCATCTTTGATCTTAAGGTTAACTGAACATAGTCGCATACATAATGTAAGGCAATTAAGACATGAAAAAGATTTAGCATCTAAAAGCTAATTTGGTTACATTGGCAAACTTCTAAACAAGGACACTGCCAAGGCAGGAGAGGGGCAGCTGGAGGGGGCTAAACTACTAAACAAGGACACTCAACCTGAGAAGTAGATTGCAGTATGGAAAGGACAACCCAAATACACCAAGAGAACCTGCTTCAATACAGAAAAAAGAAACTCATTGACTGCACACTCCTAGTTGTCACCACCCACCTCCCACTAGAACCCATATGGGGTGTCATCAAACAGTTAAAACCCATGATGAAGGAAACCTTTCCTGAACCTCCTCTTCTAGCCTTCAAACAACCCCCCAACCTCACCATGCTCATCATCAGAAGCAAGCTCCTCATTGACCAGGACACACCAACTCAAAGTGGCACCAGCACCTGCCAGAATAACAGTTGCAAAACCTGCAGACATATCTCCACTGCTACAATGATCAACACCCCCACAAAACACCTTTCAAGATTCACGGGTCCTACACATGCCTATAACAACATGTGATCTACCTCATCCAGTGGATGAAATGCCCCAGTAACAACTTGGTAGGTGAAGTCAGACAATCACTACGCGTTTGAATGAACTCACACGGAAAAATGATAAAAGACAAAAACACCACATCACCTGTGGGCAAACACTTGCCACAAAGCGATCATTCTGTGACTGGTTTCAGAGTAACAGTCGTGTTAGTCTGTATTTGCAAAAAGAAAAGGAGTACTTGTGGCACCTTAGAGACTAACCAATTTATTTGAGCATAAGCTTTCGTGAGCTACAGCTCACTTCTTTGGATGCTGAAGTGAGCTGTAGCTCACGAAAGCTTATGCTCAAATAAATTGGTTAGTCTCTAAGGTGCCACAAGTCCTCCTTTTCTTTTTGCATTCTGTGACTGATTTTTCAATACTTGTCCTCAAGGGAAACCTGCACAACCCCTACAAAAGGTAGGATTACCATATGTCCGGGTTGTCGTGGACATTTTCTCTTTTTTGATCCTCCGCCCTCTTTCTGGGTGGATTTTTCAAATAACAGGAAGTGTCCAGGATTTTTGTGGAGCAGACATTGCAGTGCAGAAAGAGCAGGCTCCGTGTCACGATTGGTCCCTCCGCTGCAGCTGCAGCTACCAGATCCCACCCACCCTGGCCCTGGCATACAGTTCTGGGGATGGGAGAGGCAGGGAGGCACTGATGGCTGGCTGGTGCTGTGTCCTGGGCCTGCATGAGCTACCCTGCCAGCATGACAGGGAGCAACACTGCCCCCCAGCTTAATAGTGAAGCTGCAGGTACCCCCTCCAGCAACCCCAAATACCCTTCCCAGTACACACATCCCTCCAGCACTCCCTAAATACTCCAACACCCCCAAATACCCCTTCCACTACACATACACCCTTCCTACATACCCCAAAACTCCCTCCCTCACACCCCAAATACCTTTACAAGTACACACACCACTCCAGCACCCTCCCAAATACTCCCTCCAGCATCCTCCAAATGTACCCCTCCTCCAGCTGCCTCTCCCTCCCCCCCCCCCACCTCCTTGGCAGTGTCCTCTTTTTGAGAACCTGAAAGATACAAAAGGTAACCCTGGAAACTTCAATTTATAATTCTGCTAGACACCAAAAGCCATGGATTTAACAGGGCAGGGACACTGGTTTTATGGCTCTTTACAACAATTTATAGCACAAGGCACTGACAGCTACCCTTAATTGTCCACTTCAAACCCTTATGCATAACAATCTAACCCCCAAATGCTCTCTCCATTTCAAGTGACCACCTCCCGCAGGTAGTGCCCATTCTGCTTAACAATCTGTCCCTTCTTGTATTTAACTCAGAGACTCTGCTTTCTTCCCCAGAGATAACTAAAGAAGAGCTCTGTGTAGCTTGAAAGCTTGTACCTTCGGCCAACAGAAGTTGGTCCAATAAAAGATATTACCTTACCTACCTTATCTCCCTCATATCCTGGGACCAACAAGGCTACAAGAACACTGCTAATATATAATACTACAGGTCTAAGTAATTATTCTGTTAATTTTGTGCCTTGTCACATACTTTGATGTAGGGATCATCATTTTGCTTTGACCATGTACAGTGCCTAGCAAAAGGGGGCCTCAGTCTCTGATTGGGCCCCCCAAGCCTGAATGTAATATAAATAAATAGCCTAGCAAAGATTTCCAAAGTGTTTGTCAAGGCGTCTATGTCTTTAGCTGTCTTATTTTAGGTTCTCTGTCTCTTTCTGTAAAATAGCCAATAAAAATTTCCTTTGTTTAAGCCAAACTAAACTGGGTGTCTGACAGTTACCTCAGGTATCTGCTAGCAGGCACAACCAAGCAAAAACTGAACTGAACACTGGTCTCCAAGGAGGTAAAGCTAAATGATTGTAACTCTGCCTATGCAATGGGTCATAGGCTCGAAGATTGCAAACTTTTCTGAAATGGTACCACAGAACAACTGGCAAGTCCATTGTACGTACAGGGAGGGGCAAATGATCTATGGCATATGAAGCAACAGTTACGGTCAGACCCAAAACTCCCAGGTTCCTACCTTATGACTTGAAAACTTATCACAGAGCCACAAGTTGTGTCTTCATAATCAGTGCTGCAGGAAGCTTTCCAATATATTTCTCTTTGCTTGGTACGGTAACTGTTTCCCATTGTGTAAAACAGCTTGATAAAATACAGCACATGAGTAGGTAAGTTTAAAGAATACCACAGTCTCACATCAGATCTTCACTGCTATCCTATTGAAGGCAACAGCGTATTTGTTCCTAATAATTGACAATCATGTTCAAAGCTGAATGTTTCAAATAGACGCTAATGTAAAGAAATGTGTGTTTTTGTTTGTTGAGTTCTGAAATAACACTAGCCATCCCTCCTGGGCCTTGGTCATATCAGATCTCCTGAGATAAGCAAGTATTATTTAGAGCATTACTTAGGTGGGATATATTCATGAAACTATAAGGTACTTAGTGAAGGAGTTAGTTAATCAATAGATTGCACACTTTCTGTGAGTACTGAACCAGTGTTCCTTAAGGTCTTTTGAATGAGTGATACCATTAATATCCACAGGTTTCAGAGTAACAGCCGTGTTAGTCTGTATTCGCAAAAAGAAAAGGAGTACTTGTGGCACCTTAGAGACTAACCAATTTATTTGAGCATAAGCTTTCGTGAGCTACAGCTCACTTCATCGGATGCATTCAGTGGAAAATACCGGATGCATTCAGTGGAAAATACCACTGAATGCAACCGATGAAGTGAGCTGTAGCTCACGAAACCTTATGCTCAGATAAATTGGTTAGTCTCTAAGGTGCCACAAGTCCTCCTTTTCTTTTTATTAATATCCACAGGACTTTTCACAAGAGAGAGGGTATTAACTGGTGCCCTGGCTAACTTCCACTGTGAGTAATTACATTTGACCTTCCTAAATCTGCAGTTTTAAATGGATATAGTATTACATTCTTCACTTAGTGTTCTAAACTGATGTGTACTGTTACCATGCTAAATAGTTTCTGTATTTCACTGCAGATGTGGCTGCATTTCAATGATAGATATACTGATCCTACGGTTCTGGTGGGATGATTGAGCACAGAAATCCTAGCATTTGTCAGTAAGTTTACTAAGGAGGAGAGATTTTTCATAAAGACAAATCAAACCAAGGCACAGTGGTAAAAAGTGTCACAAACTAAAGCCTCTCCCCTCAGAGCCTAGGAGGGAGCCCTGCCTTCCCCAGGCACTCTCCCCCGCCCTTACTGTATCTTCAGTAGCCCTTTTAGATCCTGTCCCCTGAAAACTTGTGCAAGACAGGGCCAAGGAAACTTGAGTTAACCTTCCCGGACAACTAGGGACAAGGTAGTACTGTTGCATCCTCATGCAGGTTTGTGTTTTAATGTGCAAAGTGCTCTGGAACCCTTTGGGATGCAAGACACTGTATAAATGGAAGATATGATTACTGGTGTCTGGTATACTGGAGTGGTATTTGAAAATCTTTGCTAAGCTCGTCATTCAGGATGGCCAGCTTTTCATACCACTACTATTCATCTGTTTCTTTTCTTCTTTAGCGCATGAGTGTCCCATACCCACTATTCCAGGGACTGTGCTTCCAATTGGAATACTATTTTCAGAACCCGGGAGCTATTTCTCTGGGCAGGTAATTCAAGTTTCTATTAATAAAAGCAAAGAAATCATCCATGATCTTCCATCTCTGCTGGCGTTCTGCAAATAAGAAACGTAATTTACAGTTAGTAATGAAACTTGGACTGGAGTGGAGATAGTGTGCACAGGTCATTCAGACACAGATCAGTGTGATTAACATTGGAGCCAGGTTTGGCCTTCTGGCAGCAGCTGACTTACTGCATCCCCTCACTTAGGTAATATACCTACTGGGAGGGGACAGTTTTAAAGACCTGCTTAATATAAAGATGTGCTAGAGAATTAGTGAATTAAAAATGGTAACCTCAGCTGGAAGCTCCACAGGAACAATGTCACTGAAATTAAGTTTAAGTTGCTGCACTTTCCACATCTATTTCTAGGGCCTCCAACACAGTAGTACCGGGGCTCCTTCAACAGGCTGGTAACAAGTTGTCATCATTTCAAGTCACTTGTCAGTCATAAACAGTTCAAATGATAAATGCCTCACAATTAAATGATCTGGTGCTAATTGCTCTTTTGCATGTAATTATCCATGCAGATTTAATCAGTATGGAAATATCACTACATGCCAAAAAGTAAAAATAAGGCTGGGGAAAAAATGCCTTAAAAAACAACAACAAAAATCCTTGGTGGTCAGACTTTTTAGTTAATGCTGGAACACCATATTTGCTTATATCTCTCTCAGTGAGCGTCTCTGGCCAAGAGAGCTTTTGTAAGTGTAACCTTTCTGCCAGGTGGAGTTAGCTGCAACAAAGGCTGGGTTGAGTATCGAGGGGTTCCTTTTCAACAATACAGCACAAAACTGTTTCAAGCCCCCACCCAGTGAACTGCGACAATTACACATAAGCCCCCTGGGTGCATCTAAGAGGCAATACTTCCCCTCTCCAAGCCCAGAGTCTGAGTGTAGCAAAAACTTTTAATAAAAGGAAGGAATTAACTGAGCATTAATTTGGGAAGACACCACAACTAGGGTTCATAAACACAAACCATGAGCAAAAGACTCACCCCCAAGTAAGTTGGGCAATGTCCTTTTCCCCTCAGGTTCTTAAGTCCAGCAATCCCAAAGTCCCTTTAACGTGCCCGTCCCTTCTCTGTGCCCCACTCACAGCTGCCGTCCTTGGCCAGTGCAGCCCCAGACTTCAGAGATTCATCTGCAGAGTTCACCTCCCACGCTGTGTGGAAGGTAGGGAGGGGTAAGGAGGCACCTTTCAGGCTGCACTGCTCAGGCACTTGCCCGTCACCCTAACAGCTGATTGCCGCGCCTCTGCTGGCCACTTGCCACGCCTCTCTGCCAGCCACCCTGCTGGCCACTTGCCATGCCTCTCCACCAGCCGCCCTGCTTGTCGCACCTTTCCACCAGCCACCCTGTTAACTATTTGCCACACCTCTCTGCCAGCCGCCCCGCTAGCCGCTTGCCGTACCTCTCCGCCAACCACCCTGCTGGCCACTTGCCACGCCTCTCCATCATCTGCCCTCTCACCAAGATGTCTTCAAGGCCTCCCCCACACTTAACACAGCTCTCAGTAATCTCAGCTCTCAGTGATTTCAACTGTTAATGGGAGAGCCTCACTGCTGGTGCACACTGGGCAGTCTCTTGCAATAGAGACACTATCCCAAAGTAGGTTTAATTCTTAGACCCTAAGTATCAGTTATTTCAGCTCTGCAACATGTAACAAGACTCTCAATTGACTCTAAATTAGCTCTTTTATTATACCATGGAGAGAAGAAGGGTCAAATGGTGTCTGGGATCCTTAAACAGAGCCCACACCACCATGTACAAGTACCTATCCCCACCCTCTCTCAACTCATTGGACTTTGGAACCCATGTCCCCTGCTTAGCGAGAGCTGTTCAGTTGAGGGTGAGTCCCTCCATTGGGGTAGGCCAGGTACAGTTCTGCTGCCCTCGGTTCACACAAGGATAACAATCCTTTATTACTCCTGCCCCAATAACAAGGAGACTGGGGATCCAACACCAGCCACAAGTGATCATTTGGGCAAGCAATCCCATCGTGCTGAGCACCTAGGCAGGGTGGGTCTGTCCATGCAAATGAGATCAGTTTTTGAGGTCTTTTTCCTGAGCTCATCACTAGATGTCAGGGGAGAGCTCATCCAGACTCTGTTTAAATATTCCTTAAAATAGAATCATAGAATCATAGAATATAAGGGTTGGAAGGGACCCCAGAAGGTCATCTAGTCCAACCCCCTGCTCGAAGCAGGACCAATTCCCAGTTAAATCATCCCAGCCAGGGCTTTGTCAAGCCTGACCTTAAAAACCTCTAAGGAAGGAGATTCTACCACCTCCCTAGGTAACGCATTCCAGTGTTTCACCACCCTCTTAGTGAAAAAGTTTTTCCTAATATCCAATCTAAACCTCCCCCACTGCAACTTGAGACCATTACTCCTCATTCTGTCATCTGATACCATTGAGAACAGTCTAGAGCCATCCTCTTTGGAACCCCCTTTCAGGTAGTTGAAAGCAGCTATCAAATCCCCCCTCATTCTTCTCTTCTGCAGGCTAAACAATCCCAGCTCCCTCAGCCTCTCCCCATAACTCATGTGTTCCAGACCCCTAATCATTTTTGTTGCCCTTCGCTGGACTCTCTCCAATTTATCCACATCCTTCTTGAATTGTGGGGCCCAAAACTGGACACAGTACTCCAGATGAGGCCTCACCAATGTCGAATAGAGGGGAACGATCACGTCCCTCGATCTGCTCGCTATGCCCCTACTTATACATCCCAAAATGCCATTGGCCTTCTTGGCAATAGAGTAAATGATAAGTGCCTTTCAAAGACGGAAAAGTTTGGGCCATAGCCTCTGGGGTTAAGCATCTGGAAAGAAATGTTGATGACACTGAGAACAAGGTTGAACATGTGGAGGAGAATATACAAGATCTTAACAATGCTTAATAAGAATGTTCTATGTTGGTACAGTGTCTACCACAATGGGGTCCTGGTCTATTATTGGGGCTTCTAGAAGTAATGATCATACAAATAAATAATAATTATTTAATTAATAAAGGACCAATTACAATTGGTCAAAACCAAGGAGTGGTTTTGGATTTGGTTCCACAAAATATTGTCATCGAGGTTTTGGAGCTGCTCTAACTTTGCCTCTGCTATACGGCCCCTTTCCTACACACCCAGACGAGTGTGTGGTGGTTGTTAAGCAAGCTAATGACATGGTGCAAAAGATTAAAAAAGAAATTATTACCAAAAGAGTAAAGCAGAATCAAGGCCTGATTTTTATTTTCTTGAGGAGAGGAAAAAAGACTTTTGCTTTGTATCTTTTTAATTTTTATTGTTAATGATCTCAGTTAATGTTTAATAGTACTAGATGGATTTGAGTATGCCTTTTCTATAGTGACCCATTTCCCACAGTGAAGTAATGATGAAATATGTAATTCATTTGACTAAGTAAAAAGTTGATAGAAAGGCTGTGGGTGGGGAATGGCATTGCAAACTTCCTTGTGCTGCCCAGCCAATATTCCACAACCCAAAGCAGGGGGAAGCATCTCAAAGATTGAGAAGGTCTTTCATTCTCTATGTCTTTTTCAGTCTTTCCTCATTCAGAGGAGCTTACGAAGGGTGACAATTATGTGGAGAATTTTGTGTGCGTGTGTGATATGCACACTTCTTCACTAGGAATCCTGAGAGCAGGTCACTAAATAGCTATCAGATGGCAACAGAATTCAATCACTATTGTATGAACTTGGGTTGGATATGAACCAATGTCATGGTGACAAAGGTTCCTGAGCTCATTACGAATCCACTGAGCTCTCTAAACTCTAATACTTTATTATTATTCTATACGGGCACACACACTTCAACATCTTTGTATTTTACCAACTGGACATTGAAGACATTCTTTGTGCTGCATTTATGCCAGGAAGATCATTTGGACACTTTTTGGTTTGGAGATCATGGTTTTTTCCCATCATTACAGTGGAGTGTTTTATAGTGAGGGTTGTTATTTAGATTTATAAGGTGTGGACTAGTATTGAAACTTATTTATTTCTGTTTTTTGTTGGCTTGTTACGAATGCCTCTGACAAAATATCATTAAAATAATAATTATAGAAATGATCATAATGATGAGGTAGATTCAGTATCTATTTTCCGCCCTGAAAGTTGTCTGCACTCCATCCTCAAATGATTTTGTGATAAGTTAACTCTCTGGAAGGCATAGCATTAATTTTCTGATGCATGTTCACCTTTTCTACACTCGAACAGAAAAAAAACAACCCCACTGACCGATTGGATCTTAACAGTGTATTTCTTCAGGACTTCTGAATCACAGCAGATCAGATCATTCTGAACTGATGTGATGTATAATGCCCATATCTGCTATGCAGTCAGTTCCTCTCATTTTGTTTGAAGAGATAAGAATAAAGCTCCAGAATTTGGGTGAAATTGTTTTTATTACTGGACTCACAAGATTTATTATGGGCATAAAAATTTGACTGCAACTGTCACAGAGCTCTGGTCTACACTAGGAGTTGAGGTTGAATTTAGCATCATTAAATCGAATTAACCCTGCACCTGTCCACACGACGAAGCCCTTTTTTTCGACTTAAAGGGCTCTTAAAATTGATTTCCTTACTCCACCCCCGACAAGGGGATTAGCGCCGAAATTGGCCTTGCTGGGTCGAATTTGGGGTACTGTGGATGCAATTAAATGGTATTGGCCTCTAGGAGCTATCCCAGAGTGCTCCATTGTGACCGCTCTGGACAGCACTCTCAACTCAGATGCACTGGCCAGGGAGATAGGAAAAGGCCTGCGAACTTTTGAATTTCAATTTCCTGTTTGGCCAGCGTGGCAAGCTGCAGGTGACCATGCAGAGCTCATCAGCAGAGGTGACCATGATGGAGTCCCAGAATCGCAAAAGAGCTCCAGCATGGACTGAACGGGAGGTACGGGATCTGATCGCTGTATGGGGAGAAGAATCCGTGCTATCAGAACTACGTTCCAGTTTTCGAAATGCCAAAACATTTGTCAAAATCTCCCAGGGCATGAAGGACAGAGGTCCATAACAGGGACCTGAAGAGGTGCCGCGTGAAACTTAAGGAGCTGAGGCAAGCCTACCAGAAAACCAGAGAGGCGAACAGCCGCTCTGGATCAGAGCCCAAAACATGCCGCTTCTATGATGAGCTGCATGCCATTTTAGGGGGTTCAGCCACCACTACCCCAGCCGTGTTGTTTGACTCCTTCAATGGAGATGGAGGCAACACGGAAGCAGGTTTTGGGGATGAGGAAGATGATGACGATGAGGTTGTAGATAGCTCACAGCAAGCAAGCGGAGAAACTGGTTTTCCCGACAGCCAGGAACTGTTTCTCACCCTGGACCTAGAGCCAGTAGCCCCTGAACCCACCCAAGGCTGCCTCCCGGACCCGCCAGCCGGAGAAGGGACCTCTGGTGAGTGTACCTTTTAAAATACTATACATGGTTTAAAAGCAAGCATGTTTAATGATTAATTTGCCCTGGCATTTGCAGCTCTCCTGGATATACTCCCAAAGCCTTTGCAAAAAGTTTCTGGGGAGGGCAGCCTTATTCCATCCACCATGGTAGGACACTTTACCACTCCAGGCCAGTAACACATACTCGGGAATCATTGTAGAACAAAGCATTGCAGTGTATGTTTGCTGGCATTCAAACAACATCCGTTATTTATCTGTCTGTGTTATCCTCAGGAGAGTGATATCATTCACGGTCACCTGGTTGAAATAGGGTGCTTTTCTTAAGGGGACATTCAGAGGTGCTCGTTCCTGCTGGGCTGTTTGCCTGTGGCTGAACAGAAACGTTCCCCTCTGTTAGCCACGGGGAGGGAGGAAGTGGGGAGAGGTTAGCCACGTGCTGGGTGGAAGCAAAATGTGACCTTGGAATGAAAGCACATGTGCTATGTATGTAATGTTAACAGCAAGGTTTATCATGAAAGAGTGTACCCATTGTTCTATAAAATGTGTCTTTTTAAATACCACTGTCCCTTTTTTTTTCCTCCACCAGCTGCATGTGTTTCAAGGATCACAGGATCTTCTGCTTCCCAGAGGCTAGCGAAGATTAGGAGGCGAAAAAAACGCACTTGTGATTAAATGTTCTCTGAACTCATGCTGTCCCACACTGACAGAGCACAGATGAATGCGTGGAGGCAGACAATGTCAAAGTGCAGGAAAGCACAAAATGACCGGGAGGAGAGGTGGCGGGCTGAAGAGAGTAAGTGGCGGGCTGAAGAGAGGGCTGAAGCTGAAAGATGGTGGCAGCGTGATGAGAGGAGGCAGGATTCAATGCTGAGGCTGCTGGAGGATCAAACTAATATGCTCCAGCATATGGTTGAGCTGCAGGAAAGGCAGCAGGAGCACAGACCGCTGCTACAGCCCCTGTGTAACCAACCGCACTCCTCTTCAAGTTCCATAGCCTCCTCACCCAGGCCCAAGAACATGGTGGGGGGGCCTCCGGCCACCCAGCCACTCCACCCCAGAGGATTGCCCAAGCAACAGAAGGCTGGCATTCAATAAGTTTTAAAGTTTTAAACTTTTAAAGTGCTGTGTGGCCTTGTCCTTCCCTCCTCCACCACCCCTCCTGATGCTTCTCTCCTCCACCACCCCTCCTGGGCTACCTTGGTAGTTATCCCCCTATTTGTGTGATGAATTAATAAAGAGTGCATGAATGTGAAGCAACAATGACTTTATTGCCTCTGCAAGCGGTGATCAAAGGGAGGAGGGGAGGGTGGTTAGCTTACAGGGAAGTAGAGTGAACCAAGGGGCAGGGGGGTTTCATCAAGGAGAAACAAACAGAACTTTCACACCATAACCTGGCCAGTCATAAAACTGGTTTTCAAAGCTTCTCTGATGCGCACCGCACCATCCTGTGCTCTTCTAACCGCCCTGGTGTCTGGCTGTGCGTAACCAGCAGCCAGGCGATTTGCCTCAACCTCCCACCCCACCATAAACGTCTCCCCCTTACTCTCACAGATATTGTGGAGCACACAGCAAGCAGTAATAACAATGGGAATATTGGTTTCACTGAGGTCTAACCGAGTTAGTAAACTGCGCCAGCGCACTTTTAAATTTCCAAATGCACATTCTACCACCATTCTGCACTTGCTCAGCCTGTAGTTGAACAGCTCCTGACTACTGTCCAGGCTGCCTGTGTACAGCTTCATGAGCCATGGCATTAAGGGGTAGGCTGGGTCCCCAAGGATAACTATAGGCATTTCAACATCCCCAACAGTTATTTTCTGGTCTGGGAAGTAAGTCCCTTCCTGCAGCTTTTGAAACAGACCAGAGTTCCTGAAGATGCGAGCGTCATGTACCTTTCCCCGGCCATCCCACGTTGATGTTGGTGAAACGTCCCTTGTGATCCACCAGTGCTTGCAGCACTATTGAAAAGTACCCCTTGCGGTTTATGTACTCACTGGCTTGGTGCTCCAGTGCCAAGATAGGGATATGGGTTCCGTCTATGGCCCCACCACAGTTATGGAATCCCATTGCAGCAAAGCCATCCACTATGACCTACACATTTCCCAGGGTCACTACCCTTGATATCAGCAGATCTTTGATTGCGTGGGCTACTTGCATCCCAGCAGCCTCCACAGTAGATTTGCCCACTCAAAATTGATTCCCGACTGACTGGTAGTTGTCTGGTGTTGCAAGCTTTCACAGGGCTATTGTCACTCACTTCTCAACTGTGAGGGTTGCTCTCATCTTGGTATTCATGTGCTTCAGGGCAGGGGAAAGCAAGTCACAAAGTTCCATGAAAGTGCCCTTGCGCATGTGAAAGTTTTGCAGCCACTGGGAATCGTCCCAGACCTACAACACTATGCGGTCCCACCAGTCTGTGCTTGTTACCCAGGCCCAGAATCAGTGTTCCACCACATGAGTCTGTCCCATTAGCACCATGATGCCCACATTGCCAGGGCCCGTGCTTTGAGAGAAGTCTGTGTCCCTGTCCTCATCACTCTTGTCACCGTGCTGACGTCACCTACTTGCCCAGTATCGCTTTGCCAGGTTCTGGTGCTGCATATACTGCTGGATAATGCGTGTGGTGTTTAATGTGCTCCTAATTGCCAAAGTGATCTGAGCGGGCTCCTTGCTTGCCGTGGTATGGCGTCTGCACAGAAAAAAGCTGCGGAACGATTGTCTGCCATTGCCCTGATGGAGGGAGGGGTGACTGACGACATGGCTTACAGGGAATTAAAATCAACAAAGGGAGTGGCTTTGCAAGAAACTAAATGGCCCCCTCAAGGATAGAACTCAAAACCTCAAGGACAGAATTCAAAACTGGGTTTAGCAGGCCATTGATTTCACAGAGGGACGGAGGGAGGAGAAAATGAATGCAAAACAAATCTGGTCTATTTCTTGTTTTGAGCCACTTCATCTATCTTTATACATCTTTCTGGCAGCAGACTGTGCAGTACGACCGCTAGCCATCGTCATCTCCTGGGTGCTCAGCAGAAGACTGTGCAGTATGACTACTGGCCATCGTCTTCTGCTAGCTGCAGATTAAAAGACAGTGCACTGCTGGTAGGACTCAATCGCCATGAGACGAAACAAGGGATATGACCTGGCTGAGTCACTCCCATGTTTGCCCAGGTGCCCGGTTAAAAGAGCACCCAGGACTACGTCGACGAAGGCTACCAGTCATACTGCACTGTCTGCTGCCAAAAGGCAATAAACTGCTACTGTATAGCAATGCAGTACCATGTCTGCCAGCACCCAGGAGACATACGGTGATGGTTAGCTGAGCGGGCTCCATGCTTGCCGTGGTATGGCATCTGCACAGGTAACTCAAGAAAAAAGGTGCAAAATGATTGTCTGCCCTTGCTTTCATGGAGGGAGGGAGGGAATGGGGGCCTGACGATATGTACCCAGAACCACCCGCGACAATGTTTTAGCCCCATCACGCACTGGGATTTCTACCCAGAATTCAAATGGTCAGCGGAGACTGCGGGAACTGTGGGATAGCCACCCACAGTGCAACGCTCTGGAAGTCGACGGTTGCCTTGGTACTGTGGACACACTCCGCTGACTACATGCACTTAGAGCGTTTGTGTGGGGACACACACAATCGACTGTATAAAAACGCTTTCTACAAAACCGACTTCTATAAATTCGACCTAATTTCATAGTGTAGACAAGAGAGTGATAAACTTTACATATTGGGGTCCCTGACCCTGGCAGCATGAACTGGACTTGAAACACATCTACTGCTTTGGGTCCTTATTTTCATATAGTCCTACTGTCAAACAGAAAATATTTAATCCTTGGAATTCAGTGCGTACAATATTATTATTTTCTTTAAATCTTCCCCTTGTTTCAATTGCTGTTTATTAAATGTTCTTTTGACATAATATTTTCCTTTCTAAATGTGCCTGGGCTCATGAAGTGAACACAGTGGAGGCAAAACTGAATCTCTGACTAGAAACTATTTACGGACTGCAAGTAATGAAAAAGCAATGACAGATGAAATGGTGACTGTCTTTAGCATTTGGAATCCAGACTTCGTTGCACTTGTTGATCAACTCTGAAAAATGAAATATGAACTGTAACAGAATATCACTTTCAGTAAGTCTTCTATCATCACATAAGGGATTAGGACTGCTACATAATTCTGCTTCTTCTGTAAAAGGGGACACTGTGACATAAAGAGGGGCTGATTGTTCCATTAGTTCTTGATATCATTTTGTACTTATGACATCATCAGCTACGTGAATTGATATTTGCAGTCTGTAATCATCGGAAATGCTTTGGAACTGCTTACACAATTTGACATCTAGCCACCTTCCCATCTTCAGAATTTGTTGACTGCTGGACTACTGTACTCCTCTTCCCTCCCCCACCCCAAAAGAGTGGTCTTTTTATTCTTTGGAGATTTGAAACAGATATTGTCTTTCATGTGACTTAATTTGAATTTATTTTTGGAGTTTTCATATACTTTGGGGACTCAAAGGAGTTGCTGATAAATTAAGCAAATATGCAATAAATAGCTATCTACTGGATTTCAGTATGCATTAATTGTGACTGGACTCCAAGAGTGAGCTCTTATAAGGTGAACTTTCATTATAAGGTGCCATCTTGTACCAATACCCTGATTATTTCTTCATAGAAATCTTAGTTCCTGATGTGAAAGAGGACTACAGGCCTTGTAGCTTACCAGTATATCTATACTAACAAGCTACTAGTGGGTGCCAGATGATTTACTAGCAGCTATGTTGAGTGCCTGAAGCTATCATCTCCCGTGATGACCTATCTGCCCATCAGTTTGTTCAACACCATGGCATGCATCCGTGATCCACTTCATCCTGCTGTCAAAGGCTCTGGTTAATAGGTACCTTCATGTTTAGAGATTTCCAAGTCAGGTAGGTCCATTTCTAACAGATAAATTTCGTTTTAGAGAATTATCAGGTGAAGAAGGTAGTCCTATGGTGTCCTATAGTCCTATAGGGCTTGTCTATCTGGGCAAGTTATTTTGTAGTTTATGTTTGATGCGATAGAGAAGGAGAAGCCAGTGGAAAATTTCAAAGTGATGGGCTAGGAGAATGATCTTTGCAGCAGCATTCGGAATGGTTATGCATGATCAACATATGCAAGATTGCATTTGTTAATAGAGTGCCTTTTTCTGGTTTATCTTAAGTCACTTTGGAAGTGACTTAAAATAAACCAGAAAAAAGCAATCTTATTCTGGAATAAGAGTGTCCACATGGGGAGCTAGTGTGGAATAGCTATTGTAGAATAGTTATTTGGAATAGCTATGATAGTCAATTATGTACAAACCCTTATTCAGCAAAAAGCTCCAGCTGAGCTACATTTCCCACTTTCTTATTGCTCAACTGTTTTTTTAGGATATCACACTCAAAGAAGGGTGCTGTGTTGGTGCTTAATATAAAAATAAAATAACAATGTTAAAAAAGTGCAGAAAATAAACAAAGGAGCCTAATACCAAGGCTGTCTGTCCTTGAAGGAATGAAGGATTCAGCTGTGGAAACCAGAGAGCAGTACTTTCCTGTGTGGGGTGGGGACTGAAAACTATATTGTTGTAGAGAAATTTAGGAATAATCAGGCCATTTTCTCCCTTTTCCCCAGCTGTAAAGCTTGCCAGGCTGGGCATTTTCACTGGCTCCAGAGAACAATTTTATAGCAAGCAGTTTATTACAACACAAAAAGAAAAATGTGCTAATTCTGTATCCTTAGCTGCACAAATAAAGAAAACATGTCATTGATTAACTAATGTGATCCCCAAAGCCTGTTTCTTTTTAACAGACATGGTTTAATCTTTGAGCGGCAGATGCACAAATTGTCTTAAGGCTGAAACTACAAACAGTGTGATTTTGTGAGGAGAACTGTACAAGGAGGGAGACTATGGCAACAGTTGCAATTTGCTATTTCTCTCTCTCTCTCTCTTTTGCAGCACTGCACCAAATCTGGCCTGGTGCCTTGCCTTGAAAGACACTTCGTTTCAAGCACCATCCCCTGAGAGTATGGTTCAGCATTTTCTTTGCTGCGGTGATCAATGTCTAGCAGTTCATGTGAAAATGGAGCTTCATTCCAGTTCTATTTCTAATCTTTCAAATGAGTAAATTAGTTATGAATTATTTATCTAGAACATTCAAGTGGGCACTAACAAAGGAAAATCAAATGTGCTCAGTACTGCCTTCCATGAAACTTTGGAGCTTTAGAAATTTATCCACCACGTCTCCAGTCATGGCTTCATTTTTTTCTGAAAACTTGACAAGTAGGATTCACCTCTGCAAGGTTCTGAGCACATCTTGTGATCTGCTTAGCATCATTGCCTCCCCTTTGATTCAGTGTTATGCAGAATTGGGTCCTTAGTAAGGGAACTAAAAGGTGATGATTTCTATTGTGCTCTGAACTGATGTGTTCAAACCACTGAGCAAAGCAAATATATTCATTAAATAAAGCTAAACCTCTCAGGCTCAAATATAATATGCTGAACAAGAACTGAGAGATTTTTTCTCTTTGCTTTATGGACCTGCAATATATCCCTGAACCAGAAAAGCACTTAAGCAGGTGAGTAACTTCAAGCACATGAACAGTCCTATTAGCTTAAAGCTAAACACATGCTTAAGTGCTTTGCTGTATTCAAGTCAGTGGGTTTCAGTATGATGAATCAGCTGAATTGGCTGACACACTCTGACCCAGTTATTTAATTCACCTTTTTCTCAGCAATACAAAATACCATGGATCACTGCCAATCTATTTTGACCACCTTCCAGATATTACAATATTAGACAACTCACTGCATGGTAATGTATGTTGGGAACTGATTTCCTGAAGCTAAAGTTCTCTTCTTTCGTTTGTGGACAAATGTCTTTCAATTGTTTTGAAAAGAAAACTGACTCCCACAAATAGCCCTGGCCTCCTATAAATCTCCTGGCTTGTGCCTATTGCAAAATTCTGACTTTTTTATTGTAATAAACTAGCTATATGTTCAACTTGAATTTTATATGTGTACAAACTACTTCTCTGAGATGGCATCAGAACCACTTAGCTGTATGCCTTAGGCCCTATGCTGCTGAAAGCTAGTGAAAGTTCTTCTTTAGCCCAAGAGGGAGAGGCCCTCTGCTTTTGAAGAAGAAAAATGTGGCTTTTATGCTATTTCAAGACCTCTGCTAGAGTAAAATATGGCCACTTGAGGAAGTAGAAGGCATATCATGACTGGGAAGGACTTCAGGAACCACACTGAGAGCAATAAGAATATTTTAGTGCACAGAGTTTTTGAAAGATTTTTTTGCTTATTTTTAGAGCTGCATTTTGTGTCCCGAACAATATCATCAGATGTGACTTTCTGCTGGAAATGATTAATACATTTCAGCTCTCAATGTGAACTAACAACACCATTAACACTTATGGAGATATTGAAACAGCAGCAGGTATTTCTGAACATTCTTTTGAAATTTAAGTATGTATTTTCACTGGGGGCAGAGCTGCACAACTACCCAGCGCATCCACAGGTGGCAGATCGTGGTAAGCTGTTCAAACTGCGCTGCTTCTGATCCAGAACCAAAATGTTGCCGCCCCTAGTCATTAATCATCAGTATGCTGATGACGCTATAGTGTTTGCTTACTTGGAAACAGGTCTTCAGGAGATCATCGGTGTCTTTGCTGAAGCATACCAGAAAATGGGACTGACACTCAACATCCAGAAGACAGAGGTCCTCTTTCAGCAAGCTCCTGGGCACAACTCACAGCACCAGCCGTACAGATCCACAATCACCTCCTGGAGAATGTTGTGCATTTCCCATACCTTGGAAGCCACCTCTCAGACGCAGCTGACACTGATGAAGAAATCTAGTTCCGGCTCAAATGTGCTAGCCGAGCTTTTGGTTTTCTGAGAGAGAGGGTGTTTGAAGATTGCGACATCAGAATTAAACCCAAACTTATGGTTTACAAACTTATGGTTTACAAAGTTGTGATCCCCACCCTATTGTATGGGGCTGAAACATGGACAACATATAGGAAGCATCTTAAGGCTCTGGAGAAATATCAATGCTGTATGCGTAAGATTCTTTGAATTAAATGGGTGGATAGATACACTAACATCAGCATCCTCTCGCTATATCATGAGCATCAAGGAATGATTATCTATCAACTTTGCTGGGCAGGTCATGTTGTTCGGATGCCTGATTCCAGACTGCCAAAACAATTTTTCTGTTCTCAAATCAGCCAAGGCAAACATGTTAGAGGAGGGCAGAAGAAACATTACAGAGACATCCTCAAGGCTAATATGAGGAAATGTAATATTGACATCAGCTGGTGGGAATCTGTAGCTCAGGATTGACAACACTGGAGGAATTGCTTGAGACAGGGAACTCAGCACTTTGAGAACCAGATGTGACTACATGTAATGGAGAAACAGGCCTGACAGAAAGAGAGTGTCATGGCTCGAACCAACTTCCCAGGTTCACTCACCCTGCTCGGTAATACAAGTCTGCAATGTGGCAGAGTCTGTGGCTCTAGAATAGGCCTTATCAGCCATCAGCAGATCCAGAGATAACTTGGATTATGGACAAATGGACAATCCATGAAAAACAATCATCCTCGACTTTGAAGGATCGCTGATGATAATGTATTTTCAATATACATTTATTCTTATTTAACACGATTGTTTACTGTTGAAGACAGTATAACTAATCACAGCAGTATTCCTCTAGGAGGCTTTTCCCACATGAGTAATAAATGGGAGATATGAGAGATTCTTGGCTACATGGTTTTGCATTTTTGATACCATGTTTTCTATTTGTCATTCATATACATAAATTCACAAATGAGCCACCAAATTTATACATATGTATTATGGATGGACCAATTCTAACAGTGGCCCTGGCAGCTTTAAATATTTACAGTTTAATATTATCCTGAGAGGGCTGGGGAAGTGGATTGTTTAATCAATCCTATACTTTGTTCCTATTGCCAAAGGCATAAGAGAATCATCATCAAATGGATTTCAAAAACTGTTCATATCAATGTTTTTATAATTATCTATTAACACTTGAGTATGCAAAGATGGACTCAAAGGGCTGTACCCAAGAGGAAAATTAATTTTGAAAGAAATCATGACCCCAAGGTGTGCCTTAAGGAATTAGTTGTATGGGGTCAGAGCTAAGATTTTCCCAATTAAAAATAATCCTGTATAGTATCTGGATGGCTGCTAGGATCCATTGGAACCCAGAGTGACAGGCTAATTGAATTTCTCCATTGTCCTCCTATAGGTACAGCTTTCCCTTCCGAGGACAATCACAGACCGTTTAGATTGCTGGCATGCAGGATGTGCAGAGACTTTTGTGGATGGTGGTCAAGCAATCAGTCACCCCAGAGGCCTTGTCTTTGCTCGGAAAAAAGGTGTGTTCTTAATTAGTTAGCTAACTTAAGGTAAAATCGTAGCAGTAACTAAGACAAGGCAGTTTGTAGATTTGTAGATTTCTCACAAGGTAGCTGGTTGAGTTATAGACTATTAACTTGACCTGCTAACTCATAAAAACTACAGCTGCCTTGTCTTCACTTGGATTTTACCATGAGTTAGCTAACTCAAGTGAAGAGCACACCTTTTCTCCTAGTGAAGACAGAGCCAGAGATTGTGTGTGTGTGCGCACGCACGCACATTTTTCTTGGTCAGCAGCCAGAGACATGATTGGGAGCAGTGAGACAGCTGCATTTTAAAACTTTGTTTGCATAAGATGCAAAGGATTCCTGGCTATGGGAGCTTCAGAGGAAGAAATGGCAGTTTTGGAGTCATGAATGGGAAAAGGTAGGGAAGCCCTGCTCTAGTCTCATAGCATAGTCTCATAGTCTCAGTCTACTATACTGTTCTGTCTTTGTTCTCTACACAACGTTAATAATATGAGGAAACCTAATGAACACAGTTGGGTTCCAAATAACTGTGTTTACTAACTATATATAAATATACAAGGCCTAGCAGGATTGTGGTGGCTTCTGCAACAGAACACAGGGAGGCCCACTAGATGCCTTCCAAACTATTTAAAGGGATTGTGATGTGGTGTATACCCCATACTGGCATGAAAAAGGCTGACTAGAGCTAGAGAGCTCACTTAAAGTACCTGGACACTTTGGGTGGGTTGGCCAGCCCCATATGATGATGAATCCCAACTGAGGGAGGAGCTGGGGGTTACTATAAAGAGAGGAAGTTTTTTAATAAAAAGGGAGCTGTGGAGCAAGAGACAGGAAGTCTGCAGTCACTCTCTGGGATCATCAATTCATAGACTCGAAAGCCTGAAGGGACCAAAGTGATCATATAGTCTTACCTCATGTAGAACATAGGTCATAGAACTTTCCCAAAATAATTCCTAGAGCAGATCTTTTAGAAAAACATCCTTAAATCTTGACTTAAAAATGGTCAGTGATGTAGAATCCATATAGCCCTTGATAAATTGTTCCAATGATTAATTTCCCTCCCTTTCAAAAATTTATGCTTTATTTCCATTCTGAATTTGTCTTACTTCAGCTTCCCGCCATTGTATTGTGCTATACCTTTCTCTGCTAGATATAAGAGCCCATTATTAAATATTTGTTCCTGACATGTAGATTTTAATCAAGTCACCCCTTAATCTTTTCTTTGTTAAGATAAATAGATTGAGGTCCTTGAGTCTATCACAATAAGTCATGTTTACTAATCCTTTAATAATTCTCATGGCTCTTCTCTGAACCCTCTCCAATTTATCAACATCCTTCTTGAATTGTGGGCACCAGAACTGGAAACTGTATTCCAGCAGTGGTTGCACCAGTGCCAAATACAAGGTAAAACAACCTCTCTACTCCTACTGAGGATTTCCCTCTTTATGCTTCTCCAGATCGCATTAACTCTTTTGGCCACTTTATTAGTCACATCAGTGACCTGACCACTTAATTATTTACCACGTCCCAATTTTTGTGTCATCTCCAAATTTTATCAATGATGATTTTATGTTTTCTTCTGGATCATTGATAAAAACTGTTAAGTAGTTTAGGACCAAGAACTGATCCCTGTAGAATCCCAATGGAAACATACCAGCTCAATGATCATTCACCATTTACAGTGTCATTTTGAGACCTATCTGTTAGCCAGTTTTTAATCCATTTATTGTGTGCCATGTTAATTATATATCATTCAAGTTTTTTAATCAAAATGTCACATGGTACCAAGTTAAACGCCTTATAGAAGCCCAAGTATGTTACATCAGCGCTATTTCCTTTATCAACCAAAGATATCATGTTTGTTTGCATAAATTAAATTACCATCCTTTAATTCTTTATTAATCGAGTCTTGTATCAGCCAGTCCATTATCCTGCCTAGGCTCAATGTCAGGCTGAAAGGCCTATAATTACCTGGGTTATTCCATCTACCCTTTTTTTAAAATGGCACAACAATCATTTTCTTACAGTCTTCGGGAACTTCTCCTGTGCTCCAAGACTTATTGAAAATAAATATTAATAGTCCAGCAAGCTCCTCAGCCAGGCCTTTTAAAACTCTTGGATGCAAGTTATTTGGACCTGGTGATTTAAAAATCACCTGGTGATCTAACTTTAGTAGGTTTTGTTTAATGTCCTCTGGAGACACTGGTGGAATAGAAAGAGTGATATCATCACCATATGAGGAGACTGTATCGTCTGTTTTTTCCCAAACACAGAACAGAAATATTTATTGAACACTTCTGCCTTTTCTGCATTATTATTGGTTATTTTATGGATCCATTTCCATCTAGTAATGGACCAATAACATTGTCAGGATTCTTTTTGTTCTTCATATATTTGAAAAACTCTTTCTTATTATCCTTAACTCTGGTGGCCATAGATTTCTTCTTGTGTTCCTTTGTTTCCCTTGTCAATTTTCTACACTTTCTAATTTATGATTTATATTAATTGCTATCGACTTCCCCATCTTCCATTTGTTGTATTTATTTATTTAATTTATTTATTATAGATACCTTCACTTCCCCTCCTATCCAGGTCATTTTTAAACCAGCACAGCCTTCTTCCTCAATTGTGTCTTTTTGGGCATCTAGTAAGGTGTTCTTGAAGGATTCCCCATTATCATTCACATTTTTCTAATTAAATGCTTCCTCTCAGCTGATTTGGCTCATAATTATTTTCAGCTTTGTGAAATTGGCCCTGTTAAAGCATCAAGTACATATAGTACTGGTCTGGACTTTATTTTGCTTGCATATTATAAATATGATCATTTACCTCATGATCATTGTACCTAAGTTACCATTAATTTTTAGTTCTGTGATCAATTCTTCATTATCTGTTAGGATAAGACCTAATACAGATTTCCCCTTCATTGGTTGCAACACTTTTTGAGTCCGGAAATTGTCATTTTGTAATGTTAAGACATTCCAGAGAAGTTTCAGAACTGGCAGCATGAGACCTCCAGCATATGTCACTCAAATTGAAGTCTCCCATGATCACACAGTTTTTTCCCCTACACACTACAGATAGATAGATAAAAAGCTGGTCATCCTGTTCCCTAATGTGATTTGGTAGTCTGTAGCAGACACCAACTAATACCCCTCTTATGCTTTTGTTAGGATCTTGATCCATCAGTATTCAAGATCAGTTCCTTCTGAGTTATCAGTGACTCAGAAACAGATAATGCCAACATTATGTGAATCATCCCACAAGTTTTCAGTAATACTAACTAGATTGAATTTATGCTCTTAAATGAGCAATTCCAATTCCTCTTGTTTGTTACCCAGGCTCCTAGCATTGGTGTATAGGCAATTCAAGAATTTCTTCTCTTCATGTCCTTTAGTTCCTTGGTTAATTTTAATTAATCAGAGTGAAAAGAGCCCGAGGAGGGCGGAAGGGTTTTTAAGTTTATATTTACATGCTGGGACTGCTTCAGAGATTTCAGGGGAGAGCACTGCAAATCTTAGTTCTGCACGAAAGATAAGCTTGGAGAATCCTAAGAAAGGCTGAGTAAGAAGAAGCCCAGGAAGCAGCAGCAAGGAGGTGGACTGACCACACCTTGACTGCTGGTTATAGGGCCTCTGGGGTGGTACCCAGTGTAGTAAGAGGGCCTGAGTTCCCCTACCAGTCACTGGGAAGGTGGCCTGAGTCTAGAGAGGGAAACAAGGATGACAGAGTGCCTTGAGAGAAGGGTGGGAGGACAACGGGGCCTGGAATTTGGGCTGAAGACCTTGTTATAAGGGCACTGGATTGTTCATTTGTGGGACTTTGATACCCTGAAAGGGGAGAGACTTTGAAGTGACTTGGCTGCTGGGTCAAGCCACAAGAAGGGAGACCACTGCAGGGCCAGAGCAGCTGTTGGCAAGGAGGCAGGAGACAATGAATGAGCAGCTATGCCAAGCCCAGCCACAAGGGGCAAACCTGAGGTTAGCATACTCTTCTACAGGAATACTACCTGGTTCCTAGACCTATACATTACATGGACTTTTTCCATTAGTCCAAAAATTCAAGAAAATCTTGATTTGGTCAGAATTACAATGAGTTTTGTAATCCCATTCTTGTCCCTAATGAAGATTAATGTGAAATTTAATTCACATAATTAAATTGCCATTCTAATATGATTGGCAGGTCTAAATCTCTGCTCACAAGGTGCAGAATAGTACAGGCGTTAGATGTCAGGATTAAGGCTCCCTGGGAAATGTGCATAGAGATGCATGCAGTGATCTTATACGCAGATGAAAATCCATTGACATCAGTGGAGATTCTTAGATTTACATTTGTGTCACTGAGGGCTGAATTTGGCTCACAGTGCCTAATGAGTTAATACTACTTCTCTGAGTTTATTTCTCAAATAACATTTTTAAAAGAAAAAATCCTGAATGTAGTTTTACCACGAGAGAAATTCTTCCCTTCTGGGCCGTAGATGAATTGTGAGCTACTATATCCCTTTTTTGAAACATCCACGGGGAATGGAAAAACCACATGAGCCTTCTTGTGACAGTGAACAGAGACACATCTTGACAAGCGATGGACTACCTTTATTGTTCAAGTGATGTATGCTGGCAACTAGCATCATCTGCTCTTGAAGTAACGTGGCACTGAGTCACTTTACCTTGTGTGACTGTTGATGAGTCAATTTTGCTCCCTGAAGCCACGCTCCAGATGCTGTCTAGTTTTATCTGACTTATACATTCCAATTTATTTTTAGTCATTTGCATTCTGCTTGGTTCATGAAAGTGTACTTTTGGTGTATTTTGTCATCTTTACAGGCTATCAGTTGTAGCCCCACAAAAGAGGTGGAAAGCATACCCATATCCTCCTCACATGAAGCGTCCCTAATTTAGAACCAAAACTAGCAATTCTTTAAAAATGCTAGCCCGTAAAGCAGATTAGTCCTGAGACGAGCTTTGATTCACACACTGGCTATTTACATAGGATTTTCTAGGGACAGGTGTGGCCAAACCTTTCTGACATGTGGAACCTAGAATAATAAAGAATGAGACTTCAAGTTGCAAGTAACTTTCAGGGCTGCTGCTTTCTCACCACCATAGCAAGCTGCCTTGGACTGTATGTGGGGGGAGGGGCGGATGTTGAGGGTGGGAGATTATTGTGTGTGTGTGTGTATGGTCACTAATGGTTATGTGGGGTAGAGGGAGAAATGTGCTTCACTTTTGTTTAGTTTTGTAATGATTCTAGATTGTATTTTTTAATTAAAATGGCAAGGTCACTTACAGCCCAGCAAAGACATTCTTTTATGTTGCTGCATTTATATCCAAAGAAATATACACAATTTTCGGGTGAAACACTCCATTATTACAGCACTCAGGCAAACTTCTTCTGTGCCTGTAACTCACAGTAACAACAGGAACAAATGGAAGCACATCATTTCATGCTGAGCTGCTAAACTTTGGCCTAGCTGCTGTGCACAGGTCATCGGAGCTGCATTTTGGCTAACCCTGTTACAAAAGTCTTAACAATCAACACAGCTAAAGTGTGAGTTGTTTTCATTTTCTTTGTGGGAATCATAAACAGGGTTGTTTACTGCAGAAACTTCCAATCAGTTATAGATATCTGCAAGTTCACTGAAGGTAATGGGACAACACAGGTGTCTGAGAACATAATGGGAGTATGCAGTGTTGTTGTAGCCGTGTCGGTCCCAGGATATGAGCGATATAAGGTAGGTGAAGTAATATCTTCTATTGGCGAGAGAGACAAGCTTTAGAGCTTACAGAGTTCTTCTATGTAAGCTTGAAAGCTTGTCTCTTTCACCAGCAGCAGCAGGTCCAATAAAAGATATTACCTCAATCCCCTTATTTCTCTAACATAATGGGAAGTCAGCTGAATTGCATAGATATAAATGAAAGCATAATTTGGCCTTTAGAAACTCCAGGTTTAGAGGTCTTACAAAGCGTGCAGATGCAAGTGGTTGGTGATCAGCTGATGATGTGTGTGAATAAAGAACCTGGCTTGACTTTCAGAACCCAGGATGAGTTTGCAGGGCTTGCCCTAAGAAAAAAAATCTTTGTGTCAGTAAACTGAACTCATCTGGTATAGAAATAGTTGAGCAATGTCAACAATGGAACTAAAAAGAAAAGGAGTACTAGTGGCACCTTAGAGACTAACCAATTTATTTGAGCATAAGCTTTCGTGAGCTACAGCATCCGATGAAGTGAGCTGTAGCTCACGAAAGCTTATGTTCAAATAAATTTGTTAGTCTCTAAGGTGCCACAAGTATCCCAACAAATTTATTTGAACATAAGCTTTCGTGAGCTACAGCTCACTTCATCGGATGCTGTAGCTCACGAAAGCTTATGCTCAAATAAATTGGTTAGTCTCTAAGGTGCCACAAGTACTCCTTTTCTTTTTGCGCATACAGACTAACACGGCTGCTACTCTGAAACAATAGAACTATATACTGTATTCCCGACTCCAATTTTAGAGTAAAATTTTATTTGAAAGGTTTCAAATTTTATTCTGGATGATGTATATTTGAAAAGTTTTGGATGGTGAACACTGAGAATATACTTACTTTTTTTTTTTAAATAACCAGAGGGTGGAACCACTTCCAGACCTCTTGTCTAGAGCCTTCTAACTTCTCTCTTTATGGTATTTTGTTTGCTGAAACTTAATTTGATGATGAAAAGTTTATTGTAGCTGGATACTTTTGCAAAGCAATTTCAGACATTTTGACAGTCCCTTTCAGTCAATTACTTAATCACATGCATTTACTATTTTCAGCACTTTGGTCCTGATCTTGCTTCTTTTGAAGTCAATGGAATCACCAGGCCCCTCAAACAGTTTCCTTTGCTTTTGAGAGGGGCGTATCTGGACTATCTGAATATGACATTTTTGTTTAAAGTTGTGTGAGTTGCTTCTTTTCCTCTGTAAATTTCTAGAAATCTCTTACTATCACAACATTTTAAAAGCACTTCTGGAGATAGAATCCCAAAATATATCATCCTAGCTTTCAGATGAATAATTCATTAGCTTAAGGTAGAGGCTGTGCAGGAGAAAGGAAAACTTAAAATGACTTTTCTTTAACAGGTTAAAGGAAGTTGTCAGGTTGTTTAGTCCTATAATATGGCCTACTTTGAATTGTTGTGATTCGCCATGGTATGTAGCCTGAGTTCAAAAATAAGGAAAATTTAAACAAAAAAACCCCCTAAACCAAACCAAATGAACCCTCTACAATGTGATGTTCTAGCTGAGATGCTAAAGTCAGGAAACTCAGTTACTGTTGAAAGAAAAGGAGTACTTGTGGCACCTTAGAGACTAACCAATTTATTTGAGCATGAGCTTTCGTGTGAGCTGTAGCTCACGAAAGCTCATGCTCAAATAAATTGGTTAGTCTCTAAGGTGCCACAAGTACTCCTTTTCTTTTTGCGAATACAGACTAACACGGCTGTTCCTCTGAAACCTGTCAGTTACTGTTGCTATACCTACTCTAACTCTGTTTACTGGCACATAGTATTCTATATAGTATGTTAACCATAATGCCTATTTACTCAGACACCTACAACAACACACATGTACCCTACCCAATATAGCATTCTATTACTGGTGATTTTTTGTTTTAGCTTAGAATTTCTCTCTATTCTATTTTTCCAAAGTATTTTTTTTCAGATTTAAACCTAGATAATTCCTTAGTGTCATCAGAGAAACATTATTGTAATAAGCTAGAGTTTCCTAGGTGTCTTATCAAGATTCAAAATTCACACTTACAAAGCAAAACACCTTTTATAAATGACAAAACAAGTTAGGTAACATTTTCTCTGGATCAAAATTGTAGCAGCTAGGTGCATTTGACTTACAGCAATAATTTCCTTTTATTCCTGCACAACCAGTTGTAAAAACTGATAACCAGCTTTAAATTTGTCATCCTAAAGGATTAGCTTTAAAGCCTTATACAGAACTATAGAATAATTCTTTACACAGATATATAGAGATGCAGTGCATCTTTTTCTTTCCTGATTGGTGGATTCAGAGTTCTTGTAACAAGTGAAAGTGCAAGCGCCTGGGTGTTCAAATGTGAACTCCGTGAATGTATCTGTAAACCAACCTTACTTTTCACTCACCTTCAACACTTTGTAAATATATTTCAAAATTTAAGACAACATAAATCCTTTCAGGGTCCAGCATATATATAATTAAGATTTGAAGTATCTCTGAGACTAAATGGACAAGATCCAACACTTGTGTCCATCAGGAGCAGATTAGGGTCCCACTCCATCTGTTAAATTGTTTGTGATCATTTGGAAAATAATCTCTTCCACATTAGCCTTATCCATTTCTAAATTGCCCTAGAATAGTTGCATCTACTGTAGCTGATCTCCAGTTGTAATAAGTGGTCTTGAACAGGAAGCACTGTCTCTCCACAAAAAGAAAAGGAGTACTTGTGGCACCTTAGAGACTAACCAATTTATTTGAGCATGAGCTTTCGTGAGCTACAGCTCACTTCATCAGATGCATACCGTGGAAACTGCAGCAGACTTTATATATACACAGAGAAGTATATATAAAGTCTGCTGCAGTTTCCACGGTATGCATCTGATGAAGTGAGCTGTAGCTCACGAAAGCTCATGCTCAAATAAATTGGTTAGTCTCTAAGGTGCCACAAGTACTCCTTTTCTTTTTGCGAATACAGACTAACACGGCTGTTCCTCTGAAACCTGTCTCTCCACAATGGCTTATGTTTCCTGGAGCAGTATTAAACAATATTTTAAGCAGTGCCCTGACTTTAAAACTAATGAGTTACTGAGGCCAACATACGGAGATGTTAAATGATGTTAAAACCAGTTTTACAAAGTGTTCAAGACTAGTGTGCTAAGGGCACAGGCCATATCTACATCTGGTGCAGGGAAAAAACATGTTTCCCCTCTTCTGCTGACCTCTGAGAGGCAGCTACATGCTGCTCCAGCAAAGACTCCCTTTGCTCCAGCAAAGACACCCTTGCCAGGTGTCCTGCTGCTCCTTTCCCCTGGCATGCTGGGTTGTTTTTGTCCATCGTGGCAACATGGTCGGAGAGCATGTAACAATCTGAAAAGGAAAAATATTTGGGATTGAATCCTTTTTTGTTTCTTTTTCTTGTATCAATAAAGCCTGAAAGGTATTTCTGTTTTTTTTTTCTTTTATAAATGGTTGGAAAAGATGAAGACGGGTGTTCTCATGTTTTTACATTGGAAGTGCAGGTATTGTACACCTTAGAAGACTAGCTTGATCTACATTAAATTAGGAAGTCTTCACAATATTTCCCATCAGTTTAGACTAACAGCAGTATTAACACCACCAAATATTCAAAAATAATGGATCAGGCTCATACAATTTACAAGAGTCACTTATATAATTATGAGATTTAAAAAAATAATAAATGTTGTGTTCCTTTCATTTGACTGGTCTTGGAACCTTTAGGGTTTACATTTTCAAGCTTTTCTCCTCAACCATGAGGGTTAGAAACATTTTAGAAGCCTCACAATAAAATCATGAGGATTAGGGATGCCTTGAGACAGCAGTGCTGCGATAGAGGTGTTCAGCTGCTACCAGGCTGTAGACAATGTCTGAACATTAGAGTGCTTGAAACGCCACCCACCTCCAGGAGTTCTGTCTACACTAGAGTACCACCATTATTGCCACCAATGAAGCTAAATCAGGGATAGTAGTGGTGAGAGAATTTTAGCAATGAAAACCCAGTGTAGACACCAGTATTATGATCCAGATAGTAAAAAATCATGAGTCAGCTCTTAACAAAATAATAAGATAAAATAAATACATTGGGTTTCTTTTGATTTGCCTTCTGGTTTCTGACCCCTTAAACTGCACTTGGGTCAGATTTTCGAGCTCCAGTCTCGCCAACCAGAAGGTCTAGAAAGTTATGTTTGTTTTTAAATGAAAGTTGAGGTGCTCAGGTTAGCACGTGTAGGCTAGAGCTGGGGTTTTAAAGACAAAAACAACTGTCAGGAACAGAAGGGAATTGGTTTTATTCAGACTGTTGGAAAATGTTTTTTTGGATTCACAGCCTTCGAACACGGGCAAAAAGGTCAGGTTTGTTAACACCTCCTCTCCCAGCTCCCTCATTTCCTTTTTGCCATCACAATAAATGGACACCCAATACAAAGCCATGTTCTAAACCAGAAAAATGATCGCCCCGCCCCCACACCAGTGGGAGACTACAAGTCCCAGCATGCAATGCTCCGCCAGCGTCTCACAATGCAACTTCTATACCCCAGCATGCAATGCGCCTCATGTTCTAGAAAAACTACACGCCCCAGCGTGCTTTGTTATAGATCACTTCGCGCGCTTCGGCGCATTGCATGCAGGGATTCGTAGTCTTCCAAGCCTACGCTTCTTCCCTCCGCCTCTTCCCCTCTGTAACCGCTGCCTCAACGTCCCGCGCACGCTCTGCGCCACGTACGCTGTGACATCGCCCGAACAACAGCGCGAGCCTGCCGGAGCCAATCAGCAGCTACAAAATCGCGTCGCTCGGGCGGCTCGCGAGAGCCTACTTGAACTTTGACCTCGCCCCAAGCGCGAGCTGTGGCCGTCTCGGGTTCTGTTCCTTTCCCCTCCTCCCGCCTGAGCGAGGCCGCTCCCTTCCCCCCCCGTGTCACCAAGTGGCGATGAGCCTGCCCCCCCGGCGGCGGCCTCACTGATCCCCCTCCCTTCTCGCTCCGCGCCGCCCCCGGGGACACAGCCGCCGCACCCAGCCAGCGCCGTCCCCCGCAGCGGGCGAGGTGGAGCCGGCGAGGCCCAGAAGACGCCCCCCACCGGGACCATCAACATGGCGAGCGCCTCTTACCACATCTCCAACCTGCTGGAGAAAATGACATCCAGCGACAAAGACTTCAGGTGAGCTCCGGGCCCGTCCCCTCCTTGCTCCCCGCCCGCCCGGAGCTCCCCGCGCAGGCCCCTTCTCTCGCCCCTGTCTGCTGAGCCCGCTCTCCGCCTGCGACCCGCGAGGCTGCTGCTGTTGTTGCCCCTCCTCGTGTCTCAACCCGGGCCTGGCTGTTGTGCCCCCGCGGCAGGAGGCCGATGACTCCGGGGCCTGTGGCTCGTGGGCAGAGGCCCGGCTGTCAGGAGGGATGTGCGGAAGGAGTGCGCCATTCCCCCGCTCCCCTGTCTGGAAGCATTGCAGGGGGCGGTGAGCGGGGGTCTGGGCTCAGGGAGAAATCCCAGCCTCCCCGCCCCCCAGGATTGCCCCGAGTTTTCTGGCGCCCAATGAAAGTTTAGTCTCAGTTGCTTGGCTTCTTCTCGGTGTCTGTGAAGTGGCGAGACGAGAGCTGAGTGCGCCGCGCTCAGAAGTCCTGCTGGGGTTGGGACGTGGGGAGCCACAAAGGGCTGACCTCAGTAGTTGGTGACCTGCCTGTGATTTCAGTCCATTAGGTCCATCGGGAGGCTGTCCCACGAGGGTAGGGTTGAAGTGGATAGAAAAGCGTTGGTGCCTACTAGCCTTGTTGCACCTGTTCGGTGGGCAGAGGGTTCCTTGCTCCAAGGCCGACCACGAAAGTCCATGCTTAAAGTTTTCGTAAAGGAAGCCTAATTGAAGATTATAGCTGATGGAGGAGAAAGTGACTTACAGTTTAGGATTTGTCACAACAGAACTAGAATTGTGCAGGTGCACTCAAATAGTAGCTGTTTGCTAGTAATCATAATTGTACATCACTATAGATTAAAGAAGTTGTGCATATAAACTTTGAATATTTGACAGTGAAATTACAATTTTCAGTATGACATAAAGACATAAAATATTTGATTTGTTTCATTATAAATATATTGTAGAAAACAAAGTTGAGGTTTTGTCTCCATGCATTAATTTTTTTAAAATAAACATTTCTTTAACCAGCAGTGGAAGACTAAATGTGTCAACTACTGAATACATCAGGTTAAAAATCATTAAAAAAATTTGGGCATAAGCTTTCATGGGTAAAAAACCCACTTCAGACATCTGAAGAAGTCGGCTTTTTACCCATGAAAGCTTTTGCCCAAATAAATCTGTTAGTCTTTAAGGTGCCACCTCCTGATAATTAAAAAAATTATTCCTTTGCTTGTATTAAATAGCTTAGAAAATCAAAGTTAAATCTAATTTACATCTTGTGTATATGGTACATTTGCATTTAACTCAACATGGACAATAGATTAATCACTTATTTTTGTTAACAGGAATTTTCTGGTAAATCTGATTCCTGGTTCTCATGGATTACCACAGTGCTACATTGTTTAGCTTGCAATCACTGAGAGAGAATACATACATCCAAATAAAACTATTTCAAAGATCATTTAATTAAATTATTACAAAGATCTTTGTATAATAAAATGGTAGGTGAGCTCTGGTTTTCAATTTACAGTATATAGAAAACTTTGTGCACTCGATAAAGCAGTCATAGCATTTAGAGACAAGCTTTATTAGATTTAACTATTGATACTTAGTGGTCAGATTCTTCAGGTGAGTCTTTTGCCTGATTAGATAACTGGCCTAGAATGTTATTTTAAAAATAAAGCTATAGCTCTACAAATCAAAGGAGTGATGCTATGTTTAATATTTTTTCCTTTCTAAATGATTTAGAAGACTAATATTGTAACAGTACAATCTAACATGGAAAATGGTGTTTCAAATGTTTTCTGTTAAATCTTGTTTCTTCATGTTAAGAACTGTTTAAGTTAGAGCTTTTCCAAATTAATTCTTTTCATGCGATTAAATGTTTTATATTTTGCATTGGTGAGGAGAGTGGGTAGCTTCTAACGATATAGCTTACCACTATACTTACTGATTTTGATGGGTTTAAAGTTTTCACAAAAAAATGGCCTGTGTGAAAACTGACACAGTATTAGCCTAGAAAGTGCATTTTTCCAGCCAAATGTGTTTAAAGTTTCTTTGACAGTTTGAGTACAAACAGTAGAAGTATATTTGTTCTAAGTGTTTTTTACATTTTATTCATTTGTCTATATTGAAAAATAATTTTGGACTGTTTAGCATGTTTGAATTCCCAAACCATAAAAGATATGGTTAACAATTCAGGTTTGCGAAGTGACTTAAGTACTAACAATTTTTCTTAATTCAGTTTTATGTATTGTGAATCCAGTAAAATATTCGGAATATGTATTTGCATATTGAATGGAATCGTACATTAAGAATCTGCTTTTTAAGTCCCCCAGTGCTGTAGATTTTTTTAGTAATGCTTAAACCATACCTTAAAGAGGGATGGTGGAGATGCACACTTTCTATTACCAAGGAAGGACAGAATTAACTACATTAAATTGATTTACTTGTTACATTAGTAGTATTTTGTAGCCATTTGCTTTAACTGTCCAATCAAGATTTTGTCCTAAACTTTACATATTTTGATACTAGAGAGACAAGGTGGTTGAGGTAATATCTCTTTTTGGACCACTTTCTGTTGGTGAGAGAGACAAACTTTCAAGCTTACACAGAGCTCTTCTTCAGCTCCTTTTTGATACTGTCATTTGACATGTTTTGATCTCAAAATGCTCTTTTTAGAATTTGGAGCTCCTGGATGCAGCCCATGCAGTAGCAGGCAGATTCTGTTCCCCAGGAAGTGTGGGATGACAGCTATGGTGAAGGTGATCTTTTTTGCAGTTGGGAGTCAAGGCTGCTGTTGCACTGCTGAAGTGCAAGATTAATTGGGCATTGGGAAGCTGCTGGGGACAGGTGCTGAGGGAGTCTATAGAACCTGGAGCTGAAATAAATGGGAACTGCTAATAAGAAAAGCGAACCCAAATAGGTGTTAAGAGGGCTTAGGGGAAAGATGTAGAAAGGGCATGAGAACTTGTGTACGGTTCACTTGACTGTCTTAAACCTGGTCTATGCTGGAAAATTAGATTGAGTGATTTAGCGAGGTTAAAAGAAAAGGAGTACTTGTGGCACCTTAGAGACTAACCAATTTATTTGAGCATAAGCTTTTGTGAGCTGCATCCGATGAAGTGAGCTGTAGCTCACGAAAGCTTATGCTCAGATAAATTGGTTAGTCTCTAAGGTGCCACAAGTACTCCTTTTCTTTTTGTGAATACAGACCAACATGGCTGCTACTCTGAAACACAGCTAGGTTAGTTCTCTGAAAAATCTTGTGTCCAGAGTGGCACAATTAGACTGACCTAACCTTCGGTTGAGATGCAGCTGAGTCAACAGAAGAATGACCTAGCTGCTGTCTTTCAGAGAGTTGGATTAACTACATGGATGGAAAAATCCCTCCTGTTGATTTAGGAAGCATCTACCCTGTGGTATTACAGTGCCATAACTGCATAGACATACCCCTGGTCAGCATGTCCCTACTTTTCCGTTTCCTTCACTAAGTTCCAGCCTTGGCCTTCTTCATGTTAAAGTTGGTTCCCAACAGGTCTTTCCCTGGTTCTGCAGGATCCCAGTGACATATTCAGCAACTTGCCACATGCAGCTTGAAGAAACTCAAGGATACTTTCTAAAATAAAGACTTGTAGCTACACTTCTGTTGGTTTTATGTTTATAAAAGTTTGCTTTTACAAAATCTGTTTGCAGCAAATGAAAGTATTGTTTTAAACTTTGATACATTTCTGTCTTCACGCTTCCTGTGAATTCCATTTTGGATAGTTATTCAGACCTTTACTTTAACATAGTGTAAACAGTAGAAGTAAATTAAGTTTGTGATTGCTTTTGTTCTTGAGGAGAAATTACAAGATTAATGAAAGATTATTGCTGTTAGAAATGTTGTAAGAATCTTTTCTTGTATCAATTTGTTATATTCTAAAACTATAATTAGTTAAAACTGGTGCTTTTTACCCCAGAATAGTGGTAGCATTAAATGTTAATACTAAATTTGATCACTTTTCAGAGTAGCAGCCGTGTTAGTCTGTATTCGCAAAAAGAAAAGGAGTACTTGTGGCACCTTAGAGACTAACTTAGAGACTAAGTTTGTGTGTGTATGGGGGTGGGGGGTGAGAACCTGAATTTGTGCTGGAAATGGCCCACCTTGATTATCATGCACATTGTAGGGAGAGTGGTCACTTTGGATGAGCTATTACCAGCAGGATAGTGAGTTTGTGTGTGTGTGTTTTTTGGAGGGGGGTGAGGGGGTGAGAGAACCTGGATTTGTGCAGGAAATGGCCCAACTTGATTATCATGCACATTGTGTAGAGAGTTGTCACTTTGGATGGGCTATTACCAGCAGGAGAGTGAATTTGTGTGTGGGGGGGTGGAGGGTGAGAAAACTTGGATTTGTGCTGGAAATGGCCCAACTTGATGATCACTTTAGATAAGCTATTACCAGCAGGACAGTGGGGTGGGAGGAGGTATTGTTTCATATTCTCTGTGTGTATATAAAGTCTGCTGCAGTTTCCACGGTATGCATCCGATGAAGTGAGCTGTAGCTCACGAAAGCTTTTTTTATGCTCAAATAAATTGGTTAGTCTCTAAGGTGCCACAAGTACTCCTTTTCTTTAAGCAAACTCAGTTACCCTGTTAGCAGCTAGTTCAACATACAGGTACACTGCAGTTATATCTCTTAGATACTACTACCCTGTAGCTTTTAACCCCTTATTTATGCACTTCCTAATATACACCATTACATACACTCAATCTTTTTCAGGGAGCTGAATTGCCATGGAAAGATAGATCAATGGATGCTATTTAATCAAGAGAGAGGCACAGAAGAATCTTTATCAGTCAAAACAGAGGCCAAAGAAGAATCATAAAAAGCACAGCTCCAGTTAATTGTCTCATCGTTGACATTAGTCTTGTGCACAATACAACACATTAATTTCCATTTAACTCTTTCAAATGCTTTTGTACTTACAAGTAGCAAGAAAAAGAAAGGCTAGTATGATGCCTAAACTATGACTCTAAATTAGATACTGTATTTCATTTTTACTAAAAAGAAGGAAAATGACTGGAACACAATGACTTAAGGAAGAGGATATGAAGTTTTATTCTAACATTTTACAAAAGAATCCTAAAATCTGGCCCAGATCCACAAAGAAACGTAGGCACAGAAACTCCAGATTTAGGCACTTAAATATTGGGTACAGGTGCCTATGTCCCAGTTTTGGCTTCACTGTGATCCACAAAACTCCCCCCAAACCCTGTAAGTGTCCGGAGTGAGCACCTTCAGCTGAGCCTGAGGACAAGTCAGCCCAACCACCAAGCGTATTAATGAACTCAACTGCATTGCAGTCAGATTGCTTGATTGGCCAGCCCACCTGATTGGCCTGCTTTTAAGCTCAATAGCAGCAAACTGCTGGCTGCTCAAAGCTTTGGCTTGTAGCTATGGTTGCTTTTGTTCCTGTTCTGCATGAGTGCTGGTCTTGATTCAGCCTTGTTCCTGACTCTGGTTCCCACTCTTGGCTCTGGTTTCTGGCCCCCTTAGCCTGGTTCTATTCATTGAGCAGGACTGTCCCCCTGACAGTAGGTGCCCAAACTCACTCAGGGCCTAAGTTCCTGCTTCACTCTACTGTCCAAACACTGTCTCCCAGATAATTCATAACCTGGGGAAAGATAAGCATTCATCCACCTAAGTTGCAAGTGGGGCCTGATCTGCTAGCTGTGCTCATAGGCTACCTATCAGGTCATGTTCTATTCAAAATCTGGCCAGAACAGATAACTTATAGTCCAGTGGTTAGAGCACTCACCTGGGATGTGGGAGACGCTGTGTGAGGGGGAAGAAGGGTTTTCAACAGGGGTCACACGCACTGCTTGGGAAAGTGCTCTAACCACTGGGCTATGGGATATTTTGATGTGAGGCTCCCTCACTCTCTCCTGTTGAAGTTGTTCCACTGTGGATACATACTTAGTCACTGGGCCAGAGAGACAGACAAAATGACTCTGTCGTCTAGTGCTTAGGACATGCACATGGGAATCTGAAGGCCACTCCTACTGCTCCATCCATTCATTCATTCACTTTCCACAGTGGAACAGGCTTGACAGGAGAGACTGAGAAAGCCCCAAATCAGAATATCCTATAGCTTTGTGGTTAGAGCATGCGCCTCAGAAAGGGAAGACCTCTGTTCAAATCCTTACTCCCACCTCAAGTAGAAAGGGGTGAATTGAATTTGGTTTTCCATGTTGCAAGTGAGTGCGCTAACTCCTGGGCTTAGAGCGATAAGGTGAGCAACTCCTCCAGCTGGTTTGTGTGGGGCAAGGGAGACACCTTGCTCACTTCCCCAACAAATGCCTTATGCCCTGGAGGGTAAAGCTGCATGGCAATAAAAGACCCATCGTTGGACTGGGTCAGTTGACTTGGGTTTGTGAGGTGCCAGCTGTAGGTCTAAAAATCACAGTGTAGACATTCAGGCCTGGGCTTTGAGACCTACCCACCTTGTGGGGCCTTGGAGCCCAGGCTTCAGCCCAAGCCTGGATGTCTACACTGCAATTTTTAGACCTGCAGCCTAAGCCCTGTGAGCCCA